>NC_092593.1:17447500-18047500 GCF_047663525.1 Anas platyrhynchos | reverse complement strand
TGGAATAAACTTTTTTGCATGGCTTATTGCAGAACCATGTTCAAATCTCAAAACAGAGTAATCTATACCTTCTCTACATATAATTTCTTCAAAACTTCCACATGGTTTCCTCCAGCCCATAGTATATTTAAATCCAGCCTATTGCAGCAAGGCATTACCACAGAGAATAGACATGTTTTCTCTCAGGCTGCCGTATTTTATAAATCATTGAATTTAAGCGAACAAAGACATTGGAGCTGGAGGAGTTCAATGCAGATTACATTTACTGGGGAGATTTATTTATTATTATTTTTTTTTGCTGGGCCTTGGTTTGCCACGTATAGCTTTACTTCAGTGCACTCATTTCATTTATCATTATGTTTTTCAGGCTGTAACATAAACTTCCATAGAAAAATGTCATGGATGGCAGAAAGGCTCTTTCAAATACTCAAGTATCAGTCCAAGTGCATGATGATGATATTATTTCCAGTGACATTTTGCTCTTGTGAACTCACTGCAACTTCTGTTGCTTTTAATGTGATCTATACTGATTTTCAAGTTAGAATGATTTACTGTTCATCATTCATTTAATTGGCGTTTACTCATTGAATGAATGGTATATGTAATTTCTTTGTCAAGGTCTAAAGCAGCTAACATTTTAAATTCATTTTCTTTTCTATACAGTCATTCCAGAAATTTAAGGGATCAAAACTAATAAACAATAAATACTAACTGATTTTTTTAAGTAGGTTTCCTCTTGTTTCCTGTTTATACAGATGCCCTCAGTGCAAAATACTTATGAGACTGTTAGCCATTAGCTGCTCATAGTCCTTTTTGCACAGGGTTTTGGGAGCCCAAAATGAATAGCATTTCATTTTTCAGGATTGTATGTCAACAGGCTAATATTAGTACATTAAATAATGAAAATAATAGCACATAGGGAATTAAGAAGAACATTTTTCCCACTGGTGACTATTCACTAAAAGTGAACTGCACTACTTGTATGAGTAAACCAGTCACTAATTCAAGTACTAAAGAGACACCTCACCTATCAATAAGTCATTCACTTCAGAGGCCTACTACTGCAATAGGTTTTCTTTCCAAAAAGGAAAAAAATTAAAGGAGTGTGGAGAGTCAGGAAGAACTAATGAGGATCTGCTGATGTGACAAAGTTCTTGACAGCAATTTGCTGCTTTTTTTTTTTTTCTAGTAAATCAGATGGAAAAATATAAAAGTCACAGCAATACCCTAGTTTTTCTGTAAAACAATATTACAGAAACTGATCCAATATTTACCATCAGAAGAATGCAGAGCAGAGGAGATACAGACCTTTATACTCATATTACAGAAGAAACTGAGGATGCAGCTAGTCTCCACTCACCTTGCAGTCTGGAACACAGACTAAAGGTTAAAGATAGGAATAGATATTACATCTTGAATGCCTACCCAAGGCACTGTAGTCTCCATCCAGTTACACAAGGTCTCAATATCTTCAAGTTTAGATCAGCATTAAGGATCTTTTTGATATAACTGATTTAGTGGTATGTAAAGATGATTACATTTTTCTTTGTTGCCTTATTTCTGTTTTTACAGGCAATGAAAATGAAAAGTGTTTATTTTGTTGCTGGGCTCCTTTTAATGATAGTTCAAGGCAGCTGGCAAAATCCTCTTCAGGATACAGAGGAGAAATCAAGGTAAATTCTGTTGATCAACTTCTAGAAAGCCTTGGCCTTAACTTTGTT
Organism: Anas platyrhynchos; assembly: GCF_047663525.1. Classification (NCBI taxonomy): domain Eukaryota; kingdom Metazoa; phylum Chordata; class Aves; order Anseriformes; family Anatidae; genus Anas; species Anas platyrhynchos. The sequence goes on along the minus strand of NC_092593.1, from coordinate 18,045,779 downwards.
TTCTTATAGTTCAAAGCAAAACATACAGTGACATATATTATTCAAAGTACTTTATCTACCATTGGATTTCTATCAATCCTTTGCAGGAATCTACTATTCCTGCAAAGTAAGGCACAGAAGTTTCGCTACTTCAAACAATAGCTGCCTTAGTTATCCAAGAAGACCTTGTAACTGTGCCGTATCCAATCCACTATATTGATATTGTTAAAAGAAAAGTCAGTGTAGAATGTACTATAATCATTGTCTATTAACAGGTTCTAAACTTTTCTCAGATCTTTCAAAGCTTCCCAGTCTGAACCATTAGATGAATCTAGACAGCTGAATGAAGTGAAGCGTCATTCACAAGGTACATTCACCAGTGATTACAGCAAGTACTTGGACACCAGACGAGCTCAGGATTTTGTGCAGTGGTTAATGAGCACTAAAAGAAATGGGTAAGCCTTTTTGCTCACATTGCTATAGATCTCCATATACAGAAAACAGCCAAAAATCTAGTACCTGTTTGAATTCAGTTTCTTGATTTCAGCTTCCCATCACAGGTCATGTATAACCATCAAATGACTAATGTGCTTAAGGAAAATTTATATATATCATTAATATGTTATTAGAAATGAGAGCTATATGCAAAATCAGTCAAAAGGATTTGGATAAATCAAGTGTATCTGATGTACCACCCAAACTGAGACTGTATCAGCTTCTTTGGGACAGATTGTTTCAGTGAACCAACTTAGTTCAATATGAATCATGTCAGTAAAGATAATATAAAGATGTCACCTTTGGACCTTAATAAAACTTTCCATGGTTACTCTAATCCTGAAGTTTCATTTGTGAAAAGGGAGCTAAGGTTTAATCCTTATTGACTGCTGGATTACAGATATACCATTAAGGTGTAAATTGGTGTGTCTTTTTAAAGATACACTTTGCTTAAACACAAGCTAACAAGCTGAGAGCAAGGATAATGTAAGAGCATGTAATTCTATGCCCTGTGTTCTAGAAAAGATCTGTCCACAGAATAAAAAAATCCATTTAAATCCCTGTGGGAGCCTTTAAAATATAAAGTAATAATTTCTAGATATTGTATTAATTTAAATTATAGAATTATAGAATAGTTTGGGTTGGAAAGGACCCTAAAGATCATTTAATTCCTACCCCCTTCCCATGGACAGGGACACCTCCCACTACACCATGTTGTTCGAAGCCCCATCCAGCTTGGCCTTAAACACTTCCAGGGATGGGGCATCCACAGCTTCTCTGGGCAACCTGTCCCAGTGCCTCACTAACTTCATAGTAAAGAATTTCTTCCTTAAATGTGTAAGTCTGCAAGTATTTATATTCATCCATCAGTCTTGGTTGTTTATGATAATATTTAAATAATAACCAATTATCATGCTCATGCATACTCTGCAATGTACTGGTAATAATGATCTAATGATTTTGGAATTCCACTACAGCCAACAAGGACAGGAGGACAAAGAGAATGACAAATTCCCGGACCAGCTCTCAAGGTATTCTAGTTGCCACAACTCATTACTCAAAAACAAGTCAACCTCATTTTCTGTTAAACAAGAAAGAAAACTAGTATTCTCTACAATGTTAACATAATACAAGAAATACCTATCAAAAGAAATTTTTCTGCACCCATTTTTTATGAGGAAAGAAAGCGTCTGGCATTTATTCCTGTACCTCTGTGCTATAGCTGTGTGCAATGGCTTCAGGGAATGCAATGGCATGAGAACAACAGATTTTAGCAAAGAACATACCAAGTAATAAAGGAGAGTAGAGAATAAAAAAAAAAAAAAATACAAATACAGAAAAGGTTGCCAAAAATCGTTGTGTTAAGGGAAAGAAAACCAATTAAGATACTAAGGAAAGGTAAATTGCCAGGCACCAACTTTTGGGGGGCTGATAAAACATGATACAGTGTTTGGCCCTCAGTATTCTGTCAAATTTTATACAAATTGCTCATAACAGAAAAGGAGAACACAAGACCTGCTGGAGGTCAAAATTTTGTTTCCTGACAATGATTCTGGGACAAGGTTTGAGGTTTTCAAAATTTGGAGCAAACAATAACTACAAAACACTAAGTGTTTTTGCAAAATAGATTTAAATACGTATATTCATTTTACCTTTTGTTAGAAAATCCGGAGAGGGCAGCTTGGATCACAAAGATCTTTCCATTCAAAACACTGTCAATATAATACAAAATCTGTGATAATGTTTGAGCTTCAGTGAAACATGTATCAACAAAATCAACATTTCATCAAAAATGTTCCAAACTAGAGTTAGCATGCTGATGGAAAATGCGGATGGTACCAAATTGGGAGGAACGGTGAAATCTCAGGAAGACAAAATATAATAGAAAGTGCTAGAGGCACTGAAAATTGGGCAGAAATTAGCGAATTCTGAAATAGAAATTCAAGGGAACTTATCTGGGAAAAATATGCCAACATATGTCTACTTCTCAGTATAGTTTGTTTTCCTAAGGGCCAGTGTGACATAATTTTGCTATATCAGAGAAAAAAGCATGTTGGGGGGGAGGTTATTTTCTTTATTAAGCTGGAGATGATCAGGTTTGAAATTGTTCCAAGATTATCACTTGGTTGGAATGATGTGTGTCCACAAAGCAATTCAAAGTGCAGCAGACTGATATTAAAAGGGGTTAAATCTGAACAGTTTGGCTGTTTGTGCTGAACACAGGAGGACAGTCTTAAAGAAAGTTTTAGGTGAGTGCTCATTGAGTAGTCTTATTGAGGTAACAAAAAGTATATCTGTAGAATACTATAAATTTTGTTGAGCAGAGCTAATTAGTCTAGCAAAAAGCCTTTCCAATGCAGCTCTTTAAGCTTTCAGCACCTAATTTGATTTGTTTAGAACTAGTTCGGTTATTTCTACACAAAACTGTACTGTATAGCACAGGCATTGCTTTTAGAATTGAAAGACAAAAATAGCAAGAGTAATTTCAGAAGCAAAGAAAACCCCTCTCTCTAATAAGAAATGTTGGTTTAGTGGGGAATATAAATTAATAGAAGTTAAAAAATACAGTCTGATCCTACAGTACTGCTCTTCTTTCAGCAATGCAATCTCCAAGCGTCATGCTGAATTTGAGAGACATGCTGAGGGCACCTACACCAGTGATATCACCTCTTATTTGGAAGGTCAAGCTGCCAAAGAATTCATTGCTTGGTTAGTGAATGGACGAGGAAGAAGAGAGTAAGAATCCATCCATTCCTATTACTAAATTTTGCCTTGCTTTCGAGGTTAGAAATCAAGTCTGATGAAATCTTGATGTGTTTTTGATGATTCTTGCTGTACTTCATGTTTCCCTTTTGTAATAGAAGACATTCTGTGGGTGTTAGACTACCATTTTAAGTTACTATGTTCAAACACATTGAAACAAACCATTTCAGTATGCTGTTACACTCTGAAAGGTCAAGTTATACTTAAGGTCTACATATCTAAAACTAAACCAGACCTTCCTCTACTTACCACCTTTCCCACTTCACACAAGATTGCTTACAGTCTCAGCTCTCATTGATTGAGATAATTCAAGTCACTGTCATCTTAAATTCCTTTGTTGTTTTTGTTGTTTGTTTGTTTTTCCCAACCTCTGCAGTCAATTTTCACTCTGCAGTATTTCCAAGGTTAAATTTTTGCCAATGTCACTGCCACCACAGCTGTAGTCCGTGCTCTGGTGATTATTCCCAGCAGTTACTGATGTCTTCTTTTCCTCTTCCTATGATTGACAAACTCTCCCCAAGCTGCTGCTGCCAAAGTAACCATCATTTCCTACAACTATATCTTGTTTTTATTTTTAAGACACTTCTACTTCTTTTGCTGTGGTTTACAGTTTCCAGGACTCACAGCTCCACAGTTTTGATTTACTTACATCTCTGCTTTCTTTCATGCTTATCTTGCTCTCCATATTGCATATTTCTCAAAACCTATTCACTACATTAGCTCACTCATGATCTTGTATCTTTTTTGTGTTAGTCTTACACTTGCAACAGCCTTAACTTCAGTCTCCTTCAGGCACTTTCTGTCTTATCATAGTTCCTACTCTGCAGGGTTAGGAGTTACACCATGCAAATGACACTGCCCACTTTTTAACTGTTCTGTATTTATATGTGCCTTTAGACTGTAAGCTCTTCGGGGCAAGGATTTCATCCTATAATTATATATTCTACTAGCTGTAAAGTATTATGTAAGTCTTTCATTCTATATAAAGATAATAAATAACAATGACAATAAAATATCATCTGTAAGACAAGATTGTGTGTTGTAGTCAAGGAAGTCTAATTAGGTAAAAGTAAATTTTGGAAATAATGATGATTTCCTGAAAAAAATAATTAGTGATTTCCTGGGTTAAATGAATGAGGTCAGCTATACAGATAAGGGAAAGGCTGGTGCCACTTCATAATGATCTGCAGTTGTTTTTTCTGTACTTTTCATGAACAGAGATAGGGTTTTTTAGTATTTGTAAGAAAGAGATTACAACTGAGCTAATGAACTGAGCTTAGAAACCTATATGGACAATTACACAGAGCAGCCTCCTGCTTCCCAGTATTTAGCATTATTTGTAGTCAGACTTGCATATAGCTTTCCCTAAAATCAATTAATGAAAAGAGACAGTCTGTCTGTCACTGATCCCAGAGCATAGTGTGCTTCAGTATCAGCACACCTTATTGGAACCCATTAAAATCTCCCTTTATTTGATGGGTTGAAACAAGCTTTCTAAATAAGGCCCTTGGCACAACAGTTTTCCAGTGGTAAAAAAGGAAGAGAGCAAGAATCAGGATCTGATTCCAAATACAAAATTCAATTGTGGAAAAAAAAAAAATAGATTTTATACATATAATGATTGTAATTCAGGTATTTTACACCCTCCCAAATTGCTGCTTTTACCGTCTAAACATTTATGAAATATAATTGTAAGTATAAAACTAAGACTTTGTAAATCAAACAAAAAAAGATTGAAAATTTGACTATAATGTTTTAGTACTGATATTTCTTTTTAAAAAATGTTCTTAGTAAATCTACTGTGAGTTTTATTGATGCCTAGTCTACTTAGTGTAGACTGAGTTATGGTTTTGCATGTATGGCTTTTTCAAAAAAATGATAGAGAGGAATCTAGACTTACCTAAATGAAGAGTCCTGCCTGGTAAAGAGAAACTTTTATTCTTTCTTCTGTTGTTAAAATAATGCTTCAAAATACGTTCTGATGTGCTTCGTGCTATACTTTGGCCATAACATCTGGCTCAACTTTTAACTCCTTAAAACCACAGGAAATGTATTAAGACCCTGTAATAAGGCCCTCTTAAACAGTTTGTTTATTTTGATCTGAAAATTGTTTCATAATTTCTTCCCTTTAAAGTTTCCCAGAAAAAACTCTTGTAGCTGAAGAAATGGGCCGAAGATACGCAGATGGCACTTTCACAAGTGATATCAACAAAATCCTGGATGACATGGCTGCCAAAGAGTTCCTAAAATGGCTGATTAACACAAAAGTTACCCAAAGGTGCTTAAATTTTGATAATATTTATATTAATATACTGGGGTTTTAAATGTATTTGTCACATGTAGGGAAAATACAGCTCATTTTTCTCTTAACTATTGAGATATACATGTAAACATGTTACAAACTTTATTTTACAGACATGCTGAACAATGATAAGACACGATAAGCAGAAGCCATTCCAAATACAAATTGTATTTTGCATCAGTGGTGAACCTGGTGAACCTATTTGATAATTTCCTATTTAACTTCAGGGGAGTTTTGCCACTTACCAGAAGTGAGGTCATATTAAATTACTGAAAAATAAAATTCTCCTTTGCCATGGGCATTATAAAATCAGAAATGTTTATTGGGAAAATGACACCAAGTTCATTATTCTTTAAAGACTGTGATATAAAACTGCCTTAAACTGTGGCTTGACATTAGGGAATAAGGTTATGAGTTCCTGATGGCTAACAACTTAAGAACCCTTTTTTAATTTTCCTGTAAATAGGTAATTGCTGATGGAAAAGCAACATTTTCTATCTGAGCTCTGCAAACAAGTTAATATTTTAGGATTATTTGCTAACATTAGCAAAGGATTTCAAAAAAATAATACAATGCTCACTTGAGGCACTTATGAATGGCAAGATTTTCTAAAATGTTGGATATCCATTGCAAAAGTTTATTACTTTTAGTCTTTTGACTCCTAAAGGACCCAAAATCACTAGTTGATCTTGAAAATCTGATACAAGACATACTGTCTCAAAAAATGTAGAAGTTATCATTCAAACACATTTTTGACTAACTTTTTCATATTTTTGTGTTTGTTTGTGGTTAAGCACTGAAACAGTTTAAGATAATCATCTATGTGGGACTATTAAAAAGATTTTCCTTTCAGAGTAATTGTTGTCTCTAATTGTAATTAGAGAGAGGCATTGAGGGGTTTGTGGAACTAACATCTACTAACTTAACAAGAAAAAATGTTTGACAGGTATTTCATAAATCTTGGGAGATTTATAATATGTTCTAATTGCCTTTTTTTTTTTTCTTCTTTTCCCCAGGGATCTTTTGGAAGAATACCAGTAAAAATGTAGAATAAAAATGGGATAAATGAAGATCTTCATCAACTGCCAGTTATTAAGAGATTCTGAAATCTGTATTGTCATTTACATTCAGTGTAACAAAGCTATGTCACCTTGCATGCCAGGAATTAATTGTAGTGTTGTTTAGTGTTGCCAAAAGACTATATATATGGAATGCCTGTTGTCTGAGGGATGGCTGTCTTAATAGCTTTAAGACTATGAAAGTTCCACATTTTCATATTTTCCATTTATTATGACTGAAATAATTCCATTTATATTTACTTATGAAATTATTTTTCTAAAAAGCTGACATACAATGATTCAATTTTCAATTATATGCGGTATTTTTAACGGTCTGGCAGTTGCAAATGTCTGAGAAGTGAATATCCCTGTTGAAACCTTTGTTATAAAAAGGCTAAGCTTTAAGGATATTAAATGATAGCCTTAAATAAATTTTTTCAAGCTTCTTTTCTGTTGACTTTTAATGTGTATATCCCTTCTGCCTATTTTAATTTTATTCTAATATGTTAGTGTCACTGAGATCTTGGAAGTGGTTTGTTTGGAATCATAAAACAAAACCAATGTTTTGTTTTGTCACTTTTTCTCCATAATGATTTCCTGAAAAGAGATGTATGAACTTTGCATTATCCTTAGTTAAAAAAGAAATATTGTAAGATAAAGCTAGAGGTGGAAGCAAGACTGAACAGTACTCATTAGCATCAAATTTTGTTTCTCAGCAAAAGCAGAAGGACAGCTTTGAAAGATGCTAAGTGCAATATACTTTCTTAGAGTGGAAACTCTTCCACCCAGTTTCTTCAGGTTTTATATGATTGCCAAGTAAAACCACCTTAAATGGCCCTGGGATCACTCTTATTTGTGTTGTATTCTTTTCTTCCTTCTTCCTCTGAAAACCATTGTGCCCATCATCTCTTGCAGTTGCACTAAAACGAACTAAACAGAACTACTGTTATTTCAGTAACCTATGCCTTCATTCTGGTCTCAGTGTTTCTAGCAGTCCAAACTCTTTTATACTCTCAGTTGGCCAGGACACATTTTTGTAAGTACAGTAGTAGCTGCAACTCTTTAACAGACTCAGTTGCTTGTATGCACCTATTACTTCTTATGAATCCCAAAACTCCTTTTTCATCCTTTGCCATAATAGCAGCATGCCAGGTATCTATACTAAAATGCCCCAATCGACAGGTGTTGGATCAGAATTGGAACCTATAAATTTGGCTAAGAATTACTAGTATTGCTTTGAGTCTCCTTTGTTTTTCAAATACACCTACAATTTTCAGTAGTAGTCTGGAATCCTCCCAATGTACTATAAAGCACCAATATTCTGTAATTTCACATCAGGACTGATCATACCCAACTTTGCACCTAGAACAGTTTTTTGACAGTAACAGATACTTTTTCTATTAACCCAATTTAAAACTATTAAAACTCAGTTGAACTTTGCTCTTAAAAAAACTATCAGAGCATCCAAAATATCATTGGAGATTAAAAGGGGGAAAGGAGGGAGGAATGTAAATGTGTTGTATGTTTAACCTAATTTGCATAGAGTGGTTTGATACCAAGTACAGTTATACACGGCTGGATCCATACGGTCCAGGCTGAAATGGTACAATTAACTCTTATTTCTATAGACTGAGAAAATGTCTTTAATGTGTTTTACTCCATTATGTCCAGGATATTCTGTATTCTGAAGGTCAGGATTCCTGAATTACCAATTGTTGTGTCTGTCCCCAGTGTACTTGAGTATCTTCTGATGATGGCTTTGTCATCTATGTAAGTACTGTTTTCCACATTTTTACAAATTATGTTTTTATGAACAGAAGGGATATAAATAACTTTCTCAAAGTTATGCAGGTTGCTTGGAACACAACAAAAATATTTAAACTGTAATTTTCTGAGTCCCAATTTAGAGCATGAATCAAAAGACACCCTTTCTTCAGAAATCAGATGAAGTTAAGCAAGCTTCAGAAGTTCCAAACACAAGTTTTAGCAGAACTGGACTAGGAATTAAGTACCCTGAAATGACAAGGTCATTTGGAATCAAGCACAAGGTACGTGCCAAATATTTCTTGTACATACTAGATGTAATTAAGTTAATGGTATAAATGTAAATAAGTAGCATTCACTTCTTCAAAAAATGTCTGTACTAGACAATAGCTATTCACGTCTTCAGGCTGATAGAAAGCAGAATAGCTGCAGCAGTCAAGGCTACAGAGAATTGCTATTTATATTTTAATCTTAATTTTGTACTCTAGTAAGGGAGAGATCTCGCCTTTCTAAGGCCTTTTGCTGTGAGTGGTGTATTTGTAGAAAAATTTAGGAATTTGAGAGTGGCCTTGAGACTGCTTTTAAATAATAAATGTTCTTCAGAGTCCCCAGGCAATGAAGCAACAGCTGTCTGTTATTATTTTGATTGCATTCCCTGTGGTCCTCTGCTTGTATGAGGGGGGCTTCAATTTGCTCTGTACAAGTAAAGGAAGGGAAGTGTGACTGCCTAAGAGAATCTTGCTCAGGAGCACGTTGCTGCATTACATACAGGGATACGCCCTCATCCACTCTCAGAAACATTAATCCTTCTTTCACCCTTTTCAGTCAAGGACCAAAACTGCATACAGCTTGTTAAAATCTAATGTGTGTAAAATCAGGTGTGCATAAGGGATCTTGACTTTTATGCTACGAAGGATGACACTGTTGTGATGCCCCTCTACACCTTGAGTAAGATTTATGTCTACAGAGTTAGGCTATGGATCCCATCTTATGGGAAACACATTGTAAATGTATCATAGATGCAGCTTATGGTACAACAACTATTTTTTTTGTTTGTTTTAATTCTCTCCCCACTGACTTCTTCACTCTACTAGAAAACTGAACCTTATACCTTCTTTAAGATGTATGGAAACAGTACCACTGCACCAGATACTTTGACTTCGTTGTGTATATGCAGTTTCTAAAATTGCATATTCTGTGCATTCATGCACATATTTAGAATCCTCTGTGCTACCCAGAATTCCAGTGACTTTATATTCAAAAGTGTTCCCAATATTTTCTCCTTTATTAACTATATTTGGACCTTAATTCTACAGCTTCCTTCCCGTATTCCAGTCTATTTGTTAAGTATCTGGAAAAATAAGCATGTTAAAGAAACAAACAAAAAAAATTGTAATTAAATATCATATTTCAATTTTCTTTCCCTTTTTTCTTAAACTCTTTTCCTCTGAATGCACACAAAAAAAAAAAAAGAACATAAACTTGAGATACTATAACCATTCAACTGTGCTCTGTGGGCATGTGACAAGAATTTTCAGTTGCCAGGAAATTCATTTTTTAAAGAAAAATACATAAACTTGAAAGAACTAAACGACAGCTGCTATTAGCCACATCAAAATGACTGTTCCAATGATAATAACCACAGGAAGCAAGTTGTTTTGTTTTGTTTTCTTATTTGTTTTCCTGATTTACAGTTAACTCTCTTCACAGTACTCTCATTGTAATGATGAATTACCGAACTGTCCTTATTCTATTTCAGCATAAAAAGGAAATTCCTGGGGGGGGGAAGAAAAAAAAAAAAATATATATATATATATATATATATATATATATATATATATATTTGTTACCAAAAGACACACTTCACTCAATTGGAGCATGAACACTCTTCAGTGCTAACAGCATTTTTGCTTTCTCTTCCTCACAGCATGTTTGAATTGAGCTATGGAATTAGTGTAAAACTTTTTCTAGCACTCACTTTGTCTCCTGTAGCCACATGTTGAGACATCTGGAATACATTATTGCATCTGTAAAACAGACTGTATATATTTTAGTCCCAAACAATTTTGTTGTTGTTGTTCTGCAGAACAGAGCTTATTTTTTTCTGTTTTTCCTATTGGACTTCTCCAGATATTTATGGAGGGAAGATTCAATTAAATATCAGAGCCTTGAGTTCTACTGAGGCTAGAAGCCTGAAAGAGATATCACATCTGGCATGTCCACCAAGTGTTTAGGGAAGCCAGCCTTAAGGCTGAAAGCTGCATTTTGGTTCTTTCTAGTAAGTAGCTCTTCTTAGTTATACAACTTACTTAACCTTATTCTTAATGAATACTTTTGTGTTCAGCATACAGTATGATGAACAGCTATGGTTTCTCAATTTTTATTGTGTAGCAGCCACTGCTGAATATTCATTTAATTAATCTCTTGGCATCATATTAACACATCTGATTGCAAAAGAACTTCATAGTAGAAAGGAATTTGAAATATTTGGCTGGAAACACTTTTTAGGTCTCAGGCTATCCCAAAAGACAATCCGACAGAGCACCCAGAAGCACGACCATTACAAATATTTTTGGGATCACTGATATTTTGATTAAACAAGAGCAACTTAAGATTCTTCCAAGGTGTAGAAAATAAATGCTAGCTACCATTGCAATTAAATGGAAAGCATATTCTGCTATCTTTACTCTTGATGGAAAATTCAGGTGGTTCTCGGTACACAATGTGGTCCCATAAACTTCCTTAGTATGACCAGAGTCAGAAACACAGCAGACTAAAGACATTTTGGTCTTAGAAACATAAATCCAAATTTGCAAAGGTATTTAAAATTCTGTACCCACTGGAGCTAGCAGAAGCTAGGCATATGTTTTGTCAGTGGAGGTCTTTTCCTTCTTAAAATAATCACTGAGAAACACTAAAAGCTTGCAGATAATCTCTCAATATATTATTAAACTGCAACTTGGCTAAGAAAAGCTTGAGAGTATTCGGGTGCATTTTACCAGAGGACTGAGATTATACCTTGACCATGCTACGCTTTGAGACATAGGATGGTCATCGTTTAAATGCTTTGAACATAGAAAACAAAGCATACATTGGCTGGTTATATGCATGTTTTGATTCCTGCTCACTGGGAAGAGGAAAATTTACCTTAGGGGGGTTGGCTGGTTTCTGTTTTTTGTTTTTTCTTGTTAGTGAGTCAGGCACATAATGGTACAGTGTACTAGATAGATACTGAGTATTCAAATGGACCTGTAAGACTTCTGAAAGTCTATCTAATATGAAAGACTGCCACTTCACTATAATTTTACTTTTTAACAGTCCACCGTGGGCTCACCTGTACAACAAAATTAGCAATAAGCAAGCTGTGAATTTCCATCACGTTAGATACTATGTTGCAAACTTTGTCTTCTGTTGTTAAACTTCCATTTTGCAGACTTACACAACGATCTACCTTTTATGACAAGAACCAGTACTAAAGAATGTAATATTCTTTACTGCATTTTTATCAGTCTTTCCAGAACTCGAGAGAAAGAAGTTCAAAGAGTAGAAACCTGAAATGCTGGTGTTATTATGTCATTAAGAGCTTTGCCGTTGGCGTTTGAAGACAATTCACTTCTGGGACCTCCGCGTGGGCGTTATCTGCTTTCCTACAGAAATCCTTTCAGTGTCAAGGGTCCTTCCTCTCCAACGTATAGCTCTGTTACCCCGCTCACAGCGTTTGAACCGAAGGCGAAACCACAGCTCTGAGAAACCCCGCGAAGCTGCGGAGCTAGCAGGAAAAACGTGATCTCGCTCAGCCCCCAGCGCCTGCCTCTGCTCGCTTCCTGCAAGCGGCAGCCGCCCCGGGCCCCAAGCACCCAGCGTTGCTCCGAGGCCGGTCCCGCGGGCGGCAGCAGCTTCACAGGGCCCCGAGGCAGGCCCTTTGCTCGCCTCCCCTCCCCTCGCCTCGCCCCCGAGCCCAGAACAGCCGCCGCGGCCCCGCCCGCCGCCTCACAGCGCTGCTCCATCGCACCATGAAGGTGAGTCCGGGAGAGGGGGGCCCCGGGCACCCCCTGCTCGGGGCGGGTGGCACAGGTCGTGGGCCCTGTGCGGCTGCCGCCTGACGAGACTTCTCCTTGCAGACCCTCCTGAAGTGGCTGCTGGGGCTCCTGGGGGTTGCCGTTGTCATCACGGTCATCGCCGTGCCCGTGGCTCTGCTCACCGGCAGTAAGTCCGCCGCCGGGCTGGGACGAAGGGAGGGAGGGGTCCCCGAAACTGCCGGGGCTCGGTCTCTGCCGGCCTTGGGGGGGCTCTGCCCCCGCACGGGGGTGGGCTTCGCGGTTGGAGTTTTGCTGAAAGTTTGTACTCGTGCGTTGGTAGCGTTGGCGCTGTGAAACTGGGAGGTACTTCAAGAAGGTGTCTCACCTAGAGGGCTTGGGGGAGAAAATAAAAAGACGCTTAATTCCCGTGTAAACTTAGAAAATGCTAGTTACAAGTATTACGAGTTTCAGCACTTTTTTCCTAGCACAGCTGAAAGCTGTAGAACAGGCAGTAAAATGCAAACTGTTAAGTCCTCTAGGGTGTGTTGAAGAGATAAGATTATACTCCTCCTGACTTGCTTTGTTTGCACAACTTTTTATTTGTTAACATTTATTGAATGAAATTATACAATGCTGTTACAGAGGTCAAAAAAAAAAAAAGTAGGAAAAGATTTGGAATGTGTTTTTGGACTCTGATCAGTTTGTACTTTCCAGGTTGACATTGTAGCTTTGGTGTTAATGTAAAACAGCATTAAATCTTCATCCAGCAATACATTGCTCCCACCTGGTATGGCCAGGCTGCAGATTAATGACTCTCGTTATGTTCTCATGATTAACAGCTGAGCTGTATAATATGTAGAATTCAGCATTGCAAACTTTAAGAAGTCAAAGTATTTTCTAGATCAGACCTCTAGTAGTCTTAAGTTTGTTAGGTTGATCCCAGAAAGTATGAAGATATGTATGTTGATCTTTTTTGTGTGTTCAGAAGTAAATATAGCAATTGCTTATGTGTATAGAACGTTCTGGTGTTTATTTTTATGTCAATTAAAGAAGCAAAATTTGTGTCACTGTACTGTTCATATGGCATAGCTTACATATAAATCTTTGGCGATTCATCTCTGTAATTAATAATATCACAGCCATTAGTAACCAGATTTTCAGAGTCCAGATATCTGGTTTATTTATCTTCTGGGCTTAAAATTGCATCAGTGGATGCACTCTCCTTTCTGCTAGTTTTTGAGTGCTTTTTGCCACTAATCTAAAAAAGCAGATTTTCGAGGTGACAGAAAATACTTTAAGAAGCTATGGAAATCACAACTGAAAAGATCTTAATGCTTTATCAGATGCATGTGTACATCATTACATAGTGCCTAGCCAAAGAATTCAGCGTACAGGCCTCTACTCTGCTGAAGGGTTACTACTAGTCTACCTTAATATTAATGCTCTATCTTACTGAAAATCAAATGGGTCTTCTTTCATAGGCTGTAGCACAGGAATCCTTTTCCTGTAGAAGTGGCAGCAATTTAGAATTGGTCTTTGAGTTCTATAGTTAAAAAAAATTAAAGAAGCACCTCTCTTGTATGAAATACAGAATCCTACCATACCATCAACCTTGGCTTGTGCCACTTTGTCTATTGCGAAAGAGTAAGGCAATGTGTCAGTCTTTTTGCTAATGGCTGAAATTAATGAGTGGGAAATTATCTAGCACATCTAGGTAATTCAGTAGGTCCATTTGTCTGAAATAAGGACAGAGACGGAGAGGTGCCAGTTTGAAAACTTGAAGTTCTGACTTTTCCCAAATGAGGTCAGTTGTAACATCTGAATAATAACTGAAATTACTGCAAGTTCAGGAACTTTGAATTTTTGACTGAAAGGTGCTAAACCTGTGTTTTCTGTTAGCTGAGAGTATACAGGTAGTACGCTTATAACTATAGCTCTTCATATGTTAGTGCACTTTGATTACACTGTTCCTATGCATGAAGTGAGGATGCACAAGTCAGGTGAGGATGTCTTCTGGGTCAGTACAGGAACTGACCGGAGTACAAAATGAAAGGTGGCAAAACTGGAAGGAGGAGCAGCAGCTTGCATGACTGTGACTGTGTGAAATCAAAGCATGCTCTGATAAAAGGAATTGTAAATGCAGTCAAATCTTTATTTCATCCTAATGGTTCAAGCAATTGTGCTGGGAGTGAAAATGATTATTGATACACATAGATATTTTGAGTTTAGATTTCTTACCTTTGGTTTTTGCCTTGCCATACTCCTCCATGTACTTTAATTTCATAAGCTTATTAGTCATGCAGCACAAAATTAGTTTGATAAATGGGCTCCAGTGTTTTGAAAGCTTATGGAATTTTGACACTCCAGAGGTGTTCTGGCTTGTTGGCTGGATGATAGGCTTGTGAAATGAAATGTGTTACTTTTGTTTCTTCTCTTGAAGCCATTTGGCATGGGCTAATAATATAAGTACTTCATACTTATATTTGCAAAAATGTTCCCTAATTTTGATTAGGGAACAGCAGCCCTTCAGTATTTATCTTGAGGGTCTTGTTTTGCCACCTTATTTTTATATTTAATAAAATATAGGACTGCTTGCATCAAACAGTTTAATCTCGAAGTAGCTCCAGGAGTCAGTCATATTTGAAGTCTGTTGATGAAGGTGTTGTTATGCCTTGAGGAGCTCTTCAAGAGGTGACTACTGTAGCAACTGGTTACCCTTAAGGCATGAATATTTTCTTAAAACACGTGGCCTGTCTGCTCGTGACTCATTTCTATATTTACTTACACTTCTGTTTTTTCTTACTCTAACTTTTTATACAAAAGGCAGTTCAAAATATCCAGTGGCCATACGCCATTACCTCTTCTCTAGCAGTGGTTCTGGTGGCCAGCTGCTCAGGAAAAGCCAGGAGTGAGAGGATGCTGAGTAGAAAGGAGACAGTGTCATATCTAGTAGCGTTCTGCTGCCACAAGAAATTTACAAACAACATAGAATCATAGAATCATAGAATATCCTGAGTTGGAAGGGACCCTTAAGGATCATCAAGTCCAACTCTTGACACCGCACAGGTCTACCCAAAAGTTCAGACCATGTGACTAAGTGCACAGTCCAATCTCTTCTTAAATTCAGACAGGCTCGGTGCAGTGACCACTTCCCTGGGGAGCCTGTTCCAGTGTGCAACCACTCTCTCTGTGAAGAACCCCTTCCTGATGTCAAGCCTAAACTTCCCCTGCCTCAGCTTAACCCCGTTCCCGCGGGTCCTGTCGCTGGTGTTAATGGAGAAAAGGTCTCCTGCCTCTCGACACCCCCTTACGAGGAAGTTGTAGACTGCGATGAGGTCTCCCCTCAGCCTCCTCTTCTCCAGGCTGAACAGGCCCAGTGCCCTCAGCCGTTCCTCGTACGTCTTCCCCTCCAGGCCTTTCACCATCTTCGTAGCCCTCCTCTGGACACTCTCCAACAGTTTCATGTCCTTTTTATACTGTGGTGCCCAGAACTGCACACAGTACTCGAGGTGAGGCCGCACCAGCGCAGAGTAGAGCGGGACAATCACCTCCCTTGACCTACTAGCGATGCCGTGCTTGATGCACCCCAGGACACGGTTGGCCCTCCTGGCTGCCAGGGCACGCTGCTGGCTCATATTCAACTTGCTGTCTACCACGACCCCCAGATCCCTCTCTTCTAGGCTGCTCTCCAGCGTCTCATCGCCCAGTCTGTACGTGCAGCCAGGGTTTCCCCGTCCCAGGTGCAGGACCTGGCACTTGCTCTTATTGAACTTCATGCGGTTGGTGATCGCCCAGCTCTCCAACCTATCCAGATCCCTCTGCAAGGCCTTTCCACAAATAGTATGCAGACCTGTACAACTGTCTGGTCACAAATCAGTTTATTTTACCCAGACATCTAACTCTGAGAGTGAGATATTGACTAAATGAGAAGGTTTATCACTGTGATAGGTGATACTGTGCATGGGCTGCTGTGCTCTGTTGAGAGGAAATATGCCTAGAAGAGGTTGAAAAAGCGTAACGGGTTCTGGGAAAGTTAATGACTTTGAGGTGTGTGAGAGGAGAAACTTCATGAATTCGAAATCTGACTAGTGAGCTAGTTTTTACTAGTGCCTGGAAAAAAATATAGAGATAAGGATTACTGGCAGCAAAAGTCCAATGAGTTCTTCCTGTCATCCTGGATTTGAAAAATGTTGGGACTGCTGAGACAGCTTCTCGGTTCAAGGACTCGAGAGAGATGAGGTTGCAGATCTTCCTCACAGCTAGTTTAATGTATAACTGAGAGAAGAGGAAATTGAAGCCTCCAAATAGCTCTTATTGTTCTTTTGGGGATGGTCACATATCAACAGTCTTACCCTGTTTATCCTATCTGCAATTTGTCCTATGCTAAGCAGATTTGTGACTGGATGGTGTGGAGGAGTATCTATTGCCTATGTCAACACCCTACTTGCAACTGAAAAGGATGTTTAAAAATACAGAGATGTCTGGCTGATACACGATTCATATTTGAAGACCTGTGCCACAAGTTGAATTAATCTGGTAGCTGTGATCTGTCCCAGTTTTCTTGGGAATAAGGAGTCTTGTATTACCATGATTTGTGAAAGGCCTTTGTTTTAAAGGTGTTCAGGGAGAAAGCTGAACAATGTGTAAATGAATTTTAACCTGTGGGTTAGAAATCGATCTTTGAAGTGGAATTTTTTTTCAGTCTAGATTCAAAAAATAAGGTTTAGACAAGAATCTTGAGTTTGTGTGTTTTTAGGGAAGCATTATATAAACAGTGAGCAGAAGTTATTTCCAGTAACGTAGCTTCAAATGACTTTAGTCAAAATCATGACTGAAATGCTCTCCAAAGTTGTTAGGAAGATACAGTAGGTTAATAAGCCAGTCTGTTGTGAACATACTGTAGATTTGTCTGACCAAACAGTCTCTTATTTTGAATCTGATTGTTGTAGCTGTTCCCTTTTCCCCATTTATTCATACACCTTGCATAGCATTACAGGATCCTCTTAGTCTGAATGCTGTTTTGAGAGAGACACAATTGCTTGCTCAATTTCATCTGAAATTTTTGTCCTCTGAAGGAAGGTAGACATATTTTCCTGCTATATGACCTTGACTTCTCTAGCTGTCATTTAACTCTCTTATCTACCCTAATTTGAGAGTTGAGTAATGCATATAAACAAATTTACCAGCAGTTAGTTGCTATCTATGGAACACTTCTGCTATTTTTATTTCCTTAGTTTGCATGAGATGGGGCAAATGTGGGAGGGATACCAGAGCTATTGATTATCCCTCTCTGGGACAATCTCCACAGCCTCAGTGATACCTGGGGAACTGCCCTAGGTTGGTGTCACTGCATTGACTGGTTGGTTTTCTCTTGGGTGTCCTGCATCAGGTTTCTCTTCTTGCATCTCTCACACTGCTTCTAAACTACATTCTTAGATTTCAGATTGTTCTAGCCTTTGTTCTGCTGTCATGTAAAAATGCTGATACTTTCTCACCTTCTCTGTTTTGTATCATTTCTCTATCCCTTTCTTTCTCACTGTTGTTGTCGTGCTTGTACTCATCTTTCCCTTGTGGTTCTTCAAGTCTTTCTTGGTTGTACTGAATGTGAGTAAAGTTTCCGGTGTTATTACTTTTATAGTTTTATTTCTATTTTTAGCTGGTTACATGATTTCTTGCTCTATTGCATGGTATATAGAAATTTTAATAATGTGTCTTGACACAGGGGAATAAACAATACATTCACCAAAAGTAATTTTTGGGTATTGTGCTGTGTTGCACCACAAACTTCATACAATAGTTAACTGTATTTCCTTAACTCTTTTCCTAATCCCTTACACCTACAGAAACCAACTCAATCTTTCTAGTGAGAAAAGGTGAAATGGTTTCAAAAATAAAAACTAAACCTTAAGTTTTTCCTGTTGTGACAGGTATTATGAGGTAACTATTTCTAGTATATCGTTATAACAGCGGTAAATATGTATGTGTTCTTGGGGGGGGAGGTGCAAGAGGGAGAGAATAGGGCAGATATAAAGAGCTAGTTGCTTAGAATGCAGAAAATAGCCTCCATATGAGTTAGACAAGAAAGCAAAATAGCAAGAAAATTCAGCTTTCACAGACTCTCTGAAGAACTGCAGTGAAAGAAGCCATTTTGCTAAAATATGTACAAATATTGACCTGTATCTAAACTTTAATTGCCACTAATAAGTTTTTGAATGTCAACAGGTACTTCATTTTGTCAAAATAAGCCTATTTGACACCTTTTTTTTTTTTTTTCAAATAGAGTCTAAACTAAAAGAACCAAAATGCAGCAGAATGCAATATATAGTCAGTGGCATAATGTGGATAAGTAAGAATATACTGGTAGTGGTCTATCTTGCAAATTAAGAAAATACTCCAAGTAGAACTTTTTGACTATACTCTTACAGCTTGGCGTATGTTTTCATATTCAGTTACTATGTGGAAGGTGTTGACAGAAAATGAAATTTTAATTTTGTACACAGCCAACAAATCTTAATTGTGGCCTGATTTTTAGTAATGAGACCTCAGCAAAATATGTATGTCACCGGGGGAGAAAAACATTCAGCAGTTTGGAAAAATCCCTAAACCTGTTCATCAGCCACCTGTCTTAAATTGCTCCTCCTTTTCCAAGAGAGAATTTTGTTGCTTTCTGAAGCCCTTCTAATTGAAAATGACACTTACTCAATTAGGAAGGAGAGAAGTGATATTCCCAACTAGACAACTGTGCATGAATTTCAAATACACACTTGTTCATAATCCATCAAATTAAATATTCAGTTAATATAGAATAATTAACCTGAGAAATTAATATTCTCATGGAAACATCATGAGCAGGAAATCTAGACTGGTGATTTTTAGAACAGGCAAATTTCACATGGAACTGAGCAAGCATTTCTTTTTTAACCTTTGATGAGCAGTCTTAATCTAAAAGCTTTGTTAAGGCTCTTTTACTGCAGCAATAGCTGTGCAGTCTGTGCTGTATATAGGTAATATGCTTATTGTTTGGAAATAAAAATAAAACCATAATAGCTAATATAAATGTCTTTCTGTCATGTTCCATATGTCATATTTATTCAACCTACAGAAAGATACCCTGCAGCAATTGTTGAAGTATTTTTTGTTCCCACCACCCCCCAAGGACTTGTATTCTTTTTTCTTCTTCAGCATATTGAAAGAAGAGACTGTCTGTTGAAAAGTAGCTAAAATACTGGAAATCTCAAAATTGATGGGGGCAGGTTCTTACCCTGACTGATTAGTCAGAACACCTGTACTGGAGTGTTTTTATCAACTGATTTTATCCTGGATATTTTGATTTTCGCTGATAGTAACAACAAAAAAAAATGGAATGATAGTGTAAGTTGAAATAATGAGTGCTTCCCTTCTTTACTGAGTAGATTTGTATGACAGCAGTGTGTTTTTTTTTCAGTTAATAATAATAATAGAGTGAGAGGGAAGCAAGAATTTCAAAAAATATATGTGTATATGTGTTATTCAAACCTTTTAGACTTTGAATAAGTAGCTTTTGCACTACAGCCAGTAAAAAATAAATATAGAAAATGACGGTGGCACACTGGAGCTGATGACCAATCTCAGATACTTAACTGCATTCAGTTTCACTAGTCTTTTCAAAGTAATCCAGTTACTTAGCTTTAATTTTGCAGTCAAAATAGTGATGTCACAACAATCATTAAAATACTTAGATACCTTGATGAAAAACACAGGAGTAAATATTAACCAGCTATTTCATTATAAACATAGCAGTATACATTAATGTGTTTTGTTTTGTTTTTTTTTCTTTAATCAGATGGTAATTGACAATTTTAATGATTTTTCATTTGAGATATTTCTCAAATTTAAGTTTCATGATAGATGATTCACTATGGAAGAATTTGGGACCAGAAACAGCAAGTCTTATGTAATAAAGTACAGCAACCACTTAATTTTAATATATCGTTCAAGAGCTGTACATCTATTCCCATGGATGCCACATATTCAACTGGACAGCCATGCCTGTCCACCACTCTTTGATGAGCATGTACATCTTTGCTGTACACAACCAACCCCACAATCAATGTCTGATGCAAGTATTAGCAGTCTGGGTTCTGCAGCTAAGTTCCAATGTGTGAGCATAGAGGGGAAAGGCACTAAGATCACTTCTTTTCAATTTTTGAGGAGTACATGTATGTATTTCCTGAGATAAGAAGGATAAGCATTTTTTGTTTATTTTGTCACTGTCAAAAAGGTATTTTTATTAAATCCAAGGATAACAGCTCTAGTGTATCCAAAAATAAAATACCAACAGAGAACAGGCATTCATAATTTTTGTGTTTATTCAGTGATCTCATCAATATTCCTTTAGTTTACAATTGATTAATTTATCTTGCAGTAAAGCTTTATTGCCTCCTCAGTGTTGGTACTTCACACCTGATCAGCTAAAACACATCAATAACCAGCAACAAAAGACACTTGTTTTAGTAGTCAGGTTAGGAAGCTGAGGTGGAACAATTTGTAATAATACCAAATCTCTCTTCTATCACTTTTTCTTTCTTTCAGAAAGTACTGATTCACGAAAAACATACACTCTAGAGAATTACCTGAACAGTGACTATCAGTACACAACACATGATTTGCAGTGGATTTCAGGTAATTTATTTCTATACATAGCATGAATCTGAATAAAATATACTACCATAAACACATAATACTCAGAAATTACTACTATATCCTGAAAAAATGTTCAGTTATTTAATGGTACTTTTACAGAATGGTGCATAGCTCAAAGAGTTGTGATTTCTTTTCCTTAAATACCAGATAGTGTTCATGTTGAACTATTTTCTTGTATTGCTAAAAAAAACATATTTACTCATATTTACTTCTGTGTATAAGTATATTCATATAAGTGTGTTATACTGTGAAGTGTCAGCTTCCTGTGCAGGCTATCAGGAAACAGGGACATACATGGCTCTTTTCCTGCTGCATATGCCTCGTAACCCAAGGGAAAGAGGTGCCAAAAAGTTGAGGCTGTCAGCCCAATTTTGTGAACATTATTGTGCTATAAGCATCCTTTCATTACAAAAGGTGGAAAGAAAATTTTGACCAGATTATTAAATTTTATTTCCTGTGTAACAACAACAAAAAAGATAAATGACTGATGAATGTTTTCCTTCTTGTTTATTGGTATCTCTCTTCTTCTTTTAGGAAATCAGTATCTTCACAAAACAGCTAATGGGGACATCCAACTTTTCGATGCTGCTACAGGAACATCTTCCGTAATCTTGTCAAATACAACATTAGTATGTTGACTTATATTTAACATATGCAGACTTGGGGAAGGTATTAAATTTAATATTTTATTCTACACTTTTCTCTGGAATCAGTGCTTAATATGTTCTCTTTGCACTTTGTTGACAGGACAAGTACAAAGCAACCACAGTTATATTGTCCCCTGACCAAAGGTTTGCTCTTCTGCAGTACAGCTATACAAAGGTACAAATAGACTACAATTCTCTGAGAATGAAACTGGGAAGTGAAGGTTTGGGAACAACTGAGCAAGAAGATGGTCTTGGAAGTAGGGGTTGTGGAGGCTGAAAGAGTGTGTGGGAAATGCATGAGTTTAGATGAATAAGATGGATGTCTGTAGGGGAACACTGAAGTCTAAACAGACAAGAGGAGGAGGAGATTGATAGTGACTGGCTGGAGGCATCAGGCTTGGAAACTAGAAGAGAAGGGTATCAAAGACCTGTGAGCTTGGCAGAAGAGAAATGACTGTGTGAGTAAAGCCAGATAAAAAGTTAGTGGATGGAAAGATATACAGAGAGTGAAGCTGGAGGGTTAATCTGGGGGGATAAACTAGAATGGAAGACAGGTGTGAGTGTCCAAGGAGTTGTGTGGGTAAAGGAAAAGCAGAGAGATGACAGGCTGCATGCATAAGCTTGTAGATATATCTATCTATCTATCTATCTATCTATCTATCTATATGCTATATATGTGTATAGCATATATATATATGCTATATATGTGTATACTTGTTACATTGACAGCAATGTAACAGCAGGTCACAAAAGTCTTATACTTTTCCAGCTACCCTAGACATCCCCTCCACTCATGATTTATTGTTCTATTATATTTTATTTGTTGCAATCATAAGAGTTAATTTTACTTTAATGCTGAAACCGTCATTTAACCTTTATGTAGTAGTAGGATTGAAAGTTATGTTGTTATTAATATTTATTGCAAGAAAAGAGAGTAACAAAATGAATCATGAGGATGTGGACACTTCTTATGTAATAGCCATCTGGTTGTGTAGTACTGAGATATTGTTTTATATCTTCTTACAAATCTTGAAGAACTATCATAGAAGGTAGCATTATTGTAGCATGTCAACACCGTGGGCTAAATCAAACCTCTTCAGCTCCTCATAGTGAGTACATTTAAATGTGTCTGCGTTATCATCATCATCATCTGTCTCTGTAAGTGCCCCCAGTGATACAGACTTCAAGAAGAAGGTTTCTGAGAGAGAGGGTTTATTTCTGTGACAATATGAATGGAAATAGGAACCCAGGAACTGCTACAGAAATACTGCTGGAACTTGTGAGGACTACTAAACAATAGGATGTTAAGTTAAATAATTCGGTATTATTGTAAAAGCAGGCAGAAGACAATTGTGCCAGTAAGGCAGAAGGAGAAGGATTAACTGTGGATAGTCTTGATAGTCTGCCATATAGTTACAAGAATTTCTGAAAATCTTCAGCATGTCTGGCCTCTGTATTTCTGCACTTAATCAGTCAGTGGCCTCTATCATAGTACTTGAAGTGATGACCCCAGAGGACCAGTGATTCTTTAGTCTTTTCTTAAGCCTTATGGAGACTTACTACTCTTGTAGTTTCATTGTGTTATATCTGTCTTAAGCAGAAATGTGAGGCAGATTTCAGTGATAATTCAAGCTGTAAGAGATTTGTGCCCTGGTGACATTTTTGTTTTCTTAATATTAAATTAATTCTTTTGCAGTTGTGGAGGCATTCCTACACAGCTTCATATTACATCTATGATTTCAATACAAGGTTAGTAATTTTTCCATGAGATATAATTTTAACAGTATTTTTCAAGGAAGTGAAATTTTACTGATTTGTCCTATTTGTGTTTTGTTTCTGTTTTTTCCAGTTCCATCGTAGATGAAACACTACTGCACAATAATACACAATATATTTCCTGGTCTCCTGTTGGTCACAAACTGGTCAGTAAGGATAAGTGAAACTTACACAGTTGTTTATTTTTGTATCCATGACATAAAAGTTCACATCAACTGTGCCCTTGGGCTTTTTGGATTTACCTACTCCTAGATGAAGTAGCTGAACTAGATTCCAAATTGACTGGCTACAGTTGCTGGAAATATTCAAATATCCCTCTGTGTGTTCTGTTCTTTGATGAAAAGGCATTCCTGAAACTGATAGTGGCCCATGGTCTACATAGGAACTTAGTGTTTTTTATAGTGGCAGACAGTAGCTAACCCCTTTCAAAGACAGAAGCATTATGGCTGTCTACTTACTCATCATTTTGACTTTTATCTCCTAATTAAAACAATGAAACCTTATTTGATGGATGAATGTAACAGGGATTAGAGGATCAAAATGTACTCTATCTTACAGTCCGTTTCTGTTTTATCTCCACCCCAATCCATAGTAGTTTTGATAGTCACCGTGTTTCTAAGGCTTGTGCATTCCCTATGTGGATGTTGGATCTGACCTAAAGAGCAGTCATGAGGTGTTTATACATTCTTATTGCTTGTAGTGTAGGAATTATGGAGCCCAGTCACAGCAGCAAAGGTTGTTGAAAAGAGCTTTCTGCATCTCAGAGGGAAGCTCTAGAATAAAACACTGTTGTTCAGTTGTTAGGGAAAAATGGATTGGAAAGGGAGGCAGATGCCAAAAATATAAAGGAGTTCTGAGTGTTACTCAGAAATAGACCATCTTTGGAGATCTATTAGTGATTCTGAGACTCTCATCAATATTTTACCAAAATACTCTTTTGATGGAGGGACAAATAAGTAAAGACAAACAAACAATTACTGAAATAAGCTTGTATCTCAAAAGGAAATTAATATGAAGGCTTTCTTGACACTATAATAGTGCCACTTAAACAAGATAGTTTGCTCTTTTGGGGGGGGTTTGGTGTGGGGTTGTTTGTCTTTTGTGTGGTTTGTTTGTTTGTTTCCATCTTGGCATAAAGTCAGGTTGCTATACTTGCTTTGTTTTAGTAATTAATGTTTGTTAAGTATCAGTGATGTTTGGCCAAATGCAAATTCAAAAGACAGTTTTTGCCATCTGAAGTAAAAGTAAATAGCCCATTAAATGTGGCAAAGGTGGGGAGCAGATTAACTGTGACAGAAATCATTATCACAATGATGTTTTGCAGGCATATGTTTGGAATAATAATATTTATATAAAAGCTTCACCAACAGCAGCACCTGTGCAAATCACTAGCGATGGAGAAGAAAATAAAATTTTCAATGGAATACCAGATTGGGTTTATGAAGGTAACTACATCAAGCACAATTTACTTTGCATATCATAGAATCATAGAATATCCTGAGTTGGAAGGGACCCTTAAGGATCATCAAGTCCAACTCTTGACACCGCACAGGTCTACCCAAAAGTTCAGACCATGTGACTAAGTGCACAGTCCAATCTCTTCTTAAATTCAGTCAGGCTCGGTGCATATGAATACAAAAACTTGGTTTTGCTATACCTGTTTTATTATAACTGCTATATCTCATTTCTTATAATTGAAAAGTTCAAAATAATGCAAGTCTGCATATTCACAGAACCATGTGTCCATACCTGAGCTTTATATCTCTTTAGCATATCTAAGAACAGAAAGGAGTTAGCTTAACTTGCAGCAGGTCACTAAAAATTGTAGTGTGTGAATGAGCTTCATGTGATAGATTATGAGCACTGATCTTTTTCTCATTTCAGAACTCCAACAAGCATTCTGTGCTTTGGTACTTCAATTAAAAAAAAAAAATCCCATTAAAAACTAATGAGAACAATTCTTCAGATATAAGAACAAACTTATCAATTGTAATTTAAATGCATTTGCATCTCTTTCAGAGGAAATGTTTGGCACGCATTCTGCTCTGTGGTGGTCTCCAAATGGCAATTCTGTGGCATATGCAAGATTTAATGATACAGAAGTTCCTGTTATAGAGTATTCCTTTTATTCTGAAGACACCTTGCAGTATCCAAAGACTATTCGAATTCCATATCCCAAGGTCTGTGTTATTTATTTAACACAGTTGTTCAACAGTTTCATTAAGGGAGTAGTCTCATTTAATCAGTTTCTGCTAATGAAAATATTGTCTGTCTCTCCTCAACAGCTTGCTGTGATTACTCTTTCTGAAGTCAACAGCATCTGGCAATATTAAAGTATTTATTATCTCCAGGGGAAAGCAAATAATAATAATATTAATAATGGTTTGTTGTTTCACCACAAAAATTTTGAGAGGTGGCAAGTAGGTGTTGAGATAATGAAAGATCTTAGGTAAAAGCATTTGGCAGTTCAATGTTATATTCGTGTTGCGCATGGTATTGAGAATGAGATCTTCAAATAATGCAGTTTTTTTCAGTTCTTATATGCTTCGTATGTTGGGACGAAGGGGAAGAATTTGCTTACCAAATTTCTTTGCCCATATCTAAAACTCTTTCAATTCTTGCTGTGAGTGAAAACTTTTGTGCATGCAGCTGCTTCTTCCCTGCATGTGACTGTGCTCATTGCTCATGGCACAGTTGGCACTGGACTAAATGGTGTGAGTGTCAGAGTCCAATATGCTGCAGATGGGTTCTTTCAGACATTCCACACATGGAGTGCTTAATGTTTAGTACAACATTTACCTATTGAGGTTATTTGATGTTCCATGGTATTTTGATTTAGCAGAGAGATGCAGCAATACACTTAAGACATAATGCAATTACAAACTTCACTTTGAGTACAACAGTTGCACTGCACTGCTGAATCACAACACAAATAGGGTTCTTATTACTGGTCTTTATAATAAGTAAGTGCACTGCTATAATGCTGGGCATCCCCAGTTGCCAGGAAGGAATACATGGGTTGAAACCAGCTCAAGCCCATCTCTTTGTTCAGCATTTTCTGCTCACCACATTTTTTCTATTCTGTGATGGGGAAAGATAGCTATGTATCTCCTGCTGTGCTGGTCTGGCCAGCTCAGGAGGATAGTTGCACTCTTGATTAATGGGCAAAACAGCTGATATAGGCAGCTGATCCACTCAGCTGATTCAGATGTTTATCTGGAGTAAAAATGACCCTCCAATCCCCTTTGCGTTGAATTCAGCTTTCTCTGTAGCAACTGTGTTAGGTTTCTCCCTAGCCTTCCCCAGTCTTCATGATCATGTTGCCTTTGCCTGTCTCCTTGGAGCCTCCTCCACATGGAGTCATTGGTGGTCACAGCAAGCAGCTGGGCTTACTGATAACCACAGGGATTCTGCCCTGAGCATGCCACCTGTGAAGAGATGTAGGTGTAGCAGGTGTGGAATGAACTGCCAAATTAAGTAGCACCTTTTATTGCAAGCCCTTACTGTTTGAAGTATTGCTGACTTCTGGACATAGGTCAACTACAGCTAGTTAACTGTTACCATGAAAACTTCACTAGCTAACTTGCATTTCTAGAGAAGAAGCCCTTAGTGACACAGTTACATCGCTGTTAGAACCTATTAGCACTACATTAAAAAAAGTGGGGTACATGCTGCAGCCACAGCTTTGATTATGGTATAGGTGGCTATTATATAATCAGTTAACGTAAGGTATCAGTCTCCATGAGGAATCACTTTTCTGTCTGTTAACATAACATTTAATTTAATGCTAGATACTGTGTGGCATGTGAGACAAGACACGGTCAAATATTGCTGTGGGTACAGCAAGTCCTGTGTAATTATGAATGTTTCTAAATGTAGTAGTCTTCCTTACCTAGAGTCACACAGCTAGCACTTTAATTTTTTTTTAAATAAAGGTAAATTATGTATTTACTTTAAAAACTGCATTTGGGAATTCATCTTTTCATGTGTTTGAAGTTAGTTGATTCTACCTGACTGTCTATAGTAATTTCTTTTGTCTATAGTTTCAAACATTATTATTTTTTTTTGTCAGGAATATTCTGTTTTTGAAAGTACAACGAAATATTTTATTTTTAGGCAGGAGCTAAAAATCCAACAGTGCAATTCTTCATTGTGAATACGCTGGTTCCTAGTTTTGACTCTGTTGAAATTTCTCCACCTGAAGAAATAAGATCAGGGTAAGAAATTTTGGTTGAATGTTTGCATGTTTCCTTTGGTGAAAGAGGAGGAGCTTTTATGTGTGACTACCCTATCTTCCTTCAGTTTATATTGTCATTTGACCCAGTCATGAGGCTCTGGTAGCAACAAGATTTACCAGAGAAAATGTGCACACAGATTATCCTTCTAGTGATTATATATAGATGGCATATTCCATGTATGTTATATTCAGAATGTGACAAGTTCTTGGCTCATCACACTCAGTGGAGTCTAACTATGGTGAAGTCATTTCACAGTACAACTTTAATGTGAGCAAGTTTTGGTATAATCAAATTATAATGTATGTATTCCAATTCACTGGAAAGAGGAAAAAAAAAAAACTTAATGGAAAGTGAAGATTTGATTTCATTGGAAGCAGACTTCTTGCTGAGGCAAGGTATCATGGTTGTCTTCTGATTTATACTTAAAATGTTTGTTTTCTTTGGAAACATGGTGAAAACCAGCACCTCTCAAAGTAAATGGAAAATTGTATTTCTCAAAATGCCACTGGAAATGCACAACATGATATAAACGTATTTTGTAAAGAGCAGCTAAATTGATTTAAAATGCATGCATATGGGAATTGGTATCCTAGATCTTGGTTTTTATTTTCTCTTTTTAACAGCATCGTAGTGATTTTTAGAGGTTTGCACTTATGAAGATGTTTGGTGTGGAAGCAATCACAGGGTATATTGATAAACTTTGCGGGGTGGAGGGGGGAACAGGCCTGTTAGGTAGTGCATGAAACTTCGTTTTGTACTAGATGACAAAAAAGTTATAATTGGAATATCAATGGTATTTCATATCAGTCCTCACCAGTATAACGTCTCTGTACTAACAGAAATACACAAGTTTCTATGAATGTTGTTCTGTACCCTTATTAGGATATTTTATTTTTTGACAAGGAAAGCTTCCAGAATCTGGAATGGCTTTGTTTTGCTGCTTTAGGATGGTAGATGAAACCTGTTACTTTTTGTGTGAATGGCCAGCATGAAACCCATGCAGCATTTAAATACCATTTGGCATCATGGGTACAGGGGGTTCTTGTTGGTCAACATGAGGATGAAGGCAATGAATGCTGCTTGTCTGAAATGATTTGCCCTAAAAATAGGAAGTAATCAGAGTAAAGAATTCTGGGTGGTGATTGCAGGAATATCTTTTCTAAGCAGGAAATGAGGAAGGGCTACGCAAAACTGCTATAATGTATTCTTCAACGTAATTGAAAATTTATATTTCATGGGTTGTTGAAAACTGAAGGTGCATTCCTAATCTCTGTAATAAACTTAAATATTTATTATACTTACAAGCATTTCTCTCTTTCTGTGTTTTGTTGTTGTTTGTTTTCTTTTAGTTTATTTTCTTTTACTGTTCATCCTATTTGATGGATGATTTCTAGTATTATAGAATAATTTGGGTTGGAAGGGACCCTATATACATTTCCATACAATATACATTTTCATACAATTCCAAACCCCCTGCCATGGGGAGGGATACCTGC
Source organism: Anas platyrhynchos (assembly GCF_047663525.1). Taxonomy (NCBI): domain Eukaryota; kingdom Metazoa; phylum Chordata; class Aves; order Anseriformes; family Anatidae; genus Anas; species Anas platyrhynchos. The sequence goes on along the minus strand of NC_092593.1, from coordinate 18,016,560 downwards.
CACTAGACCAGGTTGCTCAAAGCTCCATCCAACCTGGCCTTAAACACTTCCAGGGATGGGGCATCCATACCTACTCTGGGCAACACGTGCCAATGCCTCACCACCCTCTGAGTAGAGTTTTTTCCTAATATCTAATCTAAACCTACTTTTTTTTTTTTTAATTATTTTTAAACGATTACTAGTATCTATAAATGTTAACTTACCTAACTTTGAAGCAACAAAAACTGTGCAGCTACTTCCCCTTTTACAAATCAAGAGAAACTACTGATTGATTTCCAAACAAGCTCCTGCAGAGATCTTTTGTAACATTACTGGTCTGTTACTGTCATTGAAGCCACTGACAGCAGCCATGTTAAATGTCCTATAAACTTACCAGTCAAATATAAATGCAAAAGTAGACTTTTTTTCAAACATGATTTTGAAGCTGCAATCTAGAAATAAACCTAAAAGTGGCTGGTAACTGGTTGGCATATATTTTTAATCCATCCATGTTAATTGTAGTCTTTTCCACATTTTTTTCCACTTCCTTTTTTTTTTTTTTCTTTCCCTCTTCTCTCTTTCCCCCATTTTATGATCATGAAGATATTCGCTCTCACAAAACTTCCCACGCATTTTTGTTAACTAACTTTGGGAAAAAGGGAACATGAACTTGGAACTAAGTCAAATGTGCAAATTCTGGTTGAAAATGCATACTTGCCTTGGAGGGGAGGTTTATTTTATTTTAGTTCATAAGGCTTCTAGGAGATAGGAGAGATCTAAAATAAGAAAAGAAGAGTACATCTAACAGATCGTAATGGTAAACAAATCACTAAATTTTATGTGGTATTATTTTAAAAATAATATGCAAGAATATTCAAGGAAATGATCCATGATTTTTTTATTATTGTTTTTTGGATAGTCCAGTAGTTCATGTCAATTATTTGGTATTCTAAAGATGAAAGCAAAATATTCAAATAGTAATATCTGTTGTTGGTGTAATCTCTCCTTCCAATTCTAACTAATGGAAGTAAGTACTAAATTGAATTAAGATGTGTATTGCTTCAAGTGCTTAGCAGCAATCAAGTTAATGCAGCAAAGATTAAAATTCCAAGATACAAGGCCCATACAACTTAATATTAAGAAGAATTTCCTTTAGATACATACAGTACATTGAATTAAGTCCATGTATGGACTGTCTGGAGTAGCTGTTATTTCATGCACCAGAGAATAGTGATCTGGCTGCTAGGATTTAATTGCAGTCTTCCTGGAAGTGTGTATGAACAAACTATAATTCTTTTGCATTTTTTGTATGAGTAATAATAACCAATGCATCTGCTAACAACAAAAACAATTGACAACAACAAAAATGCCACAATTAGGTTTGCATCAGTGTTTATCCTTGGAAGAATACATTAAAATGAAAATAGCCAGATGAGTTTCATTCACTGAATTACTGAATGTTATTGTATAATATATTATTACAGATAGGATTTTAAATATTTAATGCTACTGCTGTTTTTAGGGATCATTATTTGAGCGTTGTAACGTGGGTGACAGATGAAAGGATCTGTTTGCAGTGGCTCAGAAGAATTCAGAATTTTTCAGTCCTCACAGTCTGTGACTTTGAAAATACTACTAGAAATTGGACATGTCCACAGGTGAGAAAACTGAGGTGGGAGAGTCACAATGTTTGATAAATGAGACTAGATAGGAGTAGAGTATCTCTGTATATTTATCTTTGTAGAAACATAGGCTGCTATAAAATAAACATAAATGTTGTGGGATTGTTTGTTTTATCTTTCTTAGGAAAAACAACGTACGGAAGAAAGTACAACTGGCTGGATTGGCAGAGTGAGTGTTCAATTTCTAAAACTGCAACATGTTAAATAACACTGATAATTAAGAAATTTTCTTATGAGCTTCTTACCAGTTGCAATGTTCTTGTGTGCAGGTCTGATCCATTCACTCATTTCATTTTACCCACGTAGGAAAAAATGGTCTTAAACAGAGTCATAACACATCCCCATTCCCATTTTTAAAATGTTGTGGGTATGGCTTTCAGAACTCCCTAGTCTGGGCTGATAGTGCGCTGTGGGCTCAAGCTGTAACATCCTCCGTGACCTGTGCATCATGTTCAGTTTGTCAAAAAGCAGAGTGCTCCTTCCAGACACTTTTTTGATTCTGACCTATTACTTCAGTAATGGTAGTTAGGAGAATACAGGAGCCACGATTCAGAATTCCATTTATAATGGGGGAGTTGCTAGCTATGCTGGTTTGGCTGCTATCCAGTCTTTCTGCCACCTCCAGAATGATCTAGGGGATAAAACATTAAGAAATGTATCCCATAACCTTCAAATTGAATTGGAGGGGAGGTTTAGAGGACAAGAATCAATTTTAGTGTTTCAGGTTCTCCCTGGTTTGTTCAGGAACAAGCAGTTCCAGGTTCTCCGTGTGTTTGTTTTCATTTTTGTTATTCTTTTGTTTTGTTTGCTTGTACATTTATTTATATTTTTCCTCAACCCCAAATATCCATTGGAGAGAACTGGGGACAAGATGCATACAGCTGACCAGATTAAGACTTTCACACACTTCTGCCAAAGCAATTGCTACTGTCTGGATGATGTTTTCGAAGCTGCCTCTCAATCCTTTTGTACATGGTAGAGAGTAGGCACCTAATGAACTACACAGAAGATCTGGGGGAAGTGAAGCAGAGATGCAAAAGTTCAGACTTGGAGGGAGAAATGAGTTTCAGAGTTTTTGATGAGAACACAGAGTACACTTTCCACTCCCGCATTTTCCACACACTGATTATGCTTTAGTCACTAATTCACTTTTGAAGTCAAAAATGAAAGTTTAAAGAAATGCAAAGAGGGAGGCAACAGCAGGGATGAAATCATCCGCAGTATGAAGATGAGAGATCAACCCACCTGCTGTCAAATTTGATATGGAAAGGAAGGCCTTAGCGCTGACACATTTTGCTTCTCTGCAGCAAAGGCTTCACAATTAGACAATGTGATGATCAAGCTGCAGACTTTGTAAACAGTTGTGCAAAATGAGAGGGCAAAATGCGAGTCTGTGCCATTAAACTAGGTTGTTGGTTTTTTCTTTCTTTTAAAGAGACAGCCTACATCTTAGGAGCTGTTGGAAGGAAAAGATAATCTCACTGTATGGTTCTTGGATTTGAGAAGGGAGCGGAAAGTAGGGAGGATCGAAGAGTGGATAAGAAAGATATCTTTATGGCTTTACTATTCTTTCTACTTACAGATGATAAAATGACACTTGACTGATAAGGCATGTTTTAAAATATATAACATATATGTATGCATGTGTGTATATACACATGTATTTATATATGTTTCATATGTTTTATGTACAAATTTATGTATACATGCATGAAAATGTACTTCTCTCTTTCTTTATATAACAAGTATTATGTTTTTTTATAAAATAGAGATGAAATTTTACTTAATTTAAGAACACTCAGAACTTTCACAGCCTGTGTTACTGCAGTAAGGCTTCCAGTTCATGAGCTAAGTAAGAGCTTGCTAGTTGACTTGAAGGAAAGTCACCCTGTGAAAAAGCAAGACTGTGGTAGGAGAGAAACTAGCGAAGTATTTGTCAGGGTGTTTTGTGCAAAAATATTGCTAGGAAAGAAGGTGAAACTATCTGGAGAATGTCTGTGAGGGTGTCTCAAGTTTTGTTATTGTTTACAGAGTGACTGGAGGCAAGAGACTATCTTTCTGTTTCACTTTTCATTTCAAAAATGGGTATAACATCTCAGAGCGATTGTGATGACTCTGTTGGCTAATTAATGTTTAGATGTTTTGGACACGTATCACAGAAATAGCTTTTATTTCACTTGACTCAGTTTCATTCCTGTTTTTCTCTTTACTATGTGGAGCATATCCAAAATACAGTCAGTAGAAAGAATTAATTCATTTTCATCCCTCCAATTGATAATTGGATAGCTCCTTCATGAACATATCATTCCAGTTTGGCTCCTCTGGTGTTTTGTATTCACCTACTTCCTAGATCCTCTTGAAAAGCATCTTGTTGTCTTTGTAAAAGAGGGGAACTTTTTCATTGTCAAGCTTACAAAAAAAAAAAAAACTTCAAAGTTCAGAGATGTGTTCACACAAATGTGTGTTTTAAAATGGAAATTCAAAGAAAATGTGCTCGCAGTGTTTACATTGCTACAGGTCACAGCTTCATGTTGGACAGAATAAAGCAATGACTTTGAAGGTAGAAGCGTGTATTGTTTCCTTCATTTTAGGAAAGTAGGAACAGCTATAGTTCAAGAGAAGGAAGGGCATCCATCATTACCAGAGAATTAATACTTGGGAAATTCTGCCTCTAAGGTGCTAGGAAATATTTTAAGTGTTTTTTACTGTCAGGATATTAGCTGCAGGTTCTACCTACTAAGTCAGCAGGCAAAATATCTCAATGAAATATTGTTTTAAGTATTGAAACTTCTGTTTAGAGATAGATATCAAAACCTAAATTTATCATTTTGGTTTTGGAGTTTTGTTGTTTGCTTTAATAGACATCTCTCTGGTGTTCAAGTTTCAGCCATCTGCCCCTTACTTTGCACCCGACAATACTACCTACTACAGAGTATTCAGCAATGCAGAAGGATACAAGCATATCCATTACATAAATGGCTCAGAGGTAAGTTAGAAGTTGTAGGACTGCCACTTCTGACTGTTGTTTCTGCTGGTGATCAAGGATCTTCATGTTCTAGTTCTTATCTTGCCTTTCTTTCCCTGTCCAGGCTCCGCTACCTATTACTACAGGAAAATGGGAAGTGATCAGCATAGCAGCTGTAACCAATAACTTTTTGTAAGTATTGTAAGTAATATATGGGTTCTTATCAGGAGGTCTTGTAACAATGAAGTAGGAGGGAGAACAAGAAGGTGCTATTTAATTTAGTAAAAATCTGATCTAAACGTGTGAGATAATCCTTTAAATATTGCAATGTGTTTTAAATACTTTACCAAAACCAATGTTTTGCTCTTCTAGGTACTACATTAGTAATGAAAATGGTGGGGCTCCAGGAGGAAGAAATCTTTATAAGTAAGAAATATGTTCTACAGTATGAGTAAAAACTTGTTAGTGAAAATTTTAAGAAAAAGTATTATGAAGTAAAAGATTGGGATGTCCACAGTCTAATGTGGGATTCTATATATGATATTTAATTAAAAGCAATATAGAAGTATGAACTGTAAAAAAAAAAAAAAAAAAAAAAAAAAAAAAAAAAGAAAAAAGTAGTATTTTTCTGTAAATTTAGTTGATAAAGGAAAATTGTGAAAAGAAGCAACAATCCTTAAGCAACCTGCCCCTAAAGAAAACCTCTCATGCTTTTATTTTTGCTATGGTAATTCCAGTATTAACTAAAAACAAAAAATTAGAGACTGCTCTATCTGTTATTTATGTCAATAAGGGCATTGCTTTTGAATTGTATCAAATTTCATTGTCATCTTATTTAAAAACATATATTTTTGTTGAGCACAGTTTAAAAAGAAGTATTTTATCTCTGAAATGAAGCTCATCTACTTTGCAGAGTGCTCTTGGAAAGCAGTCCAAATCCTACTAAATGTGTTAGCTGTGATCTGAATCAAGAAAGATGCCAGTATTATTCTGTGTCCTTCAGCAATGATGCACAGTATTATCAGTTAAATTGTCATGGTGAGTACATCCAGAATTAATTGACATAAAAATGACTCGCTGTTTAGTTGGGTGGGGAAGTTCACTTTTTCAAGATCTTGATACACGCTGTGTAACAATTATGTGTGTTGATATTGTTGGATAGATGCATTGGCAGCAGAAAAACATACTCCCTCCTAGGCTTAAAAGCACCTTAATAACAATTACAAGGTTAAAAAATGATAGTCCGATCCATTAATAGACCTGAAAGGGGTGACAAAACATTCCTGTCCTTTGTGCAAGCCTGAATCTCCTCAGGAGCTGCCCTTATAATAGGTGCCATGTACAATGTTCTAAAAATGATAGTGAACTGCATCTACTACAGAGCATGTTGAATGAGCAAAACCAGCCTATCCTTCAGATTAAATTTCCTTTATCACAATTGTTTTGTGACAAAGGGAAGTAAAGCCTTACTTCAGGGCCAGATAATAGATGGAAATTTCTCTGCCAGTGAGGCATTTGCAGACTGAAAATTAGTGGTAATGCTCTGCAGGAAGATTTGCTTCTTTTTTTGCAGGCTGTTCCTATAGAGCACTGCACACAGTTGTGCAATCTGAGGGAATGTGCTGTGCATGGAGAGCTCTGCTGGTAGAAGCAAATGGGAGGAAATGTGAGGGCAAGGCAAGCAACAGGCTGGGTGAAGTTATCTGTGGGAACAAACTTAAGATAGGTAGCACTGTTCAAAGAATCCAGTGAGTATAAACATCTGTTATGCATTGGGACTGCAGTCCCAGTGTGTTTGTACTAGGTAAAAGGGATAAATTAATCGGAGGTGGGGAAAAATAAGATCTTCCTTGAAATTTCCTCTTGAAAAATATGTATCTCAGTACCTCACTATCACATGGTTTGCCTGCAAAATTGTTTGGGTATTTTATGTGTTGCTGTGGTTTGAGTTTGGGCCCCAATAACTGAAAATGCAGTCTCTGCAGATTGGATGGAAATGCATCCTGAGCCTTTGTGATTCCCCGACTTCCAATTACTTTGAGAGTTTTATTTTGAGACAGCGTGCAAACATTAAGGTTTTGTGTTTTGTTAACAGGTCCTGGCCTGCCCATGTCTACTCTGCACAGAAGCAGTGATGACCAAGGTGTGAGATTGTCTTAAATTATGATTTGTGTTAAACCAGGAACTTACACTGAAAATTTATTTTGATTTTATTCTCATTGCTTAGTATAGTAATTAAAACATCTCAGTTTTGTCTGAAATGAAATTTACCCTTTCTTTCTCTACTATTGTTTACCAAAAGGATAAACTATATAGCTCAGCATGCATTTATTTGTACATTATTTAACATTATTTTACATTGTGCTAGAAAACAGTAACTGGTGCATGTCTTATTTACTGCATAATTGTTCATTTTTTGTGAAACTGCAGTTAGATGGAAAATGCAGAAACTGATAAATTACTGAAGAAAAACTATACTGTAAACATTGAATTATGAGAAGAAAAACAAAAACTGCAGTAAACTGAGACTGCAAAGTAGGTTGCCGTCTTTTCAATTTGAATTTTAAAGTGGTTCATAATAAGAGAGTAATGTATTTGAAAATAAAATGTTTGTTCTTTGACTCTTACTAAGTCTGTTGTTTAGTCCTCAGGTACTTGGAAAATAACACTGAACTGGACAATTCACTGAAAGATATTCAGATGCCTTCAAAAAAAACTGATTCCATTACTGTAGGTGGATACAGTAAGTTCAAAAAACACACTTTACTTTTTTCTCCCCATTGCTCCAAGTGTTTCAAGCTCCTCTGCTAGAAAGCATGACTGAAAAGATGGGTGTAACAAATATTTTTGCAGTTACTCCGTACTTAAGACAAGACTTCTTTTTTTTTAAATCCCCAAACATCCTGATATAAAATATAAAAAAGAAAAAATTTTTTTTTCCTTTTTTTTTCCCATAGCATAGTATCTTGGAAATTTTCATGATGCGGCTTAGCTCCCCTTTCTTCAATGATAGTTACCTGAAAAATATTAGCCTTTACCACCAACTTTTTTTTTTTTTTTTTTGGGGGGGGGGGAGGGGGAGGAGGGCACAAAGTTAATAAGCATGTTCAATTAAGTTACGTATTCAAGTGAGCCTTAATTTATGGGCACAAATATTTGTTTGGTTACAGCAGGTGGGGACAGTGGAGAAGAAATACAGTTATTATTGAAAAATGAACATGCAACGTAAGAGAAAGCTTACAAAACTATTTAGGCTACACTTCAAGATTACCTTTGACTTTCTGTTGGAGAATATTTTGATTGAATAGTCACATTGTTGAAAGCATGTTCATGCTTCAAGATTGCACCAACTTGTGAATAATGAAATGTTAGAAACTGAACCAGTAACACTTTGCTAATAGTGCTAATATTTGCATGTCTGGGTACAAATGCTTCCTTGGCATGCTCCTTGGCTGAGGAACATCAGATAGAATGGCAGTGGTAGGCCTGGTACCTGTCTTAACTGTTCTTGCTCCAGCCTTTGCTGCTAGCTTTTCTCTTCATGACAAACTTCTTCCTGATAAATTACTGTTCTTAATGAAATTATATTTTACAAACTGTATTGATTTCTCTCAATGATTGTGAACTGTTCTTTTTGATGCCTCCCTCCTTCCACTGTTACCTTATTTATTTAATAACTGTCTTTATCTTTGTGTTTTCTGTCTTTTATTTTAGTCACGTTTTTACTAGGGCTAAAGATGAAATCTTCCAGGCAAGATGGAGGTTTAAAGAGGAGGTTTCGTGCTGTCAGTTGTGTATTCATCTTTTTATTCTTCTTTGTTCTTACTACTTCATCTCTTCAGGGTAGAAGCTTTTGGGTAAGGGGAATCTATTTTTAATGTCACAAATAGTCCATTTATGTAGTCCTACTTCAAGTTCTGAGTCTGCTTGCAAATCCGTGTGTGTACTTATAAAATTAAAGATGACTCCCATGATTATAGAGTACACAGATGATGGAAAAGAAGAAGTTAGGTGAAGACTTACCTTTTTTTTTTTTTTCAGCATTTTGATGCCTTGTATTTTCATATCAGGACGAATTCCTTTAATACTTGCACTCTAGCCATTAATGCAGTGCATCATCGTTATTTCATGCTTCCTTTTCAGTATCCATCATTTTAAGATCAATGAGCCAATCAATCAAGCAAAAAATGAGCAGATCAATCAAACCGATTGCAAAACTTACCTGGTGTGCATTTAGAATAATAAGCTAATTCACTGACACCTTTGGTAGAAAAAGTAACATGGATGGAATCAGAAAAATGTTGCCTGAGAAATAGATATTTGGGTATGTTTCTGTGATGGTTTGCAAACTATTGTGCAAACCTATCTGGAAGGTAGATAATATTTAGAATTTAGTGCTGGGAGAAAAATTAGAGTAGAGAAACGTTTGTGAGCTAGTGTTAGATTTCCCACTGCAGACATACTTAATTTTACATGTAAGTGTATAATGCTACAAGACAGCATGTTGATTTCCTAAATATTATATATATATTTTTTTTTTTTTAAACATTCCAGTTATAGACTTTCTGCTAACTTTGCTGTAAAATATTACTGACTAGCTAGGAACCTTTCTTTATCTGTATATGTTAGGACAGTTCAGACAAAGCTATTTTTAATTGACTCAGATGTGTCCTTGTATAAATTACAATGCATGTTGAATTTTTTCACTGGAGAACTGACCAAAGTCACACACTCTTCATTTTCAGACTTCTGGTATCAAATGATACTGCCTCCCCATTTTGATTCATCAAAGAAGTACCCTCTGCTCCTTGAAGTGTGAGTATTCGAGATACATGGAAATTTCATGTTAATAATCACTTTCATGTACTTCAGATTCTCTTAGTAAGATAAGAAAACATGCCAATTACTTCTTGAAGGAATTTTAAGAGAATGAAAATGAGGTGCATCCCAGTTTGTGATAGATTCCCGTACCCTGAAATGATGTAATGTTTATCAAGTGCCTATTTTGCAGGTGGCAGTGAAGCAGGTATATTCTGTATCTTATTTAAAAGCCAGGATGTTAGTGTTAGCTTACCACCTTCTCTGCTCTTAGAGTTCCTTAGGAATAATCTTGAATGAAACTACATTCCAAAATTAAACCTTTAATAAGCTATTTATCTGAACGGTAAAGTCATAAGTATGGCATTGCATTTTCTCTGTGATGTTTGACAGTCGACTGTTGTTGACAAACTGCATCCTGTGGTCAAAATTGTATTTGTTGTTTTTTCTTAAATTTTAGACCTTAGAAGTCATAATTATAAGGTTTTAAGATTTAGCCCCTTCCTCGTCCAAGTATATCTGCTAACTGAAAACCAGATTTTTGTCTGTGATGAAAAGCAAAGATGTATTTTTATTTTTTCTTTCAAATATTGGGCACAGCCTTTCCTTTATCAACTCGAGTAATCTTGGCTTGTCTCACTTTCTCAAAATATTATGTGAAATCCTGGGAGAACCTATTAGTCAATAAGCAGTGTTGTGAAGTCTGGAGGAAGTGTGCTAAGCCCTTAACTTTAAAGTTATGTAGGCTTAATAAACAATGTAAGTGTACCTTCAGTGCCAGTCCTGTATGAGGTGAGTGATGATGTGCAAGCATGGATGCTCATCAGCAATTGCCCAAATGTTGAAGGGTGCAAACCTAAGAAGCTGCTTTGGCTTTGCTGCTTGTTTACTGTATGAGCAAGTTGTGCAGCAGCATTGTAAGGAAGAAGTGAGTAGCTCAGGAACCATTGTCTTTTGTCTGTGACTGCTTCTGGAGCACCCCCTCACTCTGCAAAATATCTGTTGTATCTGCCTTCTACATTTTGGTAAAGTGATTGTCTTGCAGCTTACCAAATTCAAGGAGTAAGAGAAGAAAGTGAGATAAGGCATGTCAGGTCAAGCCAGTAAATAAGCTAATACAAACTTTACCATGGCTTGCCTATCCCTGTGTTAAAACGATGAAAAAAAAATTCACAAAATCATTTTTTTGTCGAGAAAAGGAAAGCTGCTAAATCTGAATTTAAGATGTGAGAGTTATTTGCAGTTAGGTGAACAAATGACCAGACCATTATTCTACTCATTTTTTTTCTATTCTGAGAAGCAAACTAGAAGCATAAAACAAGATGTGTCAAACTGCAAACACGTGCTTTTTCACCCATTCTTCCTCAAGCATTTCTGTTCTTGGTGGTATGTTTTCTTCTAACTGGAAATTACTGAAAATTAGCAATTAATTACAACAGAAATGTTAACCTTTTCCTTTGTTTACCAAGAGATTATTCCTCAAAGAAAGCAGCTGTTAATTTTTAGATACATCTTTATTACAATGCTACCAAATTATATTATATAATTTTTGCCTATTTAACCTTTTAATGAGCAGTTAGTGCTCTTTGCTTGTTAAGATTTCTTTTGGTTTTGGTTCTGTTTTTATCAACTTACCCTTGCCTTTGTCGGGATCGCTTCTGCTTCATAGTGATCTTAAGAAATTCCTGCAGCAGTGAGAGGATCTGTACTGTGCAGAAACAAAGTTAGATATCGAGAATTCCTAATAGCTTTTCTTTGCTTTCAAAACTGGGAAAAATGGGTTGTAGAGCAATAAGAGCCACTTGCTTGTTCATTTCTTACTCTGGTGGGCCTTCTGTTGGACAGCAGCTAGAGAGTCCAACATTGCAAACATAATTTTACCATCCAGGTACTTAGTCTGATTTCATAGTGCTCAAGTGTTTCCAAGTACTTTATTTTAAAGTTAAAATTTAAATCTTTTATTCCTTTTTCACAATGTGTGTAAAAGTAGTTTGCTTAGACTGAAAGGAACACTTAATTTCACTGATGAAACAGTAAAAATGCAGAAGATAGATTCCTTTTGTTTTCCTTTAGGGAAAGCTGTTTGCTGACTTCAGACTTTAACCAGATAAATGAGTAAACAGAACAGAAATAGCTGAATATCATCACGTTGAAACTCAGATATGTCAACACACACAAGGAAGAATTTGGTTCAGATTTTTGATAAGCCATTTAAAGTCAAAATCAATAAAGTTTCTTATTACATTAAAAAGCAATAAAACAAAATTTAAATTTCAAAAAGCATATTGCTTTTAATGTCCAAGCAAGTATGCGTGTGGGGTCAGTTGGTGATGCTTTTCTTTTTTACTCAGTCTAGTTTAAAAGTTCACCCTTCTTTGGTTGCTGAAAATTGTCAGGAATAACTGTGCTTCAAATGCTCCATGAGAGACTATGTGAAGACTAAATGCTTGAATTCTCTGGGACTTCTCATCCAGGTATGCAGGACCTTGTAGTCAGAAAGTTGATTATGTCTTCCGGATTAACTGGGCTACATATCTTGCAAGTACAGAGCAGATCATTGTAGCAACCTTCGATGGCAGAGGAAGTGGATACCAAGGGGATGAAATCATGCATGCAATAAACCGAAAACTGGGAACCTATGAAGTGGAAGATCAAATTTCAGCAGCCAGGTGAGTTACAGTGAAATGGTCAACAAGTGTTCCTTCTTTTCCATGCTTACTGTGCAGGGAAACAGGTGAATGTTTTGAATGGACTTCTTGAAATTACTGGCTAAAACATAAATAAATTCTACATTCATTTTTTTAGAATGTCATTTATGGGCCAACCATCATTTTATGCGTAAAAAGAAAGGAGTTTAAGGCTTTAATAACAAGTTTACCATATTGCTGTTTTTATAGAGGTGGTAACTGTCACATCATTAACTAAAGCACACTACGAATGAATGGGTAGCTAAAAGTTTTACTCCAAGCTTTTTACAAGTTTCTGTTGTGAGTGAGACTTGCATGTGCTATAGTTCTCAGCATTTATATTGTAGTTGATCTTCAGCACTTGATCCATGCTGTAGAACCTCACTGAACTTAATGGTGTCAGTATGACTCTTAATCATATAGAATTCAACTTCTGGGATTTGCCTTTGGGGATTTTAAAATGTTAATGAGTTTAAACAAATAGTGTTTCAGATTTTTTTTGTTCTTTTTTAAACCCTCACTTGGATTTATAGATGTTGATGTCCCTTACTGCTGCAATTTGAATGTAGCTTTTTTACTTAAAAAACAAAAAAAAAAAAAAGTGGCGGGGAGAAGTATGTGTGTGGGGAGACAGCAACAACTGAGGGATGTAACCTAATTCCAGCAAATGATACAAATGACAGTGGGTGCTTAAGTGTTTTTGCAGACCTTCCAGGTTTTACAGTCATTGTGAAGTGGGACATGCTTATTCATAGAGGTGAAAAGGGCCAACATGATGGAAAATAGGCACATCTGTATCATGGCAGAGACCTGCAATCCATTAAGCATTAAATTATTCTGTTTGCTTTTAGAAAATTTTCTGAAATGAGCTTTGTTGATAAGGACAGAATAGCTATTTGGGGTTGGGTAAGTACTCAAATTAGTTTGGCTGGCTTATTATTTAATTGTAACATTTTTTCTGGTGTCAAGGTGTGTTTGTTGCATGCTTTCTAAGTATGTGCAGGACTGCATGCAGGATTTTGAACTAAATTGCTGATGGTGGGCACCAGTGAATAAGTTCTTGGTGGCAAGATGATGCCAGTGATGCCTTTTCTTATGGGGATAAACACCACTTTGTTGTATGAAGTCAAGTGTGTAATGAACTGTAGCAGGAGGGATTTTTTTTCTGCGGAAATGGAGGACTTAATGCATTCCAATCTTACTCCTTATGAGTCTCAGGATGACTAGTTGAAGAGCAGTCCTCCTGGGGCTAGGTTGGGGGTTACGTATCCTGGGTATCAAACCTGTGGGCCAACAGAATTTCTTTTTCTTGAGTTTTCGGATTGTCAGCCTCTCACTAGGTACATTCATTTTGCCAGGTTAGATAACGTATTCATATGTGGGTTTTTAGTAAGTACATGTAATTACCCATACATGGATAATTAGTAAGAACATGTGTTAGCTTGCTGATCTCATTGAGAGGACCTGAGTATTGAAGTTGGAGCAAACATGCGGTTTTGAACTAAAGTTACCATTTGCCTGTAATCTATTTACAAGAGAAGAACGAGATCCAAAAATTACTCTTCTTTTTGAATGTGGGTGGTCACATTTTCTTAAATAACCTCTTCAAACTACAGTGAGGGCAGTCATTTGGGCAGTCGGTGACATTGTTTAGGTATCTTGCTGCCTGAATGCTCAAGTGTGTCAGATATTTACTCATCTGTGTATCAGGATAGACTGCAAGTGAATTTTCTGTGCATACCAAGAAGTGTATTGCTGCACAGTTCCTCCCACAGACTCAGCAGAAGATCCTTCACTCCCCAGTCACAGTCTTGCTCTTGACGCTTTGGAGGAGAGTTAGCAAGTGAGCTGCCATAGGCCTACTCTGAGGGAGTTGTAAATTTTTGGGTGCCCTGGTGCAACTACTCATCAAGCGTGTTGTGGGCCTCTGCTCTGCTTCCACCCACTTCACCAGCATGGAGAGGGACACAGCGGTTCAGCAGTGTCTTGTTTCCTGTCTTTCGCTGCTGCCTACGGTGCTACCAAACACTGTCATTCCAAGCTGAGTCACAGTTCAGTGGCGTTTGCACCCCTTTTCCACAGCAAGCACTCATTCATCAGAGCCACAGCTGCCATGCGCTGTTTGATGCCTGTTTCCCCCACTGAGCAGGCTGGGTGAGATCTGACCCAAATTCAGAATGGAGTTCATTAATATGAAAAATGCTGAGCCTATAAATGTCTGGTGAACCGTTTAGCAGATGGGCCCCATCCTTTTCTTTCTGACTAAAATAACAGCAATGTTTTCTTCTCAGTCTTATGGGGGATATGTGACCTCCATGGTGCTTGGCTCTGGAAGCGGCGTGTTCAAGTGTGGAATAGCGGTTGCCCCTGTGTCACGTTGGCAATATTATGGTATGTGATGGCTTCCTTGTTACAAGGATTCCCATATGTCTTGCAGTGCACATGCTGCAAAGTGTTGATTCATAGTGCAGAACTTTGATTATCTACTAGATGCCATGTAAATGCCATTTGGTCTGTTTTTATGAACTCATGGGTATTGCATTTCAGAATCTTATTTCTTATTTTAAAATTGCATTTCAAATCTTATTTCTTATTTTAAAAAGTCAGATCCACAATTCCGTGTAATCTCTATGACCTTTAACGATGCAAAATTGTTATAATATTTGTAGTAATACCACAATGTGTCTGCAGTTGTATTCCAAAGCTGCTACGTGTTCTGAGGAGCTGAGACCAGTACTAAATGTCAGCAATCCATCAATAGTAGTCTTTGTGTATTTAAGATGCTACTTTTTAAAAAAGAACTGTGAGACCTAACATCAAATTTTAAGTCCTTAAACTTGTCTCTCAAAATGACAACAGAATTTGAATGTCCTCTGTATTTTTCTTTTTAGAGTATAAAATCCAGATTTTATAAATCTAGTCTTATGCATAGCTTGATGTGAGCTAAAACTGAACAAGTGGACTAGTCTATACATGCCTCAGGCTTATACTGTGTAAGGTTGTATATTGCATGAGGCTATAAAAACAGTTGTAGAGGACCTCCTCCCAGATTAAAAAAAAATATGTAATTGACAATATAGTATGTGTTAATACAATGTGACTATATATTGATATTTTTCTTGCTTTGATGCATCCAAAAACTTTCAAAGGAAAGCTTTCCATGGCAAATCTATGCTAAATAAAGGTATAATTTATTCTGCATCTAGCACAGAGGCTGTATAAGACTGTATTGTGTGCTCTGGCTAAGTCAGCAGCTCAGAGCATACTGACGGATATTTGTAGTAGTCTATTGGGGATGTAGAGATGTTTTCAGTGTTTTAGACATGAATATTACAGAATGTCAGGGAATTTATTTATTTATTTATTTTAATTTTAAATAAAGATCAGTACCTTTAAAATTCATTTTGAGTTGATTAGATAAAAGAAAGGGTTATGGAGGCATGTATATTCAACACCAAAAACCCGTAACAACACTGGTAAGAAATCCAATGGATATTAGAATATGGTGAAATAGCGTCGGTTTGTATGACTTAAAATAAAGCAGCAGATCTACAAATGTGATAGGATATCATGCTGAAAAATCTGTGGAAAATCAAATACTAAATTTTGACTATATATATATATGATAGATACTAGCTGAGTCCCAATCTACTATATTTTCATTTCATAGATTTTAACTAGTAAAAATTTACATAAAATTTCTCAGCTTTATTTTTTTCAAATGCCAGTCATTTACTGAAAGATTTTCAGCTATTTTCTTAGGCTTACTGAAAGAATAACAATAAGGTAACATTGACACAAAGTACTTTATTAATATTCAGCATTCAGGTGACCATGGCAACAAGATTAAATATTCTGAATAATGATGGTTACCTACGTGGCTCATTGTGGAAAATCTGTTTTAAATCTTCTATCTCTTCTTAATTTCCAGTATGCGTTCTTTTTATGTGTAACAGACTGAAATTTCTGGTAGGCAGAAATACTGAAAAACTAAGTAGTATATTCTGGTTTTTTTTTATTACAGATTCAATATACACGGAGCGATACATGGGCCTTCCTATAGAAAGTGATAATCTGAAAAACTACAATGTAAGAAAGAAGTCACTTCATTTCATTTTTATGTGTTGTTTCTTTTCTAAGCCACTCTGTTGTTCTTTACACAATCTTGTTTCTTCCCCAGGGGAAGAATTAAGTGTTTCATCATTCCAGTGTTAATTGTTGCATTGTGCTTTTAGAGGCTCTAGTTTCATGCATTTGGATTCAAACAAGGCAGTTACCTCTTGCTGTATGCTGTGGCTTTTCAGTTGTTTTTTTTTGTGTTGGTTTTTGTTGTAATTTTTGTCGTGTTTTTGTTGTTTTGTTGTTGTTTTTTTTTTAAGTTCAATTCCATTTGGCTACTTTACAGACTGTAAAACTAGCTGTAAAAACAGTTTTATTTTAATCACCAGGAAACAAATTTGCTTTAAAATTTAATATGATCATGGGAAAACTATGTTTTATTTAAAAAAAAAAATGCACTGCATTTCTCTGAAATTTATTTTAAAAAACATCATAAATTGGAAAGTTCACATCATATCCATGTTGCAAACTTCAGTCAGGGAAAAAAAAATCTCTTAGGAATCCTTTACAGGTAGGCAAATCTGTCAGTACTCTGATCCCATACCCAAACTGCAGACCAGCTGGAAGCCAACATCATCATCAAAATACCTGTTGATTGTTTATGTTCATTAAAGAGGAGTAACATTGCTCCTCTGTGTACCATTGCAGTAGCTGCATTTTGTTGCCTAAAGGGCTTTTTGAAATTCCAGGCAGCTGAGAGTAGGGCAGAGCTGCCCAAGCCTTCTGTAAAGTGTTAAATTTCAACCCAAGGTCGAAATACAGCAGCTCTTGGAGAACAGTAAGTGATCTGAGGAGTACTTTGTCATTGGGATTTTTCAGAGAGGTTTAGCCCTGGTGATGCTGGAACCAAACACGTATACTAAAGCAAAAGAGATGGGGGCATTCTCTCATTTTAGCTTGGTAAATAGGTTAGAAAACAGCTTAGGAATGATTGTGTCTTGGAGGGGGGGGCTTGAAATCAGTGTCATGGTTGAGGGGGAAGGCTGGAGGTTGTTGCGCTGACTTGAAAGTATGGTAAAACATTTAAGTACATGCATATATGCGATGAAATACGGACTGGAACGCCTGTTTTGCCATATTGCTACAGTGATCTAGTTTTGTCAGTTGCTGTATGAGAAGCCCTGGTCAAAACTGAGGAAATCAGCTGTGATTGCTGGGAGACTTTGTACTATGTCTCTCTGAATCAATGAGCTGCTCAGACCCACTGGGGACTGACCAACAGCCTGCAGCAGCCCGCCTGCCTTTTTCCAAATGTGTTTCTTTAAGGCAGTGGGAACAGTAGGAGGTCTGTGAGGTAGCAGTGTAAATAGAAGTTACTGTCGTTGTGTAGAACGAACGTTAACGCTCTGGGTGCACAAAGTCATTCACCAGCTTCACGGCACAGATGGCAACAGAGGACTGTTTAATCCTTTCAAGCCAGGAGTCGGATTTTCTTGGCATAGGATTCATTGCTGGCAATGGCCACGTTGAAACTGCCAGTACCAAAGAGCTAAAGGTTTCAAATGTGTTACTCAGAGGACTAATTGGGGAGAATGGTGGTTAGATGGAGGAGGGGTAATTGCACAGATCAGATTGTCACACTTCACTGCTCCTTCTAGAGACAGGAAAATGCAATTTGAGGAAGTCTTCGTTCATTGCTAAAAGCCCCAAATAATGCATTACTTGGAATTTGCTTTTCCACTTAAACCTGGAAGGGTGGGTGGGTAGCTCGAGAGGTGGGTTTGTTGCTTTTCATAAAACAACAGTGGAAGAGTCATGGGATTTTGTTGTTACTGAAGATCATTACTGACTTCAAGCAAGGAATGTGCTGGGCCCCTTTCTTCAGTGCCCCAGACCCCTGGCCTGCCTCCTGGTCCCTTACCCACTGCTAAGGGTTATTTCCCGAAATGAATTTGTTTAGCAAGTTGATGCAAAATATGTACTGAAAAGCTCTCCTAGCTGAACCTGTTAAAGCATTTTTTGAACTGTTAACTTCATACTGTCAGGTTTGCATGCTGCATCATATATTGTCTATCCTACTGCATCCAGTGTAAACCTGACTTGAAAGGTTGCATAAAATCTGCACTGTGTGCCCTGGTTTAAAACAAATGGGACTGTGTACACATCTGCTTAGAGCAGATGTGTGCTGCTGGTGCCTTCCTAATGCACAGAGTATTGCTAATGACCATGATGTGATATCATCTCAAGAAATGATATCTAGTGGTGTTGAGAGGTACACCCTACCTTTGTGTTACTATGACATTAGGTAGGGTGCACATTGATAGATGAGAAGTCTGGCTTGTTAACAGTCTGAGGGATGGCTCGCGATCCTTTGAGGAGGCTAATTAGGTGTGATCAGTGCCTTCTAGGTGAGTTGTAGGGTATTAAAGTTAGAGCTTTGTAAAAGAAAGGAACAAGCATGGGTGGAGCTTCCAATATAATTGTGAAAACATCAGTACAGAACCTAGGCTGAATGGGAGAAAAAAACTCTGCATAGGAAGAACCGTCCCTGACGTAAAGGACTTGAGACTAAAATGGGCCAGACCTACAGAGGTCAGATGCAGTAGCCACGTAAAGCATACCAAAGAGACTGTTCAACTTGTGAGATTATTTTGCAGTTCACTCTGAATTTGATATGCTTTTGGCAAGTGTTTGAAACAGTCATAGATTTGGCAATCCTTTTCTAGCAGATTTGAAATGTTCAGTCCTTAAGAACTGCTGCATCATTAGGTTATGCAAAACAGGGTACAATTTTGTAAATATGCCATCTTGTACTGATTTGACATTTGTTCTATTATCTGAGAATATGCTAAAGGGAGAGAGACCTTCAGTTTCAGCCAAACCTTAACTTGTTTGTTGAGTGCTGATAAAATGTTGACTGCTGTGTGATCTTTAGAAAAGCCAGTTACACTCAGCAGGGCCTAATTCTCAGCACTTTTACACAGTCCCTTTTCAGAACCATTGTCATGACAGTGTAACTATGAAAAGGAAAAGGGTAAATTAAGTTGTATTTACATACAGTCCACTTGGGGTTTGTTTTTTAGCTGTTGTTTTGAGTTAACTGTGTCTAACTTCAGATTGCTCCCTACCCTACCGTCTTTATTATTATATTTTTTTTTTGGAAGAAATACTATGTCCTTAAAGTGCATTTTAGGGAAGGGACTCTCTGTGTTGAGTATGGGTACAGCAAGTCGTAAATCATTTGAAAGTAATTAAAAAAAAAAAAGTATCTCTTTTATGTGCACCTTACTTCTAAAGTATTTTTGCTTGTTTAATGCTTGGAAGGGGAAAATAAGTGACATTTTCTTTAAAACTGCTTTTGGAAAGTCAAATTCCCAGAATTGTACCTCAAGTTGGCCTTCCAGTCAGAAGGTGTGCTGTCCCTTAAGCCAGCGTTTATTTGCTGGAAGAGAGTTTATAAAGATCCATCATTTTGCACATGCGCACAAGGCAACTTGTTTCATTCAAAGGATACTGCGTGTGTCATTTTCTTTTTTAATCACTGGGCTGATGTTTGTAAATCATTCTTTTGGTTGGCTGCTGTACCAGTGCTTCTTGCTGAAACAAAATCCCCTCTGCAGATTTTGGTGCTCTTACCTAGCAATTCCTACTGTATGATCCCAACATGTTTCCCAACATGTTTCAGTGGATGGTGTTATGCTTCCAATGTGCACGGCTTTCTATACATTATATGGGACTTCTGCTGAACTGCATCCTTCCTTTATCAAAAGATAGCAAATACAGTGTTATGGATTGGAGGTGTTTCGTTGCTGCTTTTTTTTTCTCCCGATGAACTTGTTTTTCAAATGTGGTTGAATAATCATCACAGAGAACAAATTTCATTTATGAAAGCTTGAAGTATGCTATTTTTGCAGAAGGGAAAAGGGATTTAATATTTATCTTTGCTTTAAAGATATTTTGCGTGTGTGCGGTTATATAAGAAAAGCAAAACATTTCTGTTTCTTGGTATATAATGTATTTGACATTTTTGTGTACTAAATACAAATTCATGCACAAGGATACAGCCTTTGTATGAGGAAAAAATTTTGTTTCTAATTTTTACTTGTTTTCTTTGTCATAGTAGCTTTTAAGTTGCAGTACTATATAGAGAACTTCCACAGGGATTCAGGCATCTTCAGCAGAGAACCCATATAATAGTGCTAGTGGAAGGAAATTTCATCAACGTATTGTACCATTATTTTGGGTAGTTTATCAATCCTCCACTATCTTACATTGTCCATTTTCTTTTTTCCACCCTCATGGCAAAACACTGTCCTGTTCCCTTTCCTTGTCCAAATGCAGTCTCTGAAGTCTTTACTTCCCTCATTCTTTAGCACCTGGTACACCTGCTTATAGTGCTCAGGTGATTATTAGGCCCTCATAAGTGTGTCACTTAAGTAAGTGTTTTGAATTTATTGAGTTAGTTGCTGATTATTTTTTCATTGCCATATTATCTTTTAATTCCTAAAATGCAGCTTGACTTCTATTTATAGATTTGGTCTAGTGTTTTGTGTTTTTTTTCTGTCAGGCATGTCTGTATTACACTTGGGGGAGAGTGTTCTTTAAAACTTCTCGGCCATATTTACTTGAGAATGAGGATATACAGGCTCTGTTGAATTTAGCTACAGGTAGTCTGTAGTATACATCTTTGTGGGGAAGATAATGGACGTAGTCTCTGTAATATCTTCTCCTCACTATCATAGGGTGCACTGTTGCCATGGCAACATTTTTTAACTTCTCTGCAGTATCACAGAAAACCTATGGCAAGTGGTGTGCTGCAGGCTAACAACGTGTTAGCAATGCATTAAATGTCTATCTCACTCACAAAACTCCTTCCCCTCTGGAATTGCCTGTTACTTTTCAGACATAACCCTTGGTAATAATTGCAGACCAGTGCAGAATGGTTTGTGTGAGCACAGTGCTGTTGGGTATGTGAACATGCTACTTTGTGGGAGGTGGGCAAGGGTTGTTGCTTTTATCTCAGGAACCCCAGACTGTGTCAACAGGAATCAGTCAGTTGGTAGCAAATCATCTTCTAACAAATAGCACCTTTTTTTTTTTCTTTTTTCCTTTTCTTTAATTTCAGAGTTCAACAGTAATGGCCAGAGCTGAAAAATTCAAGGAAGTTGAGTATCTCCTTATTCATGGAACAGCAGATGGTGAGTTGCAGTTAATTAGACATTTTAGTATTACAGACAGGTTTGCAATTCTACTACTGACAAAACAAAAGCATGAAGGGGCAAGGCTGTTACATTTACGTCAATAAAATAATACAGCTTTCTGCAACTAATTTGTGTTTCAGGCAGCAGTGCTGGGGAGTCTTCTGTGTTCATTGTTTTGTTTTTTCCCCCATAGTAGTACAGAATCAAAATTTTGTTTACCTTTTTCCTTTTTTTCCTTCCTTTTTCAGATAATGTTCACTTTCAGCAAGCAGCACAGATAGCCAAAGCTCTTGTGGAAGCTGAAGTGGATTTTCAGGCAATGGTATGTCTGTGTTTTGTTTATCATATTACAAATGAACTTATATTATGAGAATGGTGCCATCAGCTGCTTGTAGTTACATACAAATCAATTGCCATCTTAAATGAAAGCTCACATACTTGCATTTCACCTTCAGTAATTTAAATCTTAACATAACTTTCCATGTATCTACTGCATAAGAGAAAAAAAATGAAGCAGCTGCTTCTCATATTTGATCCTGTTTACCTAATCTTTCATTTTGTTAATTTTTTTGTGTTCTCAGTCAGGCTAGTCCCAATCTTAGAGACTATTCAGCCAACTGTGGGTGTATGCTATCTTACTATATAAGAAAATGGTAACTTCAGCTAAGTCCATTTCTTTACCCAACATATCCTGTCCATCATTTTCAGTGTTTCTCTACTAAACTTGTAAGACCGCATAGTTGCCCCAGCATACTGTGCATGGGAACTCCCACAATAAGGTGTTGGTGCTTCCTTTACTACTTTTTCCCAGACTTTGGGAACAATAGATAAAGTACAGAATGAAGGCAGGTGCACCAATGTATATGAGCTGTCCTTGAAGGGCTGAGGTGGTGAGAGTGGACAACCCTCTGAACTGAGGTGGTATATCTAGCCTCCATATGGACAAGTAATGTATATATTTTGTACTTAGCATGACTAGCTGGTGTATCCCACAAAAATCAGGAACAGAAATCACAGTGGCTTCCTACCCCTTTGCCTCAATGCTGAATTTGGCCTCTCAACAGCTGGCTGAATATTTTTTTGGTTTGTTTGTTTTTGTTTTAATGATGTCTATGACATTTGATTTGTATGATTTGGGTGTAGCAAGAGGTAACATTCTCTATGTATTTTCTTTCCTGCAGTGGTATACCGACAAAGACCATTCCATCACCGGTCAAGCACATAAGCATATTTATACTCACATGAGCCATTTCATAAAGCAATGTTTCTCACTGCCCTAGCACAGGAATGGCACCAGCATTTTGGTGGTTAGTCGTGGGTTTTCTCCATAAAACTCTGTAGTTAATGGACAATGAGCCAGTATAAACTTTGGGATACCTGAATATATGATGAAGTGCTAATTTTTATAAAGATTTCTGTTGCTAAGCTACTATTACTGATTGCATTTAATCAGGTCATTAACATCACCAGGATGTAAGTAAGTTGTAGACTTCCAGCAAGCATGGTACTTTCTTGAATCAGTACTTTTTGTTTTGTTATTTGTCTAAAACTGAAAACCAAAAAAGTTTCTATGTGGTATAATGAATAGTGAAAATAACATCAAATAGGAATTGAAATGATCATCACTTGAGGAATAAAAACAATGTTTTCCAAAATAAGAGCCCTGTGATTATTTCTGTGAAAACACAGATAAAACTTTGAACAGGTTTTGCAGAAATTACCTTAATGTATGATCAATGATTACTTTAGAAATAGTACCATGAATGCTGCAATGTTAGTATTTTCTATGCAGATGGAAACACTTTGTTAACTGCAGTTCCTTAAGTTAGTATTTTCTCTGCAAACTCTTAGATTACAGCTGAAAAAATCTTGCAAGGAATGTTTGTAACCAGCTTTCACTAAAGATTTTAAATGAAACCAGCAGCACTGAATTTCTTTCTGCTCTGGTAAACTGTTATCTGGGAACTCTAGCAGCTCACTGTTGTTTCTTTTTTAGGAGAGAAACTGCTTTTTTTTTTTTTTTTTTTTAATTTCCTATTTTCCTATTTACCAATGAGTAGGCTAGCATAAAGCACTACTGCATGACCTGTCAGTTAAAGTGAGGAGTAGACTGTAGGTCTCACATGAACATGCTGTTTAGCAAACCTGCTCTTCTTTGCAGCTTACCCGTAAACTTCTGCTTTACCTTCAGCACTCCAGGTAGGCTTCACCATCTGAAAATAAGACTCATATTTTCTTAATTTCACATAAATCATATAACTAGGTTGCGTCTGTTCTACAAAATGTGCTGCTTTAAAATAATAAGTCATTAAGTTACAAAAGGATGTATATTCTATGGTATTGAAAATGCTGCTTAAGAAATAACTCCTAGAATGTTACAAAAATACATTAACTCTAAGACTTACAGTGAAATTTCTGTTTTTGCTTCATGGTATCATGATATTAGATATGATTAGCATGTGATTGCATGTATGTATGTATCATGATGTAAATGATGTGACTGTAAAAGTAGTCATACAGGGAGATAAAGAATGGGGAGGCCTGAATTTCTTTGGTCTGGTACATCTTCCCCAGCTCCAAGAATAATGCAGACAATAAGATAATAGAGCTACCTCAGGGAACTGACAAATAGCACTTCAACTTAAAAATGCATGAGCACAGGTAAAATACCTAAAACTTAAGCCCCAGAAGAAAGCCAGCTAGCTTCATTAATATACAAAGCTCTGTTCTGAGTCAACTGGTTGTGGCCAAAGTACTATCACATGCTAGAGTTAGGCACTTATATGCTAGTTAACACTTTTTAAAATATTAAGAGGCAGCAGAAGCCTGAAGCATGAGTTAAAGTTTTCTGTCTGGGAGGCTTCCATTCTTTGGTTCAGAACTTAGTGAAGCTCAAAGGTGTTTTAATAAGACAGAGTTAATAATTTAAGTATTTGGGGATTGGCAAAAGTAGTAGGCTTTAAGGCCTACAGGTACAGGATTTTTTCAGGAGCAGAAATCTGGGGCTCTAAGAATAGCAGGAGCTCCCACCATAGGCAGTAGCTGAACAAATGATCAACCATTAGACAATTTAAGTACTATTGCTTTGAGGAATTTTAAGCCGTATGAACTTACCTCATGACCTGTTAAAGGACCCAACTACTGCTGCCTGCTCCACATCATCTCTCCCATGAGCTAGTTGAACCAACTCATGACCAGTAAATCAGAATCTAATTTCCACTCTCTTCCTGGAACAGGTCAGTTATATGCAATCCCTGATGGCACACTTACTCTGTTTGTTAGAGACACACCATCTACACCACCACCACCTACACAC
Source organism: Anas platyrhynchos (assembly GCF_047663525.1). Classification (NCBI taxonomy): domain Eukaryota; kingdom Metazoa; phylum Chordata; class Aves; order Anseriformes; family Anatidae; genus Anas; species Anas platyrhynchos. The sequence continues at coordinate 17,991,853 of NC_092593.1, read as the reverse complement.
AGCTAGCCAATGCTGGTTATAGTGCATGTTTCAATAAGATCCCACTTGGAAATGAAGTAGGACTGAGTTATATAATTCAGATATTTGTGAGGCATATTCAAGCATCAGGTAGCCATTTAGAATACTGTACAACGTTGCATACTAGCATATTTTGCAGTGTGAAAATAAAAATTGAAAATTAGTTAGGATAAATATTTATTTTCACGTAACATTTCTTAATTGTGAAAAACACAATAGTCTATTCACATGTACACATAAACTTCTGTAATAAATTACATCCAAGAAATGAGTAATTTTGACCAGGAATATGAAATTAGAAGTAAATATAGCATTACATTTATATTGTGTGATTCAGAATGTTGAGATTAACATTGGAATAGCATTTAAATTCACACAAGAATAGAGTGACTGTTTAAAAAAAACACCCTGGAATACTGAACAGAAATACAGAATGCCATTGAATACAGTGATTTCTTAATATTCTAAGAGTTGGTCAAGTGAAACTAATACATCTTGATTGTATACATTATCTGCATCAAAGCCAGCAACATATTAAAACACCACCAGGCTGCTTTCGGGATGAACCAGTATTGAACTTCTATACTAACCTTAAAACAATTGGAATATTATAATTTATCATCAAGTACACAAAAACAAAGCATTTAACCTTAATGCGTTGGCATTTTTTCCTAAATTTATAAATACAAACATTTAATTAAATGTAAATCCTTCCTTATGTCCGTTACATGTCTTTCCCCCACCCCCATAGAAATGGTCTTTAATGGGCTTTGATAATGTCAAGTAAAATTTAGAACAGTGACCCTACTGGCTTGCAGCAAAACACAGTTATCATTTATGGCTGAAGTAGTAAAACATACATACGCACTCACACACACACACAGAAACATCAGAAGGAATACTTTAAATGTGCTGGAGATGAAAAGTAAGTCACATGAGGACTATGGAAAGATTAGCTATTTTGAAAGCTAGGGATGTTAAAGCCCTGTAGCTGAGTTCTTAGAAAGATTATGAGACTGCAGATGCTCATTCTTAGGATTCAAAGCAATAGTGACAGCCTTCATTTAATCATTTAAAAATTTATCTTAAAAAAATTTAAAAATTAGTAAGTTTCAAATAATCCATAAAACTTTTGCTCCACATTTCTATTAATTCAATACCTAATCTCATAGTCCTTGTTTTACACAAAAGAACAGCTTGAAGGATCAGGCAATAACAAAACTGTTAATGACAAATGTCTTTGCAGTAGCTTTAAAGCCACATTTTACTTAGCAATGTTGTTTCTAATCTTTTAATCAATATGTACTTTATAGAATAGTGAAAAGAGCTGTAACAAAACCAATAGCAGGATACCCATTTTAAGTATTATACACAAACTCTGAAATTAACAGGTTTACAGTTGTTAATAGAACAATATAAATATGCACTTTATGTGGCTGTATGTTAGGCAATAAAGAAGAAAACCATTGGGCAGGTGTTATAATTGCATGGGCGGTATAGTTTGTATCTACAAAATTTTCCCTATTATAAAATAATGGATTCAGTAATGACATAATGGAGTTGTTTGGCCTACCACAGCAACATTCGTACAATACAAGATACTGTAATCACAGGTTGCATTTTAACAAATACTGTACCAATGTTTCACATCAAAGGATGTGGTGGTGTTTTTCAACCAAAGTGAGAGAATGTTTATAATAGATACTTTAATATATATATTATATATATATATATGACTATGTTCCAGTTACATACAAATTTCAATATTAAATACACTGTATTAAATCAAGGAAAACTGCACAAATACAGAATCTGACCCTGCAATCTCCATTGCAAGAGTGATCCATGACTTCAAAATGACAATTTGAGGAGGAAAGGATTATCCTTAGTAGTTTGTTCATGAGTCAGATCAGTTCTCACTTAAAAAAAAAAATTCTTAAATCTTAACTAGTCAACTTGGGTCTCCTAAAGTCATTTCCTCCAATTAAGTGATTTTAAAAAAAAGAAATCTAACAAGTGTTTCAAGTTCATCTTGAATGAAGATTAAGTATTCTCACACAGGAAAAGTAGCAAAATACAGTACAAATCTATTAAGAAGAAAGTTGAATTTGAAAGAAACTTTGCTTGTTAAATGTATGATATGAATACTGATAAATGGCCAACACTAGCAAAGGAAATCAAGATTTTTTGCATTGGCTACTGCAGACTTTTGCACAAATACTAGACAATGTAGACATTTAGACAAAGGGTAATGAGATAAATATTGCACTACATTACCTGTGCTAGTTTGAGATGAAAGACAAAAGTTACAAGATCAAATCAGTTATACTTAGTGGTTGTGGCACTCCTTTCATTCATTCGTAAAAAAAATTAACTGAAGAACAAGTCATAGACAAGTCTCCCGGTCAACACCTTTCCCTGAGTCAGCTTTCTTCTCTTTTCTGATTTCAGCACTAGAAAAAGGGAAAAGAAAAAAAAAAAGGTTGCAACAGCAGTATCATACAGATTAATGATCTACCTGAAAACCGATACTGCACTGGTATTTTGGTTAATTTTTCATGCGGCATAGCACAAACTGGGAAGCAAGTGAAAGTTGCTGTGTTGAATGGTGCAGAAGACATCAGCCAGCATTTTAGTGATGAGATAGATAGAGAATTTAAGACGTACGGACAGACAAGTCAGCCCAGCATGCAAGCAAAGATAAACACTTCTTTGTTTTTGGCAAATACAACTGTTAATTAAATAATGGTAACATACAGTTCCCAGACAATACCAGCATTTTCTTAATGGCACAAACAAGAGGTTACAGTAAGTATTACTTTTTTTTAAACATGTATTACATTGCTCAACATACATTTTTGAAGGAATGTTTTAGGACTAAAGAAGGGCAAGCCAATTTATAACTGTAATATTTGGCTTTCACCTTTCACTGGAGAGAGCAGGCAATGGCAGTAGCAGAGGGGGTGACAATACTCCCCCCTTGGAGCTCAGCTTAGTGTATACTTGCTCACGTATACATATAAGGAATAACGCATTTGGTGGGTTTCCTTTGTTGTTGTTGTTTTGTTTGTTTTTTAAATAAGCCTGAAAGTTAGATCCCATAAAAGCCATATTACCAGGAACTCTGAAGCAGAGTTCAAATTTAGATTCTGCTTTTTTTCCAATTAAAACAATGTTGATTTGCCTACAGAAAACAATACATGTGCAAAGCAGATTTATTTATATATTTTTGTGAAGAGGGTCCTAATTTACAACAATGTAAATAAATAAATTTTTTTTAAAGTCCTGTTGTTGCAATGAGTCTTAATCACACTACAAAAATGCAAAGAGGCTTCCACAACACAGGCAAATCAAGCCTTCAACAAAGAGTGAGTGGCAGGGTATCTAAACATGTTTCTGAGAACAAACCTGTACCAAGCACATAACCTACCAGGTTTCATGGGAATAATTCTTTAACTAGAATGAATAAGAAATAGGCTGAGTTACACAAGGCTAAAAGAAAGCATGATCAATTCTCAAATTCTTAAGGTGATTCATGAACAATTTTACAATCATCCGACATTTTTCTTCACATAAAAATTGCTTTAAGGATACAATTCAGTTCAGCCAAAGCTTGCTTCTATGCCTATGGCAGCTTCCAGAGGTGTTAATGGAAATAGCTAAAGAATACCAACTTCTGCCACTTCAACTGCCAAATCTGTCACCTTCTGTAGAACAGTGATAGGATTGGGTATGCTACACTTCCTGCACACAAAGGGTATGCAAACAAATTCCTAGGGGGTGAATTTAAATTGCAGCAGTACAGCCAGCAGAAAGTACCTTTGCTTAGTAAAGCAAACACTAAGCATGCGTAGTGTGTCTTAAAGTCTGTATTATTGCAAGGTTTTATGTGTACTGATACCAGGAAAGTCTCCTTCTATTTAAGCTTTGCATCTCCTGCAGATGGGAGCTTTAATTAATGCCTAGAGTAATTTGGAAAATAAAAAGAAAAGGACAAGTCCAATTTTTTACTACTAGAATTCATACCTGGTGGAGCTGCAAAGGTATTTAAGCACTCTTCCTCCCTGCCCACTAAGTACTCTAACAAGCATGAAAAAGAAGGTTTGGGATATGAGACTTGCTTGGTAGCTTCAGGCAGAAAAGAGAATTCGTGTCAGCTACAACATAATAGCTTTTCCTCCAATATTTTAAAAGGGCAGCTAGGACCACTGTTTATATATGACCAGATTTTCTCCATGTGTTTTGAAACTATCTGAAGGGCCTAATATTATAGACAAAGACAGGACTATTTAATTACATATTACCAAAGAAGGGTATGTTTCAGCCTTGGTGATCAATTCTATCAAGACATGGCCATACCCAAAAGCAGACTTTTAGCTCCCTAAGACACTTTGATATTGAAAAACTGAGGTATTAAGGGAGATTTCATGTGCCTGTATTGTTAGGTAACAGCTAAGTAAGTAAATCTCATGCAAGTCCACCCTTCAGAGACTTAATACTGTTATGAATCTGTGATGTAAAAATTACCACATACCACTTTGTCTCTCCCCCCTACTTCAAAGAGCCAGGGGTGGGGCTTATGACAGATACTCACATCATACTGAGAAGTTGTTTGTATAACCCCTTCTCACCTAAGATCTCTGAGATCTTTGTAGTTTAGTATTAACCTAAAACCCTGATCCCTTAGTTCTTTTTCACCCGAGTCCTTGCTGATGTGAGCAAAGGTGTATCTGCTATTTTGCTGCAGCATAAAGGCCAAATCATCTTTTACCCATATATTGTCTGAGCCACAGTCTTTGCAGATGCTCATTGATCAAAGGATCTTTGAAAATTTCAGGTTAAAACAAAATACATGTCCACATAATCATTCATACTATCAAAGAAAGCAATATCTACCAGAAAAAAATAAGACTACCGCATACCCACTGGCTGTGAATGTACCATATCACTTTCTTCTCTGTCTCCCAACTTTCACAGCAGAGGCACATACGGTAAGAAAATCATACTGTACATCCTTTGCCCATGCACCAAGACTGATTTCACTGTTATGGGATCCTTTTCATCCCATGTGGAGGGTGGAAGATAAATCAGAACTACAATGCTATTTTGACTGTCATTATAATAGCAGTAAAATGATTGGTCTGCTTCTTGGGTGTTTAAAATGAAGATGTTCTGGTCATGAACTGTTCATCTTGTTTATGCTGTTTAGAGAAAGGAACAACATTGAAAGGCAGCATGCCATTTTGGGGTGACAAAATTAAAAATAAAAAAAAAAGTATCTTTTTTCCTTCAATGCATCCCTTCACCATAAAACTATAACTAGATATTTCAAACATGGAACTTATTTTGAACAGGAGAATTACAAATGGACAGAATTTTGAATTTTAAAGTGTCACCAAATCACTAACAAGAATATGCTAATAAATTATTTTTAGCACTTAAATATGATACATATACATTTTCTACTTTTAATATAATAAAAATGAAATTTTAATATTAAAGGCTTTGAAGTCAACATGTTTGTATTCCTATGTGAAATTTCTTTTTATTCTGTCTCCCCAAAAATAACACAAATTGTATAGGCAACACCACTTTGAATTGGAAAATACAATAAAGGAAGAGTTTGGGGGACCGGGTCTTACCTTTGGGGAATCAGCTTCTATAGTGATTAGGAAGGGGAGCTTATGACAAAAATGTGATATGAAACAATTAAGTAGAAAGTATCGTTACATTTAAAATTTATGGAAACGCGGGAAAATCTTTTTTACAACAGCACTGTGCTTGTATTTTCTATTTCCTTATCCCCATCACAATTCTCTAGTACAGACAAAACATCACTGGTTCATTTTATGTTTGTCTGGATTAAACTTTAAAGGTATATATCTGGTTTGAGTCCAGCTGAAATAGGCATACAAAATGACCTGAAGCGATGCAATCTTTAAATTATTTTCATTCCAAATATTGGTAGATTGCATTCAGAGAACTGGGCTCTTCATAAAGATATTTCCAGGGCAGTAATGACCACTTATTTTTCAAGAGAAGAAACTAAAAGCAGGCAGAACAAACACAACAGCTGTTGTGCAATATCCAGGTGTAGGCTGGTGGTTCATTACACAAGCATCAAGCATGCTCAACTTCATTTTCCACTGTAGTGTAACTAAGTAGCATGCAAGTATTTGTGATTTTCTTTACAAATATACACAGTGAATTTGTGTTTTCAGCTTAGAATATTTTGACTATAAATAATTGAAGTAAAAGGAAACCTCAAAAATCAAAATTGCAAGATACTAGAAATCTTTCTAATCCCTAGCAAAATGTTCCAATATTGGCTTGAATCCAATATATAAAGCACAATGTAGTAGAGAAAAAAAAAAATTTAAAACCTTTTAGAAGGAAAGCTTGACTCCTTTTCTTTTGCATTCTCTGAGGATATCAACAATGTCTTCCACACAGCAGTTTTTGCCATTTCATCAGAAATGTTTATCACAGATGGGTCATCTCTAGAGAAGAATAAAAGTAAATACACAATAAAACAATATGCAATTAGTCTTTGTTACTTATTAACTCTACATAAGCCCTTGAAAACTGATAGCGATGAAAATAATGCACAATATAATTTGAGAAATCATGTTAAACTTCAGGAATCCTTAACAATTACTGAAATATTCTTTTAATATATCTTAGCAATTTTTTTTTTCAGTATTTTCCTCCTCCAACAGCTATTAATCACAGTAACATCAATAAGATATATTGTGTCACTTACAACTAATAGACAAAGAAAAAATCCGAATTTAGAGTAGTTTGGTTGGAATGGACCTACGAAGATCAAGTCTAACTGCCTGATGACTTCAGGGCTAATCTAAAGTTGAAGCATATTATGAAGCGTAACATTCAATTGGCTCTTGAACACTGACAGGCATGGGGTGCCAATCCCTCTCCCTCTTTTCTTCTGTGAAATTAAATATTTGCCCAAGATGTCACAGTGTGCCACTGGTACAGCTGGATTAAACAAGAATCCTATGAGCTCCAAACAGTTATTAAGGTACTTATGTTCTGAAATTCCAGCTGCTTTGAAAACAATTTGAAAGTAATCAAAAACCTTGAGAAAGTCAAAGATATAAGCAATCTAAAAAAAAAAAAAAAATTCCCTGATTAAACAAGGCAATCAGTAGCTTTGAGCAGCACTGTGTAGCCATTACACCCTTAGCTTTACCTGGACTGCTCTAAACACGTATTTATACACTCAAGAGTAACAAAGCCTTAAATGTTTTATGAGTGTGACATTATTCCTGACTTCCTGGCTTATATATAGTTTGAGTGTCCATAAGACCTCACTAAACTTGTTTTCACATTTGGGAAGGAGGGGACGACCACTTTATCAACCAATGTCTTTGTTCTTTTTCACTGTAGGCCTGTAACCCTTTCAGTACAGAAATTTACAGACTATTCAGGCAAGTTTACCTATGTAAACACACTACAGATTAATAAAGATCACAGCTTGAGATAAATTAAGTATTGTTAATATAAAATGGAACAAACAGGTATAGACAGAAGAAGAAAAAAATAGAACATTAGAAATCTGGTGAATCAAAAACAGGAAATAGGCTGTGATTTTTCAGACACGCAGGTAGTAAAATACATCTATTTGCCTTAGGATATGTTAAGATAACTTCATATTAAAATATAAAAGATGGGCACTCTGAGATAGTGTTCCTATGAAATCGTGTTATTGCAGAGATTCCAATCAGGGGACGTGTCATGTCCTGATTAAGAACTTTCTGAAGACTGTAAGTGAGAGTAAGTCCTTATGGACTGGCCAGGTGTGTTATTATGACCTATAACATAGGTTTTCATGCTTTTCCAGTTGTTCCATCCCTGAATTATGCCTCATCGAGACAGCTCTTAACTCACTTACTATCTCACATTTCTAGGATCTTAATTAGAACGTTCTAAAACATGATAGTTTAAGATCCTAGTTTTTTGGAGTGTGTTCAAGACCATTGCTGGTCTCTGCTAGCATCAGGGTGAAGGAAGTGACTTGCTTTCACAAGCAAGTGAAAGTTTTCATCTTCCTTTCACACTGTGCTTGTCAGAAGCTGAGGTTTGTCATGAATGGTCTGACCCAAGTCCTTTCTGAGGGAAAACGATGTAGGACAGTGAGATCACATGGAAATACTAGAAAGGGACCAAGCTTTTTAAATGCTGCAGTATATGGTTCAGTTCACATGGCTGTACTCTACTATCAGACATGCATTCTCCTAACGTTCAGGGAGCATTAAGTATAAATATGGTGGCATGTTTATTTTATTTGTTTAATTGCAACTCACCTAAAAGAGGAAACGTATATTTTACCTGTAATGTCCTTCTAGTGGTAACTGAACAGTCCCTTCCTCTTCCATTGCTAACATACTTTGCTCTTCCTAGGAAGAAGGAATTTAGATGTGAAACAGGATATGATCTTGTGAAAAGTAAATTTTATGTACTTTAAACCTTTGCCCCCTTTTCTTTACATATTTATTAATAGTTCTTGAAATAACATACTTTCCAACCCTTAATTTAAATATTTGTGATTAAACTGCCTCAAATTTTAAAGTTGTATCTTCAATTCACTTAGTTACACTGAGTGAGCAACTGTATGGTGTATTTTTAAAAATCATGCGTAACTGGACATATACACAGCAATGTTAACATGCCAAAATTAGGGAAGCCAAATTTAAGTTTGTGCAACATAGTTTTAAAGCTGACAAAAATTTTATTGCAATGAAAAGTAGTAAAACGAGACACCAACATTAGTTTTCATTTAAACAGGGAAAAGGCTTCTATGAGGACAGGGAGTGGAGAGAATTAGATATATCTACCAAAAGTCTTTTTGTCCCATAATGACAACTTCAGGAAATCTTTATCTTAGGAGGAAGGGAGAACAAAACATCATCTCTCAAGGACCATGTCCTGCTTGCAAGAACAAAGGAAAGCAAGTCTCTTGTCTTTCAGACCATAACACCCCAGGGCTCTGCAGGCATGTGCCAAAAGAGGATTGTCAAGGCTCCCAACACCACTACACCAGGAAAACTGCAGCAGCCTTTACAAGAGATTATCTCTGAAGCAAAACCTCTCAAATAACAGTGGCTTACAGTCTAAATAACAGACAACCGTGTGGGCAGGTAATTCCACAGACTTCCACATAAACCCACCCAGGTCTTGTCATGAACTGTCAAAGTAAATTGCTACATGGGTAGCGAGGCAGCTCCCAGGAAGTTAAATGTGCCATCACATGGATGTAACCATCAAATCCTGCCCTAAACTGTCGCACTGTGTGTGTGAGCATGGCAGATGCCAGAGACCTATTCTTCTTCACCTTTATTAGATGGCTTGGTAACAGTTTACCCTCATGTTTGCTGGAAAGCGTGGCAGTGACTCTCCCAAAAAGAGAGGCTTGCCATTTTCTGGAATAGCACTGAACATCCCGCATTCCTCACACACACTGGTAAGCTGGCATAATCTTAAAGAGACAGAATTTTTGTAGTGTCCTCCATGTTTCACTATTACAGCTATGTTTAAAAATTCTTTTTTTTTTTTTTTTTTCTCCAAATAGGAAAAGTCTCTTTTTGTTCATTCCTGTCTCAGATAGCCATAATTGATTTAAAACAAAGTGGCTGATAAAGGAAGATTTATGAGAAGAAGGCACATACAATATCCACTATAAATGTACAAGGCCTCAGAAAAACATGGCCTAAAAATATAAAAACAACTTAAGTGATGAAATTAGGATCCAATCAAATAAGTTTCAGATCTTGTCAACTATATTTCTGAATATTCTTGTGGGTAGAATACTTCTATTTTTAAAAGCCGTGTGATAGCAACTCTCCAATTAATTCCTTAGGCTACATGTCAGAAGTTTTATTACTAGTTAATTTTGTCATTTCCAGGCTTCACAGCTTCATAAGTTTTTGACAGTTGAACAGTTTTAATAATAGCTCTAAATATTTAGAAATGCCAAAATATGTAAAAATAGCCTCTCAAAATAGACAGTGAATGAAATAAAGTAACACCAGTAGATTTTCCCAGTTTTGTTTTCTGATGCAATCCTATCAAGCACGGGAAGGAAAGTGACATATAACCAAAACATAAGGATAATAAATAATTCTTTCCAATAACCAGACCCACAAGAACTGAGCTACCTTGGTTTCTTTTGGTTACTGTGAATTGTTATGACAGCTGAATACTGTGATGAAACAACACTCTGGTTTGCTTCAGTTCAAGGGGGAAGAAAACAAACCATGCATTTGAACTTCAACCTAGTAGTTTTACAGACACATATTAAATAGTAAATAATAATCATGATGCTTATCACCTAGGTAGAAACTTTTTCCAAAAATGTACTCTATTAGTATGGTGCATATGTCAAAAAAAGTAAAGTTATAGTTCTCCAAGCTACAGCTGAGGCAGTGAGTTGTCAAGGGTCACAAAAGAACACAAAAGGGAGAGAAAACTAGTTTTCATGGTTATATGTTCAACTTATTAGCTCATGTCCTATTTCTGCATATAGACATACCAGGGGGAATCCTTACCCATATCATTTCACTGGTCTCAGATACCTCATGGCACCCCTGAGGATAAATTGCAGATTTACCCATTCACATTGTCTCGTTCTTGCGGTACCCTTGTACCACCAAAATCTTATGCCTCACTGGTCACAGGTCTTTGCAGAGGTCTTCATGGGAACCTTAGAGGTTTGTCTCCCTGACTGTTCCCAGAGCACTCCTGCTTGAAAAGCCCACAGCCTGCCAATACCACATGGCACAGTCTGCACCTTCACCTCCCACTGCAGCAACTACTATTCAACTGTGGTAGAGCAGGACACACAACTGACATTTCATAACCTGGCACTGACATATTCTTCTTACTGCTCCTGCAGTTAGTGCTTCTCTGTCAAGACGTCCTTCATTCATTTGGACCCATGACTTAGGGACATGTTACTAATGTCCTGTAACATTGACCAGGTAGCTATAAATACCAGTGACACAGGAGAAAAACCTCAGTCCCCTACATATAAAGTTACTTTACCACAGTTTTGTGAGATACTCAAGTAAGTTATTCATGAAGCACAGGCTACGGAGAAATACTATCAGATGCAAAACTGATTAGGAAACTACGTTCATAAAGTAGTTATCAGCATTTCGCTATCAGAATACAGGAATGTTCCAAGTGGAAATGCCTAAGGATTTGTCCTCTGTTCATGTACATTCTTTGAAAGGAGACAAGGAGTCCAGATCTGAAAGATTCATGGCCCTGGGTGGTTGTGCCACAGGCTGTAACTAAAATATTTGGTTAACAGGAGTTAGCAATGTCCTTTTTTCATTAGAAAGTGAAAGTAAATTGTTTCTGCAGTAGCAGAAGAGAAATTCTGGTCCAGGGTGTAACAGATTGATACTGCTACAGGGTTATGAGCAGGGTGGGCAGAGGTGGATGGCATGCAACCTGTGTATGGCTCAGAAATAGCTGGGACATGTCATGACACTTAAATGCAGCAGTGCTCTCCTCAGCATTTACAGCAGGGGTGAGACCAGTCCCAGCGAAGCATCAAAGTACCCCCAAGTACCCGAGGGCTTTCCTACAGACAAGTTCATTGCTCCACCATCAGCTGAGTGGGTCTCAGGAGGAATCCCCAACAGTGCTGTTGATACGATGTTATCTACATTATAGCAGCATGGGATTCTACATCTTAGCCTATTAGATTTGTAACCTTAAAATGACATATAAAATATGAAAATATTGCAGTTTCGACACTGTTAGCAAATCTACTTTTTGCATTGAATATGCTTTAATTACAGAACTTTCTCTAATTGTCTGAAGGAAATATTGATATTGTGTTTCAAAACAACAACAAAGCCCCACCCCAAGACACAACAAAATCCATGGATTTTAAACCATGACCCACCTCTTTCTCAGCATCTTCTAGTTTCTTTTTCTTGCTCTCAGGCATCAAATCATCTAACCAACTGAGCTCCCGTTTAGTAAAAAAGAAATCCATGAGTTTTCGGACAAATACCAAAGCTAGGACCTGTAAAGACATTTACTCAAAGAATTAGGAAATTAAACAAGTAAAACTAATATTTACACTTCTAGAGAAACACTTTCAAAAGTGACCACAATTTACAGCTGTAATTTTATCCTTTTATCCTGGAATTTTAGTTTGGACATGTCAACACCTGTACTTCCTTTGTTCAGACAGAGCATGACTTAACAACGACTGAGGTTCAGTAGATAAATTTTATTTTCAATAAGTGAAATAATCAGGGCAAGATTAGTTAAGCAGCAGAGAATATTTTTTCTTTTTCCCAGCAAGACACAGAACTATAAGTAAAGTTTCTCTATGCAATAAACAATCCTCCTTAGTGAGTGAATTTTCTTTCAGTAAAACAACTAAGCACTACACCTTAAACAAAAACATCAAATTGATTTTTAAAAAATTCAGAATGATTTTCTCTATGAAATATACAGTAGGGCTATCCACAGATATAGACTAAGTGCAAACTAGATTCAAACTAGAGTTTATACATAGAACTTTTGCTTATAAAGTGTGAATTATCCTCACACACTGAAGAGAAGCAATATTGTAATTACCCTCCACAAATATTTTTTTTAATTCAATAATAATTACCCACAAGTGAGAAGTAAATGGAATTCTAGTGGAAATAAAAATATTTCATACCATCATGGGAAAGACAATGGCAGCTCTTGAAACCTTTATAATCCACAGGAGTACAAGACAACTCAGCTGAATTACAGTGAAGAGATGGACTTTTCTAAGAGGAACATGCCTCAGATAAATAAAATCTGGCTGATGCTTTGCAGGCATCCAGAATAACTTTATCCTGTCAAAAAGCTGTAAGAGAATTTTTTTAAAGTGTGCATCAAAATAAGCATCAAAATACACAGTTATTCATACACTACCTATAGATACCGCGAATACCTAAGAATCAGGCAAAAACTGCAAAAGTTCAGGTGCACAGGGACTACATCAGTTACAACTGTAAGCCATGAATCTGTGCTAGTCCAACAGTGGTAAAAGACTCAACTTCTCTATGGTTGAGCCAAAGTTATCTGAGTAAGAATGAGAATCATATTATTTAGGTAAAATTTAATTACTTGGTTAGTTATACTTCTCAGGTTCCTTTCACTTTTATTATGCATTTGTCTCCTTAGATTGTAGACGTGCTGAGGTACCAGTGTCCACTAAATTACATTCTGTATAGCCACCCTACAAGAATAATCCTGCTCATTACTGTGCAATACATTACACAGAAAGAAAACAGTTACTTTAAAAACTTACTGATAGGATTTCAGGTCAGGAACTCTTAAAGTTATAGAAAGCCAGAATTCAAAGAAGATATGAATCTACTGTGAATCAAAAAGAATGGAAGCCTGCTGATCCCATTAGGTATATGCACCATTACGCTGCCTTTCTTACATACTCAAAATTTGTTTTCCAAGAATTGAGCTCTGCTCCTTAAGCAGACAAAATGTTGATCATTAAGGGATCTTTTCAGTCTTAATCTCCTGTAGATGCAACTCCATTTTTTTTCACTAAACACTTTATCCCAAACTGCTCTCTGTTGCATACTGCACTCTTTCTTCACAAAATCAAAAAAAAAAAAAAAAAAAAAAAGATAAGCCAGAAAGTCAGCTACAATACCATTAGGAATATATAAGAAAGGTTCTTGTTTTTCCAACTTGCTTGTCTCCATGCTGACCCAAAACTTCATGTCAGCTACCATAGCTCAGTGATGATGGTGATGCACCATCTCTCCCTGGGGGAATGAGCCATGCTGTATTCACACAATCTTCAGGAATTTTAAGTTTCAGGAATTTTTACTGTGCATGTAAAACTGCATTTTTAAAGGGTTATAATTTGGCCAGATTTGAGCAGATTTCTTTTTCACAGAAACAGCAAAAGGCACATCCTCCCACAAAAGCCATCTTTTCAAATCTCAATTCCTTGTCCCAACCTGGGGGAGTAAGAAAATGAGGGGGAATGCACTTTTCCAAGTAGAGATAGCCAGATTTTAGCATATCTTAAAAATATTTCTCAATAGAGTACTTGCCCATAGTTCTGAGATACAGCTGAACCACATTAAGTTTATCTATAAACCTCAGTAAAAGTCAAACTACACTTTTTAGAATTTCAACCCAGATAAGACCTAGGCAAAGTTATAAAAGAAGAGTCTCTGAATAGACAATACCAATCAAAAAGCAAGATATGTTGTCAGTTTTGTCTATGAATAATAGGTTAAAAAGGTAATTTTAAACTCACAATTGAAAATTTAAATAAAGAAAAAAATCGGGCATTTTCTATATTCTTTTTATTCAACAACCTCTTGCACAATACAACTTGTGCTTTTGCCATGTGATCTTTCTCAGTGGTCTTTGAATGTGTATCAACAGCTCAACTTTCAGTAACAAACAAAGGCACACTTGAAATTTCAAGTGTGTTTGTGTCAGATGGGCTAAAGGATTTAATACTGTGCCATTTAATACTGCTGTAGGCCAGCAGAAATGGTTCATACAATATCATTACCTGACTACAGAAGCACCTGGCTCATGCCAGAGGCTCATACTCAAGGCCACCACAGGTATGCTGCCCTTTCTCTAGGCCTGCCCTACATACCTGAGACCAGAAATTAAGTAGCACAGGTCTTGCAGTGGTTCCACCTCCCTACCTGAGGCATTTATGTGCACAGGAAATATCTTCAGAATCTCACCTATATCAGTTTTATGGCAGTTAGCCAAAAGCCTCATATAGACAAGTTCAAGATCAAGTGCACCACTACAAAGCACTAAGTTGGAAGCTAAAAAGGAAGTAGGCAAGCAAGTGAATGAGTAGGCAGGAGAGATGGAAGAGATCTTGATAGTTCTTACTCAGATTTTAGGCACAACCAAAATTCCCTTGACATACCAAGGGAGAAGAGAAAAATAAGCACCTTAAAAAAGAAAAAATGGAGCACATTACCTAAAGGAAATACTCTATATTTAGAGGGAATTCATTTTCCTTTTTAAGTGAGTCACTTTCAAGAATTTAAGGCTGGCAACGTCCCTTTAAGATTATATTCAAAAGAGAATAAAATAATATAATAAAATTAGCTACACATTTAAACGAAAGCATCATCAGTAACATACTCTACTTATATCCATTTTACCTGAATTCCCTTTAGAGATGAAGCACCCATGTAAAGAAATACTCCATAAAGTACTGGCATAGGAATAAACTGCACAAATAAGCAGAGAAAGGGAAGAGTATATTAAATACCATTTAACAATATTAAATGCTAAACAGTTGAAATTCAAAGTGCCATATGCCTGCATTAATCAGACAAGTTGTAAACTCAGATTCACTCAATTACAAATTAATAATGCTACTCAGATCACAAAGCAAAAGAAGAATCTGTCTCTACAGTTTTATTTTTCTCTCGTGGCCAGTTCTGAGGACAATGTACATTATTCACTATTAAAATTAACAGAACTACAAGAAAAATGTGTTTGGTTCATACTTTTTTTTTTTTTTTTTTTACTTAAAAGACTGCTCAGGAGAAAGTATCTGAATAGTAAAACTATAATCCTCAAACAGCTATTCAAGATACACACAAACTGTTTCATGTTGCTGAAGGAAATGTTCTGTGCTATAAGCATTTATAAAAGGTGAATGACTTTCATGGAATGACACTGTAAGAGAACACAGTAAATATTCAAGCTCTAAGTATAAAGTGTGTAGGTTACAGGATATTTCCATAGAAAAGTATTTGTTTTAAATACTAAATGCATATAACATGTTCAGTTTGGTTTCAACAAAGATAAGTTTTTATGATGTACGTAATAAAACACTACTGGGATTTTCAAGTTCTAAGGGCTTATTGCCTTCACTGTGACAACATGCAAGTCTAAATTCTGATCTTACTGAAGGCAGTGAATGGACTCACCGATTTCACTGAGGCCTGACAATTCTTATAAACAGTATTACGCATATAGATGGTATTACATAAGCATATGACTAGACACCCAGTTTCAGGACACTGGTGAGCAGTGCAGAGCGTGCTGGCAGCATGAGAGAATTTTTGTGTTCATTGCCAAGAATTAACCACAAAAAGTCTCCCGCAACTGTGAAGGTATTTTTAATAATCCAGAATTCAGAAAATGTTCTTAAATTATCTAAATACATTTACTTATTTGTATAACTGAGCAAGACTGGTTCCTGACAATGATACACCATAGGTGAATGGCAGAATTCACTCTGACTTCAGCAAGACTGGATTACATTACAAGGTTTCTGACTTTAAAATGTTAGATTTTCCTAGTGATTTTATTAGATGAAATTAAAATTTCACTCTAGATTATCATTGTGAAAAATTATTATAGTTAGTAATGTGCCTGGAAAGGGCAGTCCTTAAATAATATAGTAACAGCAGTGAAACATTCTGTGTACTGCACTATTATTTAGCTTTTCCATATTTCCCCCAAATTACCTTCAGAATACTTGTCAAAAAGACAGATGAGCCCATCAGGATAAAAATCATGAGCCCTGTGACTCTTTGCTCCCGGATTCCAAGAAATTTTGGCTGTTCCCCTGGAGCAGAACACTCTGATTCCAGTTTTAAGCTATTCACGTGGGAAATAGAGAGGACAGTGGCTGCAACAAACCATGGCAGTCCCATAATAGAGCACACTCCAAGCATGACGGCCACCATGAGTAAGTCAAGATGGTATCCACATCCTTTCTGCAAAAAAAAATGCAATGACAGCAAGAAGTTACAAAATGACATCTGAAATAAGAAGATTGGCAGGCATTTCTAATGAACAGCTAGAGACAATTACAAATTACGTGATTTGTAGCAGAAAATTGCTACATTGTCTTTTATGTGGTATCCAGGCTGGGTCAGTAGTGGTGGCAAACCGGTTATCTAAGGGGAATTCCTACCGTTCATTTGGTATGATTAATTTTATTAGACTCACTTCTGTTGTAAGTGTATATATCATAAATCCAAAATAATTTGGTGCCACAATAATGGGCAACAAATAGTTTTTATGCTTGTAAATGCAATAATAGTAAGACAATGGAAAATACTGACATTTTTCTGTTTTAAGTAAATCTCTTCTCTCAATGACAACAAATGCTAGTGTACAGAACAGCCAACTGCACTGCCAACTTTCCATAGCACTTATCTTAATAGATATCCACCCCTACAGAGGAGGTAAAACATGAATTTTGATTCTTTCCTATACAAAACTTCTCCAGTTAACATTTACAAAATCAGTTTATGCTCTAAATGGCCAGAAAACTACATCAATACTTGTAAAGACTTTATAAATGGTAAACACCATAGTAATAAGTGTTCCCTAATGTACTTCCATCTAGTCTAAGAACAGGCAGGTAGATATTAAGAGAAATTAACCTATAATTAAGCTATACATTAAACTACAAAATAATCATAATCATCACCAAGTGCTGGTTTCCCTATTCAATATTGAGAAGTAATATAATAAGCATTCATATGGGAAGCCAGTATAAAACCCTTGGTTTTGGATTATCTCTGTAGCAGTTAAATGCTTTGTCAATTTACCAGCATTATACTTTGCTTTTGTAGTTGTGGACACAACATTTTGGTCAGACCTCAGGCACATTTAAAAGCCTACATATTTGAAAACGACCAGTGATCTTCATCAAGCTTACTGATATAAATGTTTGCTAGCATAGACAGAAGGAATATTTCTTTTTCTATTTTAGTAAGTATCCAGGAATACTACATAGCTGCAAGCAACAAATCAAGCTATTTTTCCTTAAAAAAGTCAGGTAGTGAGTTACCTCCTCAATATGGCAACAAATCCAATGTCATGGTCTGATGAAGCAGTGATGTTCATGCAAACAATGAATATGTTGAACCATAATTTTGCCTGTAAACCCATGCAAATGCCTTTTGACATAAAAAAAGTAACTAAACTAAACTTGGAAGGGTTTGCTACAGAGACTGCCAAAAGCTGAAATGTGCACTATTTAGAATTTGCTATGGGAAGTATAAAAAAAGAGGGGAAGAACGAGCTGGAAGCAAACAAGTCATATCTTTCTGAAGACAACTTTAATTTCTAAAATGGGAAGTGTCTGGGTTTATGAAAATGCAAGCCACATCAAAATGAAAATGCCATCTTATTTACTTACTTTATTTGAAAAGGGGAATTCATATAAAATACAGAAAATGAAAAGAACCAACTCTAGCGGCCTTCCCTCACTCCCCAAAAGCACTCGTGAGTCTTATCTCCAAGACACATCTTGACAAGCTCAGAGACGTGTCAAACAAAGATATTAGTTACATGCACAATGCACTCAAAGAAAGAGTTTAATTCTAAATCCTAACAGAGACACCTTTTTTTACCTTCTGACACATTTATGAGGAATGTATCTGCTAATGCATACAGAATCCGAGAGCATTTCCTCACATTCATACATGATCTGAGGAACCTGACATATGGGAAGAAAAGGAAGCATAGCAACAGGTGATGCTACACCAGACCCCAGCAAAACTAAAACGCAGCAAGACAAGGGGGCAGCCAGGAGGACCATCTGACTCCCAGATGCCAGTGCTGAAAAAACACATTCCAAAGCTTGGCAGCAAATTCCTGCATCTGTCAAGTTAACCACATGCAATGCTATGGATTGACATGAAGAGCCAGGCTGACAAAGAGGGCAAAAAAAGAACATATCAAATGTCACAATCATCCAAGAAGAGGCAGTGCAGAGTGAAGGTTGCAAATGCATTTGCTAAAGCAACTTGGGTTTGGATTGCTGCTTATTAAAAGTATGTCAAAAAAAAAAGCCTAAGCTCGCTGCATATACATGTACAGAAACCTGCTGCTAGATTTTGCCCAACAGTTTTTCAGAGGGGTGATGTCCCTTTTTCTCTCTCCATCTGTAGGCAACTAAAGTGTTAGAGAACAGAGCAGGAAGTTGTCCTATGTTGTTTTAAGAACCCATTGTGCCTCTAAAGTTCAGTCTTATTCTCCTCCATTCTTTAAGAGGGAGGACATATGAAAAAATAGATGGGTAGAAGTGCAGAGAAAGATGAAGAAAGGAAAAAAAATCTTGTAATGCAAAATAACCCCTGATTTTTCAAAGTCCAGTCCAGTAGGCAAACAGTGTCTTTTAAAGGGGTAATATAACAGTGACGAAGGAAATGATTAACTTTTTTTTTTTTTTGTAAGGTGAATTGGTATCATATTCCAAATAAAGTATAGAGGATAGCATTTTATTGATTCAGAATCTCTGTACCAAATCACACTAGTAAAGACTTGTACTTCATAGACTGATGGAAAAATGCATAACAATGCTTAATAACAGTGCTACATAGCATAAAATAAATTAGCATCCTCGAGTAGATAAAAATACATAAGTAGATAAAATTACATAACCTGAGGCAGGAAATGACAATAAAATGAACTATTTGACTGAATACCTTTAGTTTGTGTTCTTTTCGATTTATAATGACAGCTGTGATCTGCTGGTCCATAAAGATAAGGATAGTACAAAGCAGGGCTGGAATTACAGCTGCAATGACTGTCCACCAAGGATTAGGCCCCAAAGGAGTAATAAACCATCCACGATCATCTCTGGTGGGCTACAAAAAGAAAGTCATGCATGACTAAGGATATCCAAGGATTATCTACACAAGAACACACACAAAAACATTTCTAGGATACAATTTCCTTTAAAATTAATAAATTATCTCTCTATACAGGATGACAGAAAAAAATGCTAAACTTCCTATAATATCAAAAAGAGAAGATATATATCTAGGGTACTGCAGACTTGGTTATATTTGGAAAGAGACCCACCCAACTACACAGGCCACTGATCAGAACAGTTTTATAGCATATGGTGAGCACAACAAATTCTTCATAGTATCACTACTCCCTGACTACGAATATATAATAAAACTGCTATAGTGCACTATTTTATCAAAATAGTAAGGCAGTGCAACTAATCAACAAATTACCTTAAAAGCATTTGGAACCTGAAGTTTTGGTGATGGAATCCCAATGGCATAGTCAATTAAAACCATGGACAAAATAGTGAGAAAGACAGCAAAATCGCTGACAACAGATCGCACCTATGATTATCAAGAGAAACGACAACTTTAACAAAAGCACTCATGTCATTTAGGATCTATTAGGACTCATTTCTTTTCAGAGTTTCAAGACATTTTTTGCTTACAGCTAAAATCATATTTATTCTGGTACAATTTTTTAACAGAGAACAGACACAGTGTCCATTTTACCAGCAGCAAACTGAATTTGCAGTGCAGATGGCATTCATGCTTACACATTACTAATGACAACTTTTGAATTAAACAAATGGCACACACCTTTGTTGGGAAGTATCGGCTAGTTTTGAACTGCTTCAGTGTGGATGACAGAGTTACTGTAGAAAAGAATAATATGACAGACCAGAAGAGGACATCTGGAACGTAAGGGCCATGATGACCACAGGCTCGTCCAACAAACTCTCCATGAAACTTTTTACATTCCTATCAGGGAGAACAAAATAGTATTGTTCTGAAAAGTATGCTTATGCTGATACTTTCTTTCCAATTACTTTCCTAAATTACAAGCAATCTAGATGGTATTAACAGAAATAGTAAAGTCATTTTTAGGTATTTATTAATTGAAAAAGTAAGGCTGCAAGTATTTCTATATGGTCTATGTGGAAAAGTCTCGAACGCTCAAAAGAATCACCTTTTTAACAACTATTACATGACAAAGTATATGACTAAAATATACCATAAAGAAAGTCATTAATTTAAAAGCAGATTTATTTCAAACTGAACACACTCATTTATTTTCTGTTTCAAATACAGGTTTGCTCTTCCTAATTCCTTCCAATAAAGGAAAGTTTGAAAACAACCAAGAGAAAGGCTGCTCCTGAATTCCTGCTTCATTCTCAAGAATTGACTTTTGTTTTAACTTCGCAGGTCAAGCAAGGAAAAAGCAACTTGGAATGTACGGTATTAATCTAAAAGGAGACCAATACATTTAATACCACACGGGGGCGGCACATTCCACAAATTATCTTTTGCTTTAAAATGTGATCAGGTAAAACGTATCAGAACCCAAAATCTGCATTATTTTTTCCAATATAATTTAAGATCAACTGTGCAGTAGAAAACGTGTCTGATAATTCTGCAGTAGCATCCTTAGCTGTTAAAAATCATACTTCTTTGTCTTAACAAGACTTCTTAACAAGCAGTGAAATAGAGTGTAGCTATAAAAATAGGAGCTACAAGCTCTGGACTTGCAATCCTTTCCTTCTCCTTCCCCAAACCCTCCATGCATATTAAGACAAAAAAAAACACAGCATCCAGAATCAGAGATTCCATACAGCCATATCCTGACAAATCAGGATCTCTTTGTTTCAAATGAACTGGGTCATTGGCTCATCAAATGCACATCACAATACTGCAGCTTGCCATGTTATGAGAAACTTTGTCTTTGAACAAAGGCTAGCTTGAAAAACAACACAAAACAAAACATTTCTATTCAAAGGCCATGAGACAAAGGAGTGGAAAACTTTTTTCTTTTTCTTTTTTTTTCCCTCTTATAATATCTAGGATAAATGTGATGTACTTTTGACTGATTAAATTGACGTTAGCTGGGAAAAAATATTTCAGGAAATACTTAGCAGGAAATTCTCAAGATTTTGGAACATCAAATAGAAGACATATCCTGGCCTGAGCTAGACGTTGACATTGGCATAACACACATTCCTTGTGTAAGAAGAGGCACCTACACACCTACCGAAAGGACTTCGTCACCATCAGAATAAAAACTCAGATCATGTTTAGTTTGTCCTAGACAGCAAAAAAAACAATAAATAAATAAAAATAATGTTCTTAGTGGGTCTTACTGTGGGCTTTTAAGAAGTGTTTGTCTTTCCTGACCAACCTAAATCTCCAAAAATGTAGAACTCATACATCAGACAAAAGAAACAACAAAAAGAACTGAGCAGCAGAAAAGACAGTGGGGTAAGGCTGACCAAATATTTATAGACAACTAGGTATAACCTTTTATTGCATTTCTATAGGATAGGAGAATTGAAGTATACTGATGATGTTTGCAAGAAATAAACGCATGAAGTATGAAAAAACTTGGATATTTCTTTGACAATTATAGGGATTCACAGGAAAAGTTGGCCAGTTATATTGCTATGCATGTAAACTCAAATTTTGGTAATAAGGTTTTTAGAAGTTTTGAAGGGTTTTATATAATGCAGCTGGTCTTTTACATTTATAGTTAAAACAAAATCTGTTATTTTAAATCTCCTCAGCTGCAAATGTACTCTGAAAAACACTGTCAGAGATCTGAGAAAGTGAGAGGAGGAGTCTGCCCCTGCACAGATGCTCTTTGAGTGTGCTGCAGTTTTGAGAATATTCATTCTGGATTGCTGGAATCCCTCAGGCCAGCAGTTCTCAACTTTCTCTCTGCTGTTGCTACACCAACAGAGTTGAGGAGCAGTCCTTGCTATCAAGACATTAACAGCCATGGAAGAATGCTCTTGCTTACTCATGATAGAAAGACACCAGTTCTGCATTCCTGCTTTTGAAGGAAAAAATCTGTGGGAGATGGTCAAGACAGATTGGGCTTTAAGCACTTCATTTGGTTGTGCTTATGATGGGGTTAATTCTGGTTTATTTTTTGAACCTTTAGCTTTATGCCTTTATCACTCAATTCTCTTTTGCTTTGTAATGAAATTATATCTTTGCGAGAAAAACTGTTGGCTAGATCACAATATGCCACTTTAATCAGGTTGCAAAAGTTGCTTCAAAGAAGTAAAATCTAAAATAGTAAATCCTTTGAATGTAGGAAAGTGTACCATTTAGAAACAACTTATCCATGTGAGCTAACCCAAACTATATATTTTTCCTGTCCTTCCTCCCAGTAAAATAATTTGCATAACTAAGAAATCCGTAAGACTGAAGACCTAGATAAGAGAAATTTGGCCACTGAACAGGAGCTATATAGAATTTCTCCCTTTCCTTTCCTTTATAGCCTGAACAGCTGGAAGAATGTTTTAGGGGAAATAAATGCTTCTAGAGTCTTTCTACACAAGGGAACTTTGGTTTTGCCATCTGGCAGAATTTAGGACAAATCCGTTATCATTTGACATGTTTAGACTTAATCTCAGTCAAACTCTTGTGCTAGTGTGTCAAGGAGTTTCCAAAGCAGGGCACAAAATGCACATACTTGCTTTAATGTGTACTATCAAAGACTGCATAATGATCTACCAAAATGTTTACAAAAAGAGAGAATTCTACGAAGTTTATGTTAACTTTTGTTCAGTTAAGCATATTATATGCTTTATTTGAACAAGTAGGATCAGAAAAAAACATAGTACTTTTCCTATACATATGTTGCTTAAGAATAGAAAAAATGCTTATTTATGCTTATACCTTTATTTACTAAATTCCAGTATTTCACTTACTGACACAGTGAGGTTCCCCCATGGCACATCAGATGCAGATATATTGTAGTCTTGCCAGTACTGCAAGGTTTTATTGCTAGGGTGTTCTGGTTCCACACAATTGCATCTGAAAAGACAAAACAGTATCTTTTCTTTAATAATAAAAGATGTGTCTGATACAAATCCAAATTATCAACTTCATGACATATTAAAATTGTGCTCTACTTTGCCATATAATCTTCGTTTAAATGAATTCAGTAAATGCATGCTTTAAAGCCATTTGTAGTTCAGTAGCTAGTGCTATTACTAGAGTAAAATTTGCTGTGAGGTGCATATGCATATATAGTACGTAACGTGACATATTTAAACCACTGTCCACAGCATGTTTTTCCATCTATTTTCCTCCTATTCAACTGATACTCCTGAGCAGAGTTTTTAACACTAAGAATGTGCCAGTCCTGTTCCACTAGCTTATACCAGTATTTCCCTACATGGGATTAGACACTATGCACAGTTCCAGGGCTGACACGTTTCTGAAATGCAAACTGTCTGTATTCTGTTTCTTTTTCTTTACCAGAGCACATTAGCGCGAAAAACGGACAAAGCACCTGGTCAACTGATCTCTGCAAGATCACCAGCACCAAAGGCTCTGGGAACTTTTGTGTCTGTTGTTTTTCCTTTCCCCACAGCTACTTTAAAAGCATACTTTTCATTCTAAATTGTGTATTCTAACATACATAAAGGTGAAGAGGCAGTGTGGGAGGACAATACTTCAAAAAGGCAATTTAAAACAAAAATTAAGTCTTTAAAGCCTCTGAAGCAACTGTGGGAGGCTTTTTCTTTGACAAAGACTTCAAAATCTGCAGGATACTCTTTAGGTTCTGAGATGTCAAGTGTGCTTTGCAGTTCTCTTCAAATTAATCCTACTTCAAAAATCTATAGTACTATATATCCTGCTCATATTTTAACTTGCTTATGACAGCTGCAAATAAATTCTGTACTCCTTTTTCTGATAAAGGTGTCAGGAGTAACTGGGTACAGAATAAAATCTAACTATACAGTAGAGAGCCATTAAGCACACATTTGCATTCCAATTCTAGCAGAGTATCACTTTATTCACTTAGCTAAGCCATCAATTTTCTCTGTGGACATTTGTCTTTCCACAAAACAAGGATGATGATTCCTACATAAAATTGTGGTATTTTCTGTATATGGCTTTCTGCCATCTACATCATGTGTACAGATTAGTGCTATTGTATTTCCATTACAATACTATACATGTGACAAAACAGCTGCATTTAATACAGAGAGTGGGAGAGATGCAGGTTATCTTTGTGCAAGTCCTTGCTTTTATTATAAATGCAGCTATTTATAAGAGAAAGAAAAAAGTCTTACAGCCCATGAACAAAAAGAAAAAAAAAAAAAAGAAAAGCAATGGCATTCAGAAAAACCGAGGGCCTGAGCCAAAAGTCATTGAAGACTGGATCTTTCAAATAGACAATATGCTTTGGATCAGGCCTCAAGTGCAAAATGAACGCGTGTTCAATGCATGTTTAAAATACTACAAAATAATTAAATGAAGCACATCAATAACAGTGAGTTAAGGTAGCATAATAAAGTCAATAAATGGGATGTCTATGCTACTGCAAAGGAGTATTTGACGTTCATGCAACAATACAAGTGTGGCTATTTCAGGTTACTATTGTTTCCTGGGAGCACAGGAGCTCCCTGCCCCCTGTGGTCCATCGCTGATCGCAGACTGGGAAGACTCTGGGTGATGGCCCATTGGAATTTGATTACAGTAGGCCAAGGTGACGTGGGCTGTTCAATCACAGTCACTTTATCACTAGAAGGGAAGACTGTGCATGTCACCAACACTATACAGTACAACTACACGTACTGCAAACTGCAAAGTTCCATTTAGAAGATAGAGAAGCCAGAATTTTCTATTTCCTTAAACTCAGAAACCTGGCCGTTGAAGGCATAGTTCAATACAACTCAAGTAATTCACCTTCGGATGAGATCATCACTCTGTTCATTGCTAGATCAATACCACTTTCCTTCTTCACAGCATTCGAGTCTGGCCTGTACCACGTTTTGTTGGCATTTACTGTTGGCAGATCATCCTTCTGGAAGTGACTTGTGCAAACTCTGCCCATACAGACAAAAAACTTTACTCTGCACTCAGCTTTTGCCATTCAATGGTAGCAGAATCAGGCCCTAACTGTAAAGATCGGATCCTGCTTCCTACTGAAAGAGGTAAAATTGAAGTCAGAGTAGATCTTTGCTTAGCATCACAGAAATGGGAGATGGAATGACAATCCCCCTCCAGCCCAGAATACACAACTGGAAGTGCCATCCAGTGCCAGAATATAAAAGAGTAACTACCAAAATGTGGCATTTCATAAGAGATGTAATTGCTGCATGATGACTATTTCCCAAAACAACTGACCGACAAGGAGGAACTCACATTAGAGAAATAAGGCTTTCTACTTTCATCTCTTAAAACTATTAGTCTCTTTCATCATCATTTTTACTCTAACAGACAGGTCAACTCTCAGGAGAAAAAGTAAAATACACTGAATTAATAACTACTAACACATCTTCCTATTTTCTTGATAAATTATTATTCAGAAGGTGGAATTAAGTAAAATTGTATTGCTTCTTGAAGGTTCACAGAATCACAGAATCTCTAGGTTGGAAGAGACCTCAAGATCATCGAGTCCAACCTCTAACCTAACACTAACAGTACCCACTAAACCATATCCCTAAGTTCTACATCTAAACGTCTTTTGAAGACTTCCAGGGATGGTGACTCCACCACTTCCCTGGGCAGCCCGTTCCAGTGCCTAACAACCCTTTCAGTAAAGAAATTCTTCCTAACATCTAACCTAAAACTCCCCTGGCGTAACTTTAGCCCATTCCCCCTCGTCCTGTCACCAGACACATGGGAGAACAGGCCAACCCCCACCTCGCTACAGCCTTCTTTAATGTACTTATACAGAGCAATAAGGTCACCCCTGAGCCTCCTCTTCTCTAGGCTGAACAAGCCCAGCTCCTTCAGCCGCTCCTCATAGGACTTGCTCTCCAGGCCCCTCACCAGCTTCGTCGCCCTTCTTTGGACCCGCTCAAGCACCTCGATGTCCTTCTTGTAGCGAGGGGCCCAAAACTGAACACAGTACTCAAGGTGCGGCCTCACCAGAGCCGAGTACAGGGGGACGATCACCTCCCTAGCCCTGCTGGTCACACTGTTTCTGATACAAGCCAGGATGCCGTTGGCCTTCTTGGCCACCTGAGCACACTGCTGGCTCATATTCAGCCGACTGTCCACCATCACTCCCAGGTCCTTCTCTGCCTGGCAGCTCTCCAACCATTCCTCTCCCAGCCTGTAGTTCTGCTTGGGGTTATTGCGCCCCAGGTGCAGGACCCGGCACTTGGCCTTGTTGAACTTCATACAGTTGACCTCAGCCCATCGGTGCAGCCTATCCAGATCCTCCTGCAGAGCCTTCCTACCCTCGAGCAGATCGACACACGCACCTAGCTTGGTGTCATCTGCAAACTTACTGAGGGTGCACTCAATGCCGTCATCCAGATCATTGATGAAGATGTTAAAGAGGACCGGCCCCAGCACCGAGCCCTGGGGGACGCCACTAGTGACTGGCCTCCAACTGGACTTGGCTCCATTTACCACAACTCTTTGGGCCCGGCTATCCAGCCAGTTTCTAACCCAACGAAGCGTGCGCCAGTCCAAGCCAAGAGCAGCCAGTTTCTTGAGGAGAATGCTGTGGGAGACGGTGTCAAAAGCCTTGCTGAAGTCAAGGTAGACCACATCCACAGCCTTTCCCTCGTCCACCCAGCGCGTCACTTTGTCGTAGAAGGAGATCAGGTTCGTCAAGCAGGACCTGCCTTCCATAAACCCATGCTGGCTGGGCCTGATCGCCTGCTTGCCCTTCAAGTGCCGCATGATGACTCCCAAGAGGATCTGCTCCATGAGCTCAAATGTGCTTAAATCCTTTTAAAATTGTTTAAGGTGCTAGGCATAGGCACTTGCCCACTGCAAGAGATGTATGTGGAGTTTATGCTGTTACCAATGAGCAAGAGACTGTACATACATCTATTAGTACATTTTCTAAGCAACATACTCAGCTCCAAATACAGTAGCAACTAAGCCATATACTGCTATGCCTATTGGTGGTAACAAGCCAGCAATCACCTTTGCTATGCCAAAAGATACAGAAGGATTAATTTGATTCTTTTTCATCATGGCTAGGAAGAAATTGCTTTTTTCATGGCTAGAATATAGGCAGGAAAGAATCTGACATTAGTTGTGGTGGCAAAAGCATAGGTGTCACTACAGTAAAAAAAAATAATAGCAATAATAATAATAATAATAATAAAACCCTCTGCTGCTAATCTGATGATTTTTTCTTAAGTTTCATTAATTTTAGGCAACCATCATTAACTTCACTGTGCATGACATTTTCTGCATCTTGTTCTGTTTTCAAAAAGCAGAGCTAGGGTTTGACAACCACAGCTTCAGGACACCTCAAACTACTATTAGTGTTCCCCCCAAAGGAACAGTCATTAGTAACCCTATTAGCACTGAAAAGACTTGTCTGTATGACCTCTCTTCCTTTGGACAATGGGAAAAAGAATATGGGTTGGTAAATTAGAAACTGGTTGTTTTACATGTAAAGTTGTCCCCTCCCCCCCTTTTATCAGCAATAAAATCACTGTTGCTCAGTAACCAGTCAGGTGAAAGGTTCTGTACTAAAACAATCCTGAGCGTACCTTTTTACTACAAAACAAGAAACATATTCCCTAGGCCTATTTACTTGATCAAAATTAACGTAAGTCTGGTGCAAGAATCCCTAATTTCTACCTCTCATCCCCAATTCTTCAAGCTCGTTCTCCATGTGCTTATGAAGCTCCATTGAGCACACCCTCCTCCCCACGCTGTGCAGCATGGTGTGAGCCCATTCTGCTGCCATTACAATGTAAGAACTTGCATGGTGTTTTTGTGAGTAAATAAATAACCCTTACATGGTGCAGCTCCTTTGGAAGCCTCACGGCCACTCATCCCTAGGCAACTGCCATTTTACAGTATGTTCTTTTCAAGGCTGGGAAACACTTCCTACTAAGTATTTTATGCAACTCATAAGGTTCTGTTTTAGAGTTCTTGTATTTCCAGCATGTACATACTAAAAACGACATCTATTAATACTAGATAAGGCTCAGCTCTATAAAAGGTACAACTGGAGCTTCCTCATGATTAGCTAACACACTATTTCCCTTTCCTGGAAGGGAAAAATCTCTTTTGGGCTCACTTAATATAGAGAATGAGATTTACTTTATATGAATATTTATATTTATAAAAAAAAAATACAGACAACTATGACAAATAAGCTCCAAAATGTGTTTGGTTAAACAACATGTCTCACAAAATATCAGAACACATATTTGGTAAAGAGTAGGAAGTTTTTCCCCTAAGAAGCAGACTATGCTCTATGCGTATGCTGTGCATTGATAACATAGCAGAGTAAGAACATCATAGGAAGTTGAAGATAACATCACTATTTTCATTTTAAAAGTAATGCATTATAACATACACATAAGCATTGCTAATATTGTATTTACAAGGCT
The DNA here is from genome assembly GCF_047663525.1 of Anas platyrhynchos. Classification (NCBI taxonomy): domain Eukaryota; kingdom Metazoa; phylum Chordata; class Aves; order Anseriformes; family Anatidae; genus Anas; species Anas platyrhynchos. The sequence continues at coordinate 17,962,695 of NC_092593.1, read as the reverse complement.
GAAGGAAAGCTCAGCAGTATCAGAATGCCACGCATGTTTAGGTTGTCTCCAAATATACTGTTTTCATGTGACTCTTATGAGTACTTGAAGAGTCCTTCTGTTTGTCCAGCTGCTACACAAAAAGAGACAACAGCATCATAGACTTCATCTCCTCTGCTGTCCCATATGTACAACACCTGTATATCCCTGGCATTATATTTACCATACTCCTTCTCATGTCAACATTCATAACAATGAAACCAAGGTCTCAGTGGAAAAGAAACTGGAAGCAAAATAATTAATACTGATGGGAAATAGACTTGTCAGTTGAGTTCTATTCTCAGTATCATGAAATCCTTTCAAGGCACAGCTGTCACGGCAAGATGATTTTTTTTTTTCATTTATTAATGAGATCTGCCATCCTGAATTAGACCATTGAGTCATTAAGTTAAGTAGCCCCTCTCTGACAATCAGTAGGCATCTAAGTATATTCTGCAAATTTGGAAGTCTATATAGCTTAGTTGGTGAAGTTGAGGAGGAAAAAAAACCGTAGAAGTATCTAAATATTGCACTCAGCAGCACAACAAATTAATGTACACATAAATATATCTATATTAATATATTGGGGGGGGGGAGGATGACGCAACTGGTGTCACAGTGAACAAATCACAAAGAATTGGGTTTCTTTGGACAGCTCCTAAGAAGAACATTGTTATCCCGAAGGAAAAGTCTAGAAAACAGATTTATAGTTATATTGCAGTTTTGTTAAACTTGTCTGTCAGTCATAAAGACTGGTCTTTATTAGCTGCCAGGTGCAGAATGCAGTCCACTCATTCTTAGCAATATTATGGTATGTAACTGCTATGGAGAGAGTTTATCTTGAAGAAAATCCGTGTTATTATGTGGGACATTTCTCATTTTCATTATTCATCTGAAAGTTTTCACTCAGAAATAGTTCTAGGTTGTAATCTCACCCCACTTCCAAAGTTAAAAAAATAAATCACTTATATCTGAGAAGAGATTTACAAACTATATGGTCAGATTAACATTAATTTTTGATCATTCAAATGTAGTGTTCCAATACACAAATATACTATAAATGTAATCCAAGGATTGTACATAATTTTTTCCAGATTAAGACAACATTGTATAGACCAGATGATTGCCATGCAGAATTACTTAACACAGAGATCCTATTCCAAAGCAGAGGGCGTAGGGAATAGGAAAGAATGAAGCTAGGTGAGCACCTACTGGACTCAACAGAAGGAGAAAATAAAACAAGTCAGTTGGGTTGAGGAGAGATAGGGAAGTCCTAGAATAAAGCAAAATTATTTCTGGATTCCAGGATTTGTTAGGAAGCAGAAGAGAACCAGCACTAAAAAATGGTGATGACAGTAGCATGGTTCTGGGTAGAAGAGGGACATTCTTAGGGGAAGAAACAGAGGATACCGCACAGTTACTTAACTGTAGGGGAAAAAAAGTTACAAATGGGGGAAGAAAATCTATATTCATATCTGCCTACAAAGAAATCATTACATGAACTGGAATTCAACGGTATGTTTGGGATCCCAATGAGAAGCCAATGTGCTCATCATTAGTGACTACTCATTCCACCTGCAACTCAAGGAATACAAAGAAGAATGTAATTTGTATCCAGTAATAATGTATTTGATTAATATCAATATATTCTCTCTCTCTCTCTCTATATATATATATATACATTGAAAGATTTAAAGCTTGTTTGTGCAGATAGTGGTATGCACAAAGCTGATCTTCACAATGACTTCTAGAAGCAATGGTTTTCTATAGCCTGCAAAAGATACTGAGATTGACATGATCTTGGCTCCTTAATTACATCAGAGTGGGATTTTCTACTCCTAATTCTTAAGTGCATGTCAATACCAAGACAGATTGTAATATGCATATTACTATGCCAAGAAATCACTTTAAAATTATTCAATGTAATCTGTTAATAATTGAGTAACTTCTGGTAAAGAATTATTAAAAACAACATGAATCTACCTCTCTGAAAAAAAGGATTGATAAAAAACAGAAGGTATATAAAGTCCCAAGATCTGAACCTCGCTCAGAGAAATAATTTATCTTCTGTATTCACAGACAGCTATCTTAAAATGTTTGTCTTTTAAAGAATACTGGATTGTTTTCTAAATCTCATTACTTTCATCCAGGATTTTCATTTTGTTTTCCTTTTGAGAACCTCTATTTTCGATCTACTCAGTAACAGAGGTCTCCTTTCCTAGCAATATTTAACGTACACATTAAAACTGATGTGCATCAGTGTTACAGACAGAATTCACTAACTGGAGATATATTTGCTATGGGAGTAGGAAAAAGCAGGAGGAGGAGAATGCAGAAATAAGAGTTGCTATGCCAACCTACAAATGCTAATGGCATGACAAATACAAAAAGGTCACAGTAAAAAAAAAAAAAATACTAAGAAAGAAAAAATAGAAAGCCCAGACCAAAAAATATGCATATTTCATTTAATAAACACTACAGCTACTGTATTTAAATTCCTTTAAAAAAATGCATCTTAAGGGAAAAAAACTGCACCTCAGCAGCAAACTGAAAATCAGGTTGCCTTTGTCCTTTTTTTTTGATCTAGTCCTTAAGTCCTTATTACCTATAGTCTAAAGATGGCACTTTAAGAAAAAGTTAACCGATTTTCCTGAAAGATCATCTGAGGATCATGACCAACATTTTAATGCAAAGTAACAAACAAACATAACAAAGAGAAAGAGTAAAAAGTGCATCAGGACTAGTTATACGCTCATTAGATCATGCAACAAAAGATACTTTTGTCTTTTTGAATTTGATAGGATTCTGTAAAAAATTAATATATTCTACCTAAAGTTGTAAAATAATAAATAAGAATACTTTTAGGAGGAATTTGAGCTGATTTTCAAATATTTGGGAATGTGCAATCTAATAAAAAATAAAACAAAGCTGTTCTAAATGCTCTTTTTATAGTCTTCTAAGGTTTATTATGGCAGATACTAGTAATGATTTCTATGCTCTTAAATGCAAGAGGAGATATATGTAGTGAAGTCTTTTCTATCAAAATCCTGCAATGGAGATTGTTTATGACAGAAGTCAAACCCACCCAAAATACGTCTTTCTCACTTGAAATATGGTTACAATCTGTTTGAAATACAAACCATTTAAAATGTTTTCTTTGTCTTTCTAGTACTCCAAAAGATGATACTAGCAGCACACCAATGACTTTTCCTGAGTCAAAGTCATTTCTTCACTAAGACAAAGGCAACAATACTGGGATGCAAACCTATGGACATCAGAGCATCCTTAGAAAGGCCACATGATACAGGAGAAGGGCTAGGCCACAGCTTAGACCAACGCTTCAAATATATTCATTACCCTGACCTATTTTTCTTCTTTTGTTTTTAGTAGACAACAGTGAGAATACAGAAAACAGGAATTTTACAGTATAACCTGAGTTTTCTAGTACAGAATTGCAGATTTGAGATAAAGATTTACATAAGCTTTGGCAAAGCATCCAAAGAGAAATGAGTTGCTCAACCTTTTGAAGTTCACCCATTGCTAATTAAAGAACTGCCAAGGCTTTACTAACAATTAAAAACTTGTCTTTAAAATCCCCAAAGATAAAAAATGCAAACAGCTGTTTTAATTAGCAAAACAGCAGATACTAATTAGCTTCTGTAACAGAGTATGCTGGTCCTTTAAGGACAGGACCAGTTTCAGTTCAAGTCTGCTACCCATTTGAACTACAAATAGGACTGGAGTCAGATGCTGCAGAAAAGTCTTCTCATTTCACATGAAAGTCCCCAAATTCAAGTCCATAAAACTGAGGTTTTTACTTCAAGTAAGTTTTTGAGCTTACTTGTCTTCTAGTAAGATCCTTCTGGAACTTATGGATCTTTCTGGAATTGATAAAGACATGTAGAGTTATTCAAACAGGTCCGGAGGGTAAGCCAAAGCTGTTCCTGGCTGTCTATGCAGAAGGAACCATAGCAGCAACAGTAACTTTCTGCACCCATTTTCACTGGTAAACTGGGTGCATGGAAAAGGCTGGCATCAGATGAAAATGTTTACAAATATGCTGAAAAGGGAAAATCAGTTTTAACAGTGAGGGAAATGAAATCAGTCCCTTGAACTCCTCCTGGCAATGTGTGCTGAAGGAACCAGACTATTAAGAAAACACTGTTAGCCTTTGGAATATGGAATGAAGGGAGAGATTTTTCCTTGAAGAAAGGAAGATGAGGTCTTTCCATTTACCTGGAAGCAAATGGACTATGATGGCTTTTTTTCAGATGAAATTTGAAGGAATATAGCTCTGAAACTTAGGAAAAACACCCCGGTAACATAATTGAAATATGGTGCTGACTCTGATTTGCAAGACTGAATGTTTGTTTTCCTTGAACGTTATTTTGAAATCATATTCCAGACTGTTTGTATTTTAACTAACTTCCTTTTTGAAAAGTTGTATACTTGTTTTACCTTCATAATGTCTCGGTCCAAATAGGTTAAGTGCTTTTGGAATTATTTAAATACATCAATTAAAAAATTCTTGAACCAAAAGAAAGTATTAAGCATATAATTTTTAAAAACTGTAATGTTTTTATTTTCAATCTCAGTAAGGTTTCAAGCTCTGCCAGTAAGCTTCTCTGACTGCACCACAGGGCTCCATGGAGACCTTATGGCAGTCTTCTAGTACCTCAAGTGGGCCTACAGGAAAGCTGGGGAGGGGCTTTTTGTCAGGGATAGGACAAGTAGTAAAGGTTTTAAACCAAAAAAAAAAAAAAAAAAAAAGGTAGGTTTCAAATAGATGTTTAAAGAATAAATTCTTTACTATGAGAGTGAAAGACTGGAACAGGCTGCCCACAGAAGCTGTGGATACCCCATCCCTGGAGGTGTTCAAGGCCAACTTGAATGCAGCCTTGAGCAATCTGGTCTAGCAGAAGGTGTCCCCATGGCAGGGGGGATGGAATCAGATGATCTTTAAAGTCCCTTCCAATCCAAACCATTCCATTATTATAACATTTGAGAAAACCGGACTTGGTATTTGAATGAAAAAGCAATCATGTAACAATGTAAGTTCTATGATTTTTGTTAATTAGAATTTTATTTCCCTCAAAATTTTTTTTGGTTTGTTTTTTTCCCAGAATATTTAAAGAAAGGGAAAAAAAAATCACAGTATTAGCTAGATGAATCATCATCGCTATCAAACACTGTATATCACAGAGACAGTTAATTTGCTGGGTGTTCACACACTCCAGATATATCAAGGAATGTAAAATTCAGTTTTTCAAGGACCAAACATGACTTGCAAAAATCAAATGTTAGCCTCAGCAATATAGGTACAGTTATATCAACATTTCCACTGACAGGTCTTTTTTACTCAGGAATTTTTGAAATTTGAATTGTTTATTTTTTATCTTGTGATGATCACATGCAAATGATAATTGAGATACCTTCATGTCCTGGGCAAATGGACAATGTGTCTGGACAGAGTAATATGCACATATCTGTGCTGCAGACTTGTCGAGTTCAGGATGCACCCAGCGTTTTGTGAATGCACTGGTAATTTGGACAGCTGAGGTGCAAATGCTCCAACACAGCACATCTTTCAGCTCTCCCAATTTTTGGGGCCAGTTCTGAAGAACTAAGACAAACCATGGTGGAGGGGAGGGGAGGGAACAGAAGAGGCTGGAATTACCACTTTGCAATGTTCAGTGCACAGATCCTTGGAACAAGCAGATGGGCTCTTAGACAGCAGAGCAGACAGTGAATTAGATGCAAGATAATCAATATGCATACTGATGTCTCCAACAATCAGGTTTAATGTAAAAAATATATAAGCCACATCTCTTAAGAACTATGCTGCCTATAATTATGCCTACAGCTACTCGTTTTGACATTAGAGGGGTCAGTTGCCATGGTCATACTATTAGTAATAAATAGGCTGTTGCTGCAAGTAGAAGATATAACAGATGCCATAAGTGCTGAGATAATGTAAGAGCTGAGAAGTCAATTTATTTGCACTATTCAGGGTGAATGAATAACTGAGAATATACGTTTGAAATGATAACCCTATAAATAATTGTACATGACCATTTTATCATACAATTTTGATCAAGATACTTATGTATTTGCTTGAAATCATCAGGCAGTAGTCAACAAACATCTGGAAGATGTTTGTCCTTCAGTAATTGCATTTGGAAAGCTCTAAAACTTTTGTGCTGGTATTCCAACACTAGAGGACAGGTCAATAGCCTCAATTGGAGGGTGACAATTGCTGCCTTTTTTCTTCTTTTTTTCTTTTTTTTTTCTTATGTGTGTGTGTGTGTGTTTGTGAGTGCGTGCCCACTCTGCATGTTCTGTATTCAAAGACAGTTACTAACAACAGGCAGCGAGTAAAGAGCACTCATCAAAAATCATTTTGGCATTCTGATCAGTGAATGGGATTTTAAATAAAAACAAATACATTGATTTTAAATCTAAGAAGGAGAATGATAAAACTTTATCATAAAATGTAGAGATACCTATCACTGTACCCCTATACAAAGCAAGACTGTTAATTTACCTTTCTGAAATCTCAAATAGATTTGCAGCTAAAAACAAATAAAACCAGCTTACCATGGATACATAACATCCCTATTTTTGTTTTTCATTACATATTTTAACATCTAAGCTCTGCTTGCTAAATGGTTTCTGAATAAAATTTTGTCTTTGTATAGTATTTCAACATCTGTTTGTCAAAACAATGTGAGAACATTTTATTCTGTTTCCCTCTGACACAGCTACTTTGAAGTGGTATAGGAAAAGAAAATCCATAAATACTGTTCTATATAAGGCTCTTTAGAGTAAAACATCAACTTCATTAAGTTAAATGAGATCAGGATATAATCTAACTGCATTCATGGTCTATTCTTGATGTTTACTGCCTTCTCTTCAAACTAAGATTTCTTTGTCTACCAATTAAACTCTTAGAGAAAAATACTATTTTTCTGCATGATGACAGAGCATGTCACAGCAGAACTAACTACAGTTTCTATATTTTAACTTGTTCTTTATATTAAGATATGCACACAGATTCAGGTTCTACTACCTATTTTACTAGTGATGACAACATATTTTCTCTGTTGCTGTGTTTTGTTTTTCTCAGCTTACAATGCAAATGAGACATTTGTTTGAGACACTCCTGTTTTTCCACTGAACAGAAGACGTGGCACTGTTCAAGCATTGTTTCTTTTGGGCCCCACCCTGCTCATGCAGAGGGTTCAAATGGGTTCAGTGGAATAACAAAGACATTTATGGGGGCGGATCTTCTCCGAAAATGCTTTTTAATGACATTTTAGTTGCTGGGGTGACTAGGCTTAATTGGCCTCAAACCAGATTAGGACCTTGTCCTTTATTAACACTCCTAATCAAAAAAACACTCGTCAAACCTTGTCATACATAGTAAAGCACAGGTGCTTAAATGGAGTCATATTAAAAATCTTATTAAGAACAAATTGATTATGACAAAATCAATCACTTCTGAGAAGCACCTAACAGCTCTGAATCCTCTCCAGTTCTCGGAGCTTGAACCTTAGCTGCCATGGAGTCTAAAATAAAGGGAGGTACATCAAATTTTTATATAGGTGAATATCTCAATTTGAAGAAAAAAACAAATATGATATAAAAATATGCCTGAATGCTCAATAAAATATTATGAAGCACCAGTACAAAGTTATACTAGGAGTTCATTGAGTTGCACCTGGTTAAATAAAAATGTCAATAAAAACCTAAAGCTGAAGTTGCTCTGAGATTCTCTTTTATTGTAGGACTCCCAACTTTCATGCATGTAACCCTTCCAAAACTCCAAGTCAAGATATTTTTACTTAAGATTAGAGTTTGATACCTCTAGTAATGACTACTTCCATTTGCCAGAATCATGCCTAACTCAATGGCTTCTACATGTTAAGTTCACAACACAAACTTTTCCTGCTGTGCACTAGACATCAGAAACATCATCACCCATGAAAAAACCCCAGTGGTAAGAGAAGAAATCGTACTTACGAGTATTTAGTCAGAAGATCCAAATCATTATGCATGTTGATTGGGTATGTTTCACTGAGATGAAATAGCTTCTCTAAGGCCTCATAAATGAAAATGATGCAGATAAGAGAAGCAAAAGCTTCTTCAGTAAACCGTGTAATATAGCAGACTAGGGAGCTTGCATCAGTTGCAACAAGGATGATGCACAGGATTGCAGTCCACAGTCCAATGCTAGCTCTCAGAGAAAGGTATGACAATCCATACTCTCTAAAGAAAAAATAAATAAATACAGTTTAACTTCTGTCCAGCCACAGTTTCCTAGATGTAGAAGAAGCAGGTCCAAAATTGTTTTTCCTAGGGATGGGTTTATTTTGGATACAGCTTGGGGAGCAGCAGAGGAAAGGCAAGGAGCAGGTAGGAGGGTGGGGAGCAGAACCAACCCACCCTTTTTGCATTACCAACAATAGACTTCTCACAGTCACTGAATAATTTTCAGTCTCCAAAAGCCTAAGCAGTCCACTCCAAAACAAATTCCTGATCTTATTTCTTCAGATCTTGGAATTTGGTGATCAATGTTTCTAATTTTACCCAAAAACACCTTAGCAATGATGCATATCATGATCTCACCCATCTCAAACATGTTTGCGTACAAATAAGTCAGTGGAGTAAGTCTTTACCTTGCATATAAGGATTCCATAAATGTTATTTGGACATACACAGTTAGCCATTTCATTTAAAAATACGTTTGAAACTTTAAATAGCTCTACTCCACTTACTTGCAAAATTTGAATAAGATCTTTTCAAACACTAATACTGGTCCTGTGCTGCCAAGTATAGTGAGGGGCTGTCCACCAAAGAGAGAGTAGGCAATTCCAGTCATGGATGCTCCAAACAGCGATTCTATTGCACTCTGAAAATGATACAGATTGAAGTGTCTATAAATTTTCAATCAGGTTCTTTTAGCAACGTATTGATTTGTCATCTTCTAAACACTGAAACACAAGTATTTTAAAGGTTGCACCCTCATGCAACAACAGTAATAATAAAAAAAATACTAACCACAAACCTACAAATGTAAGTTTGCTTTGAAAGTTCAGATTTAACACATACTATACGACCTTCAGTTGCTTCTCCTAGTAGACCACCAAATGTGATGACAGGAGACATGCAAGCACAGTAGAGAAATAAAAATGATGCCAGACACTGTAGACTGAGAGCATCCCTGAAGTCACTCCAGAAGAACGGAGCTTTTCTTTTTATATCTAAAATCAATCCTCCAAAAAATCTAAAAAATAAAAGAGAGAAAACTAATTTTAAAAGTTTACTGAACTTTTTTCCATAATATTCCTTAGTAGCTGCAGAGAAGCTATGCTCCCTTCATCAAGTGATACATCCCCTTGTAATTCATCCTTCTCCCCAGAAGAAAGTTTCTGGGAACTTTGTTCTGGTAACTTTAACTAGGAAATTGTTTTTAAAACAAAATAAGAAATTGTTTTTAAAACAAAATAATTTGCATGGTTCTGTTTTTAAGATTTTTTTGTAATCACCCAGACCCAACTTCTGAACAGTTGTTAGCTCCCACGCATACAACTCTAGTATTTTTGTGAAATAATTCTTTGCATTTCTTTAATGAGAGAGCTACTACAGTGCCCATTTGCCCACACTTCTACATGTAGAGCACATCACATTTTCTATTTGAGAACCTCTTCCTACATACACTTGGTAACAGAATTAAATCTAGGCCATAACTTTCCAAGAACAAGAATTGTCATATTTTGTCATTTACGCTACGGTAAATACGATGAAATATTTAGGAACAGACAGTCCATTACAATAAACAACAAAATTAAAACAAATATCCCACAATGCTCTTTTTCTCATATGCACACCGTTTCAGATGGTGCTGAGGTAAAGTGGGGAGACAAAGTGTTACCTGCTCCAAAACACTAAAATGATCCTTCAAGCTTACAATAACAGATTCACCAGAAGAAGAATGACTTACAGACAGACTGACCATTACGCACCTCTGCTGCACTGTGTACAGCAACACTGCATGTTTAGCCTTGTGTAGGTAGGAATGACAGTTAATTATCAAAAGGCAGCAAAGAAAAGGAAATGTCTAACTAGCTACCAGCATGATGATGCTGCACTATGGTAACTCCTGATAGCTGATGGGCTTACACCACACCATATTAGACAAGAGAATGTAAGTATTCCTTCGAACAAATTCTTCCCTCAGATGTGTGCATGCTGTAGCCACCACAGGAATTATAGTCTCATATACCAGGGCTTACTGAGGCAAAAAAAAAGTGCTACTGCACAACCCAGAAAATTCAACAACAAAATAGTTGTAAGCATTCGTAATATATGTGACAAGACCATTTCCAACTTTTCCTTCAAACAGAAATAAGAAATGTTAACTGGTTTTAACAGCAGTCTGACCTTTCTTGTCCTCTCCACAAATTAGCAAGTATTATCTTTTTCAACTACATGGTATGCAAATCAGGAATAAGGCCTCAAAAAAAAAATCATATGCCAAGCTAGTTACTTAAGAGGAAATTCAACCATTATTTTGTCTTTGAAAGTATACCAGTTAGTACACTTAAAATTTTGAATATAATTTCACTAACTTTCCAGTGCGTTGCAATTCTGGTCCAGAGTGCCCTCCAGGTTGTTCTGGATCCCCATGGGCTGCAGTCCCATTTGGCACTCCTGGGATCTTACGCTTCTCCTACCAGAAAGAAAAGATACTTTTCTTAGCTCTTTACAACCAAACACAATTTTGGTAAAGAAAACAGACTTTGAGAGTTGAAAGACTAAACATCCAAATTTTATTGTTAGATTCACCAACATAACCTCTTCATAAACAGTTCTGTAAACAGAAATAGTAGAAGGAACTGTGACCTAAAAGAAATTTAAAGAATTGATCGAAGAAAATCCTATTATCAGAAAGCATTTTTAAGAACAGCACGGCAGACTGCTTTGATCATTTCTTATTCTTTTCTTACCTGGTCATTGCATTTTGACTTCACTAGCAACTTAGCATAACCAGCAGCATCTATTGACAAGAACTATGAGTAACAAATCTTACACTATATGTCTGAAATACACAGCAAAATTCAAAATGGATTAGAACTGTCATCAAAGAATAGGAGAATAGATAAACGATGGAAAATCTTTGTGAACAGTCACTGTACAGTAACAATCCATGCTGAGTAATTAGACTCAATCATGTCATACTATAAAAAAGCCATCAAGAAAAAAGGGATTCCTTTTTCATAACCTTTTCTGCTTGTTTGAATCATCTTCTGAGGAAAACTGCACCTGTAGGAGGATATACACTCACATGCAATGGAATATTTGGAATTTGTGTTTGTCTTTTTGTTTCAGAAAACTAGGATACCATAAGCTTAGAACAAAAGCAAACCATGGCTGTTTGTGATGATCAAAGACACTTATGACCACTTACTCCTCAATTTTAAGATCCATCTGTCTTTATTCAGGACAGACCTAGCATTGAACTGCATGGACTGTCATCACTATATTACGTTTTCAAGAAAACAGTTCTCTTTAAGCAAAGTAACCAACAAAAAGAATGCAAAATGTCTATGTAGTGATTTTGCTAAATGCTAAATTAATGAGACTTAATTCTACTCAGCAAAACTTCATTTCATCACAACCTTTAAAAGTACTTTTTACAATGTACAAACCTGAGAGGGAACATTTTTAGGTGGCTCTATTCGAATTGTTGGGTCCCATTCTCCAGGAGGGAGAACTGTAACTTGATCAAGAAACTCATCAATTCCAGACACCAAGTCATTGCGATCTTTTGCTTTGTAAGCAACATCATGGAACACCTGTGAAAAACAAAGAAGAGAAAGAGATGGGGAGAGGAACACCCATAAAATATTTCACAATGGCCCCTACTCCTCTGAAGTTGAAGTCTCAGCTCCAACTGACTAGAAAATCTGGTACATAGTTTCCATGGCAGTTTCAGCTAAAATGGTGCTAAATATTCCAAGGAATTTAAAACTCAATTATACCCCTGGAAATTAACTGTGTAAAATGGAATCCTCTCAGTGAAGATACCCTTGCATGTTACTCTTGTCTCTCATTTTGTTACCTTCTTATGGCAGCATAACCTGGACAGTTATAGGCCAATGAAATGAACTTAAAATCTATTTGTGCATGATTTCAACTGGACAATTACATATTGCAGGTTCCCTATTACACCTCTTCAATCACCACAAGGTTCCCTATTATACCTTTTCAGTCAGGACAAAATTACTAAAGCCAACTCATGAATAAAAATACCTCATCTGTCATTAGTGTTGCAATTGATCTTCCAATCTCATGGTATTGTTGCCCTTTACCCAATGGTCCAAGAAGAATAAACAAAAATCTGCAAGTTAAATAAAAATATTAAATAAAAATACTGTATAAGGCAGATGGATGCAACTACATACATACATACATTACAGAAATACTTATTTAAAATTGGACTAGAAGAAACACAGATACAAGTTTATGGGGCCCAATAACATGCATCCCAGGGCCCTAAGGGAACTGGCTGATGTAGTTGAAAAAACATTCTATGTCATATTTCAGAAGTCATGGCAGTGAGGCAAAATCCCCGGCAACTGGAAAAATAGGGGAGATTTAGATTAGATGTGAGGAGGAAATTCTTCACATGGAGAGTGGTGAGGCACTGGAACAAGCTGCCAAAAGAAATTGTGGATTCCCGATCCCTGGAGGTGCTCAAGGCCAGGCTGGATGGGGCTTTGGGCAACCTGATCTAGTGGGTGGCATCCCTGCCCATAGCAGGGCAGTTGGAACTTGATGATCTTTGAGGTCCCTTTCAACCCAAGCCATTCTATGAAATATTATTTATAGAAGGATAGAAGGATGTAAGGATCCTTCAAGATCCTCACATACATATTTAAACATGAAGCTCTACTTAGAAAAAATGTGAAAATAACTTCCAGAAATATGTCATAAGCTTCACAGTCAGACTTGACTTGAGACTATCAAAACCTCCTTACATAAGAAACCTTATCTTACAAAATAAATATATGCAGTTATAATCTAAATACAGAAAACTCTAACATAAATTTAATGTTAGTTCTCTTAATTTAACAGAGCCAATTACTTCATTGTTTCTGTTAAATTTTATTACTTTATTATATGGTAGTATTATTGCAATATCAGGGTAGTGAAATTACCTCTGAATAAAAATAATTCTAAGATCATTTTTTCCTCCCATTAAGAAGACTCTAGATAGCCTCTACTCTGTGCTTGGGGTTCTCTAACATGCATAGGATATGTTCAAATGAAATAATTTCCAGGTTTGCTTAAATGCAAAAGAAAAAAAAAAAAAAAACGACTGTTTAATATTATTAAATTATTTTAAAACCAAACTTTTCACTGAAAGTAGTTTTCTTAATTTTTCATTCCTTAATTTTCTTTAGGCCAAGTGGGAGGTTGGGAGAGGCAGTGGAGAAATGGAGAAAGGCTTTGGAAGTTTTTTCAAAGCTAAGTCTCTCAATGTCCCTTCTACATATGCATGAATCAGAGAAGATGAAAAAAGTCATATCCAATGTAACTACAAATTAAACAAAATTTATACTATATTGATATTATACTATATACTTAAATATATACTAAATATACTTATTTTATACAATACTCATTATTATATACTATACTTACTATTTTATACTAATACTATCTGACTAGGAGCAAGGATTTAATTCTCAGTATATCATACTCTAGATAAGTGCCATGAACAACTGGAATACAGTACTGTTGTCTGCTAGAATTCTACTTTAACATAAACAAAAGAGGGAAGGAGAAAGACACAGAATATATGTATACAAAAAATAAAAACCAAACAAAAACTGAAAGCCTGCATAACAGTTAAACCAGTGAGCTCAGACATGGAAGAATCAGACTGGAATTCTGAACCCAATCAGCCCCAGCAGGAAACAATATATCTGCAGATCTGCTTAAAAGCTTCATATTGGTCTCCAAAGTCTATTTTAGACATGACAATAATTCCTTACAAACTGTTCTCAAAGCCAAAGTACTTTATTAGAAAAGGTTTCAACCAAGAAAAAGATAATCTAGTAAAAATTTATGGTCAAAAGTCACATTCACTTTCATGAAAGTATCTACAAAGTAAATTTTAGAGGAGCATGGTATTTACAGCATATTTTTCATCCATTTGCTATCCCTAGTTAACCGAATCACAAAGTGTTTTTTTTTCTCTTTAATTATTTCCTGTATCATTTTTTTTTCTTCTGGACATAATTCTGCAGTATCACACAAGTAGTTTCAGTTCCAGATGAAATAGTCTACAACATTGCTTTGAGCTTCCTAATATTTCATCTGCAGTATTACCTGTTTGTATAGGATAAATTCTGTCTTGTAGCCTGACAAGCTATCTTTTCTACTTCTGTGAGGAATGACTTGCTTTGCATACCAACAGCATGTTTCTGAATATACTTATGCATAATTTAAAGGGCAGGTGGCAAATTTCATAACCCAATACATGGTGAAACTCACTGAAGGTGACATCACCCTGTCTCCACAAGATACTTAGAAATCTAACACAAAGACACATAAATCTAACTGTACCTAGTTGGAATTGGAACTTCAGCTAGTCCTGTAAGCAGCACTGCAGGAGATAACCTAACAAAAGCAACAACTGCACGGTCCAGGAACTCCAATTCGCCAACTAAGATGTTTGATGCTTCAGCTCCAGGAGGTATCTTTTTCATGAAGTGTAGGTCAACCTGGGAAAACAATATCAAATTATCATGGAGTTATTTACAGGGATATTTTTTTCTCCTGTTTTGGCCAATGATGGCATTATATTTTAAATTTACAATTTTTTTCATTATTCAGTTTCTACTACTCTTGTCTGTCATGTAATGTTTCAAAAAATAAGAATGTTTCTCAAAAACAAAAACTGATTTTTTGATATTTTACTAATTTTATCTTGTAAACATAGTTAAAGTACTCCAGAAATAAAGGCAACAAATAACTTGGTAAGAATCCAATATTAATTTCCTATTAATAATTTTAACAAACATCTTAGCAGAATCAATAATTCATAATAGAATAATTAAAAGCAGTAGAAGAAATTAAGACACCTCATTTTTCCATAATTAACAAGTGTGGAGATCATGAATTCATATCTTATAGTTTTCATGTTATAATATAAGTGAGAAAAAGAACAGGCTCCACCACCCCAAATTTTCCTTCTACTGCTCTAAGTGAGATCCATTTTTGTTTTCATATTTGGTGGAAGACCTCTGAAAACAAGAGAAAATAAGCTATCACCACAATTGTCTCAAGAGAGAAAACTTAAGGAACAAAGCAGAACAAAAATTTTGGAGTTTTAAGGCTATGGTGTTTACTTTTCACAGGGGGCAGGTAGGAAAAGAAAAGAAGCAGCTTCATTACAACATTGCTATGTAAGCTCTAGGTATTTGCCAAGGAATGTGTTTATTTGTGTTTATTTTCTCAGTACCAACCTACAGTTTATAACAAAGATCAACATGAAATAATGGAGTATATAATGTATGTTTGATTTCATTATACACCAGTATTGCCTACATTTCAAAATGCATGAATTTTGTCATTTGCTTTCCTTTTATTAATCTAAACACAACAACAGCAACCAAATCCAATATAAACTGTTAAAGTGGACCATTTTAATGTCTATCTTACAGCCATCTGTCAGTACTAGTTTGCATAGTTTTTGGTAATATTTAGAAAATTGTTTTCTTGCAAATGGCTCTGGCACTAAATCAGAATTCAGATATAATACAGTTCCCTCTGTAAGAAATCTTATTTTTCTAAGATCACAAAGAGATGCTACCATAAGCTAATCTAGAATGACAAATACCTCTCTAAGCTATGAGACAAATATCAAATCAATCTGAAAGGTTGGAGTCCAAGTACTTCATCAAAGTATTACTGAAATAAATTTTTCTGTGCCCCACTTAAATCACAAAATGACTCTCCAGGGTTAAATACAAAACCCAAACAGATTCACGCCGCATCTATTGGTGGCATTTTAGGTCATTTCTACTTGAGAGAAAGCAAGTAATCTTCCAGGCACATGTACCAATGTGCACTCTGTACTGATTTTACTTTATGAATTATGAAATTTAGCATTTAATAAAGTCTTGTGCACCACATACTACAGTTGTCACCCAAAGGTCCCATCAACATACAGATCACAGGACCAAGACTCAAACCTGAAAGCAAAACTCAATCCACTGTCTACCAGAAAGTATTCCTAGACACATTTCTAGTACTACTGATAGCTCGAGAGTCAAAAATCTTTAAGGTATTGAACTGAGCCCCAGTCAAAAGCAAAGAAAAGCATCAAACTGGGTAAATACATGCAAACCTGAGGTGTAACTTCTGCTATTTAACAAGCACAGAGGTAACCCCAAGTGAGTTTGGTGCAAGTGTAGCAGTTACATTCTGTAAACACTCCTTCTAACCTATCCACCATTCATCTCTTATTGCAAGAAGTCTTTATTTGGAGAGACATCATGTACATCTTAATCTTAACCCTTACTTGAGCCACATTCACGACTTGGCATTTAATAGCCCCAAAAGGCTCCTATTAAAACATCAAAGTAAATGACCAATGTGGAGTCCATTCCCCCCCAGGCCACCTCGAGGAAGGAAGAAGGACGGGAAGGGCTCCCACAAAACCAAATATAATTTGGCATGAAGACAAACAGAAAATAACCAACATTACTCTTTAGGAAAGCCCTGACAAGTATTCATCAAATTTACTTATAAGCAGAGCTATTGAAAACAAAATGTTCATATCCAAAATGTTCAAAAACAAGTCAGTTATTTCCCATGGTATTTGAAAGACCAAACTCTATCAGTATTGGAACTGCAGTTTTGATTCAGAAATACTGTTTCCACATGAAAACAGAAATGTTGCCATGAGAAGGGACATGGCTGCAGTCTGTTCATGCATTTCATATTTCAGGACAGTTGAAGATTATGTCAGCCTCTGTTAGAAGAAGCAGAGACCAGCAATTGTTTAGCTGCCATCCCCATCCTGCTCACAGACACAGGATAAAGTAGTGCTGTGACAGACCATTTAGAACACACTCATACTACCCTGGGAATACAAAGTCCTCACGCTGTTCCCAGAGGAAGAGGAGCAACACATTTATAAGTACAAACATCAGAAACTAAGTCTTCCTCTTTATGCTACTGAAGTAACATTCAACACTGCTTTTCCTGATGTCTCATGTAATTCAAAAATAGATACCAATACAATCAACACTGTATCAGTGCCATATTCGTGTTGTTGATGGTTGAATCAACTCCAGAATTTGGAATATTAGAAGTAGCCCAAGCGAGACAGATTAGCAAAGAGAGAATGCGCAAGGTAGTCAAAGGTGCTTTGCGGTAGAAGGTAAATGAAATTAATATGTGGAACAAAATTAGAGCAAGAAATCACAATACTCAAAAGAAAATTAGTGTACTGCTCTACTTTCCTCTCAATCTGTGCACATAATTTCAATTATAACCATTGGGAGTTACTGCAATAACTCCCAATGCACATTTCAAGGGGAAATTGTATTTCACTTATGCATCTTCAAAAGGATACATGCATCTATTTAAAGGTAGTCAGAAAAGGTATCTAGATTAGAATTCTTTACTGTTATTTCATTCCTGCAAATAAAAGCTTCTTTCACATTCCTGACATCCTTGTGGCTATCTAACACTACTGAAGCTAGCCCAAAGATACGTTGATCTCTTCTCATGACACTTCAAATAGGGAGAGCTCTTTTGATCAGCTAAGCTGTAGCACTATACAACTAGTGGCTGAAGGATCAGATGATGCAGCTCCATTCTTGTTGAATAAAAACTATGCATATAGATAATAGACCAGGATTTTGATCCAACAAGACTCAAAGCAATTGTGAAAATATGCAAAAAAGCATGACTGAAAGTCGTGTCATTCGCAATAGGTTGCTGTGAGCATCATCTCTGCACAGCTTAATGTTGAATGGCCAGCTTTATCTCTATTTGATATCCTTTATTAAAATGTTATACCTTGATAATAGAACATTTACAAAAACAATTAGTTTTTGTTAATGATTTTAAAATAAATACCAGCAAACCAAAATTATAATTGACTTTCTATATTCTTAAGTATTTTTAAAGAATTAGCTTGCCTTTTTTTTTTTTTTTTTTTTTTAAAGCATGTGACAGTTTATAGATCAATTTGCTACCTCTGAAGAAACATGGTCCACAATACATCCCTGGCCCTCCTCCTTTCTTCGCACCATCTTTGACAACAAGATCTGTTTCCCATCTTTATTTCAGCCATATACCATTCCTAGTCTGGCATATTCAGTCAAGAATTCAACTGGTGCAAATAGCTACTGCTGCTAGGAAATATCTCTGGCACCAGATGGAGCAATCACATAACTCTACTTTTAGCTCAGCTGCACTAACATTAAGATTCAACAGACACAAAGTGCTGCTCTTCAGAATTTTGGTTTAAATTACCTTTCTTCACTTACTCAACCTTTGTTGTATTAATGTGTCAGTTGAAGCCATCTATTCCTGTCAGGTCTGTCATCTGTATCTAACGTGACAGTTTGTTTTAGATACATACAGACTTCTTAAACAAATTAGGATTCTCCTTTACATTAAAGCTGAGAAGCTGTTTGCTTTTCTTTGCTATCTAACATTGAACTGTCATTGCAATCTCCACTACTGAACAGCTAACATCTTTTGTGAAGTGTACTGAAATATCTTGGCTTGCCAGAAGTATTAAGTTATAGGTTTACAGAAACACATTCTGTTTGAGACATCTGGAATCCACGAGTGCAGGTTATAAAAAGCATAGTTTGCATTCAGGCATTACTTCTACAAAAGTACAAATCTGAGAGGTAAATCCAAATTGTAAGAATTCTGAATTACCTTCCTTATTAAACAATTTTCTGTTCATTTCTAAAAACTCCCCCTACAGCTACATACCTATTGTATTGTTATGTAATAAATGTGTATCTATGCTCTTACATTGTGGTTTCCTATTACCAGTAATTTATCAGGAAAACAAAGAATTCTTTTTTGTTAGATACAAACTGTGTGTTGCAGTAGCCACAAAAAATTTTAATGCTCAAGTAAAATTTGCACTTCATAGCTTTTCCTAATTCACATAGATTCATCTTTTTTAATTAAAAAGATCTGTTTGGTAGTCAGGAAACTCTCTTTGCCGTCAGTAAACACTTACCTTGCTAAAGTCAACAGTGCTATTTTCTCTGCTCACATCATTTTTGTTTTCAATACAGGCTGGAGCAGACTGTGGGGAAACAATCTGACCTGCTAACAAAAAATACCATTACAGAATACTAACACTCACTTCTATAAATAAAGCAATATTCAATGAAATATTTGGTAGAATTAAAGAACTATACACATTCCATATCATATGTATATAATGAAACATCCAAACATGGCATTTTAATTAAATACTTAGTTAGAGTAACACATTCTCAAAAGTGAACATTTATCACATGCAGCTACAAATGGGAGAACATAACTTAGAAAATACTCCTGAATATTGGAAGACATATTCTTGAATATTGGAAGACGAACCTTCTGTGCCAATTAAAGCTTACAATATTTAAGATATTACACTTGAAGAAAGTCCTGCATTTATATAATTTTTGTAAGTAATTTGAGGAACTGCCAAGTTTGGGGCAGTATCTGTCTGCAAGACTACTCCTCACTGAATAAAACAGGACTACTAATATCCATAAATTTACTCGTGTAAAAGAATGTTCTGATTATAAAATATACCACAAAACCTAGCATAAGAGTGGGATGCTATAAAAATAGTAATATTGGAAATTAAGATGATTTCATCTCAGTATTGAACAATGGGATATTGACATGTATAAAACAAATGTTTCAGCAAACATTTTCAAAAAATTTCTGTGAGGATTTAGTATAGGATTTTTTAGAAGTTTTAAAAACATCTCAAGATGAGAAGAGTTTAAACATGTCTCAGTCTCACGTAGCAAACAGTAAGCCTTGTGACCAGCTAAAATTTGTCAATAAAAGCTAAAAAAGAAAAAACAGAAGTAACAAATATAGGTCACATAAAGCATATATTTACTTAATGCTCCTGTACATAGCCAGAAGACACCACACACACACTGAGGGTGTGGGGCTGGCAGTAGGGCATCATGCAAACCCCATAGGTTAACTGGACATTCCCTGCTTGCCTTTACTCTTACACTCTCCCTGGCATGAGAGACCTGCTCACAGCTTTGAACACCACAACAAAGTACAGAAAGAAGTGCTAAGTGTATGAGCCAACTATCTCTTACTGCCCTAACACATACCCAGGAATAACTGCAGAGTCCAGCTGGCCCAGAATCAGCATCTTGTGCCCAGCATATATTTGTTTCCATAGCAAATAGTCTCTCATATGACTAAGAAATGATGATGTGAAAACACTGGTTCTGGTAAAAATCAACCTAAACTTGCATAGTAACAAAGACCATATGCTCAAGACATATGAAGATAAAGACAGTCCTAAGCTAGGCGTGTTGTTTGGGCAATTCAAAAAGCCATGGTGTGTCCGCCCTCACATCTTTGTTAAATCCATTTGCAGTCTAAGCATATCTTCAGCCAGTTGGGAAATGGAGCACTTTGCAGAATCCAGACCTAATAGAACAGGAGACACACAGAAGTATCTCAACCATGGCCACAAATCTACAGTGTCCAGCTTCTGTCACAGCTGAGCAGTGCAGTATCCCTGGCTAACTCTGGTCATGAACTGAGCTTGAGCAAAATCAAGTTGAGAAACTTGCTCAAGGAAAAGGTTGATTTCCATGAAAATCAACATTTCATTTTCCATTAGGCAAATCTCCCACGCCACAAAACATTTATTTGACTTGTGCTGCATCCTGGTAGCTTAGCCAGAGAGATTTCACTTTGACTAAATACAGGCACAGAATGTTCCAAAAGGTATTAGTAAAAATCTTATTATTAAACGTATCAATCTTTAAAATGTAAATTCTTTTATTCTCTTTCTGATTCAGGACAAAGATCAAAACAAGACTAGAAATTAGGGCTTTTGTTCAGCACCACAGTGAAACAAACAGGAAAGTGGCAGAAAAACAGACATTACTATCATGTTAACCTAGCCACATAGTTAAAAATAAGTCAAGATTAGTATTTTCATATGACAAAAATTATGGATTAACTTCAGAAGGCAATATATTAATGAAACTTAAAAGAATTTACATAAAAATAAGACTATGAATTCCTAAGCTTAGCATGGGACAACCTTTGCCAATTAGAAGCCAGCAATTCTTAAATATGCAAGATAAAAGGCCATGCAACATTTCTGTTTTAATTAGAACTTTCAGAAGATCCACTGAGTTCTATCACTGCTCCACCATCATCACTCAGTATCCCCATACACTATATCTCATACCATAATTTTTTTCTGTATTTTTTATTTGACGGTCTTACAAAATTTTACAAGAACTATCCTGTAGTATTATAACTTTCAAAATAGCATATATCTATTGTTTTGATGATAATGTACATAATATGCAAAAATGTATATTATAATGTAACAAAAAAACCCTCACAGTGATTCTAAAATAGGAGCCATAAAATGCACAGGGAACATTTCTACCTTAGCTTATTCCCAGGAAGCCTTAGACTTGCTTAACTCTTACTTTCTTCTTTTAAAAACTCCTCTATAATCTAGGAACTCTATGAATGGTAATACTTGTAATAATTAGTCATACCAATATACACATTATGTTATAAAGATGTTATCCACAGGAAAGCAAGAGAGGTAGTAGTTCATTGTCTTTCTGTTGCTAATTACGGATTTACATTTGAACTTTTTTCTGGACCCATAATTTCAAGAAAATGAGAGCATGGGTATCTGCCAGAGAGAAAAAGATTCTGACCAACAAAAGAGACGGACCACCTATTATACTACTGAATTTTTACCACCATAATTTGAGGTGTTGAAAGCATCCTAAGCAACTACCATGATGGTCCAAAGGCTAACTTTTAAACATTGTGTCCACTTTTCCTATAGGTAGTAAAAATATAGATGGTGGGAAATAAAAGCCACAACAAGTAAGTATGTAAAGTTTAAAGAATAGCATATGTTCTTTTTCTCTGCCAACAGAAGACCTCAGACTCTGATTTTCCCATATGCTGAAGTAATCTGAAAGAACACAAGTTTTACCTTGAGGCAGTAAGAGACGTTTAAATAGCTCTGTAACTAAAAGACAGCTTTCTAGATCTTGGAAAAACAATTTCATTTTTTCACTGGATTGAAAACCAATCAAAAGATACAAGGTAGAGAAGATAGTTAATTTCTCTTTTTACTATCTATAGGAATTTTTTTTAAGTTTATCAAACACGCTGCAGGAACACGTGTTCATAGTGCAACAATACAGTCTGCAAAATGAGAATCAGCAACTTGGTCTTTGTGCAGCCCTCCAACAGAAAAGGAAAGGCAGAAAGCAACTGCTTTTCTAGAGAGATTTTTACTTGTACACACGTTCAGTTTATTATATGGCCATATATTTTGCACTTCAAACAGTTAGATGCTGTGCCATGGTGGTCCTCCCCCTTGCAGAAAGACTTTGAGACTACTCGTTTTCACATTTGGTAGCTTCCTGTACTCCAGAGCTACAAAGATGGCTTGAACTTAATTTTGTGTATAATTTCATGTTAGAGGAGACTTTTGAGGTGAATACTCTTAAGCACATGAGAAATTCTCTGTGGGGTAGGACCAGAAGTACTGACGGAAACCACGTGCATCACCATGCTACACTGGTTTTCCATTTATTATTCAGCTTTCAAATGCATGTTGGAAAGTATGTATGTGCTTTATCCTCAGGTGTATTTCAATTTCAGCAGCTGATTGTTTTTTCTGAATGAAGGACATGGTTATTGGCATCATGGTAGTTCCATGAAACACCAACCAATTAAAGAGCTGTGTGAATGAAAAGGGGAACTGCCATGCTACACATTGACCAAAAAGAGCAAGCAATATGCATTTCCTCTCTGACTTCCACCAAAACCTTAGCAGTCACCACTGCATCAAATTGTTTCTTAAATACAGCTACACTAAATCCAAGTCTTACAGAAGTCCTTATAAAATCTAAAGTTTAAAAGCCTTTATTTATCCTGAGGTCAATCTACATAAAGCATCTGAAAAGCTGCCTTCTTTGAGATGTCATCAGAGAGCCATTAGGATTTTTTTAAGTACTAATCTACAGTGTGGTATCATTGAAATACCCAGCCTACATACAAAGGAACTTAATACCTAACAGATAAAACCATGCTAAAATGGATGTTAAGGCTTATCTATGTATAAAAAGCTAATATCAACACAATTTATAAAAGTTTTCAGAATTATCTTCTAAATTGTTATACATAAAAAGTGATTTTTTTTTTCAGATAATGTGAAATTGCCAGAGCTTCGAATAGAGGAAAAATTCACACAAAACAATTATGTCATGCAAAGCCAAGCCATGTAAAATCCATCAGGTCCACATTTGTTACACTAATTGAAGTTTGCATTTGCAGATACAGAACTGAACATTTTGAGACCATTACTCTTATCAAATTAAAAAAAATAAATCAATACTAGTAAATTAGTTTCACATACAACATACTTTTAGTCCCTAAAATTGAAGGATTCAGACATTTATTTACTAATCAATATCCAAGAGGTCTCTAGAATGCCAAGGACAAAAACCAAGAACAGCGTTATTCAGACAAAATCACAGTTAATACAAATTGGATGCAACTAACACATCAAAGGAATTTTAGGCAGAAAAAATTAGTTTACATTTTCTAAAGCATATATATATATTTCCCACTCAGAATAAAAAAAAGTCTGATTTGCAAGCCAACTATCATAGCCTTCAGGCTTTTCACTGTAATTGGTAACCAACTTGCCAAATCTAAATGGACTCATTGTCCACCTAGGCCAAAAAGCAATGAATGAAAAGCACTAAGTTCTCCTAAGTACATATTAAAATTCTGATATAACAGAGCAGTGACACCATCTTTGCACCCTGAATTGTATACATATTTTTAGGTATCTTGAGAGATAATATTTTAAATCAATGGAGATCTCACAATGGGAGATCTCACTCCCACTGTACCCATATAACTGCAAGCAGGATTTGGTGTTTGCTAATGATACATAATAAAAGAGGATATGGAAGAAGTCACTTAACCCATTTTTCTAATGGTAGGCCTCAACCCTCTAACATAATTCACACGGAGTCATGCAGTTTTAACTAAAATGGCTATGATTTGCAATTTTACAAATTGATGCAAGAAAATGGATTTACAAAGAAATAGCATCAAAAATTACTTTTTCCCCCCAAAACAACATTATTCCACACAAGCTTCTCATAAATGTGCCACAGCTGCTGACAAAGGCCTGAAGTATATTTTAATCACTATAGCAAGAAGTTGCATGCTGTCAGGAAACTGAGATGAAGACATGGGTGTACATTTGAAATGATCTGAAGCCCAAGCAAGAATAGGTATTTATACTACCTCCAAACCTTCAGGGAGTTTACAGAACCCAAAGGATAGGAGATGAGGAAGATACAGAGATGAGATGAGCCTGTTAGAGACAGACACAACAAAGACAGAGCAAAATAAAGAAATACAAAGATGAATGATACAGTTTTATACATACAGATTATACATTTTATCATGGGTATAAGGAAATGTGGAGAAAGGATAATTATCAAATGGAAATGTTTTTAAATATAAGTTATATTTTAGTAATATAGTAAGTAACCTGTGGAAAATACATTTTGATTAAAATGCATACATTTGAAAAGAATATAAAGTATCAGTTTAAACTAGAACCATCATTGGGCTTGGCTTCCCTGCAAGGAAAGCAGGAGCAATTCACCTGATCCAAAATCACCACTGGCAGAGAACTTGGGAATACATATGGCATTCACTGCGACCTATTCCCAAAACAAAGGAACCCGGTCACATACCTAGGAATGCCTCCCTCCCCTTTTCATGGGGCTCCAAGTACTGTCCATCTGTCTCCATATGGTAGTATTGACATCATCTGAACTTCACATGCTGTAAGATGGCACTGAGTTATGCCAATAGTGCTTGGACTGATGATTAGGAGAGATTAGGAAACTGAGGAAAGTAACAAAAGCCATCAGAGAACTGGTAATTTAGATTTAATTGGGATACCAAAACATGCTGTCCTCAATTAGATGCCCAAGCATAGTCTTAAACAACTCTGCAAGTGCTCATATTTCCATAAAACAATGAAGAAGTCCAAACTGGCCAATCATACTAACTGAAGTAACTAGAAAAATGCTTGAAAGAGAACCTGTCAAAATAAACTGCTCCAGCAGCTCATTCCATTAACAATGAAGATCCCTAATTTAATATGCCATTGATTTCTTCAGGTTCTTTGGCATTTGAATAAACATCCCCTTAGAATTCCAAAATTTGTCAAAATCAAATATAATGCGTGGTATAATGCAATTTTTACATTAATAAAGTGTGTTCAGATGCCAAGGGAGAAGCAGCAGTTATAAATGGCATACAGAAACGGAACAGAAAACATGCACAAGATCACATTATTATGGGTAAAGAACACTTCAACAGCGTGCATGGACATACAATTTGGAAGTCGTTAATCCTGACATGCACCACTCCCCTAGTTCCTTCCTCTTCAAATTTAATCGGCAAAGGTCTGCTAGATTCCATTACATACACACACACACACACGCACGCACGCACTCTGAAGCCTATAATAAAAGTGAAATAGCTAGTCAAAAAAAATTATACCATGAAAACTTCTTTTCATAACTTCATTATCATCAAATCCACTACTTTCCTGTGCTTCATACACTTAAATTCTGAATTAAAGAACGCTTTATAGAAGTGGAGAGGCTTACAAAATTATTTTAGCATTCCTGTAACAATAGAAAGGTGTTGTGTATTTGCAATTCTTTTGACTTCTAAGACCATGTCATGGGAACTCAGACACAGTTCTCAGATATCAGAGTGAAAAACTTATTAATCTCAATAAAAGAAGATAAATTGCTCTCCAAACCAAACTTTCTAAAGTTGATTTACTAATGGCAAAGATTCCTATTTTTTACCTGCCTTTTAGAGCATTTATGCTAAAATTATTGCTACCCTCATAGCTAATAATTTTGGGCATTTGGTGTCAAATTGGATTAAAAAAATAAATCATTTTTGCTGCTCTTATGCCAAATTTGACTGTCGCTTTTTATTGGAACATCAAAAGCAGGCTTTTAATTCTCACAGTTTTGATGCTTAATGAAAAGTGAAAGTTAAACACAGCATGGCAGCATTAAAAATGCATGGTAAATCCATAGCACCCTGACATCTTAGCCCTGCAGAGGATGTGAAGAAAAGCCATTGTAAACAAAAGATAATACTACTAAATACAAAGCAAATTAATTAGATGGCCTGACAGACTCTTAAACAAAGAAAAAATGGAGGGAGAACATATGTACAACTATCTTCCAACAAAGATATCACAAGGGCCTGTCAGCAGCACAGCCATATATGGAATTCAAGTTTATGTCTTCATTTTCAGACTTTATTCTTAAATATCTGGAATTGGAGACACCAGTAAACTAGCATAGTCAAGAACTTGGACAAAAAAAGGGGTTTTACATCCCCCACTGTATGTACCTCACAGCCTAGATGGCAGGGACTTACTCCTCTGAACAACCTATGTCATGAACTACAGATCACTTTTTGTTTTGACCACTGATTTTTATCAGTCACACTGCCTTCACTAAACCCAAATTTAACCAGATTAAGAATTTTCTTATAGCCAGAAAAATTCTCTAACTTCCCCTGCATCATTCACCTTCCTAAAGGTGCATGGATCTCTGGACTGTAAGTTCATCAGTAGTATTTAAGATTGCTTATTTTTCTCCCTACAGTTTTCTATGAATTAAGCTTCCCATCCAAAAAAAAAAAAAAAAAAAAAAAAAAAGTAAAATAAAATATTTTACTATTTTAATACATCTTTAGTACTAAAAAGAGAGAGCACCACTGCTACTGTTGACAATACATGGAATATTTTTGTTCATATATTCTATACCATGTTTGTGCACAAATGGGTAACTAGCAAGCTAAAACAACACTTCAATTGTACTTTACCAGTTAGTCTTCAAGAAACAATGATGTGTCTCACAACACACTCCTGATGATAATATCAGGTTTTAACTCTCTATTTTGCTTTCTTTTACACACCCCTTCACCTAATTCAAAACTTTATATTAACAACACATCTTTGTGTTATGAAGAGAAGCTTGTACACATGCTTCATGACAATCAAAAAAGAAACATATAGCTGCAGTGAGCGTAACACTGTAGTGGAACTCAAGCATTTGGATCATGGGGCAATGCCAGGAAAAAATTATCAGAAAACTCTCTCCTGCCCCTGACCAAGTTTCTAAGGACAGCAGAGTTCCGAAGAGTTGAGCATCTCAGCATAGATTCCTGCATAATTTATATGCCATGTATGCTAGCCAGGGTAAAGAAGTAACTAGGGCTATGCTAGAAGAGGCAGCAGTCCCCACTCCTTTAATCCTGGAGTGCTGGGATAACAGTTGCCTCTTAAGCCCATGGGATGCTGATTGGCTGGTGACTTGAAGTGAAAAAACGAAAAATATGTTTCTTTTGAAAACCAAAAATATAGATGGAATTTTCCTCTTCTAAAGCTAATACTAATTTTAGTAGAATTCATGTAATAAAATAAGATTCAAACCTTTTAATGTAACAGGGTAATGGATGGTAAGATAGAAACTTAAAATAAAACAACCCTTCTTTGCTTTATCATAGGGCCATCATCTATTTTGAAGAGGTCAGTACAGGAGACTGCCAAATGTGCATTAACACTTATGGAATGCAAGTATAAGAGCAGTGCTTCAAACTGATTAGAAGATATCTGTGTCCAAAAAGACAGTTTTTGGAAAGTTTCACTGCAATTTAGCTAAGAAGCTGATTTACTTTTCCATAAATGTTCCTACAACTGTTTAGATTTTTACTGTTTACAGTACATTTAACTTAATTTAAATAATATAATGGAAGTGATTGGGTGATTTTTTAAACGAGGGGTTAGAGTGCTCTGAGGCACCTCTACAAAAGCAGATGAACTGGAATTCAGTAGTTTTTCTTCTTGCAAAATAAGCACAGACAGATGGAAACTTTTAAGAATGCACGCCCCAACTTAAAGAATCGCTTAACCACTGGGTATATGAAACTAGCATTTTCAATATGCTGTCCTGATTGGAATCTATTTCTTTGAGAATTAGAGATATGAAGGTTCCCACAAGAAACCTAGAAGAAAGTGAGATGTTTCTGGAGTGAACTAATCCATCAGTTCTATTAACATACAGAGAAGGTTACTGAAATTGATCTTATATTTTCACAGCTTGTCCTGAGGGGCCTTTTTAAGCAGACCTATTTGTTACGTAAGACCTATTGTAAAAAGCTTAAGAAGTGCAAGCATCTGTCTTTCCTCCCATGGAAACTGAGGAATAGGAACATTATAGCATCAGCTTTCTTAAAAGTTACTCTAGAATATCTGTTTAAGGCCATCAGCAAAATTTGCACAAAACCAACAGAAAAGTTTCCTTAAAAAGGACAGACAAGCATCCAACTTAGTTTTACTACTTCTGTCTATCTATACAAATAATCACATCTTCACATACATTAGTTTTTCCTTACTCTTAAAATGTTATTGTGGCACGATAAATATGTTTCTACTTTACATAATCTTCATATGAGATTGTATATTGCCTTTTAGATCTGACAGTCTCTCCCAGGCAGCTAGATTTAGAAGTACCTATTAAAACTTTAAACAGCAATGGTTGAAATAAATGATCCTTCCTTGAAAACAAAGATAATCTTTGTGTCGATAGCCTCGTGTTTCCAGATCAAACCTCGCTATGGCTTTCTCACTCCCCCTTCCTGTCCTATGCCTCACAACATATAGGTGCCTCTTGCAGCACCTGTATCTGTGGCTGTTTTCTCACTCTCCGCTTCTCCAGGTGACAGGTGAGCTCAATACAGCACTGAACAGCGACACAGCAGAACAGATTGAGATTTCTCTAAAGCTAAGGCATTTCTGGAATAAGAGTCACTCAGTCCAGTGGTGCTCAGACAAAAATGTTGTGGGTGTTGTAATAGCACTGTGCGTGGAGGCCCAGTAATTCTGCAGTACATAATTCTAGTGAATTAACTGTACATATACCCAAAATTTTGCTGTGAGTTTCATTACACATGCGTGTGTTCATGTTAATAAGAAAGAGGAATAAGAAAAGATCTTTCACTATGATTACCAATAATAACAGTATCGCATATAATGGCTTCTATAAAAGCAAGCAAGAAAAAAAAGTTAAGCCAATATTTTACTGCAGAACAACTCTGCAGACTTGCTCTTGCATTTTCATAAATATCATTTGCTAAAAAGTGATTTTCTCAAAGAATAATGAACAGTTCTTGTGTTTTCTCTCCAACGGTGTTGCCTTGAGAATGTTTTTCTCATTTTAACCCTGTGAACTCAACTGCAAAATCTCCAACACTCTGCCTAAAACACCATGCATGTAGTTGAGGGGTACTGCACTAGGGACAATGTATTATGCCAATTGTATAGGACAGAATGCCACATTTACAGAGCTATCCTGCTTCCAAAACCAAACTAGTTCACCTGGACATATTGCACAGCACTGAGTTGTTCCAGATTCCTGAATTTCAAACTTAAACAAGCATGTTACTGAATGCACGAGGAACCACTCTCTCACATAAAAGGTACTGTTTTTACACAAGAACTTTTCAGAGTATAATCACTTTGAGTTCAAGCTGTGGGTACAAAGCACATACAACACTGGGCAGACAAATATTATCAAAAGCTCAAAATGCAAAATAAAGCAACGCATTACCGTTTTTATCCATGGAATGTGGCTCAGACTGCTTCTTTCCAATATCAGCAAAGGATCTCACAATTGGGATCCTGTTGCTCAGTTTCTTCTGGTTCTGATGGTGATGCTGTTTCAGTAACGCCTCGTGCACTCTGTGACGAACATCCTCACTGAGCTGCCCAGAGCCCACCTGCTGATCCAGAATCATATCTGAACAAAAAATACATAAACATAATAAGAGAGGGGAAAGAAGAAAAACTTTGCTTAAAGATGTTGCAATAACAATAATTGCCCTATGGGATTACCAGTGAAAGGTATCTGTTTGTTTAATGTGACAAGTATTAAAGCATGGTAAGTTTTATCTAGAAGTGTTCCACTCCCATAAATTAATGAATAGATAAATAAATGATGGTATTGATGTAACAAAGTCAATTCCTTGCAAGTTATGTCGTTCCCATACTAAGGTCACCTATATAACTCTGAAGAGTTATAAGCATTCCCATAGACAATGTATTTAAACCCAAGGTTATGATGTATATAAAGTGCCTCTCCACCACCCCCACAACCAATACCTTATGTGCTACAAAGGACCGGCTTACTGTGAGGAGAAAACTTTTTGGTTCCTTTTATACTTACCACAGAAGATTACAGTCTAGTTCTGTTCAGTTACAGAACTTTCAATACAATTAAAAAATATATATGCAGTCAAGATTCCCGCATTTGGGGAAATCGCAGGGCTCAGCACACCCAGAGTGCAGGGAATGAGCCTCGCTCTGGGAAAACCACCTGCCTGATCATGGTATCTCCCCTGAGGTAAGATGATATGGGAAAATTTGAAGCATTACTGGGAAATAACTAATAGGATCTCTTTCTACTGCCCGATGCCTATGTTCATGCAAGAGAATCATTACATGGATGTGTCAGTCAAGCTGATTCTGCTGCTAAAATAATCAGTCATTTTTGCAGTCCACTGACAGAAAATATTAACATATTCACATTCAAAACTCCTGATAAATATGCATTACACACTTTGAATAGGAAAGAATTGTTGAGAATTTTGTAGGGCCATTTTATCATTGTTTTGGGAAATTCTATTAGCAATTAGTAATAATGCTTAACAGAAGGAAAGGGAAAAAAAGAAAAATCTGTATCAAAGCAAGTAAAACAGCATTGAAGTACACAATGTCCTTGCACATTCATTAGAATAAACTGTGCTGCACAAAAACAGTGATAAAATAAAGCTGAGTCAAAAACTTCTTGTACTGAAAATTCAGAGAGCTCATGATTCTGTGCTGGAGTCAGATTCATATCTACCAGTAAAATCAGTGGCAAAGCAAGCAGAACAGAAAAAATAAAACACAGATGCACCATCACTAGAGAAATAATGTCAGGTCTCTGATAATTGCCAAGAGCACAACTGAGAATATAAAGCATTAAATAATTATACTAGTTAAATGCAGGGTTTAATTGCTAAAACAACTACCCCCTGTATACACATTAAAAAAAAAAAAAAAACAACAACCATTTTTCTGAAGTTCTCAGTATCCCCATAACAATCCAATGTGTCACACGTTGCTACTTTAAGAACTGAACTCTAACTGCACGTTTCACTTAACATGAAGGGGCTACCAACAGCTCTATGACAACACACAAAAAGACGTGACTAGGTCCATAGACAAATACAGCTGTCAACAGATGCAAACATGAGAGATGTATCTGCATCTCACCATGTAGAGCAGTGCAGAGCTTTCCAACATTGCCTCTGACCCTCTCCAGCAATTACATTCTGCCCAGTGTTAGCAACTGTGCTCACCAAGCAGCTCATGCCCAGAAGTAACACTGCCTGGTGCTGTGCCTAAACTAATACAGCTTATTTTTGGACTGCTTCACCTGTCTCTAAAGGTAACTTTTATCTCCAGGGTTAACTCAAATGCCACCAGGTCAGGTATCTCTGCACCCCCAGACAAGACAAACACATTTTTACCATTACTCTAGACTGCCACAGAAAAGAGAGAAAACTACAATAACAAGAGAGTGACAGGCAAAAGAGAAGGTAACATGAGTTCAAGAGAATGCCTTCAGTAGTGTTTTTTTTTTTGCAGAAGGAGGCAAGAATAAGGACAGATTTGCAACACAAGAAAAAAAGCACCATCTCCAAGAAAGATATCCATTTTCTTGCTCAACTTTATGACTTTTTGGGAAACAGCCTCTGCCTTGAAGTTAAGAATATCTTCCCTTTTAGACAGGCATAGTACACGAACTGGCATATCACACTTCCCAAAACAGGCCAGTAATTTCTGTAATGTGAGAGCTAGGCCATCTTCACAGGAAAAAAAGTAAGTAATAATCATATAACTTAGGGCATAAATGCTAAAGCACAATTGAAAAGATCCTTTTTAATTCTGCTGACCAAAATACAAATTGTAAAAAGATGCATAAACAAGTATTACCTTCTTTGAGTTGCTCTAAAATAGAAATCAAAAGGAAGAGCTGAAAAAAAGGACTTCTCTAGAACAGTCAAATTTACGGTTGTGGTCATCATCGTTCTTACAGATCAGTGGAACTCCACTTGTATTGTGTCATTCCTGGAATTGCAGTATTTTCCATATTAAATATTGATATATATTAATTTCTGAGGCTGATGTCACTATATAAGATTTGCCACTTGAGGAGAGAAAATGCCAGGAAAAAGAAAATCACTCTCCTCTTCCTTGCGTGGATGCTCTGCCAGACTCACTAACAGTCACACAAACCATGGAGGGAGGTAGTGTTGTATGCCAGTGTGGTGACTAACAACTTGTATTTCCTTCCAAACTGAGAAGAAAGTGGCTTACCTCAAGTTTTCTTTTTTTTTTTTTTTTTTTCACAACTTCCCCTTTACTATAGCATGTCTGACACATGCAAAAAATGGGAGATGAATTCAGAATTGGGAACAGTGAAGGCTACTTTTCTTACCTTGATACTCCCAAGTTGTTATTCCTTTAAATACAAATCTATTTGCAATAGCAGCTATAGTTTTAGTGTAAATTATTGCCAGATTGCTGTATTTTAACTTGAACAGATTCAAATAGTAATAAGAAGACTGACTCCATTAACACCTACCATTATAGGATTTCACTTCAGTTTCTTCACAAGTTTTTCAATATATCCTTTAAAAACCCTAGCCTCTGCAATGTCAATGATAACTCTCTTGAATACAAAGCTAAGCTTGAAAACACGGGCCACAAAGTTTAAGATCTGAGAGTAAATGTTAAAAAAGAATGTTTTTAACATTCCATTTTCAAAATAGACACTAATTCCTAGCGTCTATTACTAATTCCCCTGCTTTCCAAAGTTGTGGTTTTGCACTTTTGTATCTAGAGCACATGACCATTTCTCATATAGCAAAAAAAAAAAAAAAAAAAGAGAGAGAGAGAGAGAGAGAGAGAGAGAGAGAGAAAAGAGAACAGACCTATAGCTTTGCAGCAATGTATCTCAGCTATATACTTATGTAACAGCAAAGACTCTCCAGGGTTTCTGTGCTGAGCAACAAGGTATGGGCATTTTTTTCTTTTAATTTAAAAGAACGTTCACGAGAAAAAATCTTGGTGAGCCCTTCTATCCAGGGATACAGATCACCATAATGTTTTTCAAGGTTGTTTCACAACCATAAGCAACTTTCAACATGACAATGTGTGGAATATCCAGCAATATAGCTTTACCCAACCTAATTGCTCCTATCATACAATTTCTTCTGACATTAGGAACACTAAAACAGAATGTTTCTTCAGTAAGGAATCTGGACTTATAAGGAACTGTGATATATATTTCTTAGGCTTTTAAAGACAGATACTCTTCCTGCCCTAGTCACTTAAAAAGATTCAAAGGAACTTGAGGTTTCATGTAATTTCAAAAATGCTTTCTCCATTCAGACTCCATTACAATACATTATTTACATAAAACGTACCCATCTGAAAATTGATTTTGAAAGCAAATGTGAGTACTTAATGTGAGCACCTAAACAACATATTTTTCTAACTCAAATGTAACTCCTCATCATCCGTGAACAATTTACCCAGACTGCAAATTAATGCATCAGGGGTGCAGACACTTCAAATTAGTTCAAATACAGCGTGGCTCATGTCTGTAACCTCAGCACAGCAAACCATATCTACCCCACCCCTAGGGTCAGCTAGGATGTAAAAGTAGGTTGGCTTCTTTCACTCACTGTGGAGATGACTAGTACATACCACAGTTTCATTATGGGTGCTGTACAGAGACACACAGCCAGATTCATGTGGAACCATCCCAGGTCCAAACAAATAAGAGAAGTTAAGAGAACACTCAAGTGACACCTCTCTCCCTGCTGCTCAAGGTTCACAGCATGTCCATCACATCGTGCATATACTACAGGGAACTCTGAGGTGAAACACAATAAATTTATATAAGGAGTATTGCATTTGTAACAAAATACCTCTGAGGTATTTTGTTACAAGTAGCAAAGTTACAAGTAGCATCTGACAGACAGATAAGCTAAACTGGGCCTGTTTTCTGCAGTGGCGAGTAAATAAACAAGATCTGGAGCTCTTACTTTTGAGCTGTATACCAGAGAAAATACAAGTTCAGAATTCATGGGCCCGATATATCCTGATATTCTCCTGATATAGGTTGGCATTCACAGTTTACAGCAGGAGAAACTGAACTCAACATTCTCCAGTGAGGTTACTGGTATTTACACCTCTCAATCTTCCAAATTTTATAACTGCAATTGCAGGACAAAATGAGAGATTAATGATAAAAGAATAGTACACATGGGCTTTTCTGTGCGTCATGACTGCAGTGACAGCTGACTACAAAACCTAATTTAAAATCCAAGGTTTTTTTTTCAGTTGTTCTTTCCCTTATAGATAGGGGAGAGGAAACACAAGCAACCATAAAGCAGTGTTTTATGCAGGACATGAAGCTGAAATGCTGGTTTTTATACTAACCTGCAACCTAATACATATGTTTACCTAGTGAGTTAGGCTCTAGGAGCAATAGAAAACTAACAATTGGGATTCTTGGTTCTGGTGTTTACAAGGGTGATTAGATGTGAGCTATCTAAGCCAGTGCATTTAACCTGTTCAGCTAAGGAAGCAGCATGTTCCAGTGCACTGAGTGCCAGGTTCTATTTTCAACTCTACCTGAAATTACATGTACTTTGTTCAACTTCTCAACTCAACTACTTGAAAAGTTACACAGACAGTGAAAAATGTCTGCTTTTCAAACAAAGAGTCTGCAATTTTACTGAAGAACAAAGGCTAGCATGTTCACAAAACTGTAAACAGTAGACTAGGCTAATATTCCCGACTCGCATCTTAGAGAGCAAGCACTGCTGTAACCCAGAACTATCCTAACACAATGGATGCTACCAAAAGAACAATGGAAGCCTCGTAAAAGAAGATATTTTGCATCTCTGTGTAGAGCGTGAGTCATGAGTGACATTGGTTCTGTCTATACACACAATGAAAAATGAAATTGACTTGTGAAACATTCCCACATTTGCGGTTAACATGGGAAAACACAAAAAAAAAAAAAGCCATGCAACTTAGATGTTGGTAAGAGCTTTACAGTTCACCCACAGACAAAGGAATAAAACCTGACAAAGGTTTCTCTGTAGAGGTAATCACAACACGGTAAACTGTAAATAAAGCAAACACAAACACCTGTGTAAAGTGAGAAGGTGAAAGCTCAACAAAAGAGAGGTGGAGGGTCAAACTGAAAGAAACAGACTGCTCACAGGCAATCCTCTGCTTTGTTATTGTGTTTGCAATAAAAGCTAAGTTTACCATAAAAGCACTGTCAGAAACATAATAAAGCATGAGTGTTACAGCTGAAACAAATGAAAACAGTGAAATAGAATCTAAACTGGAGCCAGTTTAAATATTAAATACATCACTATGATGGAGTAATATAGCTTAAAGCAAACAAAGACAAAAGACGACTTTTTCAGATTGAAAGCTTAACGTGATATTACCGAAATCAATGAAGATGCACACTTGGGATGTAATGCCCTGGGTTGTTGAGCACAGAGCCCAGTGACCTCAATCACAAGATTAAGCTGTTACACAGATTGAAAATTCAGTCATGAGGAGCAAACAAAAGACTGCTTGGGAAAAAAACAGTCAGATCTGGATTGGGAAGCATGAAAATATTTATTATTTTTTTAAATGTCCATTTTTTCATTAATAAATAGGACTAGCTAATATTTCAAATATATGCAAGTCACCAAAGCACCACCATGCAACTCTGAGGCCACAGTTTGTATTTTACAAGGTTTCACATTTGTTCATAGTACACTCTGCACAATTAGAAGAAAACGCGAGATCTGTGATTCATATTGTAGAGAATGTATTGCCATTAAAGGCTGGACCAAACAGTTTTTGAACCAAACGATACAAAATGGCATCATATGTTAAGTGGAAGAACCTTTTGGGTTCATTCAGTGGTTACAATCAAAAAAAAAACAGATGGTAATCTGAGAATCTACATGGTTTCAAAGGAACTAAATGAAAATATCAAAAGAGAACATTTTCATCTGCCAACTTGAACAACACAGAGAAGCTGCTCTCTAATGGTGCAGCCAGATTCTGGCAAATACCTCCTCAAGAGACAAGTTCCAAAATAAATTGTTTTGATTACATAGATTTTTCAGACTTCCTTTTAGCATATGTTCTATACAGAAGTGATCGATAAAATATTGCTACATCAAATGTTCAAAGGAATTCCTTGTGTTTGCAGTGCTACTGATACAGGAGCCACTGCAAAGACATATGAAAAAAGAGTCGGTTATTAAGAACAGTAATAAATACAACCTAAAATTCTATTTAATAAAAATGCACTTTTAGGAGGTTCTGCAGGGGAATTGAGCTGTTTACAAAGAAAAAATAAAGACTGTCACATAAAATTTAAGAACAAGTTGAGAAATGTCAGAAATGGTCATGCTGTTTCCCTGTTTGATGACAATGTTGGAAATTCATCTCAGGAGTCTCTACTACAATAAGCTATTGTCTGTAAATTTAGCGTCATAGGTATGAATAAGCTCTCTATCAACACAGAAAATTGGGTGTCTGTCCAAAGAAATTTACAGTCTTGTAGATCAAGTCATTTTTTAATAAGAGTTGGAATGAAAAAGAATCTAATCAAGAATGGACAAGCTGGAAGACAGGATGATTTAAAAATTTTCACCACGTCGTTGGTGCCAAAATATCTTTACGCAGAACTATCAAAGTTTCCAGGGATGAAATACAAAATGTTCTGAAAGCCATACAAACAGTATAAAAGATGTTTTTCATCTGTAGATTTTACCACAAGCCCATTAAGGTCTTAAAACACAGACTTTAATAAAAGAAACTTTCAAGGGCTAAGTGCTGGGGGTTTAATGCTTTAGTAAGTGTTTATAGATTAAAAGCCTTGACTAAAACAAATAGGAATTCTTTGTCTCAATTTAGCAATGTAGATTAAGTATAACTCTTTCAAGGATACAAAGACTGATACTGATACAGTACAATTTGAAATTGGAATGTAGCCCAGATAGCAAGATGTTACTGACAAATACAAATACACAACATGCATTTTTCCTTAATCAAAGTATTAAGGCAAGTAAAACAAAAGAAGGTACAGGTGACCAACTAACATACTTGTTCCCAAAAGATATCATAAAATACAGTAATGCAGAAAATTATCAACAGATTACTTTTAAAACAACAACAACAACAAAACTCTGGTAATGAACTGTTAATCAGAAGCACAAGAACTGAAGTTAATCTAGGGAGTGGAATGTTGATAACTGAAGCCAAGAAGCTAGTTTCTTTAAATTCTCATGGTCAGGACTGTCATATACAACTGAAATACACACCAACACCATGGTGAAAACATTTGAATTGTATAGTACATAATACATTAGATTGTAACTACTGACAGTGAATAACAGCTGAGTAGAACAGACAGGAAAGGATTTCCTGAGAGATCCAGCTCAGGTCCAGCAGTTGTTCATAAGGAAAAAGAGCACACCATCACATTATTGGGAATTGTCACATTTCTAACATACCTAGCACACATTTCTTGGTGGCATGGCTGCCACCACCACCATTAAAGTAATTCCTCCTACCAGTGTTGCCTAATTTGTACCAAAGTCTTTCTAACATTTTGTGAATACTGGAGAGAAGGAACTGCATACATAGTATTATAGTAACAAATTACAAAGGAACATGACTGAGGAAGAGGAAAGCAATACAAACAATAATAGACAAAAGCAAGTGGAATAGCAACTTTACTTCTAGGGAAATATCTTCAGAGGAACCTGAGACGGAACATGGGTAATTTAGAGAATGACTCACTCACAATAAGAACCTGCTGAAAAGTTGCTTAAAAAACAACAACAAAAACTCATTGCTTTTTGAATCTGCAGTGGGAAAAAAAAATCCTTTCTCAAAGACAAAGACACATGTAAACCCTATCATGTATTAAATTATTAGAAAGACATGCCTGTGCCTCAGATCAAATAAAATAACCAATGAAATACACTCACACGTGCCACAACATAAGATACTTCTAAAGTTCAAATGGTACATGCTAATTCAGGAAAGTCATTCTAAACCTCTTCTCAGAAAACAAACAAACAAAATAACAACAAAGTTTTCCTAACCAACAAATCAAGATATCCCAGAAACAAGACTGATTCAAAACATCATTACAGTAACTCATGAAATTCTACACTGAGGGACAACTTCGATCTGTCGTGAGTTTCAAACCACAACTAGTAATGTGAACCTGGAGTTCTTGGACACGTTAAGTAAACAAATAAATAAAAATTAAATGAGCACAGCTAACTAGGGATTAAGAGATTATAAACATGAATTTATTGTGGTTTCACTATGCAGTATCTTCCTATTGGAGGACAGGGAGGGAGAAGGAAGTTTGCTGGAGTTATTTTTATTGTGATAATCCTTACCTTTTTATCTACTTAAATAACAACAATTCTGGAAGGGATCTGCCTTAGCTGACTGTGGAAGTTGCTGAGTGATTTCTGAATTAAAACCATACAGCTCAAACCTGAAAATCTTAGTGTACTATTTAAGGAAACAGTAATAAAAAACATCAAAAAGCACATCTGAGTGTTTCTTCATTTTTTTAATAAATAATAAAGCAGCATATACTGATAAACACCTTTGTTCTTGCAAATCAGCTGCTTTTTGTCCTTCATGTTTAGCTTCTATCATCATCAAGAAAAAATACGAAGCTCTGATTCAGACTATGATTCATGGCAGAATCAGATCTCAGCACAGCGCAGAAACCCACACAAATTACTGCAGATTTGGATTAATAATATTTTGCGTCAGTTTGACAGAAACAATTTAGGAAAGGTAAATGCAAAAAGCAGCTACCAACAGCTAAATGATTTTTGAATCCACTGTTAAACATAACCCACTGAACAATAACTCTTACCTGATAGTTAACTAAAATAAATTTATCTGACCCCTACATAGACTTTCATATCATCAGTAATGCAGTTGTCTTCATAATCTTGAGTATTAAAGTTTTCTTCCTCTGTCTTTCATAACTTTACCTTAAAAGGTTTCTATTTTTATTGGTATAATTATATTTCCAGTTAACATGCTATTTTGTGCCTCTAATAAGGCAACAATAAGGCCCCAACAACCACTCACACAGTATCTCTGTGCATGTTCTCTTTTCCCTATTTTACATCTGTTACATAATGATCGATATTTAAGCAATGTTTCTAGCATGCAGAACACCATAAATTTTTGTCTAATATACCAATACAATGTATAATTTGTATAAAATATCAAATATATGATTTACAGATACAGCACCATTTTCAGAAATGCGCAACACAGTAATGTAGAAGGCAAGGTAAAACTTTTAAGCAGACATAAAGCAAGATATACAAATAAAATAATCCTCCTTATTGTTTTGGAGGATTTGGAGTCCAATAACCATCAGAAGTACAAGACCAGCCCTTACTAAAGGTAGATAAACAGAAAATCAGAGATTCCAGATAATAAAATAGCACAGCTCTCTGCTTCCCTGCAGTAACTAGTTACAGTTTTATGGAAAACACCAGGAATACAGAAAATGGCAACCAATCTCAATCTCATATTTTTGGGATATAAGGCTCATTCATTATGTTTGCTTGCATTCTGCTTCTGCTATCCTCAACAGCTCTAGAAACACACCTGCCAAATTCGTTGGAAAATATGTACTCAACTTCACCTAAAGAAGTTAATCCATCGGGGTTTCTAAACTGAACTGATGCTTATGCCAAAGCTTTCTTGTAAACAGCATATTACTTGACTTTTATGGTTAATTTTCATAACTATTAAATGTAGCATCAATACATACCTGCAATTTCTTCTATGGAGTTAGCTCTCATGTCCAACAAAACTGTGCCATTCAGGATACAGCTTCTCAGCTCAAACAAGCTATGAAGTGATAGTGTGGCAACATAGGGTTTGCTCCACCTCTCTCCACCATCCTCTACATCTTCTTCAAACTTTAACCACCTGTGCAAACAATCAATTTTATAACTCTACTATGCATAAGAAATGTAATATACATTACTGCCATGGGTACTGTAAGAACACTGTTAAACATGTCATAGAGACAAAAAGAGAAGTATTTTAAGAAAGAATTCTTGTATTTTACAAAACCTTTGAGTAATTCTCCAGCAAAAAATTATAATGCTATGATGGAACAATTATGAAAAGGATAGAGGACAAGAATTTCTGGTAGAAAAAATCAAAAGCTATGCATAAGAAACACAGAACTTTCTCCATTTAGTTTCCACTTGGGACTAAACACAAAAAGAGAGTTTCTAATTTAATCACAACAGAGTAAAGAGATATTGTTCATTTACAGTGATGTGTATTGACATATTGACACTTCATGGAAACTCAATCTATTATCACCACCATAAGCTTTTCACAAAAGACACTGATAAGAACTGTTAGCCTGTTAGTTACTTAACTGCGCTAAGCCAAAGGCAGTAAAATACTATGCATAATTTAGGCTATTTTTCATTTAAAAGTTCAGTCAGTTAAAATGAAAACCTCACAGGCACATACATGCATACACAAACACAAACAGTGTAAACATTTGTGTACTGTCTTTCAAGCCCCAAAATATGTGCCTTACTTGGTTAAAACTGCCACCTGAATACCTGAAATAGCACTTTAGAATCCAGTAATATCATCATATCTATTTTGAGTCTCATTTACCTCTTCTCAGGTTCTGTGTAAATCTGGAGAGACTTCAATAAAGTTAAAAGAGACATGAAACTCACATAATGAGATCAGTCTTTTGTTATTAGACAGCTAAATGAACTTTCTTGTATTTTTTTTAATTGTTTACTGATAAAAATTGCACTTAAAATATTCAAAGAACACTAAACAAACAAACAAAACCCGTAGAAGTTGGTTGACATATGCAAAACTGTTTTAAAGTTATTAAGTCTTTCAAGCCTACACAGATGTTGCTGTATGGAACCATGCAGCCTGCCAGCTTGGCAAGGCTTAAACAGCTGCAGCCACAGCAGAAGCCTCTTTCATTTGACAACAGCAACAACACTTGCTTATTTTATGTGGACCAGGCAGCAGAGAACTAGAGAAGAGTCTCACAGCTTGACAGTACCTTCACACTTGTTTCTAGACAGCAGGGAAGTGTAGACCTTCAGACCTCTAAAGCAGAGCAATTTCTAGTGTTCCAATCCCTGCAGCCCGGTGACAGCAGATACATCTGTCCTCTACCTTTCCTGCCACACCTAATTCTGCTCCTACCTCTAAAATCTGCCTGTGTACCCCTATTTTTATATTATACTTTCCTTCATGCAGTCACTGTGTACCAGAATCTTCCCCTTCTGTTGCTAACCTGGAAGTAGCTACCACTTCTGTGACCCACTCATCACCAGCAGGTTGCTACATTGCTCGTGTGCTCCCCTGCTTCTAACTCCACCAGCTGCCTCCAAGTGATTCATTTCTCCATCATGTGCATACATCATTTGCCCTCTTCTCTACTCCTACAAAATCTCCTATCTCCTGTTCCTAGCTGTATTCTCCTCTTCGTGTTTAAACATTTTTCTCTCCGTTTCGTCTGTACTGGCCAGTTGCCACGTCTCTCTCAGCTTTGCCCATAAGATGCTCCTCTCCATCAGACTTCTATTCTCCACTTTCTTCACTGCAATCTCTTTTCTCTCTCCAAACATAGCTGGGCTACCTCCTTTACCTTTTCCATTCTGCAAGAGAAACAGCAAGAAGGACACAGCACACACAAAAATTTGCCTCCGGAGAGCTGAACCATGAAATTAAAATTGAGTTTATAATATGCATGTGCAAACAAGGTTTTCCACATGGATATTCAAAAGCAACATCACTACTTTAAACACACATTAATACACCCCACTGCTACCAAACTCAAAGCCATGATTTGAGGAGATGAGATATAACAAGTCAAGTCAAGAGAATTACAAAGAAGTCAGGTG
The DNA here is from genome assembly GCF_047663525.1 of Anas platyrhynchos. NCBI lineage: Eukaryota > Metazoa > Chordata > Aves > Anseriformes > Anatidae > Anas > Anas platyrhynchos. The sequence continues at coordinate 17,920,137 of NC_092593.1, read as the reverse complement.
GTGAGGGAGGGTGTTCATTTTGCAGTTGCATTTGAACTTCTTAAGACAAGACTGCTCCTACCTTATTCAAGGTGCCCACATTTCCAACCTGAAATTGTGCTAGACCTCTTTGTGGCCACAAAATTCTAAATGTGATGGATTAATTGCTTGCTAAGGGTCTGTAAAACATCCATAGTTTTCCTTCTCATCCCTCTGTTTCCTATGTTTCTAATCCTTTTAGGAGTTTTATAAGATTACTGCCTTTGTTCTCGGGTATAACCAATTCTTTCTAGTGTACAATCATTTCATTTTATGCTGATTCAAACAAAAGATTAAAAATCATGCTACATACATACTAAAAACAATGATCCAAGCATAGATTTTTACAGAATCTGATCAGGAATCTCCTACTGTCATTGCCTTCTGTTCATGTAACTAGTCTTTAACACTGCTTATCTGATTATACCACTACAGTCTGTCCTATTTTGAACATACTGACCAATGCCCAGTAGATTTGAAATGACAGATAAAAGACAAACATGTTCTTAAAAGTTTCCTGAAAACAGGTGACTGAACAAAAACAGGCAACCTGTTCAATTTTATAACCAGAGCTCATATCTCACGTAACAAGAAAAGTTGAAATCATGACAACAACTTTAAAGTTTGTAGTGTTAATCAAACAGGAAAGTTCAAGTACTGCATTAAAACCCATAGGGAACTATTACTATTGCTCAAACAATTATTCTTGCTATAGTGATCAAATCCACCTCAGTTAATCGATTTGAAGAGTATTAATTTTATGGGTTGCATCCAATTTCCTACTGTTACTAAAACTTATGCGTTTTAACACATAATCCTACATTTTTACTTAATGAGCTAACAGTCTAATACAGAAACATAAATCATACCCAGCTGAGAGAATTCTACATTTGGACTACACCTATTTTAAGAAGTGTTACATAAGTTTATTCATCAAGTGAAAATCATGTTTATCACCTTTTAGCTTTTCAGAATTATTCCTGTTATGTCAGATAATCCTTTTTAACATATCAAATGAGAAACAGCAGCAAAGTAAATAAATCTCTAACATTACATACAGTCATTCAATACTAACTGTTCAAGTGTTCTGTTGCGTTGTTTTGTTGTTTTTTTTTTTTTAATCAGAATAACATTTCAACAACTCTCTGAACTCATGCACAAGATTCTACAATACAAATGACTTTGAAATTCAAATCCAGATATGGATCCTAAGTTTGACAATTTTCCACTCTTCCGAGTTCTTAGACAAAAAAAAAAAAAAAAAAAAAAAAAAAAAAAAAAAAAAACCTTACTTCTGCAGCGCAACTCCACATATTGATATGGTTAATAAATAAAAGCCTTTTATAATTTTCCAGAAAATCCCATCTGTATATTGAGCTTCATGTCATGTATACCACGTGCTTGGAAAATATTTAGAACTATCTTGATTTGGTCTGATCATGGAACATTAGCTTCATTCATATGATGTCTTCTGCTCATAGAGATACATCAGCAGAAGTCTCGTAGAGGTATACCAATAATGAGGTTTAGTTCCTCTGTTAGCATATGTGCTGGAACAAAGCATTCCACGGGAGTTTCACCAAAGTATGTTATCATAGAAAAATATTAAACAGATATGTGTGTATACATATAAAGGATCTTCTACAGTCATCTCCACTGTTTTTTCAAGAGTCAATAAAAGAGCGTGCATACTTCATTGTAGACTTGGTTACAACATTTTGGTGCGTAATATGAAGTGGGTGAAGTTTGAACACAACCTATTTAATAGACTGTTATGTTTGCAGCAGAGAGCTGGAGTATGCATTCACTTAAAACCCTCTCAAGACTCAATGCTAGTAGCGTAACCTTACAATCTGTATCAACCTCCACATAAGCTTTTCCCTGCGTAGGCTACTAGAAAATGAACCAAATAAACAAGAATGTCAGAAACAAAAACGGAAGTGACAAACCAAAGGGTTTTTTGACCTTGGAAGGAATTTTTGCTCCATTTGGAGATGCTTTTCACTTCGTACACCTGATTTCATCCATTTTCTGATCAGTTTCAATTTACTGAACAGTTTAGTTTCTAAACTATGAACAGAGGTTTAGTTTCATAATTACTCTGCAACTTCATTAAAATACAAGCCTTTCTTCTTGTTCCAGTGTGTCTGTTTTCCTCATTGCAATATATTCATGTCTGTTCTGGAAATATAGTGATATTCTCCTGAAATTTTCATTTGATATTAGCAGGTAATTGAGACACAGCAGTTTGGGTAAAACTTGCTGGAAATTAGCCATTACTTTCCAGCCATGACAGCAAGCAACCATAGGATAGGTCTGAACATGAATTTCTTTCTTAATGCCTGTAATTTTCAACTGCATTACTGTATGTACAAAACAAGACAAACCGTTGTCTCTTTACAAAGTTACTGGAAATAGGATATAAAGGATATACACTATACATCATGCATTCTCTACATAATCATACAGCTGGGCAATATATAAAATTATTAAATCAGTAAGATTGACTATTGATTTTAAAAGATTTATGTTTCCTCTATCTTGACATCAATTAATACAGAAGAACTTACTAATTTTACCACCTCTATACCAATAGAACCAAGATGTTTCCTTGTGCTTTATGACTAGTTCCATGGATGGGACAACTTAAATCAGATCATTGAATGGCGTTGGCTATAGCATTGACGTACTTTTTTTGCCCCTACTAATTCACCTGCAGGAATACTTTTGTTCATTAGAAATGTTAGGCAAGAATTGGAAACTGAAGAATGTCAAACCTAGATACTCCCATGTGCTTGGGGGTGGGGTGGAAATCTACAAAAGGACTTACTCTTCCAAACAAATGAAATAGAAATAGAGCACATTTACATAAAGAACACCAAGTTTCAGTCAAATCTTATCTACAGCTCCCTTTGATATGTTACTATTTTGATCAAGCGAGAACAAAATGTCTCAAATAGTTTTACAAGTTTGCTCAAGATACATATATATATATATATATATATATATATGTATATATTTTAAGGCTGAATTGTTCACGTAATTTCAATCAAACAGAAAAGAGGAACATATGGATTAATTGCATCAGAGTTGATCCAACCCCTTGTTCCAGCAGCACTTGGTGAAATTAATATTGAACCACTTAGTAACATCACTCTCACTAAACACAATTAATGACTGAGTCTCCCTCTGCCTTTGAATTAATCTACCTGGAACCCTGTCCAAAACCACATAACAGAACTTACAAATACTTCTAGTGGTATTTTTCACGCAGATGGACAAAGTATAATGAAGATGGTAGAGCAACAAACTCAGTGTTTATCCTTTCCATAACATGCTTTTAATCAAATCAGTATTTCTCAAGTCTTGGATCAAGCACTACTACCAAAAATACTTTACTGAAAGTACTTTACAATAGCATAGATAATTCCAGATGAGTGTTCAATTCTATGTCCTACACAGACTTAAATATTTCCTTACCTGTATTGGAAACACTGCTTGTCATGCATACTAGAAGATTATTTATCTTTTTTGTACTGGCACCTCATTGTTATTCTGTTTTCTACTCTGTACATCACCACCCCTTCTCCCATCTCCAATGTATTAGTTGCTACGTATATGATCTTGCATATTAAACACAATCTCATTTTTACTACTGTACTCGAAGTCATTCCATTCTTTGTATTTAATAAGACTAATTGTTTCTGTTCCTTGTCACTTTCCTCCAGTTTCGTCTTTCAGCACAACCTGCTGCACCTCTTCAATTAACCCCTTACCCACTAATATAATTTTTATTAAACTGTCTTATTGCAAATTCTGATTGCTATATCATATCAAATGCTCTACTAAAACAAATAAATCAGATCTACTGTTTTTCTTGTAAAAAAAAAAAATTTTGATTAAAAAGCATTATTTAGTCTGACTTGATACACCACTGAATTGTACTTTATGCAATTTTCCATTCAGATCCAAGTCTATAATTATTCTTTCTTTCAAATATTGTTCTAACCCTTGCATACTTCTGAAATCCAACTAAAAGGCCTGTGTTTGTTCAGACCACTTTTCTGCTTTCTTTAAGAGTGTTGCTGTGTTTGCTGTAGTAGAACAACCCACCTGACAGATTCACAGAAAGACAGAATTTACAATACTCATGAAGTTCGTGTTCTTTCATCTTTCTAGAATAGAAATTATCGCACCCTCTGACTTGAACAGATAAAGCACCTTGATGCTTGTTTCCATCTTGAATTTGGTCATTTCATTGCCATATCCTACTTTTCTAACAGTAAGCCACCCTATGTCAAATATTGTCCAAGATTTTTGGATCCAAATTAAAAAAGACCATTTATCTTGACCAGCTTTTTCTGCATGGCAGCCCCACTCTTCATCTCATTTGTAAAGCTAAAGTTTTTTTCCCTTGTTTATTTATTATTTATGTTCAAGGTCTATATGCTAGTCCTCCAACTTTCAGTACATCATGCACTTTCTGAGCTCCAAAATACAGTTTTCTTGGCTGATTTTTTCCTCTCCTTCTTCAACAACCTTAGCTTATTTCTGTTTAACAAATCTTGATTCTTTACTTGCCAAATTGCAATAGGAAGAGCTATCCTTACAGATAGATCAATCTAAATCTCTTTATTTCACCTATTTAAGCTCTATTAAAAGGCTCTCACCTTTTAAGCTCTATTTTCATTAGCTATTTAAATTAACGAAAATGGTTCTAATTTGTCCGAAACACAGTTCTTTGGTAATTTGCAAAAGGAATTTTTGGTTACACTAAACAAACTGTTATTTACATGTTAAAAATGACATAATCCATTGGTATTTTTTATCACTATATAAACTGATACCCTTCTTTGAAGGGGTCCTATATGTCCCTAATCTGTATGAGAATACTGCAAATAATTACCTTGATTAGATTTTCTCTCTCTGAATATTAATAAGATTATTTAGGAACACTACTACACTAATTTTATAGCACAATCCCCACATGAGGATTTTCTACACATAAAGATTTATATTTAGCTTCTGTCCATCCCTCCTATGAATACGTAAGGGAAGAGAAGGTCATAGAAAATTTTGTGGCCCTCTGGGAAAGTAGGAATTTGCAGTAAAATTAAAGGCAAAGCGAACAGCCCACATACATATTTTCTTGCAAAATCCTTTCAGCAATTCCACATTTTTATCCTACTGTAGCCAAAGGTCTGGTCCACAGATTTCTGGGCAACTTTACGAGGTATTTAAATTTCTAAGAAGAACAGTGAAATTAAGTATACGTGATACCCCCATTTAGATGTCTGAGGAAATAAGCATGCAAAAACAAATTTATTTTCCAGTATTAATGTATTTTTAGCAAAAATGCAATCTAAGCAGTCTTGTTACAATAATTTGGCAGAAGCAAAATAATCCAGCATTGAATATCCGAAATCTCAAAAGTAACTGTTCACTGTTAGAATATGTGAAAGTTTTGTTGCTCCAAAAGTAATGTTATTCCTGCTTTAACCTTTCATCAGCTTCTTGAGGATTCAAACATAATATAAAGTTTAGAAATATATTAAAATAATGAGCTAAAGTATGAATAAAATCAATAATTCATTATTTGTATACATAGTATGTTTATTTTTATTTTTTCCCTTGATATTTGTTCTGACCTATATTTAATAAATCCAGATGAAAACATTTGGCTCTGAAAAACAACAAATGCTGTAATAACACTAGCAGTTTAAGGATTAAAATTATGGTTTTATTTAAGCTGTATATCCAGAATCTGTTGCCACAGTTTTGAAATCACTCTTCAGAACACCAGCAGCCAATAGCTACAGATAATTTTTAACAAATCATGTAAACACTTACCTTGCTGTTTCCCTCCACTCAGCATCCTCTCCCTCACGCCAACAAATTTCATCAAGCTCAGTAAAGAGATCATGAGGAATGTGCTCCTCGTCATCATCCTCTGTTCCAAGAATAAACTGCACCCTTTGTGATGGAGTATCTGGGAGAAACATAAAAGTATCACCTTTTTTTTTTCCTCAGAGAAAGCAAATTCCTAAAATCTCATACGATTATTGAGACTCTCTCTGACTTGACTTGCTGCTACACACTAAACATGATTAGACTTATATTATAAAAATATTTATACACAAACTCTTTCAGATTCAGATCTCTATTTACTGTAATGGTCTAGTCAGCAAATTAAGTAAACTCATCTAAATATGGACGTACAGAAGTACTGAGTATTAGAAGCTGAAATGGTATCTCAGAAAAAAAAAAATCAGCATAGAGCTGATTAAAGAAGTTTACTCCATTGTTAAAAAAAAAAAAAAAAAAACACGTTGTAAGTCTGTATCTATAGACCTAGCAGAGCACACAAACCTGGCCTACTACATTTGCATTCTTTGTTTCACCTACCAGGAGAAAGAATCCTAAAGAAACCTCTCTAATGTCAATATTTAAGTGGGAACTCCAACCATCACTTGACCCTTTTAAAATGGTTGTTTCAGATGAACAAGCTGTTTATTAGTCCCAACTTCCCCATTTTGTTCTTCCTGTATCTGTCTTCCCTTTACATTTCTATCATTATTTATTTTACTTTATAATCCTTCACTTCAGACCACTTCAAAGACATACTATTTTTCTTTCATATTACTCAGTAAATTTCCAGAGCTCACAGAATACTTTAATATTCCTTATATTCAGCATTCACAGCTCAAATGTTTTAAGTCTAAAAAAAATAATAATTAAAAGGAAAACAAAGAACACTTATTTGGTTATTTAAATGAAAATCTTAGACTAAGAAACTCAGGGTGGAAACCACTCTCTCTAGAAATATAGTTATTTTTACTGCTAATAAATTTTAGATTTCTGAGAAGAACCAGAAGTCCTTTGTGACAGCTGATAGGGGCCAGGCTATCTTGCCAGTCAACCAAGAAAATTACTATGCAGCAGAACAGCTCAGCAATTCCTTGAACACTGTCTAAATGACGTTCTGTTTTACAACTATATTTGTAAGACAAGCTACACTATTTCCCATCCAGCAGCGAAGAGCATCTCTGAACAGGACACTCCAAGTCTTTGTATTTTGGAAAAACTCAGATGATAGAACTCGCTGAATGTTGAAGAGCAAATACAGCACTAATCAAAAACAATTAAATGTCCAACAATCAACTTGTTGATTAAATTCAACAAGATACCTCTTTTGTAATAGAAGTAAACTTACTACACCAATGAAACACCAACAAGACAATGGTTTTCACTTGAGGTTTATTCTCCTTAGCACAGTGTAAAAACAAAGAATGCAAAAAACAGGGTGAGATATAGGATAGCAGGAAAAGAAAGAGGCTCAAATACTACTAAAAGCTCTAGAGAACAGAGCTGCAGGGGGACAACTAAGGGGATGGAAATTACTTCTGGTAAAACCATTAAAAATCGGAAGTAAGCTCCACTTTACCCTTTCTTCTGTTGCTCATTTCTCTCACTGTTCTCTCCTTTTTTCTTTAACAACATTTCAAGCTTCCCACTATTTTAGACCCCCTTTCCAGCCTCTACCTTTTTTTTTTTTAATATCCTCCAGGATACATATTCATATCCACATGTTGGTACATTCTAGGTAAGGAAAAAGTAAATGCAAACATCAAGATGTGATCTGAGAGTAGGATGTGCATTCTAGTGAAGAAGTATGCAATTTGTTACCATTTCCCTGAAGGAAAAAAAATCAATGAGATCTGAACGTACAAAGGACAAGCACATATAACTAGTGACAGACCATAGAAAGCAAGCTACTGGTAAAGAGCTGGACTGCAGTGAGAATATGAGAACAAGCCTTGCCAAGAACATCCCGTACCCTTGGTAAAAATCAGCACTAGGAACTAATTTACAGCAACAGCTACTGCTAATAAATGAGTAGAGTTGTATAGCAGAGCTGCCATTTTATGACAGTTGTGATACTCATGCAAAGGCACACTTTCAATGTGGGAAGGAAAGCAGAGGATTTCTGAATTCCGGTAAGTAGCAACAATACCTTACTGCTGTGGTTTGCTCTGCATCTTTCTCTGACATACAGAGAATTCTGACTAATTCTAATACTGCTAATTCTTCTGACTACAGTTAAAAACTGACATAAATTAAAAAAATGCACAAAGTTCTCTTTTCCTTGTTAACACATCAATGAAACTAACTGCTAGATTCTGGATATCATTTTTGCTTCAATTTGTATTTGCTTCTGAAACATGCAAACCACAGCTTAGTTTTCAGACAAGGAAACTGAGAAAAGTTAGGTTTGTAATACAATAATTGTATTTTAAGGATAAAATTCTAACAGAATTAAACAATAGCAACATGATAAAAAATAGATTTGTTGGTTTTACTTCTAAAACTGAGTTAACAGGATTACACGTGAGTAATGCCAGATGGATTTTGCTCTTATTCATGGGAGTAATAAATATCAAATATGTCATTAATGTGTTATACATAAAATGAGTAATGCGTGATTCAAAACCAATATGAAAGGATACTTCTATTGCTGACTGTCAAACTGTGATAACTTAATCCTCGGTGTAAAAGCAAAATATTTGCAAAATAGGACACTCATTTTTTTCAAGTCTAGGAAAACAGAAACTGGTTTAAATACATCACTCCTTCAAGTAGTAAAGCCAGGTTAGAAAAAAATCTTCATTTTATTAACCATACTCTTATAAAGAAATGAAAGTAATCTAGACTCAGCTAAAATGAAAAAAATGAATGGAACTAATTTGTTAAATTATTATTTCTAACACTAGCCATAGAGAAATAAGAATCAACATGAGTTTGAAGTTGAACAATAAGCAGCTGGTGGTTCTTCCCAAGTAAGCTCATCACCAGCTCATCACCAGCTCAGGAAATCCTTCAGAACCTGCTAGGATTGCACAGAAAGCAGTCTGAGCCATCTCAGTCAGGAAAAGTTGAAGCAGCTTTCTATTTGCTGTTGCTCCACCAGCCCATGGGAGCCCTCTGCTAATGCTCACATCACCCACGTAGCACTCACACAGACACCCAAACCACCTCCGATACCTCAAATTCAAAACCCACGTGAAACACCTAGGAATTCCAAGTTTAAAAGTCTGTACCTTCACAGCCCTATCAGAAGCGTAGAAATTAAGAGGTGGATACAGGATTGTCAAAAGCATCAATTCACTCATGCTGGGATTCAGTACTGCAGGAAGGAAGTGAACCTGACATACCACTCAGTACTTTGATTACCTTCAATGTAAAGTCATTAACATCCCTAAGCCAAAAGGAAGATACAGACATGCCAAAAGAACAGAGCTGAAAGCCAGAACTGCTAATAAGTTAATTCCCAGACGACAACAAGTAAAGCTGCTTCCTGGAACAGCACGGAGTGCAGGCCAGGAGGAACAATGGCCTGTACTGCCATCCTGCCTCATAAAACACACATCGGAAAGAACCATGACTGGCATTTTCCTCTTTTAAGCCACCCCAACTACAACCATACTCCTTGATCATCACAGCTCCCTCTTGCCTTAGGGAACAAGGTGAATGCAAGACTCGGGTTGGGATAAACAAGAATCATTTTTAACCCCTCCACATAAGCCCAGCCCAGAAAGAGCCTGTGCCAGCTCTCCTCTCAGTGAACTCCTCCTCAGAGCGGAACTGCACGCACTCTGGCCAAGCCATGCCACAAACAGAAACACAGCTTTGGGTGCATACCACATGTATTCCACATTTTGTCCTCTACTCTTGATTAACTCTAAAAAGGGTACAAACATGTATTTCTGGAAATACTTACTCTATTACCTCACTTATCAGAATAGGATTCAGCATTTCTAAGCCTGTTGGGAACCTGCGTTCCAGATCAGTATTAACAGGCTAATACTTTCCATCGGGGGTCAGTAGATAGAGGAATGAAAAATTATTTTTCTAAGCTAGGAAACACACTAAACATTGAAACAAAGTTTACATTACAGAAGTTTGCATAAGATAGTAAACGTCGTAGACAAGATTTAGTTATTGCCTCATGCCCTTGTGCGTTCTCATTAAAGCAACATTAAATACACAAACATTTTTTTGGTTGCTCTCTGCATATGACAGGCTGCAGACAGGGTGTGAACTGGTGTAACATAGTTGACACGGACAGCAGTTCACCTCAGGTGAAGAGGAGGTGGAGTGAAAAATTCCAAGGATCACAGAAAAGACAGCAGCACCTCAGACACAAACAAACATTCCTTCTCCTCCTGCTTGTGCTCACCAAGGAAGCAACGGATGGGGGCTCTCCCCCCATCTCCATCCAGTATGGATTAGACTTTGCCCCAGTCAGCAAATGTAGGGATCATAATTTTTACTTACAAAATATGGTAGGGAAATTAAAAGAAAATTTACATTACTAAAGTACTTATAAAATAGTAAACACACAACACACATCTGAAAATCTCTTCAAAAGATCTTAGAAACTGTGTTAGATTGGGAGAAACTATATTCCCCTGCTTGCTTCTCTGTTTTCAGGAAACTGCATTTTCCTCACATTAATCGTTTCCATTACCTCAGGGCTGTGACAAATAATCTTATCTTTTGTATCTCACAATACGGACAATCCCCAAGCTTCTATTTCTCCTCTTTTAGCTAGACTCTTTAAACTGCTGTTATGATACATTTCTATAATCCAGATGTACTGCAACCTGTTCCCTAGCTGCCCAGAGATTCAAACTTCCAAGTTCATCCTTTGGCAGACAAAGCATATAGTTAAGGGTAGGGGAATTCTCCTACACCTGTACTGTTCACAGATAAATTGATTTTCCCCATTAATATCCCTTTGAGGTTTGAGATCAGCTACTGAACATAGTTAACTTAGTCCTTTGGTTATACTTTCCCTTAGCCCCTCTAGAGAAGTCCCCCTTTGCAATTCACATTTTTGCCTGCATTACCTTCATGTGTACAGTCCTCTGCTCAGTTCAGCTCCAGGCCGGCTCAGCTTCCCTTGCTACATCTAGTATCATAAATTACAAACTTAAGCCTCTTTAAAACTGGAGAAATATTAAAGCCAGGTTAAAAATAAAATAAATAAAATACAAAAACTAAAAAAACCTTGCATAAGTCCTGCTGTTGTCTAGTCCTAGAAGACACCACACAATACTGAAATCAAACCCTCACAGCTGCGTTCACTTTACCTTCACAAAACCTGTCCTTAAAAAGACATGCTGAAGAGAGCTGATGTTTTGCTATTCTACCCCATTCTATCCCAAAACAGAAACCACTCAAAATTGACACTAAAATCCACGTGCATACCAACTGTAAACCTACCAGACAAAGGGAAATCTGCACCATACTTTCATTGCCACCACAACTGGCAGAGCTGACAGAGCTGTCCCTGTTAGCTTGTAGCCTCGCACCAGAAGGCGCTGGCCCCCATTGCCCTCCCAGGAAATAGCACTGGGGAGCTGCTACTGCCTAGAGACAGCTTTTTTGCCAAATTAGTTTTAACCTGAATCAATTCCTTAATTTAATTCACAGAGCAGCCACAATACTTGCACCACAGGAAAGCTGTGGAGGAGGGTAGCTTAAAGCATGAACCTGGGGCCTTAAATACAACAGCAACATTTCAGCTGTACCAATAGCCCTCTTCAGTAAAGTGAACAGAATTGCTGCATTTTAACTAGAGTAGGTAACTTCCCTAGATTTCTCTTTTCTCTTTTTTTCCTTCCAAAAATTATAAGACAAGATGGTAGAAGTCAAGATGTTGTAATTGCTTAGCTTCCAATTTTTCTACCCAAAAAAGCCTCTCCATGAACAAGCCACGTAATCTGAAAATTATGCAAAGGTGCATTGTTATGACAAAATGGAAACCTCTTGAGAAACCTCATCCCACCAAGAAGCAACAGACAGACAGTGAGACACAGATGTGGGGAAAACAAACATAAAATTTCATTAAGTAATCTGCACCCCCAAATGACAGGGCTCACTCCTTCTTCTTCCACTAAATACATATTCCACATATTACTTGTCTACAAACTCTGAATCTGCACACAGAGAACATTTGGGTTATTTTTGAAGAGTGACAGTAGGAGATTTAAAAAAAAAAAAAAAAAAAAAAAAAAAAAAAGCTTCTGCGCAGCCATCAGAATGTTCCAAATACATTATCTGCAGAAACCATCTCTCAGACAGTAGCTGGTATAGCTTTCCCAGACAGGACTCAGAGGGATTACCAGGAAGCTTCCAACCATAGGTATTACATTGAATACAGGTGTTTTCCAGCCATTTGATACAAAGAAAGCTGTTTAAAAACTTGTTTTTCACTAGATTGGAACCAGGTGTGCACCTGTCCACTCTGAGTGGGGGCAGTCACAGCCCCACTGCACCATGTGCACAGTGCAGCTCCCTGTCTGCAGAGTGATAGCAAAGCAAGATCTGCACCTACAGAAACTTCACAGATGAAGTTATAAATTATGCAGCTATAAATTATGACCAAAAAAAGCTTTATCCCATTCTTGGTTAACTGAGCAGTATGGAGCACTTCATGTCTTAATATTTCAGGCCTTTACTTCTTCCAGCATCTCTATTATTCAGTTCTTGCATCTTTTGTCTTTATTATACCTCCTTTCATGCTTCACCGCTTCAAAACATTGCTAATTTATTCTCTTGTAACACAAAAATCCTCATGTATTTTTCTGACTTACTTCAAAGCGCTGTTTTCCATCAGCTGGTTGCACAGTGCTTATTTTCTCTATCTTTCTTCTTGCACCTGCTTGTTGAAATGCTTTTTTTTTTTTTTTTATCATCCTCCTCCCCAGTTCCCAAGAACGCAGCCTCCTACTATTCAGCAGAAATGCATTAAAAGGGCTCTATGGCGAGAGGGAGCTAAGCACATTTCTGCATGTTAAATTAAGTCAGAATGATTCGTGAATTAAGGGATTATTTCAGATCTGTTCTCTTAGGTAGCACAGTTCCTCATCTTGAGTTATGCATTGAGGAGAGGAAGCTCATTCATCTCCTCGCAACTTCCCTGAGCCTCTGGGTTCTGTTACAACCTTGGGGTCATGGGGAATGAGAGATAAGAAGCATGATTGCAGTTTAGTGGATTCAGATTTAGTAAGAGAATTATCCTTTACTGCCTCTGAATAAATAAATTATAGAAAAACTATGCTTCTTTTCTCTGTATAGGTGATGCTTCTCCCCTGACAGCACAGCAAGCTGCCTATAACTCCTGTAAGGAAAATCCTCAGCAAAAGCTGTGGATGTAGACTACCAACAATGAATAGTTTTGTTTGCCTGCTATGACTGTGATTAACCCCTCCATTCTGGTATAATTTTAAGCTTTACAAAGACAAATCTATTTCACCGTTGGATAGAAGATGCCACGTTTCTGCCTGGATGGACAGGTATCAAAGCTCAAAGTCTCTTTCTCTGGCCAAGCTTCCAGGAGTCCAAATAGCTGAGGGAAAAAATCCTCAAATTTTACTACTTAGATATTATTTCAGGGTGGAAAATTTGGATATTTCCAGATTTTTCTAAATGTTTGATAGTTCTGTCTTTGGCTCCCTTAGAAAAATAACTGTAATCACTCAAACATTTTAAAGATTATCTTTGGCATTCTGGATCTGAAGAAGACTGAGATGTTCTGGCCTGTATCTTTTCTGTCTTGGGCATTATAAAAGTAATAGTTTTATGTGCCAAGATTCACACACCCTTTAAGTGGTAGCTATAATTCCTTCATAAGTGAAAATGTGACTTACAAAAGTGCAGTCTTGCATTTATTTCAAACAAGTATACCTGTATTACTGCTATTCCACTCTTGGAGCTCACTTGAATATAGGTTGATTTTCACTCTACACAGGATTGCGTTGAAGAGCACATCTTGTTTGCACAACTGTCAAATACTATTAAACTGAGCCAGTGTAGTTCATTTTTACTTTTGACATTAAGAAGGACACAAGCCTAGGTCTCCAGAAGTTGAAAGAACAGAGCTAAATTTTCAGCCAAAACGTGTCACATACTGGCACTTAAATAAAACCAGATGACTCAACAGAAGACATCGCTTCATAGAGTAAGATATCTCACTTCTTGGCTAATGTAACTTTCAATTGTTTCTCTTTACTCTGACATTATATGTATATATGCATATTCTATTTGAAAGCTATTTAATAATTTATGAACTCTGCTGTTTTCCAAGAAACTGATTTCAATATAGTATAGGGTCTTCATACATTTGAAATACATTCCAGACAGAACCAATTCAGCCAATTTTTTCTTCACTCTTAAAAACTTCTCATATCTAAGTTTGGAAAAGTCTTTCTGCTTCATTCTCATGAATGTAAGATCCTTGTGAAATACCTAAGTATTTCAAGGTCTTTAAAATACACAACCATCAGCATTTATAATCTACTATTCTAAAGCTTTCAACACACATAATATATACCTAAGATTAAAATATTATCTTATGATTACCATTCTGTAACCTAAAACTACATTCGCATATTTCTCTAATGATTTAAAAACATTCTTCATTTGCTCACTGACAAAGGGTTTCCTATACATGCTTCCATTCTATTTTTAGTACTTATTATAGCCTTGGACATTTCAGTACACATGCTTTTACACATTTTCAGTACACATGAATAGCAAAGAATATTTGTATATTTTGAGACAAAGCTTGCCTAATCTATTCATTACTACCTTTTTCTGCTTTCTATAGTGTTTTTGAATTTAAAATTTTGAGAACTTCAGGAGTTTTGTGTTATTTTAAGGTTTGTTCATTGAAAGGTATTTTTCCCATTTGTTCTCAAGTCCTTAAGAGACTCATCTCATAACGGCACCTTACAGTATCATGTAAGGAAAAAAGCAAACGCCATCTGGATCGTTTAGGTCTGTTAAAACACTACAGCTTCAGTGACACCAGCATTGTTACAAAAACAATTGTAAAAAAACACAACTCCTTTATGTTGTTTTAGGGGAAAATACTCCAGAATCTTCACTGAGCACTACTGGTGCCATAAAGCACTTACTCCACCTCAGTGGTCATGGCACTCTACCTTTACGTGAACGCTCATGGACAGTCTCCTACAGAAATAGGAATTACTGAAGTTTGTCACTCATTAACCACCCCTGGTTGCTGACATTCATCAGAGGAACAAATATTGTCTCTTCAGCTGGGACAACACAGCCTCTACTAAGTTCTCCAGAACTCTGCTCCTAATGATATCACAACAATAACAGGAGGATAGACCGTGCATAGTTGTACTGATGTTTATTACTAAAAGACACAGAAATAAAATTTAACTTACCAAAAGGAGGAGATTCTCTCCCGTCTTCTAATCCTGAATCTCGCTCTCTGTCTCTCTTTCTGTGTTTATGTCCACGATGCCTATGGCGTCTGTGACTCTTTCTTCCACCCAGTGGCACATGAACTCCAATGAACAACGTTCGATGGCCTATAGGTAAAAAAAAGTTACCTTTTAAAAAGAGGCTGTGGCAAAAAAATAAAAATATTAATAACTATAATATAATTGATGATGTGATTGTTATAATTGTAATAATATTAATTACCATTATGTTAGTAGTTGTAATATTATTAATTGCAATAAAGATACTATAGTGTCACACATATACAACTTCCAGATACAGGACAAAATCCCAGTTTTGAAGTCCATGTGATACAGTGCCAGATTTAAACATACATATATATATATATATATATATATATATTGCATCTCTGTGTGTGAACTTTGATTAAAGCCAGACAGGTGTTCTGTAAAATGTCTTCCAAAACAGTAATATCACAGAGACACATGGATCTCTTTGCATTGAACATTTGGTAAAGTTGCTGTTTGCCTTGTGTGTACAGGAACTTTACAAAACTCATTGCTATTTATGAGCCAAACCTTGACAGAATTCTTGTAGGAAATTCACTGAAGGGAAAAAAATAAAAATAAAAAAGACTGAAAAAAGAATGAAACACCATGGAAGCTAGACTACAAAATCCCTGTGCAAGGTATTTTACTGACATCATATTTACATCATAAATACACATAGCTGGTAGGTTAGGGTGCTTTCATTTTTCCTATTTTATTTCAAAAAGTAAATGAGAAGGTACACATTGCTATGCTTGCCACCATCTTTGAGCCTGAGGAATTTATATTGCTGATCAAGCCCAGAAGATTTAGCTCCCTTAGCTATGTAGGCTAGCAGGATCAGAGCACACAGTAAAGCATTCACAAGGGGGAGAGCACAGGGGAAACATGTAGAAAGTACCAAAAAAGAGAACAAATGGGAAAGAAATCATGACTCACTATAGGCAGGTCTCCTACATTTACTCAGCAGAAAGACATAGTCCAGATTACTCATCTCAAATAACATTTATTTTCTCCTTGAAATGAGCATAACACAGCTAGCGGATAATTGCTGCTTTGCTGCAATCATTCAGCAGCGTCAATCATTTGAAAAAGGTCAAGAACATTAAGCTAAGGTAGCACGTGATCTCTAATCCCATGGAGACTCCAGTGGGGGCAGAAAACACAGCAAGGCGGCTATTTGTCACAATACATCAAAGAAATTCAAAGCCGACAGGAATTCTCTGCAGAGGCAGAACTAAAGAAGCTGGAGACCAGGCTCTGGACACCACACTAGTTTATTTCCTCAACTTGGGATGGTGTAGAGGGAACTAGAAAGCAGACATCAGTTTTGGGTACTATTCTTGTATGGTCAGGACATTTTTCTGAAGCAAAGGCCATGAGTTGAAAATGTATTAATTTAACATACCTCTTTCTTCTTACTTATTACATTTAACCCAAGAAATTATTTAAAAAGAACTGCTGCCTTTAGTGTATTTCAAATGTATTGCAATCAGTAGCGCATGAAACGAGGAAAAATGCATTCCATAAAAAGAATTCATTAAAATGATACCAAAGGACAACAGGAATGTAGTACTCAACACATTCTTGTTTGCTTCCTTAGGTAGAAAAAAAAATCAAAACAATGTTTTGAAATACATTTAAATAAAATATATGTATTGTATAAATTACATATATATTATTTATATACTACATAAATGGAAATAATATAAATATCTGAGAAAATAGAATTAATATACAATCTGAAAGTTTATTAAAGAAATGCAATAGGCTAATATGCTCTGCAATGTCCTTTATATAATTCTACAAATCCACTGTTAAATTGTATAAATAATTTATTAAAAAAAGATTATTCTCAATCAAATTGCACATACTCAGGGAACAAAACTCAGAATATAGTGTTAACTTAAACCTATGCATTGATAGCGTAAGAGGCTTTGGCCTCTTGCAGTTTACCTTCAAAGCATTAAAACACTCCATAAGTAAAAATATTTTACAGATTAGAGAAACAAAAACATTGTTATAAAGTGCTTTTTTAATTTTACAGGATTAATAAATCCAAATTATATTATAAAAGATTTTAAAGGGATCCTGTTAACTATACTTAATTTTTAGACAGATGAAAGCACATATAAGCTCATGTAAAATTGGGATTTATTCTAAATTTCTGAAGAAAAAGGGTATTGTACTGTGAACACATGGAGGTATAAAATCTTTGCCCTAGAAAAGACAAAAATGAAACATACATTATTAATATAAACCCATCCTGCAGAGACATTTCTCAAAATAAAATCTAAGTACAGGGTTGTTTAGGGTTACTGTATTCCACAGAATAAATTTTTCCTTACACCTAGATTTTATTTTAAGAACCAGTAGCAAATTAACTATGCAAGAAGGCAACTTCAGAAAAGCAAACCTTTTTAGCACAGTGCTTGAAAATGACAGACCTAAAAAACACCTTCAAAACTTGGCATTCTGGGTCTTCAAAACAGAAGCTTGTTCTAGGCTTACTCATGAAACAAATGGAAAGGAAATTAATTTAGTGGAACTTGTAAAGCTTTGAAAACATATATCTCATTGTAATTAATGGTGTTTGATGGCCTAACTCAAGAACTTGTGGGAATTGGAAATCCCATTACAGTTGTCTGAATGGACGTGACATTGCAAGAGAAAATACAGATGGAGAGAAAGGAATTTACGTGCTTCCTTTAATTTAGACAAATCAAGATCTTTTTAATGGAATGCTAAGAGTGTGACCTTTTTTTGCCCCAGTTCCGCTCATTCTCCTTCCAAACAACTGTACACAGAAAACACACACGCATGCACACTCTTGGTAGGCAGAACACACACACAAAGCACTTTCACCTCCCTGCTTCCCCATCAGTAGAGGCTCCACAGGTCTCCATGCATCCAAGGTGTTCTTTCAGTGAATCAGGCAAGTTGGTGCCTGCTGCATAAAAGGGGGCTGTTCTGGATCTAGACATTCACGAGCTCCTGGTGCTCATGGTACATCTGCCTCTGCTTCTTCCCACCAGCAATGATTCAGCTCTGTCTTGGGCCCCTGCTGAGACCCAGGCTTACAGGTCGCTGCTCATGGGCACAATGGGCAGGGGCAGATGGTTCTTGAAACATTTCCAGAAAGAGAGCAAAGGCAGGCTTTTGTGACCTACTAAGGAAACGCACTGCAAAGTCAAGATGCCTTGAGAGAGAATATTGCCAGTGGTTCAAGTCCCCAGTGACAACTGACCTCAGCAGGAGAATGCGGGGTTCTCACTCCTCTATAAAACATTCACAGCCTTGAAGCATCTTTTATGTATTGCCAGCTAAAGCTGAACCAAATGCAGTGTTCTGTGTACTCAAAATCAACAGTGAGGTAGAGACAGAAAACCAGCAGTCCATGTAGAGTTAAAAAAAAAAAACTATAGGAGAAAAAGTGATTATGGTGAATTGTGTAGGAGTTGAGAGTACATGACTCATTATTCGTTATTGTAGTGCGGCAGGGAGGCAGAGCTAAAGAGAAAGCAGAAAAGACAAAAGCTGTGCTTCCTAAACCAACAGTTTACATGGCTGTCTGTGGATATTGTTTGCTCAAGGGCCATTTTTCACCTTTCTGCCATGCTGTCATTTGGAGAAACGGACAAAGTCTCCCCATTTTTTTTAGAACATATGTGCAACTTATGTTCTAGGTTAAAATGCAACAGAAATTATACAGAAATCTCTAAAACCATATCCCTGGCCCAAGAAAGCATTAAGGACATACTGAATATGGAGCATGAGAGCATTGCTCTAAAATCATTAAAGGACATTTTTAAAGGACACCGATCGATCACTGCCTTCCCAACAAACAGACCCTTTTAACAAAACATTTTTCCAGGTTGTAGGTGGACTAAAAAAAAACATCTTTTTAACTGCATTTTTAAGTCCACTTCCTAATTCCCTATGTTGCTCCAGAGGAGTCCAGAGACACTGCGTGCACAGTCCTATGACAAGATCAGACCTCAGACCTTCCAGACAATTAAAAAAAAAAAAAAAGTCAGCAGAAACAGAATGTAAAAGGATCTCCTCAGACATGCGTGCACATTCCACTGCTGTTTATCTGAGGAAGAAAGTGACCTATATTTCTATTAGTTACAAGTAAGGAAGATACAAACAAAAAGAATAGCTATGTAAAGGACTAAATATTTCTCTCGTGGTGTTTCAATTTTTTCATGCACATTATGCAGCATTCTCTAATAATGGTGAATGGTCTGGTAAAAAAGAATGAGATTCTACTAACAGATTGTGAAAATTTCACTGAAATATTTTGTAGGTACAAATGTCCTCATGTTGCGATCGTGACCCACAAGATTATGCAAAGTTCAAAGCAGAACAAATTCAACCTTTCTCTGTTCACACATCTTCCATTAACATAGATAGCTTTTTATTATGGAATTAGTTGTTTTATGTCAATTTCACTTATTGGAATTTTACGGGGTGAAATATTTGGAAATATTAGCTCCCACAAATATTGAGCAGGTTTCTTTTCAGTGAAGTTCAGAGCAAAATCAAACTTCAAAACCCAAAGCAACAACATACCATGACTTTCAGCCAACACTATGTAGTAACTTCTCTGCTTTCATTATTTCATTACTCTTCATGTGAACCTTCAAAGTGATTTTGCTAAAATGTCCAGCAGCATTATTCACTAATCTGTGAGGTGAATCCCCCTCCCATGGACATTGAACACCTGGGAAGTGACAAGAGACCCTCCAAAAGGGACCAAACTGGGCAACTGCCTAGGCAACAATGAAAGCACAGCTTAAGAGAAAAAAGTAAGTGAGATTTTGAGGAATATTTTGAGACATAGGTAAAAGCAGATGACTAGATGAGAGGTACTACAGAAAGACATGCCTTGGAAATGACAAAGGAACAAGCTGGAGTCTGTAGTGAAAGAATTCTGTGCTTGTAAAGGCAAAATGGCTCTTTCTAAGAGACCTTTTCATAGACAGCTACAGCTGTACACATCCGACATTACAAGCACAGACTAACCCAAATCTCTCTCAGACTTTTTACTTCTAAGGTTTATATTCTGCTCCTCTAAGCATAATCAACATTGTCACAGGGAGCACGAGGTAGATCAGACCGTCAGGATGAACAGAGCACCCAAGGGAAACAGGGGCAAGGAGGCTTGAAGCAGGGGATCTGTACTGATGAGATAACAAATTATTTTCAATAGGCTGTAGCATCCAGGAATTCAGCGGTAGGGGAGACCTTGGTCAGTGTTCCTGTCCAGCCAAGCAGAATTAGTAGCTGACTTTCTTCCATGCAGGGGCAAGGCTGAAGTAAGGCCAGCAGGTTAATAATGATTAATGTTCTTTCAGTCCTGTGAGCTGCTAGGTCCCATTAATTTGCAGGTAAATAATGTCAGTGGCAGACAGGTCCACTATTATGTTATTTCTACAAAAACAACCAGTTTCTGAGACTGAGAAACCTACTTACCTGCTCTGGAACCACTCTGATTTTTACTAAATAATAAATGTAGATTAGAGATCAATCACAATGACTTTTTTCGTACATAAACCCTAACTGTACATAATCAAAATTTCAAGAAAATGATTTTAATTCACTGTCACAACCTAGAAGAAATCAAAAAAAGAAATAAGAACTATGATATCTTCGTTCAAAAGAGAACAATGAAACCCTCTCAGACTTCTCTTTTTTTTGGTCAGCAAGACATCTACTATCAAAATTAATCTTCATGAATGTTGCTTCTCTACAAAGGATCTCTACATGCACACCAAATTTTCAAATTAAATTTTGGTTTATAAATCATCGGCTTCTGCATCGTATTCAGCGTTGTTCTAGTGATGTTTATTTCCTAATTTAGCTTGAAGTCTTTTGTGACTTTTGGTAATCAATTCACATAATCTAAACATTATCCAAGGTGTCAGAATGCATATTCTCATGTACATGATTTATATACTAGATACCATGTTTTATGTATCTTGGGAGACATAAAAGAAGGCAAACTTGATTTCCCACAAGACAAATTTTTCTCATAATACTTAGGCAGATAAAATGTACAAGGCAAAAACAGCTTGAGCAAAATCTTGACTTCTCTGAGTCAAGGACCATTTTGGATTTGCTTCATCAGAGCCAGAATTCATTCCTGATTCACACCTGGGCCTCCACCTAACAATCCCATCTCCAGCCATCTCCGTGTCAAAGCTGCTTCTCAAACCAGGCCACAGGAACACCCACAGCAGTTCTGCAATCCTGCTGCAAAGATCCCGGGATATGCAGCTGACCACCCATAGCAAGGACAACAGTGGAACAGTCATTTTTCACTCTTAGCTAATATGGCAAGCATAAACAAAAGATCTTAGCCTAAGTGCACTTAGTGCCAATTCTTTTGTATATCTATGCAGTTTCTGCATATATTTATAGTCCTAAAGTCTGAGCAGGTCTAAGCAGATGAACTCAAAGCATCTGAAATCTGCGAACACATACAGATCAATCTAAATACTTTTCATCTTTGATAGAAACATGAAGTACATGTACCCATTTTGTCAGAGGCAACTGAAGCAATTGCAGAGAGCCAGAGATAACAACAAGGAGTAGGCTGCGTGCAACTCTCTTGATGTGCCCATCTGTTAATGAAATCATTCCTACCTGCTTTCCGTACAGGTACTATACTACCTGTCGTTCTACAATTAAATACTTCAGCATCCAGAATCAATGCTGAATTCCCACTTAAGAATTCCACCACTGATAAAAATAGGACCATATTTATTACAGTAGGAACTTTATTCTGTACACACACTGAAAGGCAACATGCAAAACATGCGATTATAACCAAGGGAGATAGGCTTCTTGTTTTGCTTTTAGGAACAATTCCTCTGTCCCTTTATTAATGCGACAATCAGACGAATGACCTGTTCTGTATTAGTGACTGATCTTGAGCTGACAACTCAGTAAAAATGAATTACGTGGAAAAATCATTCATGCTGAAAATCTGAATGCCAGAGCTCTGCACACAATCTACTTCTGAAGCATTACAAAGCTGAAGCAAAAAGATACAATCTGAAGTATATACTGCAAGTCTCATTATTGGCATTAAGATGAACACTGTGTCTCTTCTGCTCCCATAGAACAGGAATTACAGTACTTTCATATC
The DNA here is from genome assembly GCF_047663525.1 of Anas platyrhynchos. Taxonomy (NCBI): domain Eukaryota; kingdom Metazoa; phylum Chordata; class Aves; order Anseriformes; family Anatidae; genus Anas; species Anas platyrhynchos. The sequence continues at coordinate 17,897,634 of NC_092593.1, read as the reverse complement.
TCCCTTTTTTTTTTAAAAAAAAAAAAAGAAAGAAAAAGAAAAAAAAAACTGCTGTTCAGGGAAAGAAAACACTGATCTAGAGAGACTGAGGTAAAATTCTGGTCTTGTGGATGTTCTTCCAGGCAGCATTAATCACGATGATATTTTCGTGCTTTCAGCAAGATATGTACTTGCAACATATTTGCACAATGGCTGCCCCAAAATAGGCAAATGCAAGTATCTGCCAGGCCAAGAAATTTAAATTGGAAATTTTAGTACATATTTAAGTCTGTATTATGACATTTGAATGCTGATAGTCTAAAGTTTAAAAAAAATATATAGCAAAATAGTTTTATGATTTCAAAAAATTAAGCAAAGGAAATTGAATCCAGAATTTCAGATTGAAACAACCCTTAGTTCTTCACACAGGTTGTAGTTTTTGAAATGTTGCTGATACAGTGCTGTTGAAACTTAAATCCTGTCAAAACTAGTCTTTGCTAGAATATTCAGTAACTAGCTATTTACATTTTTAAAACATAAACCCAATTAAATGTCTGCCAAAGAGCTAATTGCATAATACATATTAATTATCTAATTATATGATTTTACCAAGCTTTGCAATTAGCACCTGACTATGTAATTCCATATTTTATAGCAGAAGTCAGTTATGCAATTAGGAAAAAGGTAAATTTTTAGCAAAACACATCACAATGTACATTGGGTAAGAATAAGACAGTGACATTTGTGAGTCACATCCACTGTTTCCAGATGGAAAAGTGCCTAGATGTGCTGTGAAACAAATGGACATGCTATTAACAGCAACTGGATTGTTAAAATTTACAATCTTTTCAACCCTTTTTAAGTCACTTGGTATTTCTAGATTCAGTAATTATATATTTAAAGACACACTGATCTGATCTCGGAGTGGATACGAAATTTATCTGAGAAAGCTAACCACATTAAGAAGGATTTTACATTGAGTAATTGTTCTGTTAGAACACCGTGAAGCAGCATGATTTGTCTTAAAGAAAAACAGACTCATTGGCCAATGAAAGAATTTTTCAATGTTCTAAACAACTTAAATTGATGGAAAGATTGGAAGGGGGGGTTGGAGGTTATTGTGTTCTGATTTTTATTGATAACATCGTAAAATCAAGTTTTTAAAAGAATATTTTCAGTGATATTTCACAGGAGCAACTCTACACGTACAGGATGGTGGTGAAAAATAGTATTTGAACATAATTTTTAAATGACATACTTGTTCAAATTTTGAGATGGAGTTTTAGGTTCCACAAACTATGTGTGGAACCTTAGATACACATCACAGTAATTCTGACTGCCATAATGCTAAAGTTTACCAATGTGACTAAGCTAAGTTATTCTCCAGAAAGCTGTACATTCTTAAAATGACACCTCATCATCATCAGTAAAAGGACATTTTGCTGGGTAGGCTCCACCACAAGTATCTGTGTTTCAGGATTATTGAGAAAGGAAGGTAGAGGGTCCTACTTCTTCTACCAAGTGTTTCTCTAACGACACCAGAAACAACAGTATTAAGTTGTCCAAGGATATAATCAAGGGACTGAAGACTACAGAAGATAAAAGAGCAAGATTCTAGAAAGAGACTCATGTACAACAGCAATTCACTGTCACCCAATAATTACAACTTTGGTGTCACGTACCTCAAGTGTAAGTGCACTCATAACCAGAGTAAGTTTAGGATCCAGTAAATAAACTGAAATGAAACTCTTTCAGATACTATCTGAATTATTAGGCCAATATCATAAACCAGTTTTCACAACTTCTCGCTTACTTCATAGAATCATAAAGGTTGCAAAAGACCTCCAAGATTATCTGGTCCAACTGTACCCTTACCATCAATATTACCCACTAAACCACGTACCTAAGTACCACATCCAATTTCCTTCTACTTGGTGATGTTAGATAGTTTCTGCAGTGTATATCATTAAGTGTATCTATCAGTCCCATCTGTGACACTCCAGAATGTTTTTCTTCAGCAAGAGATGGGACAAGGCAAGTACATGAGGATTGTAAAGTATAGAAGCCATTATAAATACTAAATTATCAGTCCTACTTGCATTTGCATATTTGAAAAATTAAAGGTAAGAAGACTTATCTAAAGTTTGTCTGGATCATGTTAGTCTGTAGGACTTGATTAAAGAGCACTGTGAAAACTAGCAAATTCCCACTGTTGTCTGCTGTGAGAAATAACTACCATTTCTCTTTTTAAAATAACTGATGAGATAGTACTCATCAGTTATTCCATTCACTTTTGCATCCCCATCAGGTAGTTTACACATTAGAATTTGGTTTCAGTATTCTCAGAAGAAAGAGACAATGTAATACTCAGAAAAATAATCTCTCACCTTCTAAATCTTCCTTTTCAAAATGAGTTTTGAGGATGGAGCGAGTTCCACCTCTATCCACAACAGCCTCTTCATCATTTCTCTGCAAAACAGAAAAAAGAACAGGTCAGCCACTTCTCATTTGGAATCTATTAGAAAGACTTAATAGTACTATGAAACAAGGATGTGTTTACTATTTATTTATTTACTCTTCCCATTTGTAAACCAAACATCTTTAAGTTTCATTTTTATTATTAAAACCTATTCCTTATATGTAAGTTTTTACTGAGGTATGACTACAGATAACTTTGACATGAAGAAGTTCTGTTAAAACATGCAAGATAATGAGTAAACTCCAGTAACTAGGAACTAAGAAAAACGTGAGTCAATAGGACAATGAAAGAAATGAGAAAATAAATGTCTGGCTGAAGCAGCTCTATTCTTGTGCACTTGAAGAAAGAGACAGTACATCTATTTTTGTTTTTAGGATATATCCTGAACCACAAACAGAATTTCCAGATTATTAGCACTAACACTCCTTACACTTTGGCAAAGCTAGAGAATGATAATCAATGGCAATATGATGAGAAAGAAAACATGAAATACCAATGAAAACCAGTGGCTTCACTTACTGATGAATTGCAAAGCCTTTGCTTTACTTTACAACACCAAGCTGTATTGGCAAGGAAGGCAAATAGCATGCACTATTAGAATAAAATAGAAAAGCTATTCTTCCTTAGGAATTCACATTTTGTGTTGAATTTTATATTGTGGTCATATTGTGCACTTTAACCGTATTCTCTACTGCACTGTAAATGTACTATGTGATGAATTAGTTTATTGTCCTCAGATTAAAAAACTACTATAGAAATTAGTCATTTTTGTCACTTCAGGCATGAAAAAAAAAAATCACAATTCCCTAAGTATAGATATGTTTTGGGAGCAATCTAGCAACAAGGCACTGGATGAACAAAATATTGGTTTTCCTATGAGTGCGACATCACCAATTGTAAAAAACATGCTCAATAAAGCCTGTAATTCACAAAGTGATTTAGAGTGGTTTCCATTTACTCCACAGAGTATATGATGATGAAGAAAAAATGATGAATTATACAAAAAATTCAGTTAATATACCATTAAAATATATTTTTCATTAGTGGAAGGGTTTTAGTAGGTGATATTAGAACTATAACCACATGATTTCAATATATAAAATTGGTATCTTAATGAAAGTCTGAAGCAAGGGGATTTAAATACCAGGGTTACATGCAAAATATATATCTATATATAGAATGCAATAGAACATAACAAGAAATTAAACCACATGAGCACCTCTCCTTAAAGAGCAGATGCCCCAGGCAAAAAGATTCTCATCTAGAGCTAGATGTCACGAATTCTAGAGCTGTTTTGTTTCAGACTCCTTTTTTTTTTTTTTTTTTTTTTTTTTTTAAGATAGCTGTCATGCTGTAGCTATCTTATATAGAAAAATCCTAGGAATGTGTCAGCAGCAAGCATCTGGGCTGTTAAAGAAAGAGACTGAGAGCATTACAGTGCCTTTACTAGAGCTTTCTAGCAGATAATAGTATTAACTAAAATCTGGCAATGAGAAAAGGCTTTGTATTGAAACTGCTTTGTCTTTCAATAATTTAGAATTAGCTAGTAACCTATTAAGATGCATCAGGGCAGTATAATATCACACAAACAATTTGATCATCTTAGGTAAAATTAATTATTTTAAGAATTTAGACATAACTGTGTGTGTGTGTGTGTGTGTGTGTGTGTGCACGTGCATGCCATGCTGGCACAATGCCATGTCCTTGGGTGAACAGACAGGCAGGATAGCAAAGGCCAGGTATTACAGCCATGTCAGTAGTGCTATTCTAGTGCAAGTCATAGCCACCAGAATTGTACTGATACTGAAGAGGCCTTATGGAAGCAATGTTAGGGGAATTTCTGTAATGGGGAGAATATTACATTTCTGGGTAGTTTAAAGCCTTTACAGATCATATAAGTAAACTAAATACAAACTAATTCATTAATATTTATCAAAATATGCTCATACACTTTGACTTCTCCTTTTCCATGTGTTCAATTTTCAGCTTCTGGCAATCTTTTCCTTCCCTGCCTCCTCTTCCTGTAATGTCACAGCAAGTCTCAGCCTTGCCTCATTCTCAGAAGCGAGTTTATTCCATTAATATTACAGGGAAAAACAGCTTAATTGGGAGTTTTGTGTTGTTGCCAATCCACTTGTCAAACTCTGAGCAAAGTCCAATTAAACAGGCCTTGCACTGTGCACTCTCACTTCCCAGGGAGCGGTATGAAGGCCACCTTGCATTCACCAGTAAAAAAGTCACACTGAATTTAGTCCAGAAGTAATTTCTGTGATTCCTGTGCTGCTGCCTCCTTGGAAGGTAGGACTTGGGAGGGAAGGGCTCAACAGTAGTTTAGCACAACTAGATCTTAATCTCATTTTAAGGTAAGCACCACAGCAATCCAAGTAATAACAGTGGCAGATCCCCTCCACTTTCATATGGTGATTAACGTCAGTTGATAATGCTCTGCTTTCTATTAGCATGTCATGAAAACTATGAAATTATTAAATGTTGCAATAAGAAACTGAAAGTATAGGCAAAAATAACTATAACAGTCATGGAAGACAGAATTCATGCTCTGAGTGATTTTTAATGTACTAAGCAGCCACCAACCTCCACATTAACATCCTCAAAGAGTTTATTAAAGCCATGACTCCACTGCAGTTTTGCCCACCAATTTCAGCATGATCAGAGCAGGGCATAAAGACTAAATGTTTTTCACAGTCATGCCATGTTTATACCAAATTCTGCAGCTTCTTCCTTTCACCTCAGTTGAAGATGATGAAGGTCAGAAATGTTATATGGTGCATAAATCTGCTAGGACTTTGGTGTTTAAACCATATCGACATACTGGAGCAGTCTGCAAACAAATTTATGGACACACTGACCAGGTATGAGTCCTTGGAACTGTCCATTATTGCAATGAGTTGCTCGCTGAATCCAGTGAACACTGTGGTCTACTGTTAAAGCATGGGAGAGGGATCCAGGAATTCCCCAAGCGCTAATCCTGGATCTGCCACTGACTTGCTGTGTTGGCAAAGTCACTTAATCTCTGTGCCTCAGCTTCCCCATCTGTAAAATAGGGATAATAATACTTACTTATCTACCTTCCTTACTGGACTGCTCTGTGCCATAATTAATATTCCCATAGCATTTCAAAGCTGAAGTGCTAAATCACCCGATTTAGGAAAGTGCACAATTTACACATGTAAAGAGATGATAGAAAAAAAACAGATTGATAAAAAAAACATTTAGGCATTTTTTGTTGTTTTTTTTTTTTGGGTAAAACCAATTTATACTAATACTTTGCAATAGTTCTATAGTGCACAGCCATGAGAACTGACTGGACAAAGGTTACAACATAAATAAATATACCACGCTCGCTTTCTGTTGGTCTAATTCAAGAGTAATGCTACTGAAGCCTGTGGAAGTACATTTTGCTGAATCTGTAATCAGCGTGTAATATATTTATATAAACGGCCTAACATTTTTCTCTTTTTAATTTTATTATAATCTGTGTTATCACACAATGGTTTACCTAAAACATGAGGACAAAACTATTTCCTTGAAACAGTAAGATATCAGCAAACACACACAGTAGAACAAATAACATATCTGGGATAAAAGAGTAAGAAAATGCTGAGGCTTTCATGTGGAAACCACAAGCTCCTTAGAGACCAAGGCTCAGCAACCTTACTCAGTCCAGGATTTCACCTCGTACATTTTCCAGATGAACGCTGAAAAGACCTTCACCACAGCATCTTCCACTGCACATATTTCACAGAAAAAAAAATCTATTCTAATGAAAAAGCCTTATAAATACAGTCAATAGAGAAAAACAGACAACAGTAGTCTTCTGCATCATTACAGTGCAACTGCACATTTTTATATTGTATTTGAACTGTTATATGAATACATATTGTATTCATTGTAATATGAATACATATTGCATTATGTATTTGAACTTACTTATACTGTAAGTCTTATACTGTCTTAAAAAACAGTTTTTTCTTTTCAGTGCAGTCACGAAGACTGATGGTCATCAGGAGTTCTAGAATACAGATTTTCAACCCTTATTTCAACAACTTGTATAACAAAGTATGAAGTGTCAAGTTGTAGCAACAGTTGCAGGATAGGTATATTCGTTAGGAGAAATAAAAAGGCTCATGGTTAAGAAACCCAAAACAAATGTCTGAAGTGCCCTTTCCACCTATGTATTGACAGGCTCACTACCAAAGCTGGAAAAATGACTTCCTGGAGAGCCTTCCAAATCGACTCTCTTTAGCTCTGATACAGCCCTAGCTGCTATTTATCATGTGCTGCAATGCAATTGATCCTTAAACCTGGTGCCTGCCAGAACTGTGGATGGCCCTTCCACACCACAGATCAATATAATTAATGGAGAAACTACTCCTTTAGAAAAGCAGAGAAACATCATTTTATAACAGATGTTCATTGGTGTTTTTTAGTTACAGCACTTATAAATTGTACATGCTTTCAAGACGCAATAATATCTCTGTTATAAGGTAGAAGACTGAATGGAAAGAAGAGGGAAGTGACTCCTTCCAAAGGTGTATCCATACTAATGCACATGACAAACATTTTAAAATACATTATGTGCTAAGGCAGATGCATACACTTGTATGAATCAGGGTATTTTTGGATGATGGAGTTCCATCGTCCCAATATATGTTCCTTATATTCTGGATGACAAGAAAGTAGATTAAAGTCTTGCTGACGATACACAGATTTATTTTATTTACTAAAAAAAGAAAACCAAACTCATGATCTTAAATGACACTGTTGCACAGATTATAAAATCTGAATATTGCACAAACATTTACTGAATATTATCTTGTTTACTGTAGCAATCAGCACAGATGATTGTTTAACAATAAATATACATGACAATTAAAAAAAAAAAAAAGTTAAATAGTCTTAATGAATATGTCTTGCTGCCCTTCCCTTAGTACTCTGCTTTAATTGTATATTTGGTACTAATATTTTAGAGGGATGAGTCAAAATGGATAGCACAAAACCCAATCATTTTACATGGAAAACCAGAAATCATTTATTTTCTTTATCCTTCTTTTTCCCTACATTTTCTTCGCATACGGCTATTTTCATTTCCCTTCTCTGATTTTTGGTCATGCTTTTCAATAAATTGGATTATTACTTTTTTAAACAGTAAACAGAAGTCAGCTATAGAGCATTAATATTGCAGAAAATAGTTTGGGATTTTCAAACCTTCAGGTAAACACCTCTCCCTTTTTAATTACATTCTTAATACACTCAGTGCAAATTTCAACATAACCAAGAATCCTTTTCAGCATCTTTCCTTCTATAAAAATATATGGCAGAGCAGAAGCCATTTTGATTTTTTCCACACTATAAATTATGCATATAACACACCTGCTGACTCATAAGGAAAATAATCATGATATTAATTACTTCTCCATATAAGCCACTTATTGATTATTAGACATCCTACATAATTCTCAAATGCCATCTGGAACTAAGGAATGCCTGTCAGAATAAAATATTACATGCTGCATTCCTATAAAAAATAGAAAGCTGTAACATAAAATAATTTTAGTGATTTTGTGTATTTATATGCTTTGGAGAAGAAATTTTAGTATACTAATTTTAGTTTATATATTTTATCAAGAAGCTAGTGACAGAAACCGTGTTCACCTTTTGAATAGTCTGTAATGAGATTCTAAACATTTACCCAGACATCACATACATGCAGTGATTGCCCTCCCAGTGTGAAGATTCCAGTTTTATATTATATATATATATATATATATATATATATTATATCTGTGTGTTGTAATTATTTCACTCCCTAACATTTGCATTGTTAAGATCATTTTGGTTAAGTTAAGCTTGTCATTTCATAAAGATGGCATTATTGCAAATAAAGAAAAGTGAGTTATTTGAACTCAACAGCTGCCAACAGCATATAGGGAATATCTTGTAAAGACAATTAACCTAAATGGCAAAAAAGCTGTTGGATGTAGATGGATGCCTCACTGTTGAAGAAGGCAAATCACTGGTGACTGCCATGTTCAGCCGTGTCCTTTAAACTGTCCTTGAAAACACACAGTCACACAAAATTGATTTAATGCACAACGTGTATGCCCACAGTTTAGATGCTATAATTCTTTTCTCCCTTCAATATTACTGTTTAATTGCTTATATTATGTATAATCACATTTAACAATCTGTTGAAGTGGAAAGGACAGTGAATCTAATCTTTCTGATGAAATATAATTGCTTTTTCCATTCTACTTTCACCCCTATTCACCTATCAAGAATGACCCATCAAAACATATTTATAATTTAATAAGGTCTACAGAATTATTTTTAAAGTCTCTCTTTAATTGTACTGTTATTTTGTAGGATTTTTGTGGTGATTTTTTTTTTTTTTGTGGCAGCTTTCTGCAGCAATTTACTGGTTAACATGAAGCACATCTTCAGTCAGCTTACTCCACATAGTTTAACCTATGCAACACAGTAGAAAGCAATTTTAGTTTTCATTCCAGATTTGCATCTTCCCCAGGGCTACATGTCATATGCATAAGGGCATTTTTCTCTTTCTCCCTCTTTTCTCTCTTTTTATAGCAAAAGCCACAAATGGTTTAGTATGACTCAATAAAGAAATACCATCTTCTGCAACACTGCTAAAAATTGTGCTGATCAGCACTGGCTCCAAAGAACTGGTTTGCTCTTTACCTGAGACTGAGCACACTTCTAATATAATAAATGCTATTCCTGAAACATATAAGCATAGATAATCACTTCAGACATTAAATCCAAGCACATACTGTTGTTACAAAGTAAACTAGACTATACACAAGCAGAAAGCACACATACGATTCAAACAAAGCAGTCAGAGACAACTAAAAGCTCACATTGCTAACATGTAATTCCTGTGTCTATATACCCTGAAGCACCCTGTGCTGGTTAAGTACCATTATGCACAAGCCAACTATGTGCTGATGCATAAATGAATGCATAATCACTGAAGTATTTCCTTATTATTTAATAAGTAATGTTCTTCCTTAGAATAAACATTTTAGGGAGAAGTACTGCATTTCTTGCATTTGCAAGGCAAATATATTACTTTGCAACATCTGTTCTTCGTATGCCTGTGCAACTGAAGACAAGATTTCTATTTAAAGAGAAAAATAGGGAAAACAATCATCGAGGTAAAATAGTGACCTGCTTTGTTGCAGTGGGACCTAGATGCACCACTTTCTCTGCACTCTCCATCAGAAAAGGATTCTGTTGTTCTAGTGGCTGCAGCAACAAAGGAGAGAAAAAAAAAAAAAAAAAAAAAAAAAGAGTTCCCACTCAACCTGTTAGAGCACTGGTTATACTAATGAAGCAAGGAACTGTTGAATTCTTTCTGGATTCTGGTACCTGCTTTGAGCACCTGCATTTAATTGCAATTGTATTTGCCATGGTTTGTGTGCCTTGGAGTAAAGTTATCAGTTATGTTTTAAATTATGCTGAGAGCCTTACAAAACCTGAACAAGGCACTTACAGTACCATATTCCTTTGAACATTTTCAGTCTTGTTCAGATTCCTATAACTTTTCCCATTCTTTCCTTCCTATCATATCGTATCTGCTGGATTTGTAAGCTAATCTTTATTCAAACGTTAGTCTCAGTCAAGACCTCTGAATAAATGAAAGATAGCGTTCCTCGCTGCTAGTGAAGGGGTATAGAAGTTGGGTCACATTTGTATGACTGAGATTTTATTCCCTTTGCTTTGTATTTTTCTTTACTACACTGTCAAAATACTTAAAAGTTATCAAGGTAAGGAACAGCACAGACTTCAAGCTCAGGCATAGTTATTTTCTCCTCCGTAGTTATTATTTGAATGTCTTATGTCATCCTAATGCAGTCCCATTAGCAGAAATCCTCTTTTCTCACTTCATAGCAATGGCTATGTCAACTACGACAAAGAAGTCCAGCAGCATGAAGATGGATGTGAAGACTTATCCAAGGCCTAAATGAGATTTATTTTTAGCTTGTCTGGGCTCCCTCTTGGCTTGAAGCCAGGTGAGGATACATCCAGGATAACAGTATTTAGACGTAGTTAGAAGTTAAATGTGCTAAGTTTAGCCCACTATGCAATAAGGTATTAGCTCCTGGACAGCAAATGGAAAAAAAAGTAAATTATGTTTACTGCTGGATTCTTAATCAGCAGTAAGATATACTGGTTTTAAGTTGGATCCACATCCCATCTCAAGGGACCTGCTTTCAGCCTCAGAAAACAGATGTGTCTCCAGATTTTTTTCCAAAGAAACAGGGTCAGACAGAAGAATCATAGAAGTCAGTCTTCTTGCAGCAGCTACTCATGTGGAAGTAGCAAGTACAAAGAAGAAAGGAGGTCATGACCAACTTACCAAGATTGTTTCAACAGCAACTACAACACTGAGGAGAGAAAGGACTTTTTTCACTTCTTTTACAACCACAAAAGTGTTCTGGTCTGGAATCTGTATCTTCTATATACAAATGTATGCCAACCATAATTCAAAATATCCTTTTTTTTTTTTTTTTTTATAAGCCAGCCTTATCAATAATAAATTGCCTACCTTTCTCAAAAACATTGGTATAATGCTTAGAGGTTCTTCCTTTCTCAGTCCTTCACAAATTATTTTGATTGTATGCAGTAAACAAATATTCTCTACAACCACAGTACAATCCTTATTAATCAAAGCAGCAGGGAGGATATTCCAGGACAGAGATTCTAAACTCAGATTAACTCCGAAAAACGTTTGGCACCTTACTGAAATTGCCTGAATCAGAGATGGTATCACCCTCAGCTCTTCTAATAGTCAATGCAAAACAATCACCACTCCGCAAGGAAAAGCAACATCTTAGGTCGCTCGAACATCACTGAAGATAGGCTGAAAATCATCAAGACTGAGGACGGTTTAATTGGGAATATCTGGAGACAGTAAACCAGATGGACTGTTAGATTGACTGTCATCATTCCTACACAGCCAAACTCATTTCTAACCTTCCTAATAAGTTAGCCAACACTGGTATCATTGTTACTTTACAAATACTATGTTCCTTCTCTCATCCATTATCAGGAAAAAAAAAAAAAAAAAAAAAAAGAAAGAAAGAAAAACTACGAAAACAATGTAGAAGCAATGAAAAAAAGAAAAAAAAAAAAAAAAAAAAGGAAAGCCAGAAAAGAAATGTGGGATAATGAAATTGATAACGTGCTCTGAGAAGTAATGCAGCAAATAAATAGATTTCAGATACCAACTTTGAAGTTAATTTGAAGTTACTTGCACATTGCTTTTTAATACATGGGCTGTGCCTGGAAAACCAACGGAATGAAATACATCACTGGAAAGAGAACATTCCTATCAAAGACTCAAAATACACTGTAACAGTGGACTAAAAATGAGGGATTTGTACATTTTAAAAGTCTAGACAGCAAAAGTGCTGTCTAGATATAAAAGATATACTTTCAGGAATTTGAAATGTGCTGCCAAAGATAAGTATGAATTTTAAACAGTAGTTCAACTGGTCTTCCTACTTCTCAGAGATCTAAGAATTTGACTCATACAAATTGCTTGTCTGCTTTAATGCGGAATTTTTAAACATCATCACTTCTATGACCTTGCTATTCTGGATTAGTCAAGATATTTGACAATAAACAAGCTAAAAGTTAGAAACATATGACCTTAATAGTGAGCTTTACATCAAAATTACAGAACATAACTTGTTCCATAAATGGGCCAAGAAATACTCTAAGGTATAAAGTAGGCTCTGAGGTGACTGTTAATACTCAGATTTGAGATCTATATGAAAGGAATTTTATTGTTAGAAGATAGCTTTGTAATTTTCATTGTCAATTTTCTCATAAGGTCATTAAATCAATAGATCTGTATGCAGCCACAAACAGCAAGGGAGGACACAGTAATCTCAATCAGAGCTTAAAAGGGCACAAGCAAACTATTGCCTATTTTAGGAATTTCGGAGTCTTTTTGGTGGATATAGCTATGATATCTGAAATAGAAAGACTGTCAGGATTGCATTCCAGCTGTGGTAGGGAAACTTTTCGAAAGCAAAAATTTTTTTTCAACCCTTCAAAGAGACAGTATTTACCAACTTGTTTATGTATTTACTATATTATTAATATCACATTATATTTAACCTTTCAAACTTGACCTAGATGTCTCCTGTATTTGGTATTTTGAGAATAAAACAGAAGTGAACTAAATACTAAGTTTTACTGGCTCAACAAAAGTAATACATTTTTTGAACTACATATGATTATTTGTATTTCATGATACTGCTCTAAAATAAAAACAGTTATAAACATGATGATGAAAAAGAATACCCAGCAGATGGTAGGTATTCTCTTCATACCTTTCCTTGCCAAGACAACACCATCTTCTTTTATTAAAGAATGGATTTATTTATTTTTATGTGGTGAACATACTCAAAAAATACAATCTTTATCATTTAAACTTTATGCTGTAAGCTACTCAGACCACTCTTACATTTAATACAAGTTTGTACCAGGCTTAGTACAATAGGTCCCTTTCTTGGCATGATTTCAATGCAGATACTAAACAAATAATAATAATCACCCAATCTGTATTTGGTCTTATAAGTATCCTTGCTTACAACTGCAACTTTTTTTTTTTAATTAGTATTGGTATTAAATATGTATTTGTTCACAAGTGGAGAAAGAAGAATAGCATCTGTGGGCTCCGTTGACATACACATTGCAAATATATACATGATGTGATAGTGATTTGAAATAAATTACTTATAACTATTTCAACAGTCATATAACTCAAAAGACAAGTTATAGTTTAGAGGTATATGAGCAATAAATAGCATAAAGGTTAAGACTGCATAGCAACATAGGTGTAGTAAGATGCAAACACACACCTGCCCAGTTATTAACGGGTTATACTTACTTCTACAGAATACAGAAGACTTTTGAGGAAGAGTTTCAATTAAGACAGGATATATTAAGAGAAAATGCACAAATGAATACAAGAGAAATAGACAATTGAGAAATCAAAGGCCAGCAAAGCAAACACAAAGTTCAAATTTGTGACAGCATTATCTATCCTGGAGAGAAAGGATGGAAGCTGTAAAGCATTTAAAATAAAGACTGTATGTTTGTATTTGAGAAGATGAGTAAACAGACTTTAAAAAGCAAGTGATGTAGGCAGAGGAATAAGCTAAGATGGTATTAAAACCACTAATCAAGTGAATCAAAGCTGTAAGTATTGAAGTCAGACAGAAAGATGAGATCATAACAGTCATGGTGTTGAGATGAGCAGGCCTTCAATGTGATTTATGGCTACAAGGACAAATAGGAACTGTCAGACCTCAAAGCTGCATAGAGCAAGTAGAGTGCATCAGGAAAGAAAAGAGAATCCAGGAATTGTTTCTGACATTATTATACTCAGATGACCACTGAAGACCAAGAAGATTTTCTGAGATAGGTTGAATTTAACCGGAGTGGTGGAAGACCACTAAAAAATATAGCAGTGATGTCTTCATAAAGATTATGTTTATGGCTACATTATCCAAAGTTAAGGTGTGGAGGAAGATGAGAAGGCTGAGGATGGATCCCTGAGAGAGCTGAACACACACATGCATACATACACAAAAAGGAGAAGAGGGAGAGGAAGACCTACCTAACATGGAATAGATCTGAAAAGAGAATCAACAAGGACAAAATGACAAATGCCTAAGAGCAACAAAATTTAGTGAACACTACAGCATATAAACTGAAAGAGATGACAGATGGAGTGGAGGAGAATAAAGGACTAGCCTGGAAATCTTCCAGAAAGAAGTCAAGTGGAACATTAGTAAGATAAATTTCAGTGCAAAAGACAAACCAGAAGTGAGCAGTTCTAGAAAGGCAGCAGAAGACAAGAAATGAAGAGAGTTATACAAAGCATACCTTAGTATGGGGTAAAGGAGAATGAAAGGAGGTTGTTGAGTCTCTTTCTCTGGAGATATTCAAACAGACCCAGAGATAGGAAATTAATCTGGGGAAAAGAAACTACTGAAGTTTAAGGTTGTTTTGTTTGTTGGTGTCTTTACTATAGAAAGATTTGAGCATATTTCTTGTGTAAGGAAAGGAATTCAAGACGAGAGAGACAATTTAAAAAGAATTGCACAAGGTGGGCATGGACAGGTATAGGGTCAGGGGAACAGGTTTGAAGACCAGAAAAAAAATAAAAAATAAAACATAAAATAAAAAAAAAAACACACACACACACATCTATTTCAGATGAAGAGGAAGAAGCTTGAATTTTATCCTTGGTTGATTAGTCTTTAAAAGCTCACATGGAAACAAGGGGAAAGAGAAACTAAATGGAGGCCTATAAAATTAGTAAAAAAAAAAAAAATACAAAACAGGGAAAACTGCAGGCAAAGATACTCATGTCATAACAAAAATCCTAGAAGAACAGAATCCCTAAGAAGCACAGAAAGTCATGAGAATTGAAAGATTTTCACCAGAGATACTCAGCAGTATCTCTGCAGCATGGCAGATGGCATTAGGAACTGAGGAAGTGCAGACTGGGAGTCAGCCAGGACCATGAATTTTAAGAAGGGTTTGGAAGTGTATGAGAAGAACAAAGAAAATAGAAACTAAAGGGAACTGATATGCTGACAGAAGAAAGCAAAGCATAGAGTAATAAAGGAAATAAGAGCAGAAAAGAAGTCATCAAGACTGACAAAAAAGTTTTTACAAAGTTCCATTTCTGGAGTGAGGGAATAAAAATGTTGAGAAAGTTTAAACAGTTATCTCAGAAAAGGAACTCAGAGAACACAGTGCTTAGAAGAGACCAGCTCAGGTGTGCCGCTGATTACACACATGGGATACAATTCAAATGAGAAACAGCCCCAGGGCAGCTACCAAGTTGGACAATTCATCCATGTGGAAACCAAAGTGGGAGAAATTATGAAAATTTAAGAAAAGAAAGTTGTAAGTCAAAGGCAGACAGAGATGGGGAATAGGTAGAGTTGTGTGCATGCCAAATGGTAGAAATGTCAGAGAGGGAAACAGAAACAAATACCTATGTTCAGAGAGCATGCTAGGTGCCAACTTCTTTGGCCCAAATTCAAAGCAAGTATTACTAGAGGGAGCAGTCTTCATAAACACCATGGATGAGCCAGTGTAACAGACAAGGGAACAGAGTGCTGTGGGCTGGAGGGCAACAGCAGGAGGCAAAAAGACAATCTCCAGGTTCTTTGAGACCGGGAACATTCCAGAAACCTCAACAAATAAAATGAAGAGCAAGTAATGAAGGCAATAGGGAGTTTTGCATTTGAAGGAAAAAAAAAAAGAAAAAAAAAAGTATGTGATAGGAATGCTATACAGAGGAGGCTGAACTAGAGGCAGATGTCACTTAAAGCAAGAAAGACAAGACATAGAAGTGTAACCTGCACGTGGAACATAAGAGCATGAGAAGCATCTGACAGAACAGAGATAAACAAGCACCAATAAAGCAATCAAAAGTAACAAGAGAAAAGAAACTGGGCCATCCCAATTGTTGCTCTCATATTTCTTAAAACCTGTTATCTGAAGCTATCACATTACTTTCTACATATTCTACACGTTAGCTGTTTCAACAAATTACATGGTGATTAAAAATGCTAATTAATAAGGGTGATCTACTGTAGCATAGCTATACCAGGAAAAGTTTACATCCTGTAGCTTATATTGCATACGAAGTCCATATAAACAGTATTGGAGGCATTTTAAACTGGTACTCCATAACTGTATTAGAAATTCATTGCCAACATATGCTAATAAATCTTTTGCAATGTAGAACTGGACTAATCTGAGCCCTATTCTCCTAGGAATTTTAATCGCACTTATGAATCATTTGCCCGAATAGCATTCTGATTGCTTAATTCTTCTCATGATGCAGTACACAAGAGAGTAAAAAACATCCCTGGTTAAGCGTTCTTCTGCATCCTTGGGCATACAGATGTCTGGGTTCTTGGGGAGGAAGTGTTTGTGGATTTTATCTATTATTTATTTTGAAGGAGCTTGTTTTGTTATTTTAAGCCTGCTCATTCTTTCCCATGCTAAATACCACAGCTGATGTATCTGATACTTATCTCTACCAGTAATTATTTTCAAGCAAAATATTTCAGAAGGCTAAGGACTGTGAACAGAACTAGGCTAGCTCATGTTTTATGTTTCGCTTTAAATCAGCAAGTTACACAGGGACTTAAGTCCCCAGATAAGGGTGCGGTCTATATATGGGGGCCACAGATGTCAGCTAACATGTTAAAACTTTAGGAACTGATCTGCCTAAGAGGAAAAAAAAAATGAATTGAAATTCATTCATTCCCTGTCACTGCGATACGCTAACTTATGCTAGTAATGCATACTTAAAAAGCAACGAGCATAAACACTTGGAAAAGAATTAAGGGTTATGTGTGATAATTTTATTTTCTTTGCAACATTTATGTTCTAGTGTGATTACATCTACAGTTTCAAATTGATTCCTGATCTAAACGTACCAGAATTCCGCCCATGGAAGAAGGTTTGTAAACTGTAAGGTTTTCTATTTACGTTGGGGTTCAACCACAAAATCCTCCTCCAGGATCATGGCAAATAAAGATGTAACTCCACAAAAAGAAAGGTGAAATCCCATATTCATTTGCACCTTGCACAACTCCAGTTTAGTCAATGAGAACCCAGCAGTATAGGAGCGAGATAAGATTCCAGATCATTTTTATTTTAAAGTATAGCATTGCTATAGACTGAAACAGAACACTTGAAAAAGCATGCATCATAAGAGCTTTCCTCTGCTTAGAAACAAAATGATCTATTTTGAACTGGGACAGAGCATAGGAAAGTCAACCAGAGACTAGAAGCAGTAATGAGAAGTCAGCAGAACAAAACTGAAATCTCACTTGAACCTTTGTCCGCCTATCAAAACAAAATGGCCCACAGTTTTTTTTTAAGGCCAGTAAAGACTGAAACTACCTCTCCCAGTACAGCTTACATCCAAACTGAAGTGCTTCTGACAGATGGAAAAAAGTGGAGAGAAACCAGAATAAACAGACGTCCCTACTTCTGCCTTTAGCAGTGGATCTGACTTTCACAGGGCGCTCAGTACGCCTGCCCATTCCTCTAAACTTCACAGGCACTAGAGCAGCCAGTCTCAACATAACTAGCACTCTGTCTATGCCACTTTCCTATTCGTCTGCTAAATGGGAGGAAAGGGAAAGGGAAAGGGAAAGGGAAAGGGAAAGGGAAAGGGAAAGGGAAAGGGAAAGGGAAAGGGAAAGGGAAAGGGAAAGGGAAAGGGAAAGGGAAAGGGAAAGGGAAAGGGAAAGGGAAAGGGAAAGGGAAAGGGAAAGGGAAAGGGAAAGGTGGCAACTGATACACTTAATGATTAAGTAAAAGATAAGAAACATTTCCTTTTCAATAGCATAGAGATCAAGTCAATAAATCCCGTGCATAGTCCCTGCAATAGACATTACTGTTACTCACTTGAAAATTTAATTCATGGTAATTCTCATTCTTCTTCATTTTTCATCACCCTTAATCACAGGGTAATCACAAGTAATGCACATCCCAAAGAATAATAAAAGATTACCAAAGGTGTGATGACTTTTTCAATCTGACCATAAAAAAAAAAAAAAAGAAAAACAGAAATTCTGACATTATTAACTTCTATTGATCTTTCTTGTATTTTAAACCCTTTCTTAATGTTCCTGCTTCCTCAGTTATTCCTTTTGCTGTTACGCTGCACAACATTTCTGTGGAGATCCAACCAGCCTAGAAGTGCTGTTAAATTTGGATACCTTTCCAACACAAGTACTCCCAAGATATCTTAGCCAACAAAGCCCAGTTCATATTCCAAGTTCTACAAGTAAGACACTGAATTTGGCGTGTAACATCCTTATTTGAAATCACTCTGTGCCTTTGAAGTGGAAGACAACATGTATGATATCAACTTTTACAAAGATTTCAAAACAGTATTTGCCAACAATCACCCAGTAAGCCTGCTGCTGCTAACTGACAGATTCAAAGAAACTATTATAAAGAATAAAGTTACAGGGCACGTGAGTAACAGTGATATGATGGAAAAAGAATTGATCCTGTGGTATCACAAACCTCCTTTAATTCCTTGAAGTAGAAAAGACTAGGTGATATAGGTTGGACTAGGTGATCTTGAAGGTCTCTTCCAACCTAAATGAGTCTGTGATTCTGTGAAGAACTCTATAAATAAAACAAATTGGTTCACAAAGTCTAATCTGATAGTCAAAAGGTTTTCAGCTAGAGTCCTCCAAAGAGTCAACTATAAGAACATAAGCAGCAATAAGATATGAGGAGAAGTTTTTTGCAGGAGTTAAGAACTGATAAAATGTAGAAAACAGAAACCATAAGGAAATCATCATTTCTTCTGGCAGAGGGAGGTCACCAGTGCAGAAGTCATCACTTTGAATTCTGGTGAGATTTGCACTCATACATATGGTATCTTACACATGTATGGATGATTTTGGATTAGCAGCAAGGCGACAAAGTTCACTAATGAGGGATAATTTCCTAAAATCCATAAAGAATTCATAAAGTTAAACTTGAATATGAAGATCTCCAGAAGGCCCTTAGCACACAAAATGTGTTAAGGATGATAAACTGTTGTTGGAGCTCAGTAGGGATCGTAAACTGATGCACCAGAGGGAAAAACAATCTTAGTTTCACATACACAGTGAAATTTTCTGGGCACCACCACATAGCAGTGCGGTCTTGTAGTTTTGGTAAAAAATTCCATGAACATATATCAAAATTCAGTAATAGTAAATTCAGTAGGAAAAAAAGGCAAATAGAATACTATAAATTAGAAATACATAGGGAACAAAATAAGGGTATCATTATTCCCTCTATATACATCTAAAGTTTACCTACATATTGAATGTCAAGTTTATTTGGTTCCTATTTGCCAAAAAGGATATAGTGGAAACGGAGAGGATTCAGATGTAGAGAATAAGAACACCTAGTGTATGAAGGAGCTGTATTAGAAGTCTATAAAAACATGATAGGTATTTGGAGGCTGAATAGAGAAATTACTGTTCAATGTCTTTGCCAACATAGCACCAAGGATGGCAGTATTAAATGAAGATATTCAAAACCAAGAAAAATACTTAGTTCTTCACACAGCATGCTAGTCCAGTGCGTAGAATTCCAGTGGATACTAGCAGCTTCGATGAGTTGAAGAAACTTGCAAACCAGTTCAGTGAAGAGCAATCTATCAAAGGTACCAAATCCAAGAACACCATTTCTGGAACAGTAAGTCCTGGAGGTATGAACTGTCATCGTGCAATTGCCCCACTATTACAGGCTTACCTAGGTTTTTGGCCATTCTCACAGTGATGAGTTGCTGAGCTATGCAGACTTTTGATCTGGCCCAGCACAGCTGTTTTTATGTCCTTATGCTCCAGGGAAAGACATGGCAACTGAGGTAGCTAAAGAAGATCTGCAGTCCCTGCTGAGAGTAAGAGGCCCTCTGATGAGAGACTAGTAAGTTATAAATATGCATCAGTTCAAACTGATCAGAATTGCACTAGGAACCTGATGAAGCGAACAAAACCCTGCCTTCATTAACACAGATAATCTTCCAAAGTGAGGGTTACTGAGCATTGGGTGCTTCTTGTCTTGGAAATGATGAAATTGCCTGCTCTTTTATGAAAAGAGCAGTGTTGTTCCAGTGATGTGCTACATCAGTGTACATCACTATGTGTAACCCATATAGATAAACTGTGAACCAAGAGGGGAACAGATTTGGCAATGAGCATGACAGGAAGGCAGGAACATCCATTATGGAGTTAGCATCAGCTCCAGGGCTTAGCCAATTTATTTTACGGGATCACTGCTGCCCAGCTTTCTATATAAGTGTGTGTCAGAAGTGTCCAAAGCCAAAGAGCCTGAATGTCGTTTGCTGTGACAGAAAAAAAAGCAGTTCACCTTAGGAAATTTTACACTATCCACAGTAGCAGATAAAGGTGCTATTCTGCAGGTTTCTATGTTAAATTAGAGATCTACAGGTGTGTACAGTGTAGTCAAGTAAAGACAGTAAAATTAAAAGGAAGCTAAACTAAAAATTGATAACGACATTTCTATGGATGTAAAAGGAGGCCCATGAGGGAAATCAAGTCTAAGCGATTACCAGGGAAATTTGTTTATAGCTGATGATACAGACATTGCCAAAAATGTAAATTTAATCTCTGTCTCAGCAATTGCAAAGGACACTAAAAAGGAAACGATTTAACACTTCTTATTGGTTGAAGCAGGCAAGAAAAGGACAGAGCATGTCCCAGATCTGTGTTGAGGTTGCTGCTACTATAGATGTTCAGGACACAAGGCAGTGCTTGTAACTACTTTTGACAGCACAGATTACATCTTTCAGTGACATCCACAGCAAATATGCATCTTTGCATTAGAAGTTAGATGACTGAGAAATCTCAGCACATCTGCACCCTACAAAACAGAAAAATACTCAGGAAAGAGGAGGAGGAGAGCAGAAGGCAGACTGGGCAATAACTGAGCCCAGTGAGTCACTGCAAGACACTCACTACCAGTAATGAGAAATCCCCTTATGACTATGTGCAGAAGGACTAGAGACAGTACACTGAGATCTAGCAGAGGGAACAAACCTGCTGAATGTAACAAGGCAATCAGTTACTGGAGAAAGCAGTCATCACTTTCTTCCTGAACAAAACAAGAATGCCAAGACAGATTTGGGTTTTCATACACTTCACATTTCATACATTAGGTAAACTTTACTGTCAATGTCTAGTCCCTTCCATTAAATCCCCGGTCATCTAAGTCATATATTTTGACATGTATTAGCACAACTACCACAACTGATATTCTGAAGATAAAATCACAGTTACCAGACACTGAGCTTCATCCTCAAGAGTAACCACACCATCAGGCCTATATCTGCCATGTAGAATCTAAGCATCCAGTAATTATCTTCAGCAGAATATACAATGCAATAAAAAATCACTATGTTATATTACTGCTAGTATTACAACACTATTCATTTGTATTTTTTTCATACATTAGATTTTTCTAATGATCCCATAAACACACACAAACACACACCTATGAAATCTAAAATTTTATATTCAATAAATATTTTCCTGGAATAGGACTAGAAAAGTTGGAAGAAAAATAGGAAAACATTTTGCTGCTCAAATGCAAGGACAAGGTATTTTTCTGCTGTTTCACTTGCAGGGTTCAGTCAAGTAGAAAAAGAAAAATGACACTGCTTTTGCTGGAAAATTTTAGTCACAGGATTGGGGCATAAAACCAATACTACTTTCATTAAAATAGTTTTAATTGCATTAAACATGGATGCAAACCACATGGGTATGATTTCTTGCATGTATTTTAATGACTGTGTGTATGCTTGCATAAAATTTTTAATAAAGAGAATTCAGACAAGTAAACTCATTATGTTATCAGGAGAGAATCCTGAATCACTGATGGCTCCTATATACATTATTTTATTTAGGCAGCTGAGGGGAGAGAGGGCAAGCTATTAAAGAGGAGTGAAGTTTTACAATTCTTCAACTCTCTCTCACGTAACTTAACACTGTTTTACTTTTTCATTCAATGCACTCAGCAGAATATTTTGCACCAGCTGATGTTTGCTGCATCAGTTGAGAACATTTGAAAGCTCTGTCAATGTTCTGAGGTTACAACAGAAATAATTTTTGGCAAGTTGACTAAAGACACAGCTTATGGATCCCTGAAGTTCATGTTCCCCGTAGTTCACCATTTTTTTTATTACTTATATCATACTTTTTATTAGTTATATCATATCAGATTATATCTTTTTTTTACAGTTCCATTAATATTTACTTAGCTTCAACAAATTAAAATTCAATCTTTCCCTTTAGAATTAATTCTCTGCTCATTTCAATTGGCATTTGGGGACTCTGATTCCATACATCAGAAATTCTAAAACAGCAGGTTTCATCACTAACACAATTACTATGAGTCAAATAAAGCTGTTTTTTAAGCTTTTCTTCTCCAAAGGATTACTAAAAAATATTACTATTTATAATTTTCAGTTCTTTCAGCCCTCGTTGTTCAAAGATCCCTGTCCAAAATCTCCTATATTTGATGGACTAGTTCACAGATCATCCAAATTTCCTTCCCAGATAATACAAACCTTCCCCTCTACCCATCCTGGTCAAGACAAATCTGAAGTATTTTGTCTAGTTCTGGGCTCCCATCTTACATGGGAGACACAGGCATACTGGAATGAGCCCAGTACAGGGCCAGGAAGGTGATTAAGTGACTGGAGCGTCTGTCAAGCAAGGAGAGGCTGAAATATCTGGGACTGTGCAGCCTGGAGAAGAAAAAGCTTAGACAGGACTTAGATTGAACAGGCTACCCAGAGCAGTTGCAGAGTCTCCATTCTTGGAGATACTCAAAATCCGACTAGACACGGTGCTACGCAACGTGGTCTAGCTGTCCCTGCTCTGAGCAGGGGGTAGACTCCAGTTCCCTAGGCTCCAGGGGCTTGGATAACCTCTAGCTGTCCCTTCTAACCTCAACAATTCTGTGATTCTGCAATCATTTTTATTCTTATCAACTTTCCCCTTGATAAAATGCAAAAATTATATTTTTTCCTTGATTTAATGTACTTAGATTACTAGTGTCTGAGTCTAAAATGATAAATAGTTCTACAAAGACTGTCACCAATACCAAGACCCCAATTCACAGACAAGGCAATCCAGTGATCCACACAAAGTAGCAAGCCAGGCTAAATTTTTATTTTCTGTTTGGTTTTGGGGTAGCCATGTTATTTATGTGGGACAGAGCTCCCTTAGTAAAATGAGAATAATAGTATTTCTCCAATTTACCATCCCTTACAATCCTGTAATAATGGTATGTATGTTTTAAAACCAACTCAAGTGATGGTCTTCCTTTCAGGATCAGACTGAAATCAGTAAGGTGCAATGGAAAGCATTATGTAGATTATTCTGTATATTAATTAGTAAAAAATCAATACAAACTATCAGAAATTACCAGAATTATGGTTCAGCTTCTACTTAAGCTTAGCTTAATTATCATGAGGGAAAAGACCATGATAACAGTAGTGAAACAGCACTCACGTTAATGTTGGCTTGTTGTTTGTTTTTATTGTTATTATTAACTTCTATAGATAAGCTACATAAATCAAAATAAACACAGTCTTGCAAAGAAACAAGAAACAGGATGAGCAACTCCTATCACCGTTACTAGAGCAGGGAAGGGGTATGAGACAGACAGACCATTGCTTCTTCTCCCAAATGCCATTCTGTGTAATGCATAACCACACGTTTTTACTGCATTAATCTGTAACCTTCCCCACTACTCCCTCTTAGGAGTTTCCAGCTCTACAGGAATTGGTTGGGACTATGACTGTTTTAAATGGAACACATTACTGGGGCATTATTGCTGTGATGTGTTCACAGCAAGTTTCCACATCTTCATATGTCCCAGCAAAACTCCTTCAAATAGTCTTCCCTCAGAATGATCACACGGTGATACTCTTGGAGTGCAAACTGATAGAGTCATTGAGCAATGTATTTTGTGACCCTGTAGGCAGCTATTGCATACTTATTTTATGCTACATTCTGTTTAGGGCTTTCTGATACACTTACACTAAGTCTACCCCAAAACAGGTCATTAGGCCCAGTGATGGGGTATATGAATTAAAGTACTAAATGAGAAGAATCTGACTAGGGAACAGGATCATCTCCTGGGAGGAAGACTGATGTAGGACAAGAGGAACTGAATTCTCACTCTGAAATTACTATTTGTTTCTAGTGTTCTTTTGCCATTTGTGAAAGCTTGGCCACAATCTCTCATTTGCCCTAGTGTTATCGTGTCCTTAAAAATTGGCACTATTAGGCATGAAAAGAGTCAGTAGTGTGGAATTAAAATGGCAATCAGAAGTAGGCAAAAGCATGGCCGTACACAACTGAGTATGTACATGTGTGTGAGCGTTCATGTTTAGAATTGGTAAATGACACCAATACCAGGCTTCTCACACAACCCACTAGTTAACACAGTTCCTAAAACTTCCATACAGAGCTTTAATCCTTCATAAGATCTTTATCATCAAGTTCTGAAAATATGAATGTTTAAAGATTGGGAAACACACTATACTCACAGATGTGTATTCAAAATTCATGGTCAAGGGGAAGGAGTTCTTTAGTTAGTGAGACCCTTTCTAACACAGCATTCTACAAAGTGCACTTTCAAACACAGGTGCAATCAACTTGGTCTGAGGAGGGAAGGTAAAGTTTTAAAGAATGCACTAAAAAA
The DNA here is from genome assembly GCF_047663525.1 of Anas platyrhynchos. Classification (NCBI taxonomy): domain Eukaryota; kingdom Metazoa; phylum Chordata; class Aves; order Anseriformes; family Anatidae; genus Anas; species Anas platyrhynchos. The sequence goes on along the minus strand of NC_092593.1, from coordinate 17,872,832 downwards.
ACCCTTGTGTTAGGTGATGCCACTTACACTGCCATTGGATAATGGAGAGCTAAACAAACAAAACAGTTTCTATAGTTTCAAGTTTCCAGATAACTTCTAATTCCCTTCCCTCATGCGTCTCTACCTGGCTGCAATTCCTCCTCTTACAAGAACTTTACCTCCTTCATAGATTCCTTAGGAGTAGTATTCTACTGTCTCCCCAAATGAAGAAGCACCTAATGGGAGTATGCCCTTTGACTGAAATACATACTCAAACTCACTTAAAACAGTTGGTCACGTTGGTATTTCAAAATGAAATGACCTAAACGCAGACTTCCTCAAGCTAACATTATTTGCCAATTTATTTTGTTCTGTAGATAATTTCCATACTAAGCCTGCCACAATGCATGTCTACTGCATTATTTTGGGATTACCAATGTCACATTTTGAAAACAGAATACAATTTGCAGAATTAATATAAATGATAAAACAGAATCCAGGGTAAGTACATGGCATACTGTTATAGCTTCCACTTATGCAAAATTTCAGGAAGATCTAATTATTTTTAATGAGCAAAGGAAACTCCAGGAAGAACTTCAAAACACAGGTAAGTCAAGATTTTAAATTATACTTGAATAAGAAAACCAAAGAAGCTGGGGGGAGGATTGGTCCTTTTAAAAAGGCCTCAAATACCCCGCAAAGCAGCAAAATACCATGAAACCAATACTTTCAGGAATTTCATTCCAATGCCAAGAAACAGAATGTACTCATTGTGACTAATGCATTAAAACACTGAAATTAAATTCTAACAGATTAAAAAGATCTTGTAACAAGTGAAAGATATACTGAAATCATTTCAAACCTAATCAAGCTTAGGAGTAGGGAAGTCTTTTCCCATTATTATTAAGAATGTAAGCTGGATAAGTAGACTGGGAAACTATAAATTATGGGCAGTAAGAGTAATAAAACATTTTTTAGAAATATGTTTTTAATTAAAAATGAGAAGACAGCCATTTTTACTGAAACTACTTGCTGTACATTCTCAAGTTTGGTCTTTTGTGGTCTCCCACACATATTCATTTCCAATAAAATGTTATTAAACTGGGATGAAACTGGAATGCAGTTCTAAATGCAAAATCAAATCCGTGTTTTTCCATGTTTACATTTTTAGGTGAAAATATGAAAATATTTTCAAACCTTGATCACTTAATCCTGAGCTTTGGGGTCAGGAAGTACTAATCACCCCTGCCAATCTGCAGTCCAGTTACATGTGCAAACTGTTGTTTCACAAGAATAAAGCAAGCAACAGAAATATTGCACATTACTTTCAGGCTTCAGCTGAGCTTTTAAAACACATGGCCAAATACGTTGCCATGGAAATGTTCTGCAAATACATCTAGAATTTCTTAAGATGGAGCTGAACATCGTTTTTGAAAATAAACTTCTCCTACAAATTCTATGAAATATAATTGCTGTATGCTGTATTCAAGGTATTCAAGGGCAATAAAATAGGAACTCTTCAATGGCTATTATCTACCATTTATAACACCTAATGTGATAACAGTATAACTAATACCATTCTGTCCTTCATACATGAAATTAGGCCACTATCTTCCTATGTAAAATACCCATATACTTGTTTTCTTTTATGTTCTTGGACTTTCCTATCAGTCACCACAATAGATTAGCAGCTCCCAAAGTACCAGCCTTGCAATAAAGTTGGCAACAATTATAAACAAAAAGGATAAGTAAAAATTAATTTGGTTTTAAACAACATTCTAAATATTTAAGTTATTAATCTTCCATTTTACAACCCATTAGTATTAGTATGCATCACTGAGCATAATAATTAAAAAGGGGAGAGTTATCTTGCCAAACTTTAAGCGTTATGTTCAGTGAGCTATTTTTAAATCTGATTTGAAACGAAGGGGAAAAAAAAACCTACTACTGCAAAATGAAGTAAGATCTGTGCCTGCAGAATAGCTCAGCTCTGTTACACAATGTGATACGTTCTTTTAAATAACCTGCCACTGTAGGTAAGAGTTGCCCTACACTGTGCTTCATCTGAAAAATAAACACATTCACACAATAGCATTGTGTTGCCATGTAAAGACAAAGCAAAATAAAACTGCAATACAGCCTTGCCATTTTACTTTACAGCAAAGGCATAACCTGCTACCGTGACTTAGTTAAAAGAAATCATATTCACAATAAAAACAGGTTGAAAATATATATGCAATAACCTTACATTGTTCAAATAGCAATTCACAACACATTAGATTTCCAAGATATACATTGCTCTGCTTATGTAAACAGTCTACCCTATAAATCCTGTAGCAAATCCAACATGAAGCAATTACACAGACAAAGAGACTGTAAATGACCTAAAACTGTAAAACAAACCCTTGTGTTAGAAATATTAGTAAACTATGAGGTCATACCTGATGACTTAAAGACTGTAATGTCTCACCGGTTCCAAGCTGCATGACCTTTCTATTTCCAGAGACCCCCAAAAATTGCATTTCCTGTCTCACAAAAGTGCATCACAGACCCATCTATCTTTCAAAATCTTCTGGGCTAGTGAAGAAAGCATTAACAGCCATTCTGTCCATCAGTAAGTGCTGGAGTCATTACCCTCAAGATATCAGATCTTAAATATAGTTTCCTCCGTGCAGTTACAGACATCCAGTAGTCAAGGAGGCTGACACAGCTATATCACTGATGCTGCTAATGCCATCTGAAAACAGTAAGCTTACTGCTTAAAGCAATCCTGCATCATCCAAACAGAACAAGCCACATCCTTCAACTCCTCACTAGCGTTTTTTTTTTTTATAAAACCTAGAGCTGCCATTATAGATTTTGTTTTCATCTGTGGTCAGCTAAAGGAGAAATTAGATATTATGCAACCAGCTTTGCATTAACAAAAGAAAAGCAGCAGATGAAATGACATATCGAGGTTATCAAATTTTGCTTGCATGACCACTCCTCAACAAGCAGTATCACCATTCAGAAGCAGCATCACAATCTGATCCAAAGGAAAATTACCAGAAAGAAATTACAAACAATTTACAGGCAGCAAGGCATTTAAATATCTCTGTGGTACAGAAACAGCTATTTTGTGCAGCCTTATAAATCTGAGTCTCTAAAATTGAAAACATTGCTTGCCTAAGTATTTTGGTGTTTATTTTCAAGAAATTGCATGATCACTGCATTGTTTCCATTACTCCCTGCTAGCAGCCAGAAAACAGCATGCCTTGAAAATGTGCCAGTATTATGACAGCAAAAATGTGTTTTGATATCAAACAAAGCAATCATGCATGGGTTTTTTTCTGATACTAGAGACCTTTCAAGCTAACAAATGCACAGTATCCTCCTTAGTAATTTTTAAACAGTTAGGACTACACAGTAATAACCAGACTTTTTATTCAAAGACCTATTTGATACAATTGTAAAGGAAAATAGATCCTTACTTAAAATTATTGCTTATATTTATTTTTGCTATCATTCTAGCAACAAACTTGTGCAAACAAAAAAAAATCCCAACACAGAATTAGAAAGAAATATTGCAACCAATAAACTAGAAAAGTTTTCATTTCATAACTCTTCTGTATTCTTGACCCAATGAAAAATTACTAGCACTGGCACAGTGAGAAAGTCCTCTAGTGACAGGCTGTCCATAACATTAAACACACAGGAACATTACCTCAACACATGCTAAACACATATTCCTAGTGAATGAGTTTTACAGACAAATAAAACTTGGGGAAAAAGACAGAAATCATCCTTAATTAAACTATATTGGCTCAAATAGCTTGCATGTTTTCAAATTAATTTTGATGTCCTTCTTTACTTTGAAATACAAGCAGAAGCTGAAAGTAGGAGCAAATGGTTCTAAATTAATTCACCCAGATCATATTCTGTTAGTTTAACATTATTATTATACACTTGTAGTAATTGCTCTTTTGAGCAACTTACAGTTAATCAAGTTTGGCTTACAGTCATTCACATTATGACACTGATAACAGCAAACTGGTCTCATCCATGAATACCACGTATCTCCCTTTAGAGAGAGAAATTGTCTTCTATAAATTTTTAATTGTTTCACTTCATACAGCATGCTACTGCCTTAACAAAAGGACTCTTCACCTACAAGGAAAGGAACTCACTTAGTCACACATTCCTAGAGGGTCTCCACTGACATGTGGTTAGGTATAGAAAATTCCTGGCTAAGGTAGCCATCTTCAGTAACAGATGCTAGTTAGCAAAGCCCCAGGAGGCTTTAACTGCACGAGGGAACCAAATCAGGCCAGACTTGACACTGCTTTTTATACTCCAAGAGAGTTAACCTAGAGGCCTAACAACCTGATGCTACTATTTCAATGCTGATGATAGTGGCAGTCAGGGCGCTGCTTCAAACACCGGCAATGTTCTTGAAAGCTGACACTTCCAAAGTTCTTCCAGAATAATTCATGAATCCACTTTCAACCAAAAAAAAAAATTACTAAATTATGTGCACTGGATATAAATACATATGCAAGCAGACAAAAAGCCCTTCAGAAAATAGACTGGAGTGATTCAGCAATAAAAGAAGAGGAAAATTGCTTTCCCTGATCAGTGTGGAATAGGAATATATCTCAAGTTAATATTTTCATTTCAAAAGATAATTTAAAATAAATGTCGATACATCATTACTAAGTATTAATGTATTTATTCCTATGCAAACACTCAGATCTTCAATGCTATATTCAGATCAGTAGCTGCTTACACCTACATAGGGGAGTACAACCACAGGCGTACAGTCCATGCACTGCTGACAACCTTAGCATGTGTGCTAAGACCCCACATGCCACACAGCCAGGATACAGAGGCCAGCAACATGATATGAAAAAAGCAAATGACCAAATAAAGAAAATTGGAAGTTGCCAACTCACCTCTCATAAATACTATGTAGGCTCTCTCTATGCTAATCTGTTATATGATGATCTCCCTTCAAAGAGTGAAAACACACAAAGCTAGGAGATACAATCACTGATGTCAGAAACATAATTTAGAATTTCTATGCACAAGGACTAAAAAATCTCTCTGCAGTTGGAGATGTGAAGAACTCATGAGGCAATAAGGGACATTATAGAATAATATCTCCCTGAGTTAGGTTAAAATCTCAGTACAAATTCTAAATGCACTTAGAAGTATACAGTATTTCTTTGTGCATATTATCGCAGCTGCAGAAGCTTTTCCCAAAAGATATTCCATATTTTAATTCATGGCAATATAATTACCATTTTGCAAATGTGAAAATTTTAACATTTCATTAGCAATGGGTATAGACAGGTGTAAATACAATAACGTTTTATAGTTATTTGACAAATGTTAAAGCAAAAAGCTGATAATCCATTCCCTTTGGAGAATCAACAGGTATCTCTTTACAGCATACAGAAGCATTACTCACAATATACAGTTTGATCTTATTTTATTTTTTCTTCAGAGAAAAAGAGCAAGAATTAAAAAAAAAAAAAAGGCAAATTCAGAGTTCCTATGGATTATGCAAGATGAAACAATGGTCACTCTGAATCCATCACAAACCAGCTTTATGTCAGAGACCTGACAAAAGCAGGTAGCAAGTAGACAGCAGAACATCCATCACTCAACTTTTGAGATTCAATTTAAGTCAGATTTGCTAGTACTAGCAATCATGACAGAGAACATTTGAGATCAATTAAAAGTGTCGCAGATTATAAAAGTAAGGTGAAATGATGTAGTGCTGTACCAAACAAGCTGGAAGAAAAACACGGACACATATTCCTCAGCAACATTTTGAAGAAACAACTTTACTACATGTATTAGTGGCTACAGCACAAGCAATATGAATGATGCCAAAAATCACAGTTCGGGTTTGTTCAAAAAGCTTCTGATGACAGTATTAGAAAGCACTGCTAATACAAGAGAAATGGAACATTAACAGGAAGACTTGGATTACTTTTAGGACCACAAGAATAAAACTGAGGTAAAATTTAATAATGCAAAATGCAATGATGTGAACTTAAGATCACTGAGTTTCTGCTAGAAATTGAGAGCTCGGGAGCTGAAAACCACAGTGGGAGAACTGAGGGGGCAAAAGCTGATCACAGAGTAATTACAAGCTACCAATGTGATGTCCCTATGGAAAAGGAAATGAAATCTTTAAATTACCAGAGAAGATATTTCTCATATACAGATATCAATATTAATGCAATAATATGAAGCTTATTAAAAGCATATTGTTCATGATTCTGATCATCTATGCTTAAAAAAATTAATTCAAACTGCAAGAGATAAAGACTTCTACAAAGGTCAAGGAAATTTGGAGAAGAAACTGAAAGGGTTTGTTTTGCTTAGCTTAACAAAGTAAAGACTAAAGGGGAGGTCTATGTAACTGTGAAGATGCCAGAGACAAGGAAAAGCATAAATATTCGGTAAAAACTATTGTGAAACAAGCATAAATACATAAAATTTGTAATGCTGTTTTGGGTTTTGTTTTCACTACCTATCAGAAGCTGAAGGTCTGCAAGAGCAAGAAATCAAAGACCAAGACTATGCTTTTCTTTCCTATATATTTGCAGGACAGGATCATGAAAATGCAGGGGTGAAGAAAAAAAGCTGAAATTTAATGAACAGCAGGATTAGTAATGATAGCAGTACTGAGAAAATTTAAGAGACTAAACCTACTGGAAATAAGTTTAGAACCCTGAACCAAATTAAAAATAAATAAATCAAAGTTTAAAAATTAAATAAACACAAATGACTCAGCAACAGCTGGCTTCTGTACTGAAGACACCAAGGTTTCTTCTTGATACACTGAATGGTATTAGCAATATAAATAATTTCTCTTAACCAAAATAATTCATCAGATCTTAAGTTTCAGCTGATCATTTACATCAACACAGATTCAAAAATATCTTTGTACTTGAGTGGAATAAGCTCAAAAGTAATTAACGATAGCCCATTCCTCTTTAATCCTAATGAAAGGACTGTTTCTATTACCTTCCTTTAGTCTACATATTTCCCTCTTACTTAATGCTCCCATTAAATTACTGAGAGTGGGGCATGTTGTAAAACATAAAAACCCTTCTCTAGGCAAAAAATAAATCCATTTAGAAAATATAAGTTTAAATTTATTAACTCTGTGAAATCTTGTGATAATTTATGGATATGCTTGCTCTGTTCTCTTAAATGAAATACTGTTCAAAGACTCTCCTTTTGTGATTATTTCAACAGGCATTACATAAATCTAATCAGCTCATCTGCGGATAACCATGACTGTGCTTAAAGGAAACTTGAAGTATTTATAAAACAAAATAGAAAATGAGCAGAGACAGACCTGAACCACCACTGTGTAGTCAAAATGTACAAAGGAACTGCTTGGTTTCAACTTTTCCTAACAGTTAATATAGCAGCATCAAAATCTGACGCGCCAAATACCCCATAATCAATGTTTCTGCACCCTGGCACTAAAACTGAAGCCTGTAATCACTCTCTGATGATCCAGGTCACTGCTGCTGACAAATTAGAATAAATGTATAACAAACAGTGGAAAAAAAAATAAAAAGAAGAAAAAAAGTGAAAATATTTCTTACCAATATTTTAAATTCAAAAACATCTTGAAAATGCCTGGCAACCCATTCCCCAAAAAACAATGCAGGAGAAAGCAGAGATCCCCTGTGTTTCAGACTGTTGATGAACGCAGAGTCTAAAGGTGTAGACATATACTACTAATGCTATGCTTGCAGTGTACATAAAAGAGATAGGTGCTTACATTTGTACTTGGAGAAACACAAAAAATAAATGCAAACAAAATCTCTCCATCGTTCACAATTGTATGTTTTCTTTCCTAGCAATATTATCATTTTCTAGACTGTATGATTTAAATATTTGTAAGAACAAAAAATTTGTGAAATGATAAATTTTAAACTTTTGTCTACAAGGTTATATATAAAATGACCATGATTTTCCTTTCAGACTTTGCAGAAAGCAAAGGTTTTTACCTTTTTAAGCACCTCAACAGTATTTTAACTTACGCCATAGCCTGTGAAAAACTTTCTCCTTTTATTAAGCAACTAGGACATGGCTGACCTCCAACCACTAGGGAAGCTAATATTGACCATAAGAAAACATTCTCCTATCCTCAGAAGCAGAGGGTGGAGTTTAGATTCCATGTTGTACAGGGCAACATAAATTTATTTTCCTCACAAAAGAAAAAAATAACAATTTGATCAATAATGTTGGAATCTGATTAACAAAGCAAGTGCTGCCTGCCTTTCTACAGAAGGAACAGAACAGATGATGATGCTCTGTATATCTCCCAAATATTAAGCATTACCAAAGGTGCAGCCTAGTTATATTGCACAACTTGTACCTTTCTTTCAATTTCAACCCTTTTCATTTCTCCCTTGTCCCTGAAGATGAAGAAAAACTCCTTCCTCTTAAGAAAAAATTGTCAGTTCACTAATTCTAGCTTCTTAAGCGCCTCAGAAGAGATCTGACTTTTCTAAATATTTTGCATTAAAAAGTTCTCTTTCAAGGAAAAGAAATGTTAAATTTTGACATATAATTACCATTATCCTCTCTGCTGGCAGAAAATGATGGCAAAATGCCAACTTGCTTGTCTGCTATAGATAAGACATTTCCAAGCTTCCATCCTTCCCTTTAGAGAAAACAGAAGGGGAAGACCAGCCAGGAGAAAGCCTACCCTGTCAGCTGATCCTGTAAGAAATAAAATTAATATTCTCCTAGCAGAAATCATTTTCTTCTGAGCCTGAGGTAAATGATATGCCTTACCATATGTTATGATGGTCCTTTCAAGAATGACAAATTTGATGAATTTTTCCTGGATGGTCTTTCTCTCAATTCAATCTCTTCTCATCACCTCCAGCTTCTGCTGCAGGCAAACTCTCAAGGGGCATAAATCAGCATAGCATCACCAAATTATATAACTTATACCCACTGGGGATTTAGCCCCTTCCACTTCAGATTCAGCACACACACACACACACACAAAAAAAAAAAAAAAAAGTGCATTCTTCAATCTCTTTGATCTGTGTATAATTACCATGACCTATTGCTGAGCCTCGACACCGATACACTCATGAGCAGAAAACCCAGCCATTTTTCTTAAAGGAAGACCTCTAAAAAGACTATATCCACTCACAAAATACACAGAAACAGCTCTAAATCAGTAAAAGTGGTTCAATTCCACAAGTGAAAAAAAAAAAAAAAAAAAAAAAACAAACCATAAAAGACAGATTTGTACAAGCTTTTTCAGCGTATATAAAAATACTGGCATACTGTTACTTTGACTGCAGACTCAGCTGTGCACTTCTCCTTAGTTTACCCATACATCTAAGCATTAGGAATGTCTGAATATTATTTGTCATAACAAAATGGTGCACATGGAGAGCAAACGGGCTAAGATTAACTGCACCAGCTCTGTCCTTCCACCCGTTTCTGGGAGGAGACAGAGAAAAGCTATTCAAGCAGTACATGCCTAACTAAAAGCTAAACTTGTTATTTATGACTGCAAGAGCAGGCATCCACAGCCTAGATAGGCACTGGGTTAGGGACAGTCCCCCTTTTGTTGATGTAGGAAGAAGACAGGGGAGAAAGAGAAGTCCCCCAAACTTGGAGTAGGCCCAAAGGATGCTAACATTAGGACACGGGATTGAATCACAAAATCAGAGAAACAAACTAAATAGGCTATAGAAACTAGACAAATTCATAGATGGATAAAAGGGAAGAAAATCATTATTTCCTACAACAATTCAAAATGCTTTAAAACTGTAATTGCCCACACATTGTTTTAATATTTAAAACACAATTTACACCCAGTAATGCAAGGGTAAGAATAAAAATATTAAGATACCAAGAAAGAAAAATAGCTAATGGTTGCTTCAAAGATAGAAAACTAGGACAAATGCCTGTTGGAAGATACAGAGTCTCCCATAGGAGCTTCAAAAGTCAGACACTGCCTGCTTTTAAAGTTAAACTGCCTTTCAGCTAACTACTTCAGTACATGATACTTGTTAAAGAAGCAAAGCGGAAAGGCCAGAGAAAGGTAAAAGAAAAGCGAAATGCAGAAAACATAATACTTAGGGACACATTCCAGTCAAGGGGACTTCCTTGTTTTTGAAGGGGGATTGGCAATTTCATATATGCTTATGTTACGATGGTAAGCAACAACAAGAAAAAAAAATTAGTCAATTCTTGTGAATATTATTCAAAAGAAATGAATACACAGTTACATTAAACACTGTTTCCTGCTGTAAGAAAAGAGAATACTGCAAACACCAGAGTGAAATTGTAATACCTGGAGTGCAATAGCAGATCTTGAACAGCACCTATTGTGAAGACTCTTTATCCTTAAATAAAAATATTAACTGTGGCACTGTGTGACTGTTAAAACTTTGTTTAGCCAAAGGTGCAAGGACTTTTTTCCATGATTCTCCATAGTCATTCTTTCCTGGGTACATATATGCTATATACACACACAAGGAACGTATACCATTACTGATCCTAAAATATTCCATGACTTTGGGCTGCCTACCAGATTTCTTGTGCATTACACAGAAAACATAGCTATTGGTTGACAGTGTAAAACCTAAATGATCAGACCTATAATGATAATGAACCTCCTGCTTTGTCCTGAAAGAAAAATTCAGCAGCAATCAACTTTGCCTTTCCTTTTTCCTCTGCCTCAGAGAGGCAGAAAGAAAGTGGTGTGAACAGCTTCCTAAAGAATAATGATGGCTGATAGGAGGTTCCTGAATTAGATAATATCTTTCCTACTTTCATCTCCCTCCAGTGATCATCAGTGGGACCGTCATATATCCTCCACTTTCTTGCTTTCTTAAAGACTTAACTGTTTTCGAAGTCAGGGAGAAAAAAGCACAGACAAGTTCTGAAGGAAATCCAAGGCTGCGTGGTATGAGATGACAGTCTGCTTCTGCAAGTGAGTATTAATTATACTGCCTGATAATCTCCCCTACTCGAAACCTTTTTTAAAACTGTCAGTTATTTTACAGCTGTGAGCCAGGTTCTATAAAAAATTCAGAGAAAAGGGTAACTACGAAGCAAGGTCATTCTCACGACAAGACAGTTGTCCAGCACCCTCATCGTACAGCAGAGGGCACATGGCGTTAACCTGTGCCATATCCAATGTTTCAAAAGACATAATCTTAGGTGCTTAGATTAAAATCTGATCACTGAGTTCTCAGACCAGACTCCAGAACTAAATGAAGGCCTGCAGCAATACCAAATTTGTATCGATGGAAAGATGTGACAGTAATCCACCAGAGAAATAATAATAAAAATTTTATTTAAAAAAAGTGATAGGATTTCCACTTCTCTTTTCATTACCCAATTTTCTTTTTAATATGCATATCACTGAGGTATAAATGCTCTCATTATTGTAAAAAATGTTTCAATTTTTCATGCAAAAAATGTTATTCTGTTTCCTTTGTCTTTACTGAAATAAATATTAACATTTAATACTGTGAAATTCCCAGAGTTAGATGATTAGAAGCTGACTTTGAATTGTCAGAACAGTCTGCACAAGAAGTGGTGCTAGCTTTACTATTTGGGACATTCAAAACTCAGCTGAATAAAATGCTGTTAATCTCCTGCACAAAGCCACCTTTTGTTATCAGGGCACTAAAAAATTGTAGTCAATATCACACTTCTTAGCATGTTCAGCCATATCATGCCTCAAATATCAGGTAATTAAAACACCTTACCTAAATATGTAACTACATCAGTATCACACTATCAAACCAGATATGTCTCTACATTATTCTGATTCTTGGACAGCTTAAGGAAAGAAGTGTTTAAATGCAGCTTACCATAAAAAAAAAACTTCTAGGAAACTTGCCTACTGTTTGCAATTTTGTTGTTAATAAAATCTTGAGGAGACACTAGTGACAGAATCATTGAACATTATAATTATTGAGCTTGTTTTTCCAAGCTTCCAAATTAAATTCCAACAGATGACCTCTACATTTTGACTAAGTTCTACTCTTATTACATAAAAAACATGAAGTAATGAAATGTTATTACATTCATTATTTGGAAAGTTTTCAGATAAATTGCTAAAAATTAAGGTTTTCACAAGTGAGGCAGAATATATGGAAAAAAAAAAAAACATGAAGTTTTGAGTTAACTTTAAATAAGTGGTACTCTAAATTCATTAAGTACATATAAGGAACGGTCTTTTTCTTAGTTCCTCCCAAATCTGTACTTCAAGAAGTTCTTGACTACTTTTCAAGACAATATATGACACAATAGATGCTATCCCATATATAATCCAAGAATACCTGCATTATTTCATCTGATTACCCTCAAATCCCTATACAGTATGAGTACATAACGATTCTTTGAATCGTCAACCTAGTTTTTGTTTCTGAGGATAAGTTGTACATTTTAACATGCTCAGTGTTGTGTGCAAACTCATAGGGGAACAGTATGTAAAAGAATCATGAAAAGAATCATTCAAATATGGTACCTGACACATACCACCAGTAAAATTTTTGAACATTTCAACTATGGTACTTTCATTTTCTCTGGCTGGCCAAGAAAAACGTCAATTTCAATTGCAGCCTCCTCCCTACCCTACAAAGAAAATAAATTTATATTAAAAACAAATATATGGCAGCCAGCACACACTTAGTAGCAAGGTGATAAGAGAACTCTTACCTATTATTTCATAAATTCTTCCTCATTATTACAGTTTTTATTCATGTAATTCATAAAAAAGCTAGTTTATCATACAGCATTTTAAATATCACAGTTATAGTATGAATCCCTATGAATAACTCATTTAAATAATTAGCAACAACAGTTCACTAAGTGTTAGCAAGAAAAATCGAATAAATGTAATAGAAATAATTCATGCTAATGTAAAAGACCATGCTTTACACTGAGCCAAAAGAAACAGTTCAGACCATAACAGAAAAAGAAAAATCTCATGAGTTTTTTTGTTTGTTTGTTTAATTACTTTCTTAACTTCACTTAGCCTCCAGCATTCAATAGACCATAGATTTTATATATAGCCTGTTCTAATGCATCACAAGCTGCTGGTTCACTTGGCAAACAAGAAAGAAAGGTGACTAGTGAAACAAAATTATGGCCTGAATTTAAGGTAGTATAAACCTGAGCTTGTTGCCTCTTTCTCACCTTGAAGACAAAAAACATCTTTCACCATCAGGAGAAAAAGAGTTAGTCCAACACAGAGAAATGTGTTCTCTGTTCCAACAAACGCTCCATATACTTACCTGATTACCTCTCCCAAGCATACAATGCCTAAACCCACATTGTAAGTAAAAATCTAAACCTCTCATTTCTAGCACCATCATAACCTATTTCAAGAAAAATGCTTTGCTCTTCCTTGCTTGTGCTGTCATGCACTTCTACCAACTTGACATTCCTAAGTCTAAGCCTATTTTCCAGGTCATCTAGATGACTTTTGTGCAATGCCTTACAGCCACTGGTCTTTATACCTAGTTGGCACTGTGCTAACATCGAAACTTATACCACCTATCACTTTTGTTACCAATGAGGTAAAGCCTTCTGATCTTCTAAAAATAACTTCTAGACAATCCGAAGCTTTTTAGAGACATGTTCATGTGTGTTAACCACACAAAACGTTTTTGAGCACCTGGTACACTACCCAGATAGAATACAAAACAATGTCAAAGGCTGACCACCAACCTCTCAGATGTTCAGCAAGCCAAAAATTCTTACACGCAATCAAGCATAATGGGCCATTCTGGTCATGCAAAACAGAAAATACACTGGCCAGACAAGAGAAGGGTCTATTTCTTCTCAGCAAAATCTTTTTTTTCTCTTGTTCTGCCATTTTTCTTGTACATAATTTCATTTATAACATGATGTTTAAAAAGTCCAAGCAGCTATCAAAAGCCATATTAAAACAGCAGGTTCTTTTTAAAAACCATTTTTCAAGCAGCTTGAAAAAACAGCATTCAATAGTTATCTCTGATTTTAATAGCACAAGTGCAGATTTTTGCTGTTTGTTTAAGAAATACATGCATTGCATTTTATATGAACTCTTATTAAGCAGTTTTGGTTTGAATCAGTGCTACCACAGAAGCAATGAAGGTGGGTAAAGGGCACAAAAAGCAGGAGAAAGAGCCTCAGGACTTCTTTTGCTCCTTCCCAGTGTGGAACCCTAGAAGAGCTCAGTGACACCTGACATCAGCAGGGTCCTGATTTCTGTTTGGTTCATCCTTTCTTTTGCCCCATCCAAGGACCTCCCAGGGTATCTCCTCCTGCTCCTTTACCAGAACGTTTCTGCCTGACCCCCCGTATTGAGCACCACCTCTCTATGCAGTCTGTCAGCTATTCCATATGCTAAATTAATAAATATAAACTGTACTAATTATTCATACAGTCCAGTCTGACACATTAGATTGAATGTCATGATTATCCTAAAGGTAGAAAGTGTTGAGTTTTACATAACATGTTCATTAAATGTAGTGAAGTAATTAAAGTATGTTAATTAGGTAACAGACAAAAAGAACTTACTATTTGGTAGAGACTGGTCACTGTTAATACCTTGCATTGTGTTAATACCTTGGCTGTATTTTTATGCTTAATGAGCAAAAGGGAAAAGCTGATTATTCAGAAAGCAGAAAAAAATCACATGTGTTACGTGTTGGAAAAATAGCCTCAGGTGACAGAGGAAACACATACCAAAGGAACTGGCACTCTAACAAAGAAAGTATCATTTCAAAACCCATAAACACTGTGCTGTCACTGAGAATTTTACATATTCAGATTCCAGAAAGCAATACTTCATTGTTAATGATGCCAATAAAGTTACAAAAAAATGATTTTACTTGCACAAGTTATCTGTTCTCCCTGTACTATGAAAGTACTTTTTTCCTTTTTTTTAATTTACTTTATGAAAAATGAGATTAAAGCTTTCATATAACACAGTCTAGTTATCAAAACAATTGAGAAGCAAGAAATTATTTATTATACTGCTAAGCACATGGAGTAAACGTTGATGGGAAAAATATATACATATGTCTGGCACATTCTGACCCACAGAATGCTCTATATGCAATTAAAATTTACTCTGGGCCCACATTAAAGCAATGTTTTTTTTTCTTCCATATTTTATCCCTCTGCTTTTCATGTGATTTGAAAGGGCATGAGCAAACTTAGAAAGCATTTTGATGTACGGTGATTAGGAAAAAAAAATAAAAATCCTGTTAGTCCTCCCAATAATATTAAGGTCTGTACTTCATCAGGAGACAACTGAAACAATTACAGTAACAAAGGAGAGAGATGCTGGCTTTCATAAACTACTCAGGACAAAAGTAAACTACTTAATTTCTTTGTGAAGCTCAGCAACATATATTTCGGATCTAGGCAAATCAACAGTCACCTAGTCCTACAGGCTTTTTTGTTTTATATTAAATTTCCATTTGTGGCTAAAATTCTGCTGCTACATATCTTGGATTTAACAGGGCAAAGAAATTCAGTGTTTGACCATATCCTAAACCTGGCCAAGGCCTGGGCTCAGGCACTGCTCTTGCCTCCCAGCTGCCCACTCACCTTTCCGTAGTTCTCTGTAAAACAGTCTGCACATCCAGCACCACCTAAAATACAGAGAGGGCCACTGCTTCATTTTCTAGCAACACTGTAACACCATCCACCCTCTTTGGTACACTTGAATATGGGATCTGCTTCTTTCCCCGACCCCTTCACCTCCCCTTAGCCCAACCACACACAGCTGAAAACAGCGCAGTCACACCTGCAGATTTTGCTCTACCACCGTTTTCCACAAAATGGCGGCCACCCCTCAGGGAGGGCCTGAAGAGAACTACTGGAACGGACTCAAGCTCACAACAGACCACAAGATTATTATCCCTAATGCTCACTGCTTAAGTGTAAGCTTATTAACACCAATTTCTGAGCACTCAGTTGCAAGGTCTTTCTCCTCTCACTAGTTATGACCTTTCTGAGAAAATTTAGTCTCAAGTAAACTTCCTTCAAGAACACAGCACACCACTGCCCAGGACTAACACCTAATTAGAGAGGACAGCACGCTAAGTACAAAGGGCAGACCATATTAACGTGAGTTACATGCACATTCACAATATTCACCACTGTTATATACAGTTTCTTATATTAAGAATTAACAGAGGTGTCTAAAGAAGCAGTTAATTTTGTTTACAGTTTGTCCTTCAGAAGAATTCATGAATTTGGAACTGCAGAGTTTTTGCCAGGAGAAGCTTGCAACATTTCCTGTAACATGTTTCTGTAACATATAAACAGCATCAAACTGCTCTGCAAGAATTCATGTATCTCTACTGGATGAGTTATTTCACTCAGCACATGAATCCCTTCTGATCTTTTCTCCATGCAGCTCGGTTTATTCCTGAATATAGTTACCTGAAAAGGATTTATTACAAACGAGTCTAATTATGCCTAAAATTATTTTCAATGAAGGATGCTGATCTAAATGAAACCCTGTGAGTACAAACGAACAAAAAAAAAAAAAAAAAAAAAAAAAAGCAGAACTTGATCCAATTCTATGTGATGTATTTCCCTGCTGTATTTGCACTGAAATATGGCTAAAATGCAATGGGTGACAGGATTAAGGATACTACAATTCTTTATGAAGTTAGTGGAGGGAGAAACAGGGCAATGACAGTATGCGTATATTATTTAAACAAAATTTGTGTATTTTAATCTTTTGTCAAGTGGTTATTTCAAACTCAAAGGGTTTCATCTCTTAATGATTACAAATTAATAATTACAAACACAAGGAAGTCCCTTTTTTTATAAATTATTGTTTCTTCCTGAAAACAGGAGGAAGCCTGCCAGTATGCAGGATAGTTTAAAAAGTATTTAAGATTTGTAAACAAAGATTACAAATGAAAACATTTGTATCAGTAAGTTAACCATTTAGGAAACAAAATATCATAGACGTCTGAAAACAAAAATTTCTTGAACCACAAAGAAGAGATGGGGGACCTAATCAACTGCGCAAAATAACTGCAAGAGATTTTTTTTATTATTATTTTTAAAAATGACTTTAACAACAAGAACCCAGGAGTTCAATAAGGAGTCTCACGCCATCATTATAACATAATTTCTGGAATAAGCCAAGTAGATGAATGAACAATGATGGCTTTGCTTTTGTGAGACAACGATGTAACCTCATCCTTGCAAGGAGCTCAGGTACTAAGATGACAAGCATTACAATACTCTTTAAATTAAAAACATGGCAAATAATCTTTTAGCAAAAGGACAGATTGTTCACAGTTAGATTTCTGATCATGTTTTACCAATGACTGTGTTTTGACAACTAACTGCTTTTAAGTTTCCTAAAAGAATTTTATGATTTTGTATAATTTAGCCTGTAGGCCAGAATTTAAATTTCTTTAATTTTACTTTTTGAATTTGGCTCAAAGAGCTTGAGCAGGTAAAGAAGGTATGTTCGAATGCTCTGCAACCATCTTAATTTCATGAAACTGTTAAGTGTTCAACAAATATGTTCATTTAAAAAAGGAAAAGATGGCAAACGTAAAGCTTAAATGGTATAAGGATAGATGATGATAAAGTACAGTTTGTACTTCTTTGAGGGTTGAGAAGAATTATTTAGAGAATTATTTAGAATGGCATAAGCAAACATAATTCAAAACAACATCAATAATTTTTCACTGTAAATTCAGATTAAACTTCAGCAAGAACTTTCAAACAATTAGATTATGTAAGACTGTGAAACTGAACATACTAAATGAAAACCCAACTTTCCAGACACCTAGAAGTGCTAGACAAAACACAAAGTAACAGCTGACTGTTTCCTTGTACAATTACTAGAAATAAAGAAATCATCTGCGTTGTCAGGAAATAAATATCCTCACTAATCTTACTCATTTGCCTGATAACAGCTCACAAATAAATTAGCTTTTAATTTAAAAGGGTAAGAATATGTCTGACCTAAAGGAATCAGATAAAGAGACTCAATTAAATAATAATCAAGCATACATTTTATGTTCATTCGTCAGCAGGATATAACCACATAAGGAGAGAAAAAAAACTTCCTTGATGTGTGACATAGTTTAAAAAGTCAATCTTGTTTTCCTATCAGCAAGATTTAAAAATGGAAATCAAAAAAGGTACTGCAAGGATTTACATAAGGCACTAATAATTCAACAAGAAAATTAAACAGAAGTATTTTTGAATGGTCATAAATAAATTGCAAAAATAAAAGGATAAAGTTAAATATTCAGAACATTCTCAAATGTCATTAAAAATTAATAAGCATGAAAATCACTTTAAAAAAAAAAAAAAAATTGTCTTCATAGTTCATCCTCTAAATTTTACAATGGGGTGCTGGGGAATATGCCAGAATATCTGCTACTAATGTATCACAACAATTACTGTTGTGATTCTTCCAACAAAAACTTACAACTGTGATATTTATAACACTGAGCCTAAATATAAGTAAGCCTCCAAGCAAAAATACATTACTCAGATGATAAATGTCTTTCACTACATTTTTGTCATTTTGTTCTAATAACAGTTGCCCTATTTTCAGAAATTGTATATCGTTCAGCCTTAACAAGTCTTTTCCAGAGGGAGAAAGACTATTAAATTTATTTTCCAATCATAACTAGTTGGAGAAAACTCTGTCTCCTTAAGTGAACATAATCCTTTGGTATGTAGAATCTTTTTTCCTTTAAAGCTTGGGTATTTATACTATGAAAATAACCATATTTTTCCCAATGCAAAAAATAACCAAGCCAATGTTTCATGCCTATTTTGAAACACCAATCAATTAGCTGGTGTCAAATTACGAACAGCAAAAAAATCACAATCACCTAAAAAAAAAAATCCAATTATGAGCAAGATAAGCATTTAAAAACTACATACTAATAAATTGGAAACACTTCCAGTTCAAAATTTCTATTCTGTCCTTCCATGTCAAAATTTGACTACAGTCAAATTAAACCTAATTATTAAACCGAATACTAAACCTACTTCTCCACCTACATAGGTTACAGTACATGCAACCAGTGATGCAGGGGTGCTATCCTCCTTTTTTGCTATCTCTTACAATCCTCATTTAGTCCATCCTGAGCATCCCAAGCCCATGACCAATATCTTCAACATATTTGCAATCAATGTCCAACTCTAACTAGAAACCCTGATCCTAAAGAAATAGAGCATAGTTACATGAAAAACTGAATGGCACTCTATGAACAGTGTAAAGGCTTCAGCATGCTCTCCTACCGCAGGTCACTGAGTATTTGAGACAGAGGCGGAAAAACATTTTTTTCTGGAGAGAATCTGGTGTTATGATGAATTTCCACAGTAAATCAGCCAAATCCTGATTTTTTAAGAAATTCTGCAGTGGGGTCTTGTTTAACTAAAGCCTTTCTTCTGTAAAAATGATGGTCATAACACTATACCTCCTTATGTAATAAAACCCTGCCATCAAGAAGCATACTGCAAAATTAAATTAAGAAAAAAAAAAAAAAAAACTTACAGGAAGGTATGTACAGAAAGCACTCATGTATTACGCTGTAAAGCTGAAATTTCAGTGAAGTATCAATTACTGTAGTAACTGGATAAAGTTCTGTGACAATTAATTAGACAAATTAACAACAACAAAAAAAAAACCTTCCAACTCTCATGTAATCCATTATGCAACCTTTCCAATGCATTATATAACATCAAGAAACCTCTGCAATGCACCAGTAATTCCATCTTCTGCATGGTATCATGCAGGTCCACCAGCAAGGCCACCTGTGATTCACTGGGGTGAAATTATTCACCTTGGAAGTGGAAGACACCTGTTCAAGGGCTCTCACAGTTGTTGAAGAGAAACTGCCACTAGATCACTTATGCTTTAAAAGAGTACTCTACGGTAAAAAACAGTCACACTACTTTTTTCTTGTTTAGATTAGAAGCCTCAAAAATTTTAGAAACATCAGAACAAATTGTAGCAGCAATTCTAAAATTATTTCAGCAGTATGAATTGACATTTCCCTACTCCTCATAAAGAATAAGAACTATGAAATATACATGTAGATGCTAATTGACTAGAATTTTAAGTCTCTCAGATTGATCCATTCTGGATATAGTGAACCAGAAGACATTCTCACACGAGAAGCGGACACTCCAGAGTACACTTGTATTTTAGTCTATGCCCATCTTTCCTACCTCCAACTTAAACATCTTCATATACAAAGAAGTAAATGAGAAAATAGTATTTTTTTTAAATGAAAACCAGTCAGCAGAAAGTATCCCATTAGAGTGATCACAAAGAAAATGCAGTTTGAGAACAGACTCATTATTGCTGAAGGGAACAAAAGCTAAAATGTACCTAGAGAAGCAAACATCTTTAATCACTTGCCTAACTAAATGCACAGCAGACTTTGCCACAGGCACCTTACCTCTGTAGCCCTCTCCAGGTTCTGCCCTTTTGTACTATATCCTAGGCAAAGCAGATCAAGTTAAGACAAAACAAATACGAACATTATTTAAATGAGCTTGTAGGAAATTCTAGTTTAGTAGTCTATTTTAATCTTGTTTTGCAGTTAAATCATTAGGTATTTTCCTAAACGGAGATCTATTCTCATTGCTTAGTGTAACACTGGAAGCATACTGAGTTTAACAAGAGCAAGTGCCAGATTCTGCACCCAGGACATGACAACACCAGCTATATGTACAAACCAGGGGACAGAAGGCTGGAGAACAGTCCCACAGAAAGGAATCTGGAGGTTGTGGTCAATGGCAAGTTGCATGTGAGTTAGTGGCGTGCCCTGGCAGCCAAAAGGGCATCAGGCCCAACACTGCTAGCAGCCAGGGGAAGGGACTGTCCCGCTCTGCTCTGGTGTGGCCTCATCTCCAGTACTGCATGCGGTTCTGGGCGCAAGAATATAGGAAAGACATAGAACTGTTAGAGAGCATCCAAAGGAGGGAACCAATGATGGCAAAGGGTCTAGAGGGCAAGACATATGAGGAATGGCTGAGGTCCCTTGGTTTGTTCAACCCAGAGCAGAGCAGGCTGAGGGGAGGCCTCATGGCGGCCTGCAGCTCCCTCATGAGGGGAGTGGAGGGGCAGGCGCTGAGCTCTGCTCTCTGGGGACAGCGACAGGACCCGAGGGAACGGCATGGAACTGGGACAGGGGAGGGTCAGGCTGGGGGTTAGGGAAAGATTCTGCACCCAGAGGTGGTCGGGCACTGGGACAGGGTCCCCAGGGCAGCGGTCATGGCACCAAGCCTGCCAGAGTTCAAGAAGCATTTGGACAGCGCTCTCAGACATAGGGTCTGATTTGTGGGGTGGTCCTGTGTGGGGCCATGAGCTGGACTCCTTGTGGATCCCTTCCAACTTGGGATACTCTACGATTCTATGTAAACTACAATAAAATATATCTAGTCGGTGTTTAATAGCCAAGAGGATTCAATGCCTGCTTATATAACTCCTTTGGTGACTGTATATTTATTAACATTTTTTCAGTATTAATTTTCCATTATTTTGTAAGAAAATTATTACATTTGTTAGATTTTTTAAATTCGGATAAAGTGCCTGGGAATTTAATTCTATAAAACTACTATGCTAAACCTAATCTCAGTAGGAACTTCCATGAATTTTTGACATCTAAATGTCTTTGAAAATGTGTACAAATCCTTTAAATTTCCAGACTTAGTAATTCTCATCTTCTCCAATATATTCCATGTATATATTTGGATGAAAGGCTTTCTTGCTTTTTCAACTCCCAGCTGGATTCTCAACTTTGAATGAATCCTGAATTGACCCATCAATCAGCTCTATCACACTTCTACATCTACAAGTAATACAGTCCTGGTTTAGCTGGCTGGAAGTACAGACAGCTGAAGCAGCACAAAACCCAGTGATTAGAATCCTGAGTTTGTAAGTTAATTTCAGACTGCTGCTGTTGTAGCTGTCAGCTGTCAGGGTTAGAAAGCCAATATTGTATAGAACCATATGCACAATCACACCAAGTGATAACCTGCTCCCGATGGTGTATCATAATGGACAAAGAGAGAACCAAAGAAGAGGAAAACCAAAAACAAAATGGAAACAATGAAGATGTTAGCATATTAGAACAGGATGCTATTACACATTTATGTAAGCTGTAAAATTACTATAGAAATACCTGTGCCGGGGGATGGGGGGGGGGGGGAGGGATTATGATCCCATTTTCAGCTTTTAATAATAATCTTAGGCAACTCCACCGGTTTCAATAAATTTATAATGCATTGTACTTTCCCAAGTAAAATTTGGACAAGGCTTACTATACATATAAACAAAAACTGTGTATGAAAAACTTTTACAGTCTGAATATTTCTTTATTCTAGATTAGATCCAAGCCTAGAGACTGAGTTTGAAATAATCTTAAAGATTTCTGCAATATATTTAAGCCTAAATATCTAAACCTGAGCATTAACCTTTAAAATAGAACACAGGCTTGGTTTCTCAACACAATCCAAAACTGAAAAACCAGTTCCTCAATCTTGATACAGAGAATATTTTCTTACGTTTCTTTCTTACTGATGTTTGAACATAGGATCTAGTCTTACCTAGTCCTACAAGGAAGATGTTTCACAAGCATCTCTATTCTACAGGTATTTGCATTCAATTTTTTATCGCAGCACCTCTGCACACCATTATAGACGTTTCTTTTAAATATTCGCAGTGGTGTAAGTTGAAAACCTGTTTTCATGTCTCTCCTGATCCATTGAAATGTGTGTGTGAAACAACCATCAATTTTGCATACAGTGGGACTCTCAAATAAATTGGGGAAAAAAAATATATATATTGCTCATTTTCCAACATACAAAGTTTTCCTGCCTCTCACAAACATTTACTAGCAGTATGCATACTGCATAACTACACTGCTCGATTCTAGAGACCTGTATTCTCTTATGTGAAATTGCAGAGTAAGGGGAGACACACACCAAAAAAAAAAAAAAAAAAAAAAAATCATTTATCAGTATCCAAAGACCGAAGCAACAAAACTTTCAAAACAATTAATTTTCTAATTCCCGGATATGTTGCGATATTGTTCTTACATTACAACAGGCATGTGGTGTCACCATCCAGGTAATGAGCTCTCTTTGCTTGCCAAAGCACAAAATAAAGATGCAAAGAGAGTGTGCAGAGCAGCAGCAAAGGGACAGAATAGATGCCATCTAGGGCCCATCAGTTAGATTACACATAGCTAGTAACACAATGAATCAACAAAGTGTAACAGTCTATAATTAATACAATTACAGTGAAAGCACTGGGCATCCATCATCAGCTCCTTCACTGGCTCTCCCAGGCTCAGTGGCAGCCTTCTGCCCTCCTTTGAAGTTCATAACTGAATCTATAAAAGAATACACAACTGCTTGCCCATTGTAAAAAACAAGTACTTTGCATGTCCTGCCAAGCTGCATCTTATAAATTGCTTGGCAACACACTTACAGTGATTGCTGAAACTATTTGAAAGCAATCTGGATTAAAAACTCAGATCTGTGATCACAGCCAGAACAATGACATTAACAAAACTCTAAAGATTCAGCAAAGGAAGGTGTTTTAGAAAGGAGGACAGCAGTGCACAAGCCTGTGAAGACATCTGCATTTACAGAGCTCATTTGCTTGCAAAGAAATTAGAATCTGTGGACAGAGCAGAAAGTTACCCTTCCTTTGCTCCAAGTTGATGTTGCCCTCTGCTAAAACAGCAAACATTTGACTAGTGCTACATTCTCTTATGTTTGGAATCCCTTGATCAGGAGTATGTTTCTCCTGAAATCTCCATTCCAACAACAATGAAACAAACAGAACAAAACAAAACAAAAAGAACCGTAACTGACCAGAAAGAAAATGAACCCTTTGGCACAAGAAAGTAAAGACAGTGCATGAGCTACCCCAACTCATTTTGGATCAGCTGCTGTTTTAAATGAGCTCACCTACAGATGACCAGGTAGACTGCCATTGGTAAGGGCAAACAATTAGTTCTCTTTCCACAAAAACATCGAAGACATAACCTGTCACTGCCCAGCTGACACTGACAAAAGCTATTTTATAGACCCTGAGAATAAAATCAAAAGCAGAACTGCAGAAATCTCTGAAATCACAATTGCTTTTTCAGGCTGCCCCACTCCTTGGTTCCTACTAATAAAAGTTAAAAAAAAAAAAAAAAAAAAAAAAAAAGAACAGTCCCACTTTCTGGTAATCAGCAGTTTAAAGTTTTCCTAAGCCGATGATTGCATCAGTTGAATTAGGATCGTTGCGTTTAATTACCTAATTCCTTTTTAACCTATTTATATTTATGGCCTCCATAATATCCTACATCACTCCAAGTTTTACACTGCAACTCTACCCATTGCGAGAAAGTGTTTCTCTCTCTTTTGTTTTTGTCTTACTGATCAATGATTTTAATTGAACATCCCTATTTCTGCTATAATGAAATAGGATTTTTTTCGTATCCACTTTTCTTTACTTTTAATATCCTGCCTCCTGAATGACCTCATTTCCAGAACAACTCCAAAGTTACAGAGCTTCAATTTGAACACAAACTATGTCCTCACTAGCAAGAAACACTGAATGACACGACTTCAAAGTATGTTTCAGAACGTACACTCCTGAACTTGAAAGTTCAGGCCTCAGGTTGCCAGCACTCAGTGCTGTCATCAATGACATCATCTGAGACCACTCAGGCACTACCATAAGAAAGCTGTGGACTGGCTAGATAGCATTTAGTATTCCACTTTTTTTCTTTTTTCAAGAAAAAATAAATACAGAGAAGGTGCCCTGGCAAGCCATCTCATACCATGTCCACATCAGCAGCCACTGAACTCTCACCTCCTCTTTGAACACAGGCATACAGTGCGTAAAGAACAAGCAACAGAATGGCAGGAAGAAATGCCCATGTAGAGTGTCAAAAAGTGGCACAAACTGAACAATGAATATCATGGAAAGCGGACAGAAAAAGATCCTAGGGAGGGATTAAATTTGTTACAGAAAAGGTTACTAAGAGACAGCAGTAGCACCTAAAAATCATGACTTTGGCTCAAGAGATGAAACTAAAAGAAGGACACACAGGACAATTTCGGATTGCCAAGTCTGATATTTTCACGTTTTACATCTTTACCATAAGAGATGAAATCTTGCTTATTTTATTTTTACCTTCTAAATAAAAATATAGAACGTAGGTGTTTTCTTGGTGTTGAAGCTACAAGATTGCAAGATTATGATAGGAGCAGAAATTAGCAATAATGACTTGATACTGAATTTTCTTTTTTTTTCTCCATTTCTTGTTCTTTACATTATTCTCAATGCGTGTGTTTTGGATTTCTCACGTTCATAATCCATTTGTAACCTTAGCACTTCCAAATGATAACAATTTCTCTAACACTTGTATTCCTATCCCTTCTAATCATGATATCTAAAATGAAACACTTAAAAATTGAGACTTTGTGAAGGAATTCTGCTACTACCTCTGGATCAAGTCACTTTCCCACTCCTAATAAGTAAATGATTTTTTTTTTTTAAGTACCAAAAACATTTTTAAAGGCACTTGTGGAAGCTGCTTTAAAGCTTAGAGTACTGTAATAAATCTCAATGTAAGTTTGCATGCCTTGAAGAAGTTTGGTCATTAGAAAATGCTGAGCACCTACTATCTCAATGCAAAGCCTGGTTTTAGATAATTCAAATGTAGCATTACCAGTACTAAACAGACACTAACACTTAATTGTAATGCTGACATAAAAGCACACATACAAAATTAATTTTGTTGCAGACAACTGAACTCAAAATAGAAGAAACGTCTTACACAAAGGCCTAAAATATTTTTAACATACATCTCCTATCAATTTTGTCACCAAAATTAAGAAGTATTAATTAGGAAACAAAAAAGAAAACACATACAGTCTTAGACACAGCAAACAGTTGATTGAATACTTGCCACCACACAAATATTTTCAAAGATTTCCACTGGAATGAAATAGATTTTCATGGTTTTATATATATGAACACAAAACCACACCTTTTCTTAACATACAAGAAAAGCCTATTGGAAAAAATACTAAATGGTTGCAGAAACATAATCAGTTACATTGTGTATAAAATAAAATCAGAATCCTGAAATAATTCAAAATAATTATAAATCGGTATTATTTTCTACACAAAATGTATCCAGAAGAAATAAAACCACTCTTTTAAAAATAAAATAATTTACTAAAACCTATAACTATAAAGCATTAACAATGCTGCATTACAGTTTGCAGACTATTTATCAATTCTTTTCTTTTTGTTCAATATGATCTTGCCAGATTTATTTTAATGGCATTCTTACTTTTCAATGAATATTCATGACGGAAGTACTATATAAACAGTTATTTCTGCAATCATCATGAAACGAAAAATTTGAGACTCAATGATTAAGTTTAGCAGATAACAGGATAACAGTATCTGGATTACAGTATTTAAACTACATTAATCATAATCCTCTGGAATTTTTTAATTTCATAACCATAAAAGAGCACTTCCTCTAATCCCTAAAATTTTCTGTTTGTTCTATCAAGAAAATTAAAAATGTTATTAGTCTAAAAGACCAAATTTGGAAATAAAAGCACAAGCTAAAAGGTATTTCTTAATTCTCTCCATTCATAATTCAGAATTATTATTTTGTACTCTTACAGCTCACGTTTTATATGATGACAGTCATAATGGTTATGCTGCAATAGCTCACTAAGTTCTGGAGCAATCGGGAGAACAACAATCTAGAGAAAAGAAGTATATTCTTATTATTTGTGTATAGCCTGAAACCCATTTGCAGTCAAGCCAATACGGAAGTTTACTATTATTATTTGTACTGTCACAGCACCTGAAGTGGCCAGTCATGGACCAGGACCCCTTCATGACAGCCCATGAATCCATAAAACAAAAACATGATTGTCATTCCAAAAGGTTCACACAATTTTTGCCTAAACAAATAAACAAAAAAATCATTTATTTATAGCATCTTACCCACACTGTAATAAACTACTATGTTTGTTCTTGAGTGATCACAAGCACAAAGCACATTTTATCAAGGGTAAACCCACTTCGCATTTATGTCACAGGATGCAGCTAAGGAAAGAGAAGAGAAGGCTCTGATGCTACCTACCTTGCAGTGATTTTTTTTTCTCTGTAGAGCCATCGTTTGTATGCAAGACAAGGGCAGACAGATAGACACAAACATGAAATAACAAAAAGCAAACAGCCTAAAAGTCATTAAGAACTGGTTTTATAGAAATTATCTTTTTCTAATATTGTCACCAAGGCTCTATTCAGCATTTTTATGTGACACCTTCCTCTAAATACCAGACCACTTCTGAAGCAGTAATTCCTAGACTTTAAGATCAAAAAAATGGTTTCAGCACAAGACTGCTTTTCTACCAGACTTTCTCAGATCCTCCACTGATGCATCATCAAAACCTATATTTGAATTAACCAGGACACAGAATGGGCAAAAAACATACACAAGACTGGACTGTACATGCCTTCGTGACTGACATAAGAATAAATAAAAGTCAAACAAAAACAAAATTGAAGTTTTTTCTGATATTTAAATATCATCTATCTTATCCATTTCAGTAAATAACTTATACCAGACACCTTCCCTTTTATATTTCCATATTTTTAAAAAAGATCTTTGAAGAAGCATCCACCTGTACTATCCGGCTGTTTTTTTCACAGACATACATATACTAACAACTTTCATATTTATGGATAAATCTGGGGGGAAAAAGGGGGCTGGGTTGCTTTGGATTTGTTTTTTGTTTGTTTGTTTTTAAATTTATTTTTCAGCTGAAATGTATTAGGGATTGTGAGCTATAATTCTGTTACCATGCATATCTCAAGTAAACCATGGGATTTTGACTAGGTATAGAGACCAGTTTCATCAACCATGCTATATACTCCAATCTGTGCACTTTGTGGAAGCTGTCTGAGCTTTTTGCAGGATACACAACCTTTCTCCCAATAGCAGCAACCAAGCATATGTTTGGGTTTTTTTGGTTGGTTGGTTGGTTGGGTGGGTGGGTGTTTTTTTTGGTTGGTTGGGATTTTTTTGAAAATAGAAAGGGGCAGCCTGGGAAACTACTGCCTCTTCCCTTAAGTACTCTGTACCCATTTGATTTTTCACTAAAACATTTTTTCCACTCCTTGCAGCTTACTTCTCTACTGACTCCATTTCACCTTGCTTGTGACCCTCTAAGTTAGTGAGATATACTGCTCCAATTAGTAAGAAAAACAACTTTACTGATAATGCAAGATACGGTTTGCTAGATTTGTACCAACTGCAGCATACAACGTGTGAAGAATATAAAGTGCAAGCCACAAAACCTTCAGAGCTTGCATCCATCAGAGCCTCACAGCACAAGCATCAAGAAGGTTTTGTAAACATGTTCTTCTGAAAGAGAAACATCTTAAACAGAATAAAGAACCTTTGAGAACAAGCGGCTAAGCTAGCCTCTCTACTTCTGAACATTTCAAATTTAAGGACAATTGCAAGTCCTGCCTTGTTCTCATCTCAAACACTTCTTTACTCTTCTTCTCAGCATTTCCTCTGATGTCTTTTAAGGTAACTAAAAGTCCACACACACACACACAAAACAAAAAAAGGCTTTCACTACAAAGTCTATCAGTCCAGACAGGATGTGTACCCATAAATTTAATTTTTATGCTTACTGTTTTTTCCTTCAAAAGTTTCTTTTTTTCTTTAAAAGTTACTTTAGAATTTCCTTAACCTTTTCTTCCAATACCACTTCTGAGCAAAGTCCTGTGGGTTTTCAATATGGGGAACATGGGTTTTCAATATGGGTTTTCAATATGGGGAAAACCTCCACAGTAGGGTTTTTCCTGAAGCCATTCCTCTACAAGATGGGGACTGTAGCAGATCATTCCAAAAACATGAGGTAAGTTTGATTTTAATGGAGAAAGCAAGCTGAATGGTTACAGGGAAAAAAAAAATCCATTTTATGAAATGTAAGCATGAAGACTGCTGCACTACTTATTATTTCTGAAAACATGTTAACTTATTCTGGATTCATCAATATGTTTCTCTTAAAAAAGACAGGGAATTCACTTACTGTTAGAATTTGCACATGAAGAGATTCTCAGACAAGTTTGATACATTGCTTTGAGTGCTTTTACAGCTCATTGCCACATTTAATTTCAAAAGCTATTATAATGTTGCAATAAAAACAAGTGGACATAGTTATGTATTTCACTGTAACACAATCATTAAGAGGAGAAACAGAACGATGTGGAAGCTTTCTAAAAGGTAATTTTATAGTCAGTGAAGTCTTATGTTCAAGTATTTTAATTATCTTTTCTAATAAAGGGAAATGATGCCAGTAACTGAAGGAGATGGGTAATACGGGTTACAATCTAGAGTTATGAATTTTTCCACACAGAAGTGGAGTGAATTCTGAAAAGTCTCAGAACACAGCACATCTTCAGAGACAACATAAACATCTGTATTGATGATGATACCTTTGGAGCTTATACGTTGTAGCATGTTAGATTTTTGCAGGGGCAAGAACAGCACTTTCTTATTCTATAAAATCATTTGAAGTATCTACCCATATAATATCCCCTCTGTCAGCACAATAATGCACTGTTCTAGGACATTCTTGTTCTATTTTGGTACTTCCCTAAATAGGTCACAAAAATGATTAAAAGAAATTCTTAAAGCATGATAATTTTTCCTGAAAAGGGATATAGGTTAACTAAATTACCATGAAACGAAAGGGAGGAGAAGAAGTACACTCTTCCACAGGCAATTTGAGATTATAATTTTTGGTAGTCTTCATACTACAGAGCAGACCAGGAAAATGTACCCTCCTCCATATGAATTTTCAGAAGATAAATTTACAGTCTTTTCAATTTTGCAATAATACGCATGAGATGCTGCAGTGCAATCTCACAAAAAGATGTTCTGCATTCTCCACAGATGATACCAAACTTCCTCACCTTGAACTTGGGCAGAACTAGTGAAAATTTTTTCGTTAATGTGGGCAACAGTGATTCAACCATTTTCCACATGTTATTCAGCGCTTCTTGGAGCAGTGCATCTGTAAGGTCAACCTTGAACCTCAGAGTAAAGAACAAATCTCCAGAGCAACTGAGTGGCTGATCTTGCCTCTCAAATTCTCATCTTATTGTTATCATCACTTAATTGCAGATCAAATGAAAAATAACTGCCTCCTATGTTTAGCAGAGCATATAATTTCTGGAGTTAGCTGAAAGCTCAAGGTTCACTTCTGTTTTACAGCTGTTGTAATAGGCTTTGTCTCATGACATAAGCAGATGAATTAATTCAACAAGAATGAGAATGATGTCTTCAACTGTACCAAATTCAGCCTTGAAAAAAAAAAATCATATCTCTAGAGTTGCAATTAGACTTTAGTGAATGTCACGGAATATTGGCAATTTCCTCAAGCTCGTTTTAGACATCGTTACACTGCTTGACTCCAGATAGAAAGCTTTCATACTTTTCTGTGTTTCCAGTATACATTAAAAAAAAAAAAAATCAGACTCTTAACTTGTGAGGAAACACACAAATTTTTCTTCAGTTGAATTTTAATAATGCTATTGATAGGGTTCCGTTTGGCTGCTGGAAAACTGTCAAAGATACAGACAGACACTGAAAACAAAATCCTCCTGGAAAAAAAAAAACACTCCAGGACAAACCTACTCTTATAGATAGAATTTTTGGTCTGATCAGAGGTACAAGAGACAGTAGGATCTCACTCTGGAATTTATTTATTTTTTTTCCTCCCCTGCTTGGTTTTACAACGAAAATACAGCATTACGGAATGAAACAGTTCCACCTTAGCATTCAGAAGCGTGATGTTTCAAAAACACAAACTTAAAAATTTTACTGAATCTTGCAAACACTGAGCATACCAATATAATGCAGTACTTTTTTTTTCTCAAATTGTATTCTATAATCATAAATCCAATTATTCAAATTTATCAGTAGCTTTTTCATGAACCTGAAAATTAAAATCCATGAGGAGAACAATCTTGCATTATTTTTTATTCCCCTGTGGATTCTATTCTTTGATTCTATGAAGAAAAAATACAACGGCAAATTAGTACCAATAAAAATATCCAGAGCAGTTAGGGTCTGATACACAATCTCTCCGATTGTACCTTTATTTCTTATCCATGCTTACAACACTATTACACATCCATAACACCACACAATTGCAAGAGTTCTCGGTGTTTCACTGGGAGAGATTAGACATGAAATCTCATTCTTGGTGATAGATTCTGTATTTCTAAAATAAAACTCTTGAACACTCATCTATTGAAAAGGAAGTTTACATGTACATATGATCTTCCTCTCTGGAATTGACATGGCATTTACTATTGAATTTAATTACACAGTTTGCCAGACTAATTATAGTTTAAATATCTATTTTCCATTTGCCAGAATCTAATAGCAGGGTTTCTTTTTTTTTTTTTTCCTTTCTTTCTTTTTTCCATCTTTACATAGTTTCGGTGACTAAGAATGCCTCTAGAGAAAATCTAGCACAACTGCTATTGACTGTTACCTGGAACAATTCAGAACAGTGGCTTCAGATCACTTCTTAACTTACAAGATTTTGTCTCCTTTTAGTGCAAGTTTCCCAGAAAAGGTATAAAATAAACCTAACCATGTGCAGCATTTTTGAGCATGACAGCTATAAGTTGATTGCTCCCAGTGAAACAAGTCCTGGAACTTCTTGTAGTTCCACCAATGTAGACAGACTCCTAGGCTGTTTAAAAAGTCAACAGGACTGCATGAAGGCTTAAAAACCTGTGTTTAGGATTGTGATTTTGCAAAAAGAAATCCTTAAATAATGTACGATTTCTGTATGGTTTAAAAACACACATGGTTTTAAAGCCTGCCTTTGATCACAAACTTTGTTGACTGTTAGGTACCCATCTTTTTAATATGCTCTTTGAAAGTGCCAAAAATTAATGTAATTGAAAACACAGATGTCAAGATTAGCTTATCTGAAGGTATCAATATTTATAACCTAGATAAACTGCTCCTATTTCCTCTGTTTGCAGTATAATATATAATCCATCTAAGAAATAGTATTTCCAAAAAGCCAAGAGGGAGCCATTGTCACAGAATGATAGGATTGAAAGAGATCTCATGAAGCCTTCCTGTCACCCAGCCCTAAGCAGGGATAACCGTGCGTGCTTCTTTCCTGACAGGTATTTGTCTAACTTGTTGTTACAGCTGGGTAACAGAGACTCAACACATATATTAAGCAATTTGTTCCACTGTTTCATTATCCTTAGCACAGGTCAGTTTTTCTTAACATCCTTTCAATATTGTCCCATAACTTTGACTTCTTAGAAGAAACTGTTCTATTTTGCTGCAGCAGCAGCCTTCTACGCACTAAAATTTTGTCTGCCTTTCCATCTTCTGGCTAGGGAGTCCCAGTTCCTTCAAATCTTTTTTCATATTTTTTAGTCTCACGATGCTTTTTACTGTTCTTCAATTGCCATTCTTTTCTGGAAGCACTACACGTAACACTGTAGTAATCAGTTAAGACCTTACAAGTGCCAAATATTATCTCATATATCTGGGGACTCCATTTCTCCCTAAATATGTTAATGATGACTTTCTTTGCAGCAAGTCCTTGCTCTGTTTGATTAAAACTGAGAACTTGCAAATCCTGACATATCTTTTGCATCTCATCTGAATTCTAAAATCTATTTGTAATTAACCTCTCAACGCCTCATAAATGATTACTTATACAAAGTGAAAAGGCTCCAGTAGGTGGCCAGAGAAATTAACAAAGATAGGGACGAATCAGGATTAATGATCCAGTTTTGTCCCAGCTATACAAAGACGTGAACTGGCTTTCCACCTGTTCCTCCATTTTCTTCCCTGTGCCAAATCAACCAAATCAACCTCATGCAACTTAATTAGTTCCCTCTTTCTTTCCATTCCTCATTTCTCCAACTTTGCACAAATCTCTCCATGCTCCCTTTTTACCCTTATCTCACCTTCTGATTCCCCCCACCCAAAACACTTCTTTACATCTTTTGTAGCAACTGCATCTATTCTCACTTTTACCTCAACTATCCTAATCAACAACTTTGTAGAAGCAGGGTGGATTTCAATCACCTTTACATATCTAACGCTTATTTTTTGTTTCATGAGAATACCTTTTAAACCTCCCTTAAAATTGTGTTGAACACATTCAGTTGTTGACTAAGTTGGACAACATACAAATGCCATTACTATCACAGAGGCACTCACAATTACATGATTCTTCAAAAGTTTTGGGGTTGTGTGTTTTGAATACAGACCTGAAGACATCTGTTACAATATATTACTGAAATGAAAGGAACATGTTATGCCTTTGGCTTTGTTCTTTTATCACATACATAAATAGTTGTTCAAGACAATTTACAACAGATTAAACTTTTCCTCACCTGCTTAAAACCTCTCATCCCCTGAGGTTGTAAACATTACTTGTTTAAGAAGCATTAAAAGATGTTGATGGAAGCATTTTGTTTTAAAATTGATTCTGTATTTTTTCCAAAGGAAAAAGTAGAAAGGGAAGATGCAATTATTAGCAGAGGAAATAGAAACATATACTCAACCAGTAGAAATTGTGCCAACAACTCAAACCAGGCAGAAATGCACTAAAGCAGAATGATTTCCACACAGTATTAATAGTTTTTCCTTGGTTTTGTACAAATATATCAGGCTGCCAATTATTCTTAAACAGTAATACCACAGCACAACATGTGAATCAGAGAAATCTTTTTTAATCATGATATTGGCAAATAAAATTTTTTGTAGTTGTTTTTGTTTGTTAGGGGAAAAAAAAAAGAAAAATAAAAGATTTATTTTCTCTTTTCACTCAGAACAGGGAATCAGGCAGTAAGAGAAAAAATACCCAAGCCAGCAACTTAATCCTAAATTTATTCTTCTAATTAGATTTTGGGGTTTTATTTTCAATGGTGCCATTATCTCAGTACTCGTCTTGGAAACGTAACACTGCCTCTGTAATTTTCCATAGGAACCACAACATTCAATAAAAATACCTTAACTGTTGCTATAATGCTAAATTTTGGGGAAGTGAACTGGGAATTGGTACTGTTACACAAACTGTTGGGTCAGGCTCTGCCATCCGCTCTCATAATGAGCAATACATTTCATCTGCAAGTCTTGCTGGAGGTCCCACTCAGCATTAACAAAAGCAAAAGAATTTGGCCTGTTACTGTCTGTAGCTTCCCACACTCACCTGCTGCATTAAAAATAGCTACTCCCCAAGATCTCGCTATACCATTCTCCCACATACACAGGCCTAACTAGCGATAGCTGTGTGCCATTTGCAGCAGTGACTGGAGTACTGGGTATAAACAGCATCTACCTACTATAAGCATAGTACACAAATGTTATTATGTGTATCTGTGGACATATCAGCAATGTTATGCTTTAAGGTCTTATACCTACTAAAAAAAAAAAGTCCTTGGACAGACTGAGTGAGGAAGGAGAGTATATGAACTTGGAATGGAAGAGTCAGTTTGGTTTTACATGCATGGGTTTTACTGTTACCACTGTCTTCAGACAACACAGGAAAGCAACTTGTTATGCATAAACATAATCAACAGAAGTCTCCACACCAAATCAATGCATGCTTATGTACGTGAGAAGCATCAAACCCCTGTCAGATAACAACCCCATTTTGAAAGCCGATGTTGATTTGCATAACAAGTGAGTTCTGGAACCAGAAGAAGTAAACACTGTAAAAACAGCTTTTGATATAAATACACTGTCTTAAGTGACAATTTGCAAGTCAGTTTACATGTATTGAAGTATATGTAAATATACTTCAACAGACAACAGTATCTGCAGCTCTGATAAGAAATCCATAAATGATCCTCATAGAGACCTGAACGTTGTGTCTCCCATTCTGGAAATAAATGATGACTCCATGGCAATCTTTCAATTACTCACAACTATTTTAAAGCATTCTGAATAAAAATACACTTGATGGCTGATAAATATAGCATTAGATGATGATATAGAAAGCACGGGAGTCTGCATTTTGTAACCATATTAGTATACATATTGAGTGATGGAAGCAAGACAAAACTTGTATTTTCAAGAATTTTGAATAAACTGTCCCCATGTGGAAAAAAAAATATTTTTAACTTAGTTCTACAATATTGCACTTATAGACTATTCACAATAGATTTCTAATAATTTTCACACAAATTTGCCCACATTGTGTAGGAAGAAGAAAAAAAACAGAAGCAGATGCCTAATTTCTAATAGAGGTGCTGCAGCTGTGTAAGAACTGTTTCCAAAAGGAGTCTATAAAAATAGACTAAAAGTGTGCAGATGAAAACCTACTTTCACTTAAGTCCTCAAAACCACAGGTAACAATGTGTTATATCACTTTATAAAGTGCTGAGGGTTGGGTTTTTAATTAAAAGCTTGTATAATAAATCAATAAGAACGTATGACTAACATAAAGATTCCACTTTGTGCACACTGTGGGATTTGATGAGAAATGATATTGACGTTTCAAAATCTCTGAGCACCATTAGAAGATAAAATTAATCAAAGACTACATTTGCTATCTTTCACTATGAATAGCAATTATAATGTATTGTGTGTTACAGTTTCACAAAAAAAAAAAAAAAAAAAAAAAGATTAAAAAAAGCTATTAGTTCTGTTCCACATACCAAAGCCATTAACACTAAGCCTTTGAAGGAAGCGAGTTCTTTCAGCCAGGAGCCTTTTTCTTCATACCCAGTGTCCATCAAACTCAGACGTAGCTTGGAAACAGAACTGTACCTGTTTTGCAGCTTTCGTGCCTGTTTCCACTTATTTCCAGTCAAGATGAGGATTGATCCCTAAACCAGAAGCACTCTAAAGGTACTGCTGTGTCACGGTATTACCTTCCAGGCTAAAAGTGCTGAAGTTAGTACCGATTCCTATTCCCTAAACTCTGCCCTGATGCCAGCCAGGTACAAGTCTCCCACCACGCAAAAGCCACTTCTGCCATACCATATGCAGGGCTCTAGACATCAGCCAGACTGAGGTTGCCAAAGCACATTTAGACACTTCACTGCTTGATGCACAGTGAAAACGCCAGCAGGACAGAGGGATCTCCAAGACTGCAGGAGCTGTGACTTTACCATCGTTGCTGTGGCAGGAAAGCAAGGTTGCCTTGTGGAACCACTGAGACCCTCTTGGAAACAGCAAGAGCAAGGATTGAGGACAAGTACCACAATAAATATTATGTAAAGTACAGATGTCTCCTTTCCCCATTTGAAGCTTACACAACAGCTGCTGAACCAGTGAGCTGTAGTAAATGGGAGGTGGGACCCAAGCCCCAGACGTAACAAGCACTGCTGGGGACCTGCAGCTCTGCGGGCAGGTGCTGATCAGTGGAGGGCTCTGCCATTCGGGGCTACAGAGGAATCTAGGGATAATCCTTCCCATACTGGCACACAAGAAATACTGCGATTTCTGTGATCCTCCCAAAAACCGCAGCCACCTTTCTCTCTCTGTATAGCCCTAGAAAAACAAACTTAAAGCCAGGTGGAATAAGGTAACTGTGTACACTGCCCTTCCCAAAAGCGAAGTCCTCCAAGTCTCTGAGCAGCCGCTGTCACACAAGCGGAGGCGATGCACATTCACGAAGCGAGACCAAGCAGCACGTAGGCTAGCAGGGTACAAGCAAGAGCCAGTCTGCTACCGACTGTGGACTATTGAGCTGGGCTGAAACACAGAGGACTTCCACAGAATCAGTGATCATGAACATCATAGATGGAAACTGGATTGACAGTGAATTGTCTCTAAATGGAAAGGAACTGGGCAACTGGTCTGTCAGTCAAAAAGGCAAGACCTTTTCCTACTCCTGCGTCATAAGCTGCAAGAGTGGCAAGTAACAGGAATTAGGACTCCTAAAAGGTATCCAGAAAGCAACAAGAAAAGCTGTTCCCCTGCCACAAGGAAAAAGGAGATGCCAGAGATAACCTCACACTGTGTAGCAACCTGCCACCTGACTGCAAAATGGACCACGTCAACAGATGATGGGAACAGACCCCACAAAAAACAGGCTTGCCATGAGTGTCTCTCATCAACCTACGGCAGCTGAGACTTGGCTCCTTCAAGCTTTGTCAACGCTGTGCAGCTTGTCGTGCTAACACAGAACCGTTTCGAGAGCCAGAGAATCCTCCGCAGACCTATGCGGTGCGTTCCTGGGGATGTGTGCACGCAGGCAGACACTTGTGTATGCACATGAGAGACTTCTCCCTGCCCCAGACAGTCTGATCTCCAGCGCCAGGCAGGAGCCTCCATTCACAAACAGCATCTCGACGCGAGAGCAGTATTGACACCCACACATACATCTTGTGTGCGTCTGCAAACCCTGCGTTTGGGGGAAGGCAGGCAGGAAAGAGGGTCCCCGCTGACTTAACAGCGTGAAAAGTACCCCACCAGCCGATCCCCTCCATGCTTGCTGCGGGAACCGCTGTGCTCAGAGGCACGGATGCACCGCGCACCCCCAGCCACGAACCCTGAGCGCCACAAACTGCGACACCGCGGCGTGAAGGAGCCAGCGGGGCTCCGGAGGGAGCCAGACCCCGCCGTGCAAGCGCCAGACCTCAGCGGATTCCTCTGCTGCCTGCGAGCCAGGCAGGGCCGAGGAGCCGCCGAGCCAGCCCCAGCGCGGAGCGGGGTCCCCACGGGCAGCGCACAGGTGCTCGCTGCACAGCGCTGCCCCTCAGCCGCCGGGGGAGGCAGGGGGGAGCCTGCGCAAGGCGATGCGGGAGGCAGCGGGATGCGGAGCGCGGGGTGCCGCCGGCACGGGGATGCGCGAGGCGGGGGATGCCTCGGGGCCGCGGAGGGCTGGGACGGACAGCGGCGCATCGCCCGGCGGCGGAGCGAGCCAAGCCGTCCCCCCGCCCCGAGAAACCCGCTGCGACCCGCACGAAGGCGGCCCCCCGCACCCCGCAAATCCCCCCCCCCCAGCCTCCTCCCGCGGGGGCGGCGGGGCCGTACCGTGGGCAGCAGCGGCTCCATCTGCGCCCCTTGGTCCTGGGTCTCCATGCGGCGGCGGGGCCGCGGCGGCGGCGGCGGCTGCGCCCTCCCCGGGCTGCGCGGGGCTGCGCGGCTCAGGTGGCGCGGAGGCAGGAAGCGGCGGTCACATGGCTGCGCGCCCCGCCGCGGGGGGAGGCAGGGCCCGGATCCACCTGCGGGATGCGGCCGGGGCCCGCCGCCGCCCCCCGGCCGCTGGGGAGGCAGGGGGAGCCCGGGAGAGGCGGTGTGGGGGGAGCCTTCACGCGGCTTCGCGCCTCCGGAGGGTTTTGGGGGGTCCCCGGGGAAGGAAGGGGGGGGGTCGGACCCCCGGGCAGCGCCGGTGCCTGAGGCGAGCGGAGAGCTGGGAGCTGCAGCGCGCGGCCCCCCGGCTCTGAGCCTGCAGGCGGGGAGCGCCGTCCCACAGGGCTTTGTCCCGTTCTCCCCTATAACAGCCCCTCTCCTTTTACCTGAAAGTTATTAAAACATACCCACGTGCCGTATCTTCCTGGATACAGCTAATCTAGTAGGAGGCTTACCCCCTCCTTC
The DNA here is from genome assembly GCF_047663525.1 of Anas platyrhynchos. Taxonomy (NCBI): domain Eukaryota; kingdom Metazoa; phylum Chordata; class Aves; order Anseriformes; family Anatidae; genus Anas; species Anas platyrhynchos. The sequence continues at coordinate 17,834,184 of NC_092593.1, read as the reverse complement.
ACCCAATTCCACCGCTGCTAGACATTGAGCTTCCCCTGATCCACCTGCCTCTGCCTCTCAGTGGCTACATGCAGCCACACCAAAAGCCCGAAGAGCTCCGCAAACGGCTTCTCAAAGCCTAGGTCTGGCTGCCCACGTAGGGCAGAAGAGCCCCCATGACACTTGTGTTACAGGCACAGGCACGGTACTGCCTACCAACACATCTGAGATGGAAATTCTTGTATTCACTGCTTCCCAGCCCAGCTCCCCAGCAAAACATGCCCACCCAAAGCTGAGGGTTTGAGAGTCAAGATGAACAGAGTCCTGCCTAGGTAAAATAAGCTACCACATAAGCCTCTGACTCCCTCTTCACACTGATTTCCTTGCAACGCAGCAGGCCGTGCCCTACATTTGGGATATCCTTTGCAGCCTAAAAGTAGATCAATAAATAATTTTGCTAAATCTGATTTAATGTCCTCTGGCAAGGGACACAGTTGTCAAGTTTCCTAAAGATTGTCCAAGTTAATTTATTCATGCAGTAGGTACATATAAAGAAAGCAGAGTCAAAGCTGGTTCTCACGAGAAAGAGGGCTGTTTTTCTGAGTGATGACTGAGAATTCGGTCTTTGCACAGAGTTATAGATACGTGTAACACTCTACAGAAAGACAAACAACACTATGGTCCGGATTCTGGGACAGATCTGAAATGTATATTTCAATAACGGTTACTAATTTACAGTAATTAACACAGTAGGCCACTCAGGTCACTAGAGGTAAGGCTGTGTCAGCATTTGCACAGTAAAACCGTATTTGCAGGAGCTTATAATTAAGCTATAAACGTCACAATGAAGCTTGGAAAGGAATGTGTTTAAAAGTGATTTCCCTTCTTAAAACAAAACAAAACAAAAAGGATTTAAAGATACCACTTGTGAAGTGGGGAAGACTGGAAATGAATGTTAGTGTAAGCATCCTTAGTTTTCTCTGCCTGAACATCTCAAATGTGTCCCAGAGGATAAGGTACTGCAATCCATCAACCCCAGTGCCATTTACACATCTTTACTCCCCAACAAATGGCCCCAAAACACACACATTCACACCTAAAAGCAAAGAGTGAAAACAAATCAAGTTTTACCAGGTGAGGAGGGGCACCAGCTGATGGCATACATGATGTTATTCCTCCAACACTAACTTTCCACAGTGAGAAACAAGATCAAGACCATGAGCACCATTTACAGAAGCTACAAATGAGTTACTGAATGGGTCCCCAAAAGAGAGTTAAAAGTTACTTTTGCAAGGGTTCTTTGTCAATGTTTTACAGAGCCAGGAGTTTGCCATTATTGAATATTAGATGAATATGGAAAAACTGTGTTAAATAATTATTATTTGACATCCTCAAATTATTCTATAGCATCCCACTCTATCCCATACAAAAATCTCAAGACCTCCATGGCCACAATGGCAATAAAGGCACAAATTGCCAAAGTCTAAGTGCAAGTCATTCAGCAGCTGTATCAAAGAAGTTTAATACAAAGATGCAAAATGTTGGATCCATAGGAAAAGCTCTAAGGCCAAAGGCTTTCCACACACACAAATTGAAGCACGTAAAGGACTGGGTTGAAAGCATTATTCTTAGTCACACATAGCTAAGAATAATAGCTATTATTCTTAGCTATGTGTGACTTTATGCAGCCATGTAATTATTATTATCCCCCACTCCACTAACATCCTAGCAGTATATCACAACAGAGATCAAATAGTATATTTATTCTCTAGTTGTTTATAATTAAATTCTGTTTTTCTGTTCTTCAAGGTGGCTTCTTTCATGATTGTATCTGATCTGAACCACACTCCCGATCACATGCAGCAACTTTCTCTTTTGCAGATTACTCTATCACAGTAGTAATGCCATCCCCAGGCAGTCTTATGGTAGCTTCTCTCCCTGACAAACATTAGCTTTAAAATGAGGTAGAGTAGGTTTTAGTATATAGTTTTCAAAATTTTAGAGTACTGTCAGGTCATATTTTCAAGCTTTTGTATAAGGCTACAGGGAACAGTAAGAGGAGGTTCTCAAGTCATCAGTAATACAATCAATTTGAATGTAAGAACAAGTATTGTGAAATCACAACATGCAGATACACCGAATTTTTAAGATTTTAAGAATACCTAGCACATGCTACTCAAATACCTTTGTGAAATATACATCAGACTAACATCATCTTCTATATATAATTATATAAGTTTAAATATAAAACATGTGTTATAATAATATATAATGATTATATAAATGAGATAAGGAAGACTTCTACATTTAGCTTTATGATGATAAAACTCTTAAAACAAGCTTCAGCAGGGAAAAGAAAAAGAATTTTTCTTGTTCTGTTATGTTCTGAATTTAGGTCAGAAACTGACCCAACCCCTGTCTGGAGTCATGTTTCAAAAGAAAAAGATGGCAGAAGTTGATTTCTATTATCTTTCCTAATGTTACCTCTCACCTCTTGGGCCTGCAGCAATCCGGTTAGTCAAATGTTCTCCTGAACCACGATCAATGTTTTTAAACACCACTGAGCAGAGGTTTTGTTCCTTAAAATCTGTCCACAGGAGGTATGTATTCTATAAAAGGGGAAATATGTTCAAAGGGCACAATCCCTTCTCAAAGTACTTTGTAGGTATATAGCATACATTTTGGAGGCATAATGCATATGCTTAACTACGTGTTTAACATAAAAAATGATCATGGATTTAAACAATTCTCACTGCCTTGAACACTTGAACACAGCCTGTACACATGCAAATTTGTGGTAACATGCTGCTCCAAAATGAAGAGCTCCAAAATCACAGATTTTAATCTTATTAGAGGTCTTGCAGTACTTCTCCTATTGTATCTTTGTAATAAAAGTTGTTTGTTTTTTTTTTTATTATTTTTTGTTGTTGGTGGTGGTGGGTTTTGTTGTTTGTTTGTTTGTTTGTTTTTAACCTAAGGAGTACTCCCTGATCATCAAGAGTGATGAGTCCTTCCCTCACCTAAGTCCCAATAAGGTATTCAGATATAAATAAGCGATGCTATTCATGTACTTATTTAGTTTTATGCATGCACAAAAGCTGTTACAGGAGCCTAGTATCACTTACTGGCCCAGTATTACTCACATTTTTACTGCTATACCTTTCTGTCAGTTTTCATTTTATGATCAAAATATGGCTAAAAGGAATGCCCTATCTAAACCATTTCTCAAGATACAATTCCTGTTCTAGGAAGACGTCCTGGGTATATTGGCTCTTCTCCCAGTTTAGCCATAAAATATGTCACTACTAGAATGGGGGAGGGGGAGAGAAATCGCTAGTAAGGAAGAATGAACTCCTGATTTTCACACAGTTGTTATTTACAAAATGGAACATGACAATCGCTTACTTTAAATTGTACTCACATTAGAAATATCCTTGAAGCCTACCTAATTCACTCATTTACATCTATATACTCTCACCATCTTCTTAATTCCAAAAAGAACATGTACTCTTGTCAGACCTAGCAAGGTCACCAGTAGCTTTTAGCAGCACAGTGAACAATTTCACACAAAATTTGGAATCAGAAAGGAATGGAGTTTGATCGGCTTGCGCCCTCTTGATGCCCACCTGATTTCAAGCCTCACGTATACTGGTAAATAGCATGTACACAATACAAATTAGTTCTGATTTCTTGTACTGTGCATATTTATCATTAAAGTATTTCTTTAACAAAGGGAAACCTTTACAAAATTTGCAGGCTATTTTCATCCTCTCGCAAGGTACCTGTATTTCAAGTAAAATTAATTTATTTCTAAGCTTCAGAATTCCTTTCTATTTTTGTATAGTTGATCATACAAAATGAAAAAGTAATGTCTGTACCTCTCAAACTACGTTTTGACCTAAAAAAAAAAAAAAGAAAAAAAGTGAACTAGAAAGGAACATCCCATCAATCCATCCTAATCCTAAGATATTTTTTTTTCCTATAATTAGAGAAACTATTCTGACAAGAAGGTAACAAAGGGGAGGGAAGAAAGAAAAAGAATCTGGCAGCAGCTTTTCCCTCTCTCCATTATTCCTCTCTATCTGAAAATAAATAACCATCTGGATCATTGTACTGCCTTTGTGACAGGTGGTACTCAGTTATGTTTCTCATTTTATTGGAAAGCAGTAATGACTCTTTCTTCTGCTAATATACTCTATCTGAAATTATTTGACTCTAAGTTAATTCATCTGAAATCTGATCCAAAAAGTTTCAGTGTTGATTGGTATACATTCTTCAATGGCGACAATTTCTTTTTTCTGTTGGCTGGCATCAGAACTGGAAAAAAAAGTATTGTAATAATTGTCTCACTAATATAACTTCTCACATTCTTGAGCCAAAAAAGTAATGCCAATGAAATATGTCTGTGTCCACAAGCCCAATCCTACAACTCTTGTAACACAGTGAGACAATCTGTGTTGGTAAAGAGTACCAAATATTTGTTACTTCCTTAATTCTCCCCAGAATGGATTGTCTGCCAAAGGTGATAATTTTCATGGTGTTTGAATTCTAAGCTGGGCCTTTGATTTTTGCTATTTGGTATGTTAATATTAGGAAATGCTATTTAAAGACGTAAAATAAAATTAAGAACTGTGAAGACTAACAGATAAAGTAGTATGTAAAATGAATTAATATATTAGTTTGCCAATTATTATGGTAGCTACCCTTTCTAGTGTTACATTTCATCAAGTACTCTCACAAGTGAAAGAAATTCCTCAGACATATCATCCATTTAATCCGACTTTCTAAATAAAATATGTTGAATCAGGCCCTGATTAGTCACTGACCTAAATAATCCTTCATAAAGATTAGGCTATCTTAATTTTAAGCCCACAACAGAGGGAGAAGGTTTCCCTGTTTCTTGCTCAGTTATTCTAACAGCAAATTATAATTGAAGATGTATCTTACAGACATAAGACAACATTTGCTTAGATTGGGCTTTTAGACGTTGGATCTTGCTACATCTCTTATTTCTAGGCCAAGAAGTCTTTAGGTAGGTACTGCATTAGTAATTTTCTTCCTTTACAGTGCTTCTAATTCCGTGCTGCAAGATAAGACTGTACACTATTGTCATATAGCTTCCCTGACCTGTTTGAAGTCACCATTCTTATATGGCACAAGAACACAACAATATTCTAAACTTGGGTCAACAACACAACAGTCAGAAGCCAGACTATAGGCCTTTTACCTCTGGATCATCCTGCCTTCCACATCATGGAACAGGATAACTCCTCCCTTAACTACTGCACCACATGGAGAATTCCTAATAAAGTCTAAAGGATTAGATAATGACCAACGAAAGATGAATGAGACTGGCTGTGTTTTTATTTGCTTGCGATATTTCAGACTCATAAATACATACTAAAGTAAATATTATGAAGTGCATGTTCCTCCTTTCACCTTTTAAATCCTAATCGTATCCTTTGTCTGTCACTTGCTTTAGACTATAAGCACTTCAGCAGGGGGTCTATCAGCCTCTATAACAGACCACACTCATCACGTAGCCTTACTGTGCTCGAGAAACCGGCACAAAACTTCAGCCAGTAGCTTTTCCATATGTACTCATGTAACTATAAAAAGAACTATGCCTCGACACGTATATAATATATAAACAGTAATATTTGGCATGTATATCTAAAGACACAAAAGCTATCTGTGCTAATCCCAGAAACAGAAGCTCTAAGCCGTGAGAACTAGGCTTATCTGCACCCAAACCACGTGGGTCCTTGATGTAGTACATAGTTTATATGGTGTCATGCCTGAGCTATCAGATTTTGAAAAGGAAGTTACTCTGACACTTGGCTTTAGAAAGTTAAGGTTGCATGTGAAAGAAATACCAGAATACTATTTATTTAACATGGTGTCATTAACTGAGGCTCAGGTACAGGCTCTTCTCACCCTTCCTAACACATCTCCCCCAGGATGATCTGCCTACTTTAACTTTGACTGGTCCCATGCCAGGGTCTCTGCTGTTTGCTCCAAAATCAGATTAGCATGGTATTAGCAATGAGATTCACACCAAAGGCACACTTAACTTCCGGATACATGAGCAAACTCTAGATTTCCATGCAGTCTCAAAAGGAAAAAAAAAAAAAAAAGATACCCAAATTAACTTGTGGTTGACGTCTGATTCTCAAAAACTCATCAGAAATTCAGAGCTAAGATATCCTAGTTGCTAAAATAAATAAAGCACTGTCTCCACATTTCAAATTGTCCCGACAGTAGAAGTGTTTGAAATCTACCTCATTTGGCCATCTATGTGTCTCTGATACTCTGCAGCTCTCACCTTCTTCCTAATTCAAACAAACAACAACAAAAAAAATGCACACAGAAGGGTGCCAGTGGACTTTATCAGCAGCATAAATTTTCACACAATAATCATAAGTGGACAGTGAGAAGACCGGTATTAGCACAGGTTTATCAGAAAAATACTGCTTTAGTAAAGACAAACCTTTAAAAGATGGCCTATCTGCAACCTGCTACAGGTATTTGTATTTCAAGTAAAGCCACAAATCAATTTCCAAGATTCAAGCAAAAGAAAACAATGAAAGAAAATATTTCTGTAAAGTACATTAAAATAATTTGTGCAAACCCAGACAAACATAACAATAACAAACAAAAGATTAAGTCTGGACTCTAGGTAGTCCGTGGAAATTTTGTTACAAAATTCTGTGGCAGTAGGATCTCGTCTGAAAACTTTTTTCTTTTTAAGTCTGTACAGATTAGGTTATATGTAACACTGAAGTTCCTTAGTAATCAAACCATAGCTATAGTTAATTTATAGAGCTCAATTTAGCTCCCTCTCTACCCATCACTTTTGGCAGAAACCTGGCCTTAGCATCACAGTGTTCTTTTATCAAACATAATTATTCTTCCTCCCTCAGGGAACCTACTCAGATAGCAAACACAAATGATCGAACACTTCCTCTTACTGCATTTTCTAATCAACACATAACTTCCAGCCCAAGCAGCTTTCTTGCTATTCACAAGATTTTTATGACAACTACTTTCATAATCATGTAATATGAAGTGTTCGTTTTAAGTACATTTTACTATTTTCAAGATTTCTAGCTCTCTAGTGGCTCCTCACAAAGCAACCATATCCATATCTAACACATTATTGACAAAGATGACAGAGCTGACATCAGTAGCGCTTCCTCTGTTTCAAAATACCACCTTTGTCAGTTTGCTGCTTTAACCACAACATACAGAAAAAAACACATGTTGAGCCTCAGTTTTCCTGCTGTTAAAAAAATAATATTGATTTACTAACAAAATAGAAATATATGTTCCCTTTTAGTCTTCCACATAGTGGAAAAATAATCTCTTACCTGAGATCCAGAATCCAGGATCTTGACTGGCTGGTGATTTCACAAGACCAGCAGCTGTTATAAACTGGCACAGCTCCAATATAGTCAAACGGGCTATGTCAGCTGAACATACATTCCTTATTTAAGTAGCCAACTCTAGTCAAAAATAGGGATTTGGAAAGAATTTCTGCTGAATTGCAATTGCTTTCCTTCATACATTTGCTATAGTTACTACAAAGGAAAGAAACTTTAAAGAGAAATACTTTTCCTTTTAGCTTTCAAATTCTGCAGAGACCAAATCTATACCTCCTGACAGGGATGTAATTAAGATGTAGAAAGTGAAATGTTTACTGAATTACTGCCTCCACTGAAGTCAGTAATAAAAATCCCTGGGCAATCCCTGGGAATTTGACTGCATTACATTTCACTTGCAAAGATTACAAAGTAGAGTCCTGTTTCATTATGTATGATAATGGTAACAATGGCATTTTAAAAATATATTGGGAATCAAGTGTTAGTAACATACATTCTGCAAGCTGCTACCATACTTTCACAACATTTGTCCTAAAGCTCAGAACTCGATCAAGCATGTTGGATCTATCCAACCTGATTGCTTTCCATGATAGATGCCTCCCTATCTGTGGTCAAGTGGAGGGCAAGCAGTATCATCCCTCTTGCCATTAGAAAGGCTTTCAACACAGTCCCCCATAGCATCCCTGCAAAGAAACCAGGAAGAAAACTAGCTGGATGGGTAAACCACAAAGCCATTGAGAAGCTGGATGGTCTATTAGGCCCAAAGGCTAAGTCAGTGGTTCAAAATCTACCTGCAGTCAGCTGCAAGGGGTGCCCATCTCCAGTCAGTCAAGTTTGGCACTAACACCCAAAGTTTTTTGATTTTGATGACCTAGATGATGGGACAGAACAAACCCTCCTGAAATCCATAGAGGCACTCAAATTGGACAAGTTGTTGATATGATGGAAGACAGGGTAGCCATTTGAGAAGACCTCAACAAACAGGAGGAGTGGGCTGACAGACTCCTCATGAAGCTTAATAGAGAGAAGTGCAAAATCCTTTACCTGTGGAGGATCAACTCCACAGGCTGAATCAGCAAGATCACATCCAGTGGGTTGCAGGGACACAATTATTGCCTTCTGACTGGGGCTCATGAGACCACATCTGAAATAATGCCTCTGGTTGTAGGCCCACAGTATAAAGAAAAAGGTCAAACTGGACTCTCTTCAAATTATACGTTTGCATCACTGACCACCTGAATTTCCATGAGCACTTTAGGCTCATTTTGTAGTTTATAAAGAGAAAAAGTAAATTCTCATTTATAATTTATCTCACCCAAAGGTACATTTAACGTGAATCATGACCTAGGTGCATCTGTTCCTCTCCAATGACTTCAAAAGGATTTCACAAAAATTGCTTAGCTGCCAACAACCACGTTTGACACATCTAACACGGCTGGAGTAACCTCCCAAGGTGTCCTGCATTATACATGAAAAAAGAAGAGAACACTTACAGAGTAAATATCAGTGTAAAGTCTGAGCTCCCCTTTTGATTTAATTTTGACTGAAGCTAAATGCAGCAATCACAGAACTGAGCTCAAAACCTTTGTTTGGGAAAAGGTATGAAAATTAAGCTCAAATACAATTGTAATTTCCTCCTTGCGATGAGAAGACATAAGATTAAAATTCCAAGTATGAAGAGAAAATTAAGAAGTATTAGTATACCAATATTAAAGGAATTATTTGTGCAAACTTTTACCAGAGCAGTAGGCAACTCTTATTAGAGCTCTCAAAAAATCTTATCTGCATGTCTGTGGGATCCCTAAGACTGCAAGTGTGGGGTTTCTGTCTCTTATCTATTTATAGGGTCTTTAAGCCCATTAAGAGATTAAAAAAAAGACACACAAGCTATTTAGTACATGTAATCTGTTTGCCATTTCTGCAAATACCACATTATTCCCAGACTTGTAAGCATAAGGACACAGATGTAAATCCACTCCCTAGCCACTGCATTAGGCTCAACAATACATGGAATGTACTCTAATATGAGAAATCATTGCCTGTTCCTCAAAAACAGAGCCAAGTCTTCATACATGCAAAATATGTTACCACCTGCCAGCAGGACCAGAAGCTGTCAAAACTTCTAGGATTCTTCTAATACTCTCACTGCACACATGAAAACTTAAAACCCATTGGAGTGAAAGTGTGAGATTATCAGGATCACCTGAAGCATCAAACAAATATCACACTGACTACACTGCACCACTGGAAACGTGCACTGGGGCACTGTTGTGCACTTTGATGTTGATGTCACATCACATGTTTTGAAAACAACAACAGACTGATCAAAACCTTAACAAATACTACATCATAAACTGCGGTGAACATCTTGCACAACTTAGGCTGTGGGACATTAATGTCTAAACAACTTAAGACTGCTTCTCAGCTCCCATTCTTGGATAGCCATGATAAAAGAAGACCATTTTTATTCCATGTCCCCTTCTGCACCCTTGATCCCCACCAAAAGGGAACTAGGACTTGGGGAAGCTGTAGTGCACTACAGCCAAGACAAGTGGGGCACCAGGAGTGCAGGGCTCATTCCAAATACAGAGAGACGGTGAGTGAGTAGAGTCCAGAGCCTTCTCACAAGAACAGATCACTCTGCTCTAACCTGAGAATCAATGGCCATAAGGATAATGTTCCAGCTCTCAGATCCAAGAAATTCACAGCTCAAATGTCAGGTTTGACACATGCGGTACAGGTATGAAGCCAACATTTTACTTGAATTTTGTTGCCTCTTACTAGATCTAGTGAAAACATTACAAGCTCAGAAGTATATTAATTTTTTCCACCACACCAGGAGAGGTATTCCTTCTACAGACTTGCTTTTCTCACATCTTTTTACTAAGCTACAACCACACCTCTGGAATATGATAGATCACTTGATTTGGATTCAGGGTTGACAAGAGGAAAACCCGATAAGGGTAAAGAGTTTTTTGTTGTATGCTTATACTGCTCCTACCAGATACACGGTATTTTGTTTTCTGATATTATTTCAGAGAATATAACTACACTGCTATGGCTGCAGCACACATGGTCATTCCTGGGTTGTCCTTAAATTACTAAGCTACAAATAAAGCTGGCAGTGGAACTGCAGTAGCACCAAGTACACTGCAAGTTTGCTTAATAGTTTCTCTGGAGGAATTTGCAGTACTGGAAGTTTAACTTCCATTTCTCTAATGATGACTCTGACAGAATAACAGACGTAAGATACACTGAACATATGTGAAGAGCACTCGCCTGTAAGATCTTTTGGGATACTTTATGTTTCAAGATCACTCAAAAGGGGCAAACAAAATGTAGATCACAACAATGTATTTCCATACAGTTCTGTAGGTCAGCTTAAAAACCTCCAAAAACTTCTGAAAGTGGTTTTAGCAAATTCAGTGTGGAAATTTTCCCATTTCTCCATTACAAGAAAAATTGTAAGGATAGGGCAATATGTGATCATTAATATTATACTTAATACTAAATTTTGATAACAAAATTTAAACAGATATTCTAATAATAAAAAATGAAGAAGTTTGTATCTCAAAGGGGATATCTATCTCAAGATACCCTTGTGAATACTATTCTCACAAGTTCTGCTATTGCTTTCAGCTGATGAACAAACCCTCAGGTGAGAGGAGTACATTTTCACCTTAACTGATTGCTGCTGTTTGTCCAAATCACAGGGCTACCATCAATCAGAAAAGAATATATTTTAAAGCCCAGAGGTAGTAAGAAACAATTTAATGAAAGACATTTTTCTCTACTTTTTGAAGTGTCTGTAATAAATTACCCATTTTCCAGGCAGAACTATTTAGAAATAACAATGTATCGTTGTGCTGGCTTAGATATGAGAATAATATGTTCCATTCATACCATGGAACAGTAAATACATTTTTGGGGACATTAAATAGAAAGAAGGTAAAAAAAAAAAAAAAAAAAGAAAAAAGATTCTCCAGCTCCTAAGGAATTTGCAGAACTCACTGTCTGGAAAGAGCAAATGCAGTATCCAAATGCTGCTAGTAGAAAGAGCATGAGGAATCTCTGAGGTGGATACTGCCACCACCTGTGGTCATTTAAAGTAATGATGATTTACATCACAAATAGAACTTGCCCAAATTCAGAAAACACAATTTGCACAGCTGTTGGCAACCATGCAAAGCCACAAACCTTAGATAATAGAGCCTTGGAGTCTTGGTGAAAAGGCAATTCCATATTTGTCTGAAACTCAATGCACTGGTGAATTATCCAAAACATGACATACAGTTAAAACAAAAACACTTTAGTCATGTAACCGCAGGCAGAGAGAGGTCTAGTCCACAACACTTGACATAAGGGTATTTGTAGTAACTCATCTGTTACTGCAGAAGCAGCAAATACTCTGTATTTTGAACAGGAACCTGGCATCAACCATCATGCAATAAGAACATATGAATGAGTATATCCATCGTATATAACTGATTCAGAAACTTTTTCCAGAGAGTGACATTGGAATAGAAACCTTATCTGGCATCTCTTTAAGATCCAGACCCCCCCTGTTTAAACGTGAAACATACAGCTAAGTTAAAAATATATCATTATTTCTTTCATATTTTGTGCATTTCCCAGCAAAATGCAGTCTCTTCAGCATATGAATGCAAGGAATCAATTTATAAACTGTTCTTCTTCTATGGGACTATTATGGGATGCTCTCAACAGAAAAATCTATTGGTCACTAGTTGTGCCTATGACACTTGCTGGACATTACAGATCCACTTTCAGAGGGGAAACAAGCCTTAAGTCTAATCAAAATCCTGACATCTCACCTTCCCTTATCTCAAATTCAGAACCACTGAGAAAGCAATGCAAACCAGAGTTGAAAAACCCAATGGCACATTAAAATGTATTTACCTTTCTAGGTAAAAAGCTTCTCAGGACACAGTAGACTTCTGTACTTACGATTCCTCCTTAAACTGTGGTGATAAGGTTTTCCCCCCTTGGTGGAGGCAAGTCATTATGGAAACCATAGCTTTTCCAGACCTTGTAGGGCTTGACAGAAGTTGCTATTTGCCTCGAAGTGGTGTGAAAAAGTGAGGCAGTGCTGCAGTGCACAGGTGAAAGGCAGCAAAAAGTAATGCATGGCACTGAACTCTCCCCCACTCACTTAAAATCCTTCTCTACCTAACAACAATAATCTGTGTACACCATCTGCGAAGAAAAATAAGGTACTACTCTGGTTAGGACTACACATTCTGGTTAGTTCACTCATACTAAATTAATAGGGCATGCCACTTGTATTTGCAATTCGATGATTTGATAAAGGAAAACAGTAAGGTGTTGATATTACCATGTATCCCGTCACTCACTGGAAATGATTAAAAGCCAAAGCAGCTTCTGTGGGAAACTAAGAAACTGATTTAGTGTGTAGAGATTAAACAAGTTTCAATGGTCACAGTGTCATAGGGAAAAGCAGAAAAATAAGTGAGCAGAAGAATGTAATGGAGTTTTTTAGACACTTCATTTGTCTGATACGTTTGCTGCATCTAAGTCATACTTTGAAACAGGATGGCTAAATTATACCTGAGATTGGTCGTTTTCCCCAGAGTTTCACTTTTAAGTACATAGTACAGCTACACCTCCACCATTTCAGGTCAGAGTGGGTATGGTCTTGTCCTTAGCACAAGTAACAAGGGCAATGTGCCAAATGTGAAACATGCATGAGCTCCAGTAAAAACGGTCAAAGTGCAGCTGTCTAAGGTCAAGTCCCAGGTGTTTTGTTCAAGTGAACACTAAATAAAAACCTTGTGAAATGGACACACTTTCCAAATAAAGCAGGGATGATCTTGAACTCTTAAGAAAACTGAATTAAATATTCATGTCATGCACCAGTCACAAATAAACAGACTTCCTACAATACAAGCAGATACTACTGAGCCATTTTTTTTCAGAGGAAGATTTGAAGCCTCTGATCAAACCATATCTTTTGAGTAAGTAAAAGATCGATCTCAACTAACTTTAAACCGCACAAAATCAGAACAATGGGATTTTTCAAATTGTGTTGCCCAAAAATCTTTTTTTAGAAAGGGTTGTGGTTTAATAGCACTTACAACCTAGAGTATTTCTTGACATCTTAGAGCTAAACAGGCTTGGGAGTGGGGTGTCACAGTGATGCAGGAGTTGCAAAAGAGTTGCTTGCTTTTAGTATATTGAACCTTCTTGAAACTAAGAATTAAAGTCGATTAATTTTTTTTTTTAATTGTCAGTCATGAATCAGCCCTAGCAAAACTGTACTATACATCCTTCAAAATAAATTCTTCCTCAAAAATAAAAAAAAAAAAGGAAGAGCAACATGTCTCAGATATTTAATGCCTGTTACAAGTTTGCTTATGTAAAACCCCTCTTTCCAGCCATACAAAAAAAAAAAAAAAAAAAAAAAAAAAAGACACCCTCATATATTATCTAGCAGTTTGCATCCTTCTGAGTTACAAACCCTGTTTTGGATACCTTCTGTTTTCAGTGACATGGGCTTTAGTGCCACTCAGTGTTCAAATCACACAACTGCAGGGAGCTGCTGTAGCAGAGCACTGTGTTATGTAGTGGAATGGTATTTGTTGATTCGTGTCAAAATAGGTGAATTTTAGAAAAGAGGACAATATTGATCCTTTATTTGATCTCATCTTCAGCCTTAATGATTCTCTTCTGGTCAAGTCACAATGGGGTTTTCAGAGAGACTGGATGAACAGCATAAAATGATGCACAAACTGGTAAACTGTCATAGCCATAAGAAGTAAGGAAATCTAGAGCAGAGAGGAAGGGACAGGGAAATAAGTTTTCAAGATAAATACAAACCAAAGTCAGAGGGAACAAAAAGAGATGCTGAGCAAATACATGCAAGTGAGAAAAGAACAAAGTGAATGCAAAGAAAATGAGACAAAGAAGTAAGGGCAAACAATTAGAAGTCAAGTAAATTATAACTAACGGTTGGCTCATGTGGGCAAATATTCACCTTCAGTGAAACGCAAGATCTTGAATTCAGAGACATTACAGCCTAAGGCAATTCCATATACTATATTCCTTTAGTGTCCCTTTTTCTCCTTCCTAATTCTTAGTAATTATTCCTGTTAATTTTGTTTCTTTTTTGATTATTGTTGTTTTTAACCTAGTAATTCCCTCAGAGAATACACTTTCTGAAGCACTTTGCCAAAATAAGGGTTCTGCTATCTGTGTCCTTTATAAATCAAAAGCAATCAACCCACAGAGAAAATATATAATCTTAACAAATTATCAGTTCTACTGACAGTAATTCCCATAAACAGAAATATCTTCCAAGAGCTTTATGTAATATGAATAGGAGTTATAATCAGAGCAAACAAGATATCCCCCCAGGCCAATAAGCACCGCAGAATTAAAAAATACAAATGGAAATAAAAATCAAGTAGGAGATGCCATTTACTTTGGAATAAAAGGTTATTTGCCCAACCAGAATATGATGAAGCTAAACAATATACTGAGAATCAAGCAGGCCAACAAGATCATAAAATACCAGAGTGATCACAGTCTGCACAGGATGCTGTGACGGTCCCTAGTTGGACGCTGTCGCTCCCTGCCTTGTCTGACAAACACTAATTCTGATAAGCCGATGAACACCAAAGGGCTGTATCGTGACAACTGTTATTTAAAATATGTCAAGATATCATTATCACGTGCAACAGCTAGCACATAACATTACAATAAAGACGCTTCCTTCAGCAGATAAGCCCTCAAAAAAATACCCGTCTCAGAAACAGAGAAGAGCACTGAGAGTCCCTGGGGCTGGCCTCAGGACAACGCGTGGCTAACACAGGAGGCAGGTTGCTGCAGCACGGCGTCACAAAAGGGGGCTGCAGGAACACAAACTGTTTGGGGCTTGTATTTTCTGTTCTGCCTGAATTTATGTAAAATCGCTAATGAATAGAAGTTAATTAGCTACACTTAAGACTGATATACAACCACAGCCAAAGGGAATAAACAGGTTCACCAGCTGCTGTATTACTCTAACTACACTGTAAATTGCTGCATGCTATTAACATGCTCTCCTGGCTTCAGTAAAGAAAATCTTATTGAAATCAGTAGCACACATTTCCTATTTCAGTGAGACATTGCAAAATTAAAATGATATGTAGTAAAAACAATATGTGTGAGCCACCTGCTTACTGTATGATAGAATAGATTGGCATAGAATGACAGCTGCTGCACAGCCAACATTTCAGATACTGTACTACCTTGCCAACTGGACTTAAATTCACACATGATTTCCTTGACTAGCACTGAATGAATTTTTGCTGCTATAAATATGCATTGGCAATTGTGATGAATCATCCTGGATACTAAGGGTCACTGTTATTTCCAACCCATAAGAACTGTATCCAGTGCAAAAAGCCACCAGAGCAAGTACTGGTGAGTTAGCACTGTTTGGATGACCTACATGTAAAGGACATGCCTTGACCCACAATAAAGAATGACAATAATGAAGATAGCAGCTGCAGAGCTTGCTGGATACTCACAGCACAAAACACTACAAAATCTTAATACCAAGGAATTAATTAAGCATTGTGTGCCTCCTCACACTAGCCTGGAGTCTGGAAGAGTTATCATGGCCAAAAGCTTAGAGCATGAGTTAGGCACCTAGAGCCAGATTCAAGTAGCCTGAACTTCACTAAGTTCTTACACCCGTCCTAGGCCTATTCTTCATTTACATTTAGCTTTTAATCAGACAGCTCGAGGCAGGTCACTGCTCTGCCCTTTACTTGATCTTTCTGAGTCCCCTCTCCAGGCTCAGGCAGTTTTCTGCACTGCTCAGTTACAGGGTTCAGTGAAATGCCAGCTATGTGATACTGTTTCTAATTCCCATCGATTTCAATCAAAGCTATGTGTCTAATTATGCTTGCAGATCTATTCTTGCTGTTTTTCTATTGAGAGGGGATGCCTAGAAACAGTAAATGTTTCACCTAACTTTCTATGCTAACAGCTTATGTCTAAAGTCAGTGCTGACAGGAGCTCTAACAAGAAATCACTGCTTTAGATTTCCCTGATAATAAAATACCCTTTGCATATGTAACAATAAATAGTCGAGGTCTGCAGCTGGAAATAACCTTGTAAGGATGACCACAATTTACAGTTCGCAAGCAACAATACTGAAGTGTTCATAAAAGGGCAGGTTTGGGGTAAAATCAGTAATCTATTTTAACCAATTCAAATGCCAATATCCCATCTGCTAAGTCTCTTTATTTTATATCAGTCTGCCATTTTCTCTTAGTGGTAGCATCAATAAACATTGTTGGTAATCATCTGCTTGTGCTCTAATGTGGCATATTCAGTTTCATTGAATAAAGCCAGGCTGAAGATCCCTGAAGAAAAAAATGTGACTTGTTTAGCTGTGATTCAGATCCATGTCTCTGGTTTAAGAATGACTCAAAGTTGCATCATCACCAAACCTGAACACAAATAGTTTTGCTTTGTTTTTTTTGTTGTTGTTGTTTTTTTTGTTTGTTTTTTTTTAAATCATATACAGAGCTAAATGCTAATAGCAGCAATGTCTTATTTATTCAAAAGAAAATTTTAATTTCACTTTTTTTTTTTTTTTTTTGCTCATTTTGCCAAGTGCAGTGGAACATCTCAAAAATAGCCATTGATTTGAGGTGTTCACTGAACACAATATTTGTATCTGATGATGTTTAACAGGACTCCAGCTGGAGAATACTACTTCAGTTTAAGAAAATGTTTGTTTTGCTTTTTCTCCGTTCAGACAGATTTGGAACTCACAGATATGAAAGGCTGAGTAACATAGCTTGAACTCCTGCTTCCCTTAACCAGCATTTACCATAAAATTCTCAACTACAGATGCACAATCACAGTCTGCCATCAAGACAATATAAAACACACTATGACAAAGGAAACATTTGTTTCTGTAGCATTCTAAAACTACAGTTACAATGATATAACTAAGCACAGCAAACAATAGTTAAAACATGACCTGATGATTTTGCCATCATGATCACATCAAAGCCTCACAGCTCTTAAGTTCCCATCAAGTATCCAGGGCTTCTGAGAGGGACCAAAGCCACAATCAACTCATGCCCTTCAGCCTTAAGAGGTCTATCAGCGAGGCAGGGAGGAAATCAGGATCTAAAGCCTTCCAGTTGTGAGATCAACCTGATACAGAGGTTACCAGAAACATGGAAGCTGGGAATAAGGTGGGAATACCAGGCTGGCAAGGAGCCATCTAGGAACTGGGAAACTTTTTGGCTTTTCTTACTTCTTCAGTCAAACTACCTCCATTACGACTGCAATTTTCAACAAATCTGCCTTCTCTGATATGAAAATGTTCCATTACAGGTTACTGTCCAGACTTGTTAGGACTGGAAATTCATCTCATGGGTCACCAGCCCCTGAACAGCCTCATGCTCCCAGAGTTCCTCTACATGCAGAGGTGGAAGACACATCGCTCAACACCACCGAGGACCAGGTGCTTCACGGCATCTAGAGCAGGCTGTCACAGAGCATGATTTAGGCTAATCTATGAAAATGTATAAACAGAAAATTCCCATATCTCTCAGTGAGTAGTGGGCCCTGGCACTGTAATGGAAATCATTGCACTTCATAATGGCATATCCTTTTACATGAGATATAAAACCACGCATGTTTGGTGTTTCTGTTTTTGACTGACTGACCTTGAGTTTCAGGAGGACCCAGTAGCTTCCCCTAGCAGAGATGAGAAATTTCTTTTGGGAGGTGTCATGTAAAACAATTCTCTCAGAGAAGAAGTTTGGCTTTTAATGAAAACCGTTATGTTAACAGCACTGTTCTCCCAGGTGACCAGACCCCACATCTCAAAGGAAAGACTACAAAAATACAAGTCCACTAAGATTACAAATTATATTCTTGTATACTTGATTCATCTGTATAGTCACTGATGTCCAAAAATATATGACCACAGCACAGAGCTGCTGTTAAGGTATCAAAATCACCTAACAAGTCTATTGCATTTATTCTTCAAATATATATATATTTGTAATTTTTATATTTTGAAAGATGCTTAAATTTTAGACAATAGCACACACAAACAGTAAAACAAGTGGATCACTGGGAAAAAGGTAAATAACAGATATTTTGAAGTGACAATGTTCAAATACTACTGAAATGTAATTGATTGTGTAGGCACAGCCTGACACTGTGGAGCACACAGATTACTTGAGTAAGGGCACTGGCAGGACCACTGCGGCCCCAGATGGCCTGCTGCCTACAGCCGAGGTTAGGCACTTTTTGTGCAAGAAATAAACGCCGTTTTACAAAACGTATGAATCTCAGATTCACTTTTCAGCAACGTTGTCTACATTGATTTTCACGTACAATAGCGTAGCTCTAACAAATAACATAGCAACAGAATCAGTGTTTTGGCAGAGACGCCGCTGCAAGCAGCGCAGGTCCACTAGAGGGCCCAGGGCCGTGCCAGGGAGAGCTGCAGGGAGCAGCAGAAGGGAGTTGCAGTTAATGCCAGAAAAACAGCAGTAGCAAATTTTACCCATCCCCTCCCCAGTGAAAGGAATGTATCATTAGAAGCCAAAAAAGAAATCTATATTAAGATACCGCTAATGTTCTAACAAAGTGACACAAACAAGTCACACCGCTAACAACTCACCTTCTTCCTACTCTAGGTATTTATAGCAATCTCTGAAATTTTACTGATATACCACGTTCTATTAATTCCGCTATTCTTCTCCCCTTCCTTTCCCCTTCCCCCTCCCCAAAAGAGAGAAAAAAAAAAAAAAAGAAAGAAAAAAAAAAGTAGGATAAACAAGGAACAAAGCGAAACCTTTAAAATAGAATTTCCTCTCCCCACCATTTATGTAAGTTAGAGACTTAGGACTGTGCTGATGAAGCCAGCCAGCAGCCATCCTGCACACGGCAGGGCACCTCACGCTGACTCTCTGCGTGTGCTGAATCATGGCGACTGATTTTACAGGAGTCAGTGACATGGTCGCATGTTACAAAGCAGGAACAAGCCTTTCATCATGAGAGTCCCTTAAATAGAAAGTTGTTAATAAACAAACTAAGTTAAAAATCAATTGACCCATAATTAAGTGACCTTAGAATAAAATGCGCCATTGCAGTATTTGAGCAGCACAGAACAAGTAAATATCTCTAAAAGAAAAAGCAAAGTCTTCTATGACAGAAACCAATTTGATATGGAAATGGGTCAACAGTTGCTTAAGATGTAGCACAGTTTTGATTTGATCTGCTATATTTGGACTCTATATGAGGCGCTTCCAGTAACATCGGTATTGCTTATACATGAGACTTTTGCATAATCACTGTATGAAGCATTAGAATTCTGCAAATCGAGAATGATTTTCAAAACGACTATACATAACTATGTTAATAATGTGGATACAACAGTATTTGCTGGAGAAAAAGAACAACTGTTTTCTCAAACAATTAGGATTCATGATACATTGCTTGGCAGACTATTGTTCAAAAGCCCACACAGTCCTCACCCAAGAGAAGCCCAAACGCATCCATGAGCACCAACTTATGCATAAAACTGAGCTCAGAATACACGCTGATCAAACAAGGAAAAAATATAAAAATAATCAGACATACCAGATAAGTTTATTTTACAAAAGAAATCCTGTATCTGTAGCAAACAGGTTTTTACATTGTTGCTTTTCAGAAAGGATCACAGTTGGAGTTGTTCTTGTCTTAAAATGGAATCTGGTTGTTTTCCTAAGATTTTTCTTCCAAGGATATGATATAACCATTTACTTCCATGTACCTCAGTTGCTCCCTTTCCAGTTCACCTTGTTTTTCCTATGAAGACCCTAGTAAACCTTTTATCACAATACAGATTTCAATCTAATTTCACTCCTGAAAACTATGAAAGATGATTTCACTAAGCTTACCACCATGTTAGGGAACTTTCTCCATCCAATAGTGGTATCTGCTTCTCTCTGGTTGGTTGACCTTTGCTCACGTATCAATACTGTCGTATTTTTTCTTTGTCCTTGTGTTCCATTGTCTGACCTTGGAAATAAGAACACAAGTATGGAATCATTTCCTCTAATTAAGATAAGCATGCACATCCTAAAAGCCAACTGCAGGCATTAAGGATCAGCTACTGACTCCTAAAGAGCAATCATATATGGTAATGCAACCTTGGATGAGGTCATGGTAGTCTCTGAAAGCTAGAGCCGTTATTAGCTGCTGGGTACAGGCAACCTTTAAAAAAGGCCTGTCCCCATTTTTGTTTTTGTTAATCTCTGTATGCTGCCTACCATCGAAAGAGGATACATTTAAATCATACTTTCATAGGTCATAATGTTATCATATTATTCCTGCAGAGACATAGAAGAATTATCATAGCCATAGTAAAACTGAAATCCAGGAATGTGAGAGTGCTAGGTCTTCACACAGAAAACAAAATGAGACAAAAAATAACCAGTCTTGTCTATTTGTGATTAATAATAATGACTCTAAAATCAACACAAATGATGATTACAGGGGCTAACAACCTTTATGGAGCCCATGTGAATATCCATTCTGTTATGTATCTTATACACCAACAAATATGATATTCTGAGAACAAATATCTCTGCAATACATATCTCCAAAAGGGTACACCCTGTTCAATCCAAGAGCATTTTAACCTAACAATTGCTATAGCATATTGCAATTATTAGACTAACTGCTATTAGTGAAAACCAAACTACTCAGTCCTATGTCTGTCTCTGTAACAGATGTCATACATAATGTTTAACAAGTAGTTCATGTCTCTTGATACCATTTTACCACTTGTAAAATAAGAATGCTTTTAGATCATTGAATGGTAGACGTTATAGAAGTAGAAAGCACTGACTATTATTTGTTGTATTATTATTATTTAATGTAACATATGGATGCAAAATTCTGGCTTGTTTGACCAGGAAGACAGCCCTATATGTTTAAAATTAAATTAGCATAGAAAAAAATTAAGCAAACAGACTATCTCAAATAGGAAATGAAATAAACAGTATGGAGCTCTTTAAATACATAACAAGTAATCAGCGAAAGGGCTGCGAACGGAACCTGAGTGGGAAGCTTGTGACCAGTGAGGCTGATATTGCTGGAAGCCTGAATGAAAGTTAAAAGGCTCCATGACTAGGCCAGACTATACAGGCAATTAGAACTGCTGAACGCTGCCAAGGCATCAGGCCAACAAGAATTACAACTCAACAAACTGAATGAAGGAGAAGGCGGGGTGGGGGGAGGAATAAAAAAAAAATAAAAATAAAAAAAAAGGAAAGGCTTTAATTAAATATTTGAGATCTCACAAGGGATGGGGAAAGTGCCAGGTAACTGGAAGATGGTTAACTAAACTGAGGGGGTCTGTTCCCTCATTAATGCGTGGGGGAATTTACAAGTGTAACTTCTACTACCATTAATTGGAGCTACAGTAAATGAGCGATTTCCATGTGCACTGGTGGGGAAAGGCTCCTGTTACCTAGGATTGGTCTTACCTGTTAAGTGTTTATTGAAGAGTTACAGAGTGATTTCTGGATGTGAATGAAAAGGGGTCACTAAGATGGAACCTCCTGAAATAATAGTCTGTACTCCTTTAAATACAGGGTGATCCCAGAATAAAGCAGTATTTTCATAAGAACTTTTCTTAGCAGCATTTCTTCAGAATTGTGCAAACATTTACTTTTCCTTGCCCTGCACCTCAGACATCCCAAAATAACCATGGGGGACGTGTCAGGTTCAAAGTGGATGAAATAACTGCACTTCTGCAGCTCCTTGTCAGAAGGTTCACCAGTTGGGATGATTTTATTGTGCATGTGCAGAAATGAGACAGTGAAATGAAGCCAGCAGGTCACTCACCCGCAAAGAAGCGGTCAGAATGAGCAGAACAGAAGTACTTGTGAAAGAACCTAACGTTGGCGAGGGTAAGGGAAGAGCTGCAAGTGTACTATGTCACTGGACCCAATTAGAAACTCCACAGATGAAATTATGTCAGATAAGCATACACACATTTATATACAGCTCCAAATTCTACAGTTTTCAGAACATCTATATCTTCAGAATTCACATGTAGAATTTTACATACACATTAGTTATAATACACCATTTTGTCATCCACTGTTCCTCCATTAACTCTGAAATCTGCTTCAGAACAGAATATCTAAAATTTCATTGTTCCTGTAACACCACAAACAAGTCAAGAGTTACTCAGAGAGGCAAAACAGATTGTTGTTTTGTTTTGTTTTACTTTCAGATAAATTTTGCAATATGTAAAATACTCCATATTTCTAGAACCCATGAATACAAACCTGAAATAATAGTTTTAGTATCTCTTTCAGGTATATAAAATTGAGAATTTAGGGCCAGGAGGCTTCTATCAGAGTTCCATGTGAGTTACTGGATCAGTAGTTCTACCTAGAAAGTAGAAAATATTAGAGTTTCAGAGTATGGCCCTTAAAATTAAAATATATATATATATATATATATATATATATATATATAAAGAAATGCTATGAGCCTTCACAGGCTTTAGGCCACATAATTTATTATTTTTTTTAAATTCAAATTGCCCTCCCTTGCCTCAGAATTCGATCTCTCACATGAAACATGTCTATATGAGAACTAGATTTTAAAAGACTGTATCCTCAACTTTTACTAATGCCTTAAGAGAAAGGTGATCAGGTGGCCACCTCAGGAAGTCCAGCATATTTGAAACTCATAAACCAATTTGGACTTAGACTCTTATTTCATGAAAGGAATAATACTATATACCTTAAAGAGTATAGGAGAGCTTTACCACAATAAATTAAAATTATGAGAATAGTTAAAAGCAAATGAGATAATCATAAAAGCATTTACTGTTCTCGACACAAATCATTCAACACCATCACCATAGGATTACCTTACAAAAATAGTTGCCAAGAATGATTCTCTCTCTTGTTTACCCTCATGAAAATCCAAACACCTGTAAAGGACAGAACAGACATCTGCATTTTCTATGAAAGCAAACTTACTTCATAAATATGTCCTTTAGGGCCAGAACAGCCAAATTTTAGACAGGAATAATACAGGTATCATTTTTACATAGAATTTTAACACTGACATGAAAGCAAAAGTCAATTATTACTAACCAAGCCTGTTAATTTTCTCAAGATGAAGATGGAAAAAAAAATGGAGAATTTTCACATTAAGGTGGTGGGCTATATTGTAGCTTAATTTATAATTTCCAGGCGTATAAGGCAAGCATAGACAGACCATATGTCTTTTCTTGGCCTTTAAATGCTCCTATTTTCCACTAGACTTGCCTTTTTCTCCATCTATTGGCAGCCATACCATTTGCTATTCAGGTGATTGGCTGTAATGAGCCAACTCCTGTTTCCGTATGAATAACCACTTTTTTCCCCAATTACTTAAGCTGCCAGCAAGTCACTGGTGTCATGTTCTTTGATGCAAATCTGACTGTCAATAAAGAACAGGACTACATAAAGAGAGAATTTATGATGATACCCTTAGATTAATATTTTTCTTAAATGCTACTCAGTTTAACTTCCAGGAAATATAGGGAAGAAGGCAATGGTCCACAGTAAGAAGAAAGAATATCTTTAATTGGCTTTGTGCTCCACATGCCCTTGTAATAAGTCTTTCCATATGGTAGTCTGAAATAAATTTATCAATCTCCATTAATGTATTTGTCACTTTAAAAAGGTCCATTTTAGTCAATACCAAAATCTATAAAAGTGAAAAATCACATTTCATTTTACAATTTTAAAAGCTAGAATACTGAATATATAGTTTGATATTTACAATTTTTGGAAATATGCAGACACACATAAAAGCGTGGGAGGGGGGAAGCTTCTGAGGCCAAGGAGCACCAGTTATTAACAATATGAGAACTAAATATGTAATTTTAACTCACTTTTTTGAAAGGTCAGTTTTTTAATTAATCTTTCTTAAGTGGGCTTAGATATTTTTCACTAAAAAGAAAATATTATTTTAAGCCATCATACAACTTAGATTTTTCAAGCCAGAAGAACTTATTCCCCCCAAGTAAGTATGATCATGGTGTAAGGGACAGACTCCTACCTGGTGCTGGCATTCCTAGTTGCAAGCACCAACCACGTATGGCAGCAAATACTTTGAGAACAACGTATTTTGAGAAAATAATGTTATAGTGAAATTCTAATACGATACAAAAAAAAAAAAAAAAAAGCTACCCAGTATTCAAGGCCTAGCCCACAAACTACCTACCTTCAAAGTTGTACCATTTCAAGAAACCTCTACAGATTGCTATCAAGCAGATTTTCCAAGTGTCATCCATTTGTTCCAAGTGATTCCAATGAGAAGCCATTTTAAATCTTTAAACAATTTCTTCAACATCCACTTCAGCCATACAGTTATCAGCAGCCAATCTAAAGAGAACGATATTTTCACTACATATTACAAAGTGCTGTTGGCTCTACAAAACTCAGATTCGGTTCTGCATGTTCCAGGTGCTCTCAGCTGGGACTTTACCTATGAACTAATTAGCTACTGTAGGAAGATCTCTTATATCAGCAGGTGTCCTAAACAGCTACTGCTCTTTTGTTGAAAGGGTTTGTGGGTTGATTCTTTTCATTAAAAACAAAATAATAAATTATTGTTTACATAAGGTTGACAGCACTTTTTCACAGAGCTGAGACAGAACAGGCAGCCAGCAAAGGGAAGACAGGTGAAAAACAAAATTTAACAGTCTGCTAACAATTAAATCATCTTTGATTGTGCTGATTTACAAACAAGAAAGGCCCCGTCTAATCTCCATAAGGGAAAAGGAAGAGAAAAAAGATGCTAAACCTGAAATTCATTAGTGAAATGCATTTAGTGTCTAAATTAAACAAATAAGTACTGTTAATTTCAGTGTGCTTAATTAGCCTGTAAAAGAATACAAACATATGTTTTAAGATTAAAAATGCAGTTTCGTGGCATTTTTATTATTATCACTATTTGCTCCCCACATACTGAAATAGCACATAACTAAAAACTAAAACTAAAAAATGAATTTATTTATTCATTAACTTCAATATAGAAATTAACCAGAATTTATACAAATTATTTCATACACAGCTTTTTTCAACAATGCATTTTAAACAGGTGTTTTAAGACCATTGCCCAGTGGTTCTTCTTCTAAACATGAACCTTTAAAATCTATACTCAAGGAAAACTGGCTGCTACAAACATTAAGGGAGCACTGCTGATCAGGTACCAGGTCACAGGCTTTTTTTTTTTTTTTTTTTTTTAAAACAGACTAGAAGGAGCAAATAGACACCTGACTGGATTTACAAAAGTTAAGACACCTGCCTTCTCCTCAGTTGCTTTCAACTCCCCTAATAAATACTAATAGACTAATACAAGCCACAGACTAGCTGGAGCCTACATTTGAAATCTGCTCTCAAACCTCATTTGCAGATTGGCCAGATGGTAATTAGTGTGGAGGTGTTCTCCAGGCAGACTCGCTTTCAGGGCAGGGTTTTTTAAATTTTATTGGGGTTGGGGGAGGAGAAAAAGAAGTCTTTTTTTTTTTCCCAGTTAAGATTAGTAACAGCTAGGAAAGGGTGCATAAAAGCCAAGCTACAACAGAATATTCTCTAGTTTGTTATATTTAAGAAAGTGCTTGCAACTTAATCCAGGGAGACCAATAAACAGAAGACTAAAATAAAAAGGCAGAAGGCTGCAGTGTCAAAGTGCTGTTAAAGTACATGAGAAAAGCAATCCACTTGGGGTTCATTGTAACACTTCTAATAATGAGCTTCCCATATTTAGACACAAGAGATAGCAAATTCAAACCCCCTGGAAAGGATGCAATACAGTTATACAACAACATAGCAAACTGTATTTGTTTTGTTATTACTACCTATGCACCCTATGGTTTCTTTAGGGAAGATGATATGATATCTTTATACCGTGGTGTGTAAAATAGCCTGAAATCTTTCTTTAACACCACTAACGTAACAAAATCCTCCCCGAATAGTGAAAGACCTCCACTTGAAGCTAAGCTTGATCTTAAACATCACTAAAAAAATAATATGTTTTGTTACTGCATTTCTCTGAGAGGTTTTCAAAATCATTCCAGTCAGTACATGAGATAGGATACATATTGTCGGGGATAAGTTGTTAAAGTGAATTTGAAATGTGCTTCTCAAAATATCGTTTACACATTTACCAGATGGTAAAATAAACATGTAAATTGTTATCGAGTATACACCAACTTTATACTACAATTTTACCCACTGTAGAAATGGTGTAAAAATGCTGAATATAGTGTTACTTGTTCATTTAATAGTTTATTAACATTTTAAATACTTTTGGAGAATAGGTTTACTTTTGAAGTCAAAAAATACTTACTTAAGCAGCGTTTTAATCCATCAATCAGGTCAAACTAATCTACTTGCTTCTACATTCAGCACTTTAATCAGTGGTATGATTATCATAAATACAGTTCATTTCAAAGTATTTGCCTATAAATAGATGTTACGTGTATTTATTAGAAATTGGTTTTAAAAGACTAATTTAGGTGCACAGAGTGTTGCAAAGGTAATTTTTGGAAGTGCAATTATCAATATCTCAGTTAAAGGTAGCTGCTATTAGACCACCAGGTCACCTTGCCACTGGAATCTACTCTTCCATAAGTCATTGAACACATTCAGAAATTTGACCATGAATATTTTACTTTTGACAAAATAGAAGGCATGTGATAATGAACCTCTGTATCCTAAGAGCCTAATGTACACACTAGGTAGAAATACACTGGAATTAAAATCTTCCCACTCAACTAACCCTTGATTTTCCCTAAAATAAAAGGTCCTATACATATGATCATTTATTAATGGTCCTGGTGGAAGACATCAGCCGAAGTATTCTGATGAAAGCTTGTTGCTTGTGCTACCAGTAAGTGGTGCCTGGTGTGTCTTCTCTACCAACCCTGTACATTAGTTATACTGTGCTATGGAATTTTCTTTCCCACCTTTCAGGCTATACCTGTTTGGGTTTTTTTGTTTGTTTATTTTTAATATATATTTTTTATTTTTTAGAAAAAGGGGGGAGGGGGGAAGAAATAAATTCATTCTTCTGCAGTCTTAAGTTTAGGAACTTTCCTCATCTATGAGGAAATATATCCACTCAGCACATTTTATTTTTAGTCTCTGTACCCAACAGACTCTGAACTGCTCTTTAGTAATGAGTATTTCAGCTAGTCTGCACACTCTTTAAAATATCCAAGGTCTTTTTTTCATCAATCCACAGCGAAGTCTTGGATTCTCACCTGAGATCTGCTTGAATTATTTTTTTCAGAGGCTTTTTACAGCGTCCAGATTCAACATCATACCAGTTAAGCTCCTGTTTACTATAATGTTGCTGCTTTACTATTATATGCCCTTGGCAATAAGGGGTTACAACATAGATACAAGTAATACATGACGATTCTCAAAAGTACTGGCACAGACTTACCTTAAAAGTTAGTGAATTTTGGAGAAGCTTCTATATCCAACAAATGCGCCGTATTAGTAGGTGCCACAACATAAAATACTACAAACCAAAGTTATCATTAAAGAATATTCTCCCATATAGAGAGCTAGCACAAAGGTAGTAGATAGCAAGGTTTAGCAAGCCTGTCTAGTTTCTCTAGCTTGTGGTTTAAGACTCAAAAGTCCTACTGACAAACCAAGTGCCAGAAGCTGCACCACACTGGATGCTTCATCACGGCTCCAGCAGAATCTTTTAGGGAAAAATAAAAAAACAACAATTTGCATGTGAGCACTTCTAAAGCACCATTTGGAATTTGCTGCTTTGCCAGCCTACCATTTAGATTACACTGCAGCTGAAGCATTTTACAAAAAAAGACACAGGAATACTTGATGATGCTAAAGAGATTACAATAATGAGGTTTTCATATGGAAATAACTAATCATGTAATTTAATTAAATAATGTCCCCCCCAAAAAAATAAATATATAAATAAATAAGTTTTTGTAAAGGGTTGGTTTAGAACTCATTAAGGAAAAACAAAATTTCAAACTTAAAGAAGTAACCTAAATGGAATGGGGAGAAATGGAATAATGAATGCAGATGGGAGGTGTCCAACAGCACACCTGCAGTTGCCAGCATACCTCTATACATAAATCAAAACAGATGTTGGGAAGCACAGGAGTCTGACTACCAAAATCCCTAGCACATTGGGAGTCATGTATTGGCTTCAGTGTATAAACAACTGCTATAGACTAAAACACTGAGCACGAGAGGGAACTGGTGAAGAAAGCACTGTCTTCAGAGTCTGTGCCACGAAGCACCAACCACCTCTGCCAGCTAACTTCAAAGCAGAGCCTGAGCCAACACTCCTATAAAGGCAGGGCGATCACTGGAAACTTGAAGCATATGCTGCTATTTACATAACTAATTGTAGCATGCACAGTCAAAAAACAGCCTCTAGCTTTAGCATATATGTGCAAAATAATTGATTGTACTGTATACAGAAAATTAGAAGCTGTCAGAAACAAAGCCACTAGTAACAGCCCTGAGAATCTAGAGGAGGCATCTCCTAGATTGCAGAGGCTATTCTTCACACAGCTGTGTGATTTACAGCAGGATATAAATCTAGGTGAGATTCAATGATAGCTGACACCCCATCCAAGCTTTCAGCCCAACTGACGTACACACCCCATGATCTGATGGTGGAGATGCTCAATAAAAATCTTCCCAGACTCTGACCAGCTGTGATTTGTCACTGCAATCATTATAATACAAGATAAAATTTTGTAAAAGATATTGCAAATATAACAACAATGCTCATCTGTCTGCACAACACATACCCAGCCTTGCAGAATAAAATGAAGAAAAATGTAAAGACATAGAATAAAACGCCAGCTGAGTTGCACCTAAGCCTCCGATGAAAAATAGGAGGACACCAAGACGTGGAAAAATACAAAAGATGCACTAAAGCTGCATTATACTGGCAGCTTCTCAGTGGGAAAATAAATAAATAAAATGGAGAAAAAAAAATAAGAATAAAAAGGTTTCTCAGGCAAAACAGAATGTTTGCGTAACCCAGAAAAGAAAATGCACATTGCTTCTAGAATATTCTGCTACTATTCAGAAATAACATTATTAGAAAATGACATTCAATAAGATCTACATTGGATAAATATGACATGTATTCTTTCAATTACAGAATAGACTAGAATTTCTTGAAATGTTTAATATTTTTATATTAAAAATGATTAAGATAGATTATTAAGATATCCTCTGGCTAGTAATTTTTTGGAAAATTATATTAAAATGTAAAAATAAATAAGCTGTAAAGAATCAAGCTCAGATCAGCAGTGGCCCTATAAATTGCAGTACAGCACCCACAAAACTAGTTCATCTGTTACTTGCCAATTAGGAGAAAACTCATAAACAGACACCCTGTTTAATTCAGGTTAAACCCATAAACTGACACCCTCATAGAAAAAAAAAATAGAGAGAGAGAGAGAGAGAGAGAGAGAGTTAAATCCTTTGAAACTGTAAGAAACTAGGTACATGTAAATAAAAACATTTGGATACAAAAGAAAGCAGCCTTCAATGAATCTCTTCCTTTTCACTATTCCTCAGCAAGAAAAGACCCCTGTCAGAGCATCTCCTCAAAAGGAGTTAAGGGAGAGAGCTCACCGATGTGCTCAAGCCCTGAACAAAACCACCTCTGGGGTGGGCAGTGAGGAAAAGGGCAGAGGAGAGCAAGGCAGAGGCTGGAGCTCATGTGAAGCTCTGGAGGTCTACCAGAGAAGGAGAGCAGAAGCTACCAGGGAACTACTGGTGTGTGTGCGTCAGCTTGGAGAGCTTCTGCTTCATCTCTCAGGTGTGCAGCAGTGCACGCACCATCTTAACCAACTCTCTGGGGGTGGGTTTTGTGTTATGGGTCAACCCATTACCTGCAAGAGGGACCGTCTGGCTTGCTGAAGCCCTGCCCTTGCACCGCCGGCCAATGTTTCCCCCACAACAGCACCATTCCCATCCAAGCTACTTCGAGGTGCTTAGCTGAGCAAACCCAGCCTTGGGGAAAGAGTCGGGTAGCTGCACACTCTCCCTGAGACAGCTGTAGACATCAAGCTATAGTCAAAATTAAATACAATTACTGTTTAGCAGAGTGTGTATTTAGCACCGGCATTGCCCTTGTCCCGCTATCGATGGGAAATCTGACCATGGTAACAGAACTGCATTTTCATTACCGAGGGGAAAAAACACCCCAAAACCCACAGCAGATAACACTACTAAAGAAAAACAGACTTAGGTCCTCATCCTGCAAAGACATCTGTGCATCTATCTGCTAAACTTTACACTGTCACAGGACTATTTGTGTTGTTTCTCCAGTTATAAAGTATTTGGAAAACGAGCGTATACTGCTAATGGACTACTGTGGATTTGGGCCTTTCAAGTTACACCCATCTAAACGGCGTACAGGGAAATTAACTCCTGAAACAATCTTTCATCCATATGTTCTTCCAGTAAATTTTATACTGAATTTTCAAGTCCCACTTTCCATTTCTGTTGTTACACTTCATGCTACTTAAGTTTAGGTCTACCTATAAAAATGAATCAGACTGCAATAAGAAAAAACAGGTTTTAAATACTCTTAATTGATATCAGTGATCAGAGAAAAATTGTAAGTGAACAATATATGGAAATACATCAGCTGGAACACTGAAATGTTTAAAAATACAGCACTGAATGTTAATATCAGCTTTTTTATCCTATTTAAGAGAAAAGAAAAAGAGTGACTCTAGATAAGACTGCAAAATGTGTGAAAAAAAAAGATACGGACATTACCAAATTTTTGACAGATATAAGAAGGACTGAAAATACCTGATTAATTTCCTTCCATTCAGCTTCTGAACATTTCTTCAGTACTAAAGGAATCCTCTTGGCATAAATATTGCCCCTAAAAAGGGGACAAATCCTTGCATAACATGCACTAGCCAAACAGGTTTTGATCTATCTATGAAGACAATTAAGGCATCAAAATCAACTTTGACAATAAGCAGAAATAAAGCTTCAATTATTCTTATAATCAAAACGGAGGTAATTAAAAATGCAAGTACAATAAGATAGCAGTTGGTCTTTTTTTTTTGAAATTCTTTTAATATAGGAGAAACAAATACGTATATCAAAGTAATACCTGGCCCTGTTCATTCCATCAAACTGCCCCTGCTTTGGGCTGTATCTCAACACAAGAGGAAACAATCAGATGACATAAATCAGTTTTGATCTACTGAACCAAGGAAATAACATAATTTTGCACCAGTTGAGGATTTAATCTGTGGTACTCTGCCCACAGTTCAGCAACAAACCCCAATCCTCAATTAATATCTGAAATAACTGCTCAGTGAGGTGTCCAAGACTAAAACTGTCAAAAGGGTGGGCATAACTCCAAACTCAGAAGCACTGCAGGTTTCTCGGTGAAACGTGCAGCATTTCTCAACGTAGGCTACTAAACAATTCAGTGACTTTGAAAAATGCCCCTACCCCTTGTCACTTACATGTGGTTTTTTCAATAGCTTGATTCATGAGCTGTCAATATGAAGCAAAACCTTTCACCTCTTACTCAGTACCTTGCATCTCATCCAAGTCAAATGCCCCCTTCTGCTAACACAACAGAAAAGTAAACTGAGCTACCAGAAGGGAGCTTCCACCAAGCTTAAGGTGCTTTAGAAGTACAGGGATAAAGTGGTGGAAACACCAAGAAGGGGCAGATGCTTTAATACTTTGCTGAAAACAGACGTAGTGTGGTGACCAGATATTTCTCTGTGGCGTTACACCACAGATCTGACCTAATGAAATGTGGGCACCACTCACATAACAATGGGCAAGAAGGGCAGTGCTGCTGCAAGACGCTGAGATGGGATTCCCAGGAGATACAGCAGCATGTGTGGATGAGCCCCAGCTTTCCTCATAGCCAAGAAGTGACCACCACATTTCTTCAGCATCTCCAACAGGAGAGCCGCAGAAGATGGAGATCAGATGGTCTGGTTGTTGTCTATCCCCAATAATCAATGTCTGCCCTTCAGCAAACATTTCCACAAAGGTAAGTAAGCTGTAAGCAGGGTGTTAATCAATCACTAAAAGTGTTCCTTAACTTACATTTGTGATTTCAGTTTAATTCCTGGTGGGTGGGTGTCTCCATCTAAACTAGGACACCTTGCAGCAACCTAAATTTTTCTCTCAATTCGAAGTTTCAGTCCCAGACCAGTATTATCTGCTCTGGGATAAAATACACTCCATGGAAGAAGCCTACTTAAAAAAAAGTGAATTCTGTAGCATGCCCTATAGAAATTAAGATGTGACTTCTAAAAATAAGTTTAATTTAGGAGTAGCACTAGAAAATTAAAATTAATTTTAAAAAAATAGCCGAACAAGCCCCCCCAAAAGGTATTACAAATGACTGAAGTGGAAGCTTGTCTGATGCGCTTTGGTAACTCATCAACGCACTGTTTCTACTATATTAAAAAAAAAAAAAATCAAATTATTAAGTGTATTCTAAATTAGTCAGTCACTTCAAGGTACACGAATATCACAATTATTGAAAAAGGCCTTGATCCTGAAAACATTTATGTCTGTGAATTTTTAGACAAGTGAATAGTCTTTGTAGGACTGACCTCTTACTTTACGTTATTCACACATATGAACTTGCATGCACGATCAGAGACTAAGGCAGGAATACACATTTACAAGCTATCAACATTTTACCTAAAATGTCTCTTAAAACAGATTCAAAGTCATTACCAGCTGTTTCTTATTTAAAGCTTAAGAAATAAATGCCTGTTAATACAGTCTAATATTATAGTTTACACAGAAGGAATGTAGCTGAAGTCTTCATCCATTCTGCCTTTAATTTTGAAAAAAAAAAAAAAAAAATCACCTAAAAAAGTCAGCTTAGGACCAACAAGATCATTCGTACATGTATCAGCCCCTTAGTGTTAGAAACACAGCAACCCGGAGGAATTGCAGTGGTAACATGAATAAAACATCACAGATTTTATTGTGTAACATATTTTATCAGGCCAAAAGTTATACCGAATCAGGAACGGCAGCTTTGGATCTTTATGCATCAATGATTATTCTACCTTTATAAGAAGGACAATATTACCTATGATTAAAATTTCTAGATACAGAGATATATATGCTTTTCAAAGAGATATATATGTTTCAGATACACATATCTGAACAAATAGAAGGCTCTCAAGTGATCGTGGTCTTGAAATAAGAGGTGTTTTTGTTTGTGCATTCCCAAATTAATATGCATTCTGATAAATCCATGAAATGTTATCACTAAGCTGCGTGGCTCTCTAGACCTGCTACAAACATATTAGCTGAAAAGAACAGGGTACTGAATGCGAACAGTCTGCTGCCTTCCATCTACTTATCACTCCGCTATTTCAATTTTTTTTTCATTTGACTTTGTCCCTGTATCTTAGCTAGTCACACATTCCCCACTGGAGACCACATTCATGACAAGTTTTAATACTTAAAACGAAACCTTGCATACAGTTTGCACAGAAGCAGTACCTGGAAAGCATACTTCCATGCAAAATCCTTTTTTCTGCTTTTCCCAATACACATGCATTCTATTTTTGTGTCTGAGTGGTTTCAAAATTCTCCTATGTAATTTAAATAAGACTTCCAAAAACAGTAACCTTTCACAGGGATAAACCACAGCATTTCCAGTTGACAAAATAATTTATGAGGGACATACAAAGCACCTGAAAACGCAGACTGCAAAGAAAACCATTTTAACTATAGCAACAGAACTCACTGCATAATGTTATAAGTAAAATTATGCAATTAGGTCTCTTATCAGACTTATTCAGATTTATGCCAGTTGGGGGGGGGAATCATTGTTCACCACAGTTCCCTCGAGCACTACCTAGGGGAGGGGAGTGATGACCAGACAGCGAAAATTAAGAAGAACGTGTCCCACCTTACGCCTATTCTGCCAATCTGTCGCGGTTGTTCTTCTAGCTCCATAGGTTTACATGATTTTTTTTTTTTTTTTTTTTTTTTTTTTTTGCTGACAAGTAATACAAGACAGATTCTTGCCTTCTTAGGATCTTGCAATCTAGTTTAGACATAGCACGTCAAGTGGTGATGAAAGAAGGTTAGGGTGGGTTTGAAGAGATAAGGATTCCAACAGTAAACGATGCAGAGACATCAGTTTAGTAATGTACACATGTTTTGCATGATTCATTGGACCAAAATGGCCAAAGGAACTTAAAAAGCTGTCAAAGGCATCTTTACCTCTGACCTACCTAGTCATCCATCTGCTTCCTCATACTGTCAATCAAAACCCTCCCATCCTTATCACTATTCTATTACACACATTTTCCGCAACCATTTCTCCTCCAGCTCTTAAAAAATATCTTAGCAAACATTTCAATCAGTCATTAAAAACCTTGTTAAAATATGCAATGTGTCATCAAATATGCATAGAGTACTCGTGCAAAATCTGCAGAGCGTAACTCACCGTATTACATGGGATATAGCATTAATGGGAAATATCGTGGCAAGTATTACCGATAGGAACTTGGAATTACTTCCTAGGGATCGTCTTGCTCGGAGCTTGATTTTGTGTAATTTCAGTAACGCAATGAAAGGGCAGTTGAGTAGATTATTTACCCGAATAATTAAATTAAAAACCCGCTCAGCACGGCTAGAATAATAACACAAATTATACTTCATGTAAAATTCATGCAAATAGTTGCTGGTCTCACGAATTCAAACTCGGGGTTTTGCTTTAACTAAGCTGCAAGTATATTATCACTTACATACCCTGGGTCAAAACCCGCAGCTTTGATTCTAGGTTTATGCAGGTATTTTAACGCGTTAGCAAACGCGTGTATGGCAGATACACTCCTGCATCTCTAATGATGGCGATAATAATAAAAATAAGTAATAATAAACGGACCTACCGACAGGAAATAGCCTTTTTTACTTCTGCAGCCTTTACCTCTTCCACTCTCCCGCAGAAAGAGTTAGGGATTTAGAGCGTCCTGTCGAGATAGTTACGGAACAGCGTTAACCACTGGCTCTCAGGCGGGGGTTTTGCTCAGCCCTTCCAGGCGCTCGGTGCTCGCCCCGGGCCCCCGGGCCGCAACCCGCCGGGCAGGAGGCAGCGAGCCCCCGCCTCAGGGGCTGAGGGCCGCGGCGGGGGGCTCCTGCGGGCCCGGCGGCGGGGGGCTCACGGCGGAGGCGCCCCTCAGGGCTGCGTGACGGGACGGAGGGGGCAGCGGTCGACGGCGGGGACAGAGGGACGAGTTTTGTTCGTGTGTTACACCTCGGACGGCTCCTCGCCGCGACGCCGAGGGGGCACCGGGACCCGGGAGCAGTTGCGGGGGGGTTAAGTGGGGAGCGCTTCACCGCGGGCCCTCTCCTCCCTCACGGCCCGGCCGCTTCCCGCCCTGCCCGACGAGGCCGCCGCCGCCATCACTTCAGCCGTAGCCCAGCGCGGGCGGCCGGGCCGTGAGGGTCGATACCGGCACCAAAGGCCCCGGCGGCGGCTTCCCAAAGTCGCCGTGTCACCCCTCACACCTGCCCTAACGTCCCGGCCCCCACAGGCGAGGGAGGAAGGCGCCTCACCCGGCCCGTCTCCCCGCCTCTCCCTGAGGGGGCAGCGGCGCTCCTCACCCAGCCGCCCCCCTCACCTCTGCTCCGGGGCGCGGTCGGGGCAAGCAGGGAGACCCGCACCCCCCGAGCCGTCCCTCCTCCTCCTCCTCCTCCTCCTCCTACTCCTCCTCCTCCTCCTCGTCCTCCTCCGGCCGGCAGCACCGGGCCGGGAGGGGGCGAGCCCCGGCGCCCTCGCTGCCAAGCGGCGTCCCGAGACGAGGTGAGCGTTTTGCCAGGTTTATTTTACTTGTTATACACAGACGATACAAACGGGCAAAAACCGAAACATTTCTCAATGGAGCAGGTACTTGTATAAATTATTCAGTTCCACGGACATAACAGAACAAATATAAAAATCACAACATTCGATTTACAGAAGAGTCAAAAATATACACACGTTTATGACCCTGAATTTCTATTAGGAAACTTCCCCGTCGAGTGTAACCTAGACTGAATATTTAGCCCGATGCATATTTCAGTTTGCAGTTGTGTTTCATATAAAAATGCGTTAATCGTATAGATTTGCTACTCAAAATTCGAAGACTTACTATTCTGCTTCGCCGGGGGGGAGACCTGGAGGGATATTACTTCTCCGTCACTGCCAGAATCAGAGGTTTACAGGAAAGAGCGCTCTTACTTTCGATGTGCACTTTATTCCCCAGGAAGTCAGATCTCGGTTAGCTACTTTATGAAAAAGTCAATTCCAAAACTAAATGCAGTAAAATATACAACTCACAATTCATCTTCACTGGACTACACTATGGTTACCAACAATTCAGTCGTCTATATCTTTTTTTTTTTCTTTTTTTTTTCTTTTTTAGATTATTCATTACAAAGATTTACAGCAATATAAAGAAAGAGGGGAAAAACTGCAAAGAAATTTGAAAAGAGTTTGTCAGCATATTTGGCACCTGCAGGGACCAGTAATGGATTTGGCACTTGGGGGCGATGGGGGGGGAGGGAATACCACAAAAATAATAATATTGCTGATGTCGAGCTATTCCTTTTAAAGAAAAAAATACAGAGGCAGTTAATTTTGCTTTTGGAAGGCGTCATGCTACTTTAATCGACTTTCCTACGAGACGTATTTCTGGTCTTTTGAAGGGAAAGCTCAGCTATTCCGTAGCTGTGTTAGCCCAGGGCAGTGCGTAATTATTTCATGCGAGGAATTGCGGGGAAAGTGAGAAACCCATTACTCGCTGTACGGCTACGGGGCGCTCAGCATTTCCAGAGGCGTTTAGAAGGAGTGTTCACCTGGGGAGGGGAGGCGGGGGGAGAGTGAGGGGATTTAAACAAGATCTAAGTTTTGCGACTTAACAGTGAAAACAAAAGTAAAGAGAAAGGAAAAAAAAAGAATCCGAACAAATAGGAAACAAACCCAAAGGAAAGTAATAAATTAGAACCCTATGTACAGGCATTTCACAGGCTCTTTTTCCCCACTATTACTACCATCCCCTAGTATCCATCCGTGGTAAAAGGAAGGAAGCGCTGTACGGCTGGAGAGAGTCTACACATCCTACTGACCGGCGGGGCTCGGAGGCGCGGGGGGGGCGCCCGCGGCGGGGCCGTCCGCGCCCCGGGGCTCCGCCGGGCCTCGCGGGGCGGGCGGGGAGGGCGGCTCGGCCTCCTGCCTGCCTCCCTGCCCGCCTCCCCGCCGGGCCGGGCCGTGCCGAGCCGGGCCGGGCCGGGGGAACGGATGGGGCAGCTAGGGGCGGGGGTCAGTGCGCTAACCGCGGAGGAGTTATTGTGCAAAAGGACGGCGGGGCCGGCGGCGGGCCGCGCCTAGCTGTGCGAGTAGAAGCCGTAGTAGCCGATGTCCTTGGCGCAGGTCTTTTCGCAGTCCCGCTGGGTGAGCACCTCGCTCTTGAGGGGCGAGGAGCTCTCGGACACCGGGGTGTCCGACGGGGAGATCCGCCGCCTTTTGGCCTGCTCGTAAATCCCAGAATCGGTGGAGTCGATGGACTTAATGGACGACGGCGTCTCGATCCAGCTGGAGTCGGACAAATCTTTGGGCTTGGAGTCCTCGGCGCCCGGCAAGGGGGACCGCTCGGGGGCCAGGCTCTCCGCCTCCTCCCCCAGGTAGGGGTTGCCGGCGGCCATGCGCGCCGCCGCCGCGCTGTTGGGCCAGCAGGAGAGCACCGAGCCCGACTTGCTGCAGTACTGCGGGGGGCTGCGCGCCCCCCAGCCCGACGGGTCGGCGTAGTAGCCCAGCGGCCGCCCCGCGCAGCCGGCCGCCTGCAGCGGCAGCGCCTTGACGCCGGCCGCCGCGTAGGAAAGCAGCGTGGCCGCGTTGCCGGCGAAGTCGGTGGCCGTGTCGTAGGCGGAGGCGGCGAAGTCGAGGCGGTTGTTGGCGGGGGCGACGAACCAGCGCTGCGGCGACGGGGCCCCCGGGTCCTCGGCTTGCTGTGGGGAGAGCAGCCCGTTGGTGTGGGGCACGCTGCGGTCGGCGCCGGGCCCCGGGCCGGCTCCTGCCCCGGGGTGGAAGCGGGACTTGGCGTAGTTACTCACGAACTGGTCCTGGAGGAAGGAGCCGGCCATGGCGTAGCGGGCCCCGGGCACGATCTGCGAGCGGGGCGAGTCGTTGGGAGACGGCGTCAGCCGGTCCATATCGCAGCCCGTGTAGATCCTGCCGGAGAGAAGGGGACAGGGCTGGGTGGGCGCCGCCGTCGGGGGCACGGGCGGGCGCCGCCGCCCTCGGTGGGGCCGGGAGACGGGGCCCTAGCCGGGGAGGGCACGGCAAGCTGCTCTTTGGGACCAGGGGGTTCCTGCTCTTAGCCCAGGGGCTTCCTGCTCTCAGCCCAGGGCTTGAAATCCCCGCTCCGTCACACGCTGACCGGTCCCGCCGTGTGCGCCACAGGCAACCCGGGCGTGTGCAGCGAGCAGCGGGAGCGGCGGGCTGCGGCGTTATAGCGCCTGTTTAACACTTATTATTGAGAGTCGCAGACGAACCATCAACATTTTACTGGGTTTAAATTAGGCTAATCTTTAAACACCTACTGGAGGAAATGCAGAACCAGACGCATCTAGTGTTCCCTGCGTGGCCTATATATAATTCTCCCATGCTGGGCTGCAATTTGCGATTATAAAAACTTTAATGGATGAATAACTACTATCTGTATTTAATTCAGGCTAAAACTGTGCTTTAATTAACCCTCCACGCCTCCTGGAATTTCTTATCCAAAATAAACTTGGCCCTTAAACAAATCCAACGTGCTAGACAACATTGAAGCTTCCCCCTCCCCCCGTCTCCTGTAAAGTGACGCCCTATAAAGTTTTTCCCCTCTGAAAAAGGGAAAAGCACTTGAGGCTGGGGGCGAAGGCCACGAACCCTCTGCTATTTCTGATGGTTCTGCAAGGCCGCGGGTCTTACAGAGGCCGCACAAGAAGCGACATAACGGGGCTGCCTTCACGGCGCCCGGCCCCTGGCGGCTCGCAGCGGCCGCCCGACGGGGCGGTCCCCTCGGGGAGAGCCGCTGCTCGGCCCCGGGAGCCTCTGGAGCTGCTTCAGGCCTCGGCGTCGCTTCCCCCCTGGGAGCGAAATGCCGCTGCCGGGGGGAGCTGGAGCCCTGCGAGAGGCCTCAGCAGGCGCGGGTGCTACTCGCGGCCTGGGGCGCTGGGTGGGAGGCTGCTCCCGGCTGCAGCCTCCAGAGGGAGGAGGAGGTTTCCTCCTTCCCTCAGGGGCTCGGCCCCGTCCTGCGGCCTCGGGGCTTGCAGAGGGACCGAGCAGCTCCAGGGCCGCCCGCCCCCTCGGGGCTCTGAGCCGCCCTGCGCCCGCCCTGAGCCCTGAAGGGGCTGTGGGGGTGTGTGGGCAGGAGGTGCCCGCCGGCCATGCCCTGGGCCGGGGCGAGCCGCAGCCGTCAGCGCTGCTGCAGCCGGGCCCGGCTGTCCCCGTTCGGCTCCCGGGGACCGGGGCGGCCTCCCCACGGTAGCCAGGCCCTGGCAGCAGCCCCCGGGCGGTTCTGCGAGCGGGGGAGGCAGCGCGGGGACAAACCGCGATTAAAACTTCGCAGCCTTTAGCTCCACCCAGATGTAAGGAAGGAGAAAAAAATATATAAGGAACAAAAAAAAAAAAAAAAAAAAAAAAAAAACCGCTCCAACCCCAGAGGGGAACAAAACGAGACGGAAAAGAAAATTTGCTCTGGACACAGGGATTGCGGAGCCCGGGCTTATTCAAACCCGGCGGGCGCACAGCGCGCCTTGCGCGGGGCCCTTGCGCGCAACTCAACGCGAACTTGGAAAGGGGCGCAAAGAAAGGGGCCGGGTGCGGGGGCCCCCCAGCATGTGCTGAGCCCCAAATGGGGCAGCCCCTGTGTGCCCGCAGCCCTGAGGAGAGCAGAGAAGCAGTGGGCTCCGGCCGGGCCTCGCCCGGGGCGGCGTGGCGGGGAGGCTGCCCGCGCCCCCCAGCCTCTCCCCTTGACGGGTGCCCGCAGCCGGCAGAAGGGAAAGAAAAATGCGGTTTTACTTACGTGTCATAATTGTCTCGGAAGCCCTTGGCGAAAGGGTTGTGGTCTATTTTCAGCTGTGTGATCTAGGGAAACAGAGGAGCAGAGCACACGGTGTGAAAAGCACGAAGAATGCACTCTGCTGCAGCCACCGCGCTTTTAAAAGCACCGAGCTTCGCTCTAGTCGATCAAATTGCCTTTAAAACACGAAAAACGAAGCTGCGGCATGCTACTAGATACCAAAAATCGAATCTTACGATTCGTTTTATTCTAAAAATCACGCTAAATATTCGCGTTTAACCCCATGTTTTCAAAAGTGTGTTTACGCGTAGCGCATGGCCGTGAATGTATTTAAACCCAGAAACGAGGCGAAACGCCCCGCAGAGCGGTAGCTGAGAGTTGAGGCTCGCGGCGAGCCAAATAATTAACCCGGGACCGCGGCCCGAACATATGTCACCGGGGAGAGGGGCACCGCCACCCGGCCATGCCGAAACGCGGCCAAGGCGGTAACGAGGTTTTAATTCGAGGGAGCTGCTCCATCGCCCCGGTGCGATCGATGGCCTCGCCAATTGATCTCCGCCGAGCGGGAGCTTCGCGGCGGGATCCCCGCCCGGCCCCGGGGCACAACGCGGAGGCAAAACGGGAAGGGAGCGGGGGGAGGCCCCGGTCTCCCGGTGCCGAAGCCCCGGGGGAGCGGGAGCAGCGGCCGGGCCGTGCAGGGAGCGCGAAGGGGCCGGAGCGGGGAGCTCTTTACATCGGTGTTCTGGTAGGCGGTGACCGCTATGAACTGGGTCTCGGGGAAGGTGAAGGTCTGCACTCTGCCCGGCTGGTTGGTGTCCTCCGTCCCGTCTTCGTTCACCTCCACCACATGCAGGCGGGGCTGGTACTTGTGGAGGGACTGCAGAACCACCATCTGTCAGGCAGAGGAAGAGGAGGGAGGGGGCCGCGGGGTTAGAGCAGCAGGACGGGGCAGTGATGCCCGCGGCTAAGGACGCGAGGGCTCTCCCTCCCCGCCGCCCCTTTATCCTCGTTTGGGGACACGGTCTTTAAAAATAAGGACTATATATATAATGCATATACGCATCCGACTGGAGAGTGCAGGATTCTGCCTGAAGCAGCAAAGCAAAAAAAAAAAAAAGAAAAGAAAAAAAAAGCCTAACGGAGCGTTTGCGGTTCCCCCACTGACCTGCCCGTTGTTGTTTGATGCTCCTTTATTGTTTGTAAGTTTTAGTTTCCCAAAGGAGATTTCCTGGCGCATCCAGTGGGCTCCCGTGTTGGGGGAGTCGGGGTGCATGTACACCCGGTTTCCTAAGCGAAACAACAAAAAACACCACCACATCACGGGTCTCGCATGTAGCCTGGTTCTGCCTCTGCAGCAGCACGCGGGGTCGAAGGACCCCATTAAAGTTAGCGCTATTTTTCTGCGGAAACCGCCTTCATTTAACCGAGCGGGATTAAAGCAGCGTTTTCCGATCACCTCTTACTTTCTCCACCACCCTCCTTTTCTTTTTTCTAAAAAGCATCGTTGGCCCTTTCTCGTTTAAGAAGTCGTTAGAGCCAGTCCACAAAGGCTTTAATTAATCATTCTCACCTACATATGTGTCGGGAAAAGTGTTAATTGGAGGAACTTGCCTTGTACATTGGTGTCCGCCTTGCCGCAAGGAACCCATTTGCCTCCCTGAAATCTCCAGTGGTTGGGATCCGCCAAAATTACATCCACAAAAATATTGTAGTGAGCCGTGGGATCGAGACCAGAAATATTAAAACTTAGGAAAGGGAACATGCGCCTATAAAAAGGAAAGGAAAAAAAAAAAAAGAAAAAAAAGAGAGGAAAGAAGGAAAGCAAGCCAGCGGCAGCGATACGCACACGCAGAGGAGCCAGCCCGCTGTGCATTATCCTCCCGGCTCCCGGTAGCGACCGGGAACCAAAAATCCAAAGCAACTCCCTCCCGAAACGTCGAGCTTTCCGCGGGGAAGGGGCGCGGGGAGCCGGGGGGGGCTGCCCCGGAGGGGACCGGCCCCGGCGACCACCGGCCCCGGCGGCGGGCGGCTCC
Organism: Anas platyrhynchos; assembly: GCF_047663525.1. NCBI lineage: Eukaryota > Metazoa > Chordata > Aves > Anseriformes > Anatidae > Anas > Anas platyrhynchos. Next base: position 17,791,630 of record NC_092593.1, on the reverse strand, counting down.
CCCGGGGCGGCGGCGGCGGCAGCGGGCGGCTCCCCCGGCCGAGCAGCCCCGGCGCCCGGAGAGGGTCCGCGCGGCGGCTTACCTCCCCTGCTTCGTGATGATCATCTCCGTCTGGTGCCGGTGGAATTTCAGCCAGAGCGGCCTGTTGCACAGGTAGACCTGAGCCTTGCCGGGGACGAGCCCCGGCTGGGTGGAGGAGAACTGGTAGAAAGGCGCCCCTTGGTAGGAATGGCCGTACTGCTGGGGGTAAGGGTAGCCCGCCGTGGGGTAGCCTTGCGGCGAAGAGTTGGACAGGAGGCTGTTATAAGCTCCGTTGGTGATCACAGGATGGTGAGCCATGTAGCGGCTGGGGCTGGCGATGGAGAAGGCTGGGTGAGCAGGTCCATGCTGGCCGGGGTAAGGGAACATGGTACTAGGAGCAGAGGCAGCAGACTGGGGCTGGCTGGACTGAGAGAGCAGATAGCGATCTGCAGCAGATCCATCGAAACTGTGACGAAGCTCAGAGACCCCGTCCAAGACGGGAGAGAGTTTATTTCTCTGGACGTCCCCTGGTGTGTCCTTGGAGTCAGGAAAATTGTCTGTATCTGACTGATTCGTCATCCCCCTGGTAATTTTTTTCAAAGGTGAACTTCTCTCCAGGTTGTCAGTGGTCGAGATAATGGGATGATCATGCAAGGCAAGCTCAGATCCGCCTGCATGTGGGTAACTGCTGCTCACATTGAGAAATTTCTTGGAGAGCATGATAGAGGGAGAAAGACAATGCTCCAGCTGCATAGCTCTAGCACCACAGTAATAACCCTTCAGTCCCTGGATCTGAAAGGGCTCCTCAGTATCAGAAGCTAGACATCCTGGGACCCTCACTAGACAGAAAGCACTTCATCCACCAAATGCTTCCCAAACGTTTGATTTACTTTTTTTTTTTTTTTTTTTTTTTTTTTTTTCCTTCCCTGGGAGAAGAGATTGGCCAATTGACACTATGCAGCAATCAGGAAAGACTCACTTTTGATCTTGCTGCTTGCGGAGAGGATGAAACGGCTTCTGCCATTGGTTAACCGCTGACAGTAATTTAATTAGATAGACATTAATTAGGATAATCACCTGGCTCCTGGTCGCGACGATCATGGCAAATTGAAGGAGATGATTTTATTGTGAGATAGAAGGAAGGCGAAGGGGGAAGGGAAGAGTGTGTTTGCTGTAAGAGCTCATTATTATGTGACCTTTCCAGCATTTTTTTATAATTTTTATTTTTCATTTATTTTATTTATTTATTTATTTTTGACTACGGCTGCAAAATAAAGCAAAAGCCCCGCGTTTCTCTAAATACTCGCGCGCCTGTCTCCCGCCTCTGGGTGCCGGGGGAGGGCCGGGCTGGGGGGGTCCGGGGGCCGCCGGCGGGGCCGGGCGCCGCTGCCCTCAGCTCACCCGGGCGGCACCGCGCTCGCCCCGCTGCCGGGGGCGACCGGGGACCGGGAGCCCCTCACCGAGAGCCCGGAGCCCCTCGCCGGGAGCCCCCCGTCAGTGCGAGCGCCCCCCGCCCCTCCCGAGCCCCCAGCGCGGCGGCCGCGGGTCTCCCCTTGGAAGTTGCGCAGTAAGCAGCGGCCGCGCTGCCCTGGCGTGCTGTCTGCGGGTCCCCCGTAAATAAATATTTTAGCAGGGCGCTGTAATGCCGCAGATCGTCAGCAACACAGCGGAGAAGGCGTCCCTCCGGTCCGGATCGCTTTCCACTCGGTGTCTGTTTTCCCTCAGTGACTCAGTCCCACAGACAGCGCTGGGAGGGGAGAGCGCTTTTGTAATACATTTGTCACCCGCTGCCTCGCCTCGCGGCAGCGGCGCCGCCACGGCCCTCCCTCAGCGAGCCGATCGAGGCCGGCGGCGGGAGCAGCCCCGGGGCCCGGGGGCAGCCCCGTAAGGGCCGAGCCGAGCTCCCCGGGGCTTAGGGGAGGGGGCGAGGCCCCCGATCTCCGGGGGGCGGCGAGCGCCGGCCCTCAGCGGGGGGAGCCCCGGCGCGGCCCGCAGCGAGCCCCGCGCCGGGCACTCGGCCGCCCGCCTCCCCGCCGCCCGCCGTGCCCCTTCCCAGGCGAGATGATGAGTTTCCAGAATCACCCGTTTTTTTTCTCTCTTTTTTTTTTTTTTTTTTTTTTTTTTTTTTTTTTCCCTCTCCGGGAGGAGCTCTCCTGTTTCATTTTTCATAGTGTTTTCCCCTTAGCGATGTGGACCTGAGGTATGTCACGGGGCACACCTCTTTCCACTTGACACCAGCAGCCGGCTTCCAATTCCGCTCACGGTTAGCGCGGCCCCGACCACCTCATAATAAAATCAAGCCCGACACGTAATCAGCTGAAGCCAGGCCGAAACTTCGCAAAGTCAAATCCAGAGAAGGCAGAAAGCAGGCTGGCTTGTCAGAATGCGTATTTCAATGCTCCCAAATCTCACAGCCGTTTTGTAATTTTTCTGTTGCTTAAAACTGTGCGCTAGTTCAATGATGTGGTGTTTCAAGGAGGCCGGCATACACAGCCTCTGCATGGAAATTATTCTAATAAAATCCTTTGTTAGGCAAAACGCGAGGAGGTAAGCGTACTCGCAGGCTCATGGTACAGCGCGGGCAACTTCCCATACTCTACCTTCTCCTTTCAGTGCTAAGAAAATAGTTTTATCAATATCAGCCCTAACTACTGTTTCTGACACTTGTTTCACCAGCATGCCCACCCTTGCATTTCTCTGCTTGAAACCGATAAAAAGGTAATGGATTTAGATACATGGGCGGGAGATGGGTCGAAACACAGCTAAACCCTGGGAAACGCTGCCCTGAATTATGTTGCTACACCCATATACATGCAGAGCTGCAATGAATTCAGTGGTGTACTGCCAATCACATGGAAGTGTTAATATATGCCAAAAATCTTCAGTGCACAACTCCTAAACTGGTATAATAGGGGGATATGCAATGGCAGGTGGTGTTACAGAATCGTCATGGAAAGAAGGAGAGGTTTGCTAATACAATATGCCCATCCTTCGCGCTGACAGGTGATGAGGGGTCAAGCTGCTAATGAAGGTCTGCTCCGCTGCGGCTGGAGGCTCAGAAGGTGGCTGCTTGAAAACCTTTCTTCCTCCAGGATGGTATATGGGCTGCTGCTTTTCAGCTTACAGCATGTGTGCACGCTTCCAAATCCCTCTGTGTAGCTCCTAAAGGACTGAACAAAAATAAGATGCCCCAAAACCCAGCCTTTTGATTATTCATGAAACATCTTAGTAAATGGAAAATTGTGCCTCCAAGTCAAACCAAGAACTGGATAGAAAGCAGGCTATTACAGCACAAGCTCATACTAAGGAGATCCACATCTCCAGCAGCTTTCCTTCAGCTATCCTCCATAAGATGTACATTTGTTAAAATAAATTTAGAAAAATGTGCAACTTACTGTTTTGGCTCTCAGCTTGCACTGGCCTTTCTCGCATGCGTACACTGCAGCACTGCGATAGCTCCTTGCCAGTTCCGCAGTGCCATGTTACCTATGACCCCCCCAAATATCTGTGTCTCTCCTGGTGATACAGGAGCACAGGGATGCAAAGCTCCGCTGCGGGCTCCCTTCAGCTCCTGCCCTGTCTTTCCGCAAGGTGCAGCAGGGAAGCATATACTGGACAATGGCAGGGCCCAAATACAACCTTCCTCAGTGATACACTGGTTTTCGGCGCAAACAGCCAGAAACATTTCCACTTATCTTAACTGCAGGCAGATCAAACATGGTTTGGTACGTCTCCATTTTCCCAGTCTGATACTCTGCTGCCTACTGTGGGGGCAGAGGGAAGGCCATAAGGAGGGCAGCTGCAAAAATCTGCATGTTCCCCTCTGAAGTAAATGCACACTAAATATACTTTGAGAGAGAGTTATTTTAAAATGGTAGAAGGCCTAAATAAGAAATTCCAAACAAAAGAAAATGTTTGAATGGTAATGAACAAATAAATAGGAAAGTACTGGGTACAATGTGGACAATAAGACATAAATTTATGGTCCATTTGTTTATGATGCAAATAAGTCAAATAAATTAAAATCTTTAACACAAAGATGAGTTCTAAACTATTTATCTGTCACAACTGTTGCAGTTAAAAAAAAAATCCAGCAACTAAGATATTGTGAATGAGTGATACAGAAAGAGCACTTCCACCCAGACAAAAGAATCAAATCTGCCTAAGCACCTCCAATACTTAAAACGCACCCCCCAACCCCTGCCCAAAACCCAGTCACTCCCCAACCACAGTTACTTGGCTTTGTCTGCTTAAAACCAAGCAGCCAACCCACCTGCCCTTCCGTAAGCATTTCTAGTCCATGGAAAAGGTTTAAAATGTCACGTTGCAGTTGGGACTCCTTCCATATATCTGTATCTTATGTACCTCCTCTTTCACAGGAGGGAGGGTTCATATAACCCTACAGCAGCCCCCATCACTTTAATGTTTATTCTCAGAATAGTGCTATTTATGACACTGCTGGTGAGAGTTGTGTGATTCAGTTATCAGCATAACTGAATTCATTTTCTTAAGGTCAATTGTCTTCTGTGGATATTACAGCTTGAATAATATTGAAAGGGAGCTGTCATCATAATTTTCAGCACTTGCTTTTTGTATATCCTTGGAATTCAGCGCTTTTATATATGTGTGTATATATGTATATATAAAATCTTAAAAAGAGTATTTGGCAATCAATGGAAGCCAAATTTCATTAGAGATTTTTTGCTGTCCTAGCAACTAACATCTCAGTAGTTCTACAGTGGATACAAATATGTTTTACCAGCACTTTTCCTACACCATTGATTCCCCTCTTCCCCCCCCCCCCCACTTTCACAAAAAAGGCCTTCCAGAACTTGACAGGCTTGTAAATGTACTTTTATTATGTTGCAACAATCAAAATATATGTGTACTACTGATTTTTCTCCCAAAATATTAAATGAAAATGTAATACATTTTTGCACACATCGTGTTCTTGAATTATTTGGAGTCTGTAAAGACCCTGACATAAAAAAATGAAGCAACTGCACAATTAGAGACTGAAAGGTGTTATTGAGCTGCACTTAGACTGCAAATGAAGTCAGATGTCTCTGTTTAATCAAATATAGCCTCAGCAGTCTCTGTTTTGTGAGTATTAGAAACGATAAACAAATATACACAGAAAGCATCACAAACAGTAAAATGGTTATTTAAATACAACTGTATCCAACATAGCAGCTAAACACTGGACAATGTTTGAAGTCATCAGCACATCCACATGTTCTTCTAAGTGACGTTTGGGGTCCTGAAATAAAAAGGATAGCATGCGAGAAATGAATAAAACATATCTCTGTGAAGGATTTCAGTTACTTCATTTATATCTAAGAAGGCTGTGACTTAAGGAAGAGAGGCCAGTGAAGCTCCCAGATCTTCCTTTCTAACAAGACCTAGCAAATGACTAAATTGCCAAACAATTAGTCCATACTATCACTCAGAGAAGCAGAGGATAGGTTTAGGAAGGAAATTTCTATCCAGCATCTGAAGAGTAACCATGACAGCTGTGAGTTTTAATGACAAAACACAACACGTGGAATTCATTATATATCTCACTAGGTCCAATATTTTAATCTCAGTTCTGGTACACTGCAATTTGTTTTCAGATCTTTGTACAAATATGTATTCTAATCCTGTAAACCCTCAAGCATGATCTAACACAGTCTTTGAATAGTCGTGTCGACTGAGAAAATTAACATATTTATACCTATCAAGAAAATGCACAATGAGATGTTCAAATGTTCTGACAAACAGAATGCTAAACCTGAACAGTATTCTGAAAATACACATTCCCACACACTATTACTCAATTGAGTGCGCACTTGTGGGCATTCATATAGAATAATTACATTATTTCTGGTTGACAACTTAACTATATTCATAAACGGTTAAAATAACTTTCAGAATCAAGATTAAGTAATTAATCTGAAAATACTGCAAAATTATCAAGCATGTTTAAAAATCATCTCTAAATTTTACTGCTGCATTGTTGTAGCATTCTTGCTTGTAAAGAAAACATGGAAAGCTATCATATGGGAATTTTATCTACTACTTTAAAAGAATTATTGTCAAAATCTAATGAACTCATTTGAATTTATGTAAAAGTGAACTGGAAAATCAACGTGTGAGGAATGCCATCAAATGTAAGCTTTCTTAAATAATTCATTTTCAAAGATCATGTAGTTCTCCAATATTCTGTTCTTAGCAAATGCATCCTAATAATATAATATACCTATTGCGAGCAGCTGTCTGTTTACAAAATTTTCTATATAAGTTGCAGAGAAAAAAAAACAGAAATTATTTAGTAATTTTATCAGGAAAAAATGGCTTTTCTTTATAAAGAACTGCATCAAAATAGGTACTTTCCCCCACATACGTGTAATTATTTAAAAGACAAATGAAACTCCAGTTATGTTTGAGATGACATCAAAACTCTTAAAATACAATCCTTGTTGCAATGTTTAATTATATATATTTATGTATGTGTAGGTGTGCATAAACTTTATTGTTCTGAATGCTACAGAAATACACGAGTGACTGAACAATAGTGCAGATGTGTTATGACATAGCTGCTAGTAGCTGACACATAAGAGCAATCCGGAAGCCTTTACATTCTTCTACTGCCACTAACAATACAATATATACTGGTTCTTCAATGACATGCTTAGTATTTTTAAAGCCTTTTTTTTTTTGTTTCCATTGCCCCTCTTGAATTTTGAACACAACCTTTTACCAAGCTGTTTTGTTCTCTCCTCCACCAAAGCACATTTCCTCAACCTTTAGGTTAAAATGACATGTAGAAATGGTTTTCTGTCAAGTCCTCTACATCCTTACTTTGCAAAGGGATAGAATGAATTGAGTAGTTTCAGCCATGGTCCTAAACTGTTTTGCTTCAACAGCAATACAAAGCAATGCAGCTTACTTGCATATGTGCATACCGGAACACACTGACAGTATCTTCGTGAACCAAGGACAGGGGTGAGTTGGCTCTTTAGCCATGATAATGTATGAAACTACACCCCCATCTGTTTTCAGTAGTACTGTTTTTTAAAAGTCTCTGGTTTTGGTCTCTCTGACAGTACAACAGACTAGGATATCTTTATGTATCTCCTTGGAAAAGGAAAAAAATTGGAAGAAATCTCAACACTATTCCTCTGTATCTAATATAAACACATGTAGAACATGACTTGCAGATATACTGCAGATTACCTAAGGTCAAAAGCCTTGTTCCTTACACAACAATCTTCAGCAAAAATAAATTCATTATTTAGAGAGTTGAGAATATATTGCATGTAGAACTAAAATCACCTACACCCATGTAAGAAAATTAATATTTAGAATGAACGAAGCGTATCGTTCCACCTCACTCTAATTCATCGCACCTCACCTGCTTGCCAACATTTTTTATTGCCAGCTGTTCAGGTGTCATCTTATCTTCTTCTTCAACAGCCTGTGAACGAAACACAGAAAAGGTCAGTGTTTCAGATTTCATTTACTTTTTCCCCCCAACCACAAGATTCTCAAATATAATTCTCTTTCACAAAAAAAAAAAAAAAAAAAAAAGAAAAAAAGGAAAAATCAAACAGCAACACATTTCAGAAGTCAAAAGGAAAGCTACTTCAGGTTTTCAGCAGACATGGTTTTAATTACTAAGTGTTAGCACAAAAGATGAAGGTAAATACTCATGAATGGTTTTATTGTCAGATAAGCAAGATGTATTCATAAAACTTTTAAGCAAAAAATCCTAAGTGAGGAGTATTGACAGTAAAGATAATTGAAGACAACTAAACTAGTAGAGCAAAAAAAAAAAAAGTCACCTACATTGTTTCAACTACTGGAAGTTTGATCACTAGTACATTTTATACTGTTTAGAGTCAATATATTTTTATAATGTCCTGTTGTTTTCAAACACACAGTCTGTATTATGTAAATCCAGTAACTTCACCTAATGGATGTAATACTGAATTTTATTTTTAAGGACTTCTTGGAAGTTAAAAAAAATACCATTTATCAAGAATGACTGACAAGCTTATTATTTATTGAAAAGTTGCAGATATCTACGATTTATAAACAATATTTCTAAGTGTAAATGCCAGTATTAAAACACCACAAATAACTGTGATCCTTCTTTCTTACAACATCAATAATAATTTATTTATTTAAAAAGAACATGAAATTAGGCATCAGAATGAGTTCTAAATATTTACTACCCACCTATCTACTGGAATAATACTGATAAACAACCTTATTCTGTTATACTGAAGTCTGGTCAAGTAGTCCTTGATGGAAGAATGAACAATACAATCAATTTTGAGCTAAGGGAATCTGAAATTCTCTTCACGAAGCACAACTACAAAATCAATGTGATTACTCCAATTACTAAGCAAAACACATAATTAAACATTTTGCTAGTTTGCGGCAAAACCTTGGTGAAAACACCTGAAGAGCTATCATAGTATTTTTAAAAAAGTTAATAGGCAACTTCATGTAGTTGATAAATAAATGGGGGAAGCAATCTTCATAAGGCCATTAAAGCCATGCTTGTGCCTAATTTAAACAAATCCCAAGAAACTCTTTGCAGAAAGCAGATTATACAAATCAGATTAACCCCCAAGGTTAAAAAGAGTTCTGCAGTGATAGTTTTGTTCTTACCGTCTAGTCTTTTACAAGTCATTTTGAGTAAAGCTTGTAATAATTATCTTTGCTTCTGAAATCAAGTAATAACTTTCTTCAATTCATAAACAGTTACAATTAAATCATTATGGGATAGGAATACCTTGTTATAATTCTTAGCTAATTCTAACATCTCCTTCACTACTGTTTCATTGAGTTTGCAGTGTTCACTGTAGTCCTGCAGTGTCAAACCTTCCATCCAACTCTTCTTATGCAAATTTAGCAACATCTGCAAAATAAAAACTGTTTAGAGCATGCATCATAAAATACATTCAAAATACTACACAGATGTCTAATTTATAGTAGTAAGAGTATAATAAAAATTATTGATTGTGCAATGTTTAAGTAACAACAGTAATCAAATATTCTGCTAAAGCAGACAATAGGCTTTCTTTAATTTTTTAAAGACCAAACTTCTTGAACTCTAAACATGAAAATGTGGCATATACACCAGGGTCACATTTATTCTGACAGGAATGCTTTTCTTTTGTAATTCAGTATTTTTGCTGGAGGCTGAGAATGCACAATTGTATTGTTGAAGAGGTAGCAGGAAGGTGAATATTTTAGCTACCACATAAGGAATGGTTAAAGGATCTGACCTCTGATGAACTTGAAAAATATTTTAATGCTTTGATTAAATGTATGAGGTATTTATTTAGGCTTCACTGATTATCCTGAACTGTATGCAAGCAGCTGCCACAGTTGTGAAGAAGTGAACTTCAAAAGCAACCAAAGAATGACTTGTGTTTGTCCTCCTACAAAGTAAAGAGCCCTAAAAACCACATGATAAAATGAAACAGATTTTTGATGGTGATAAGTGCAGGGACTATTAGAAATATCTGAAACGTACTTGGCTCTCTGATGACATTCTGACAGTCTTGAAAAAGTGAAGAAATAACTACAAACGTAATTTCCTGATTTTTATGCATAAGGAAAGCCTATTTTGCCTATTTTCTGCACACTCAAGCACTGTAGGGAAGATTCTTTCAGCAAACAGTTTCAGCTTGCCTTCAATTTGCAAACATTTACTACAGAAGTCTTTGAAAACCTATAAACCCTGCAATTCCTACTACCTGAATGAAAGCAGGTATTTCATCCTATGTGCTGCTTCCAAAGAAAACTCCTTTCAGCTCCCTGATTTGCAATATTATTCTTCCATTATTCAAAATTGGTTTTATTTTTATTATTCTTAGCCCTATAAAAGTAAAAATTAAGTAAGAAAACCATTCTGACCATTGCATTATGAATTCCAACTCTGAGATCAACTTATAACTGTAACAAAGCCATGAACATGCATAGTCATAACTAAGGACATAATCTGGCTTCTCAAGAACTAACTTCTGTAGACTATAAACTTTTTTTTCCTGATTGAGACTGTCAAGCTAGAGGATTTTACTTGTGACAAAGGAAGTCTGATAAAAAAGTAACTGAGTATTTTTTGTCAGTTACTGAACAGTATTTTTTCTGTGTAATGTGTAAAGTTTGTGTAAAGTAAGAAATGTGTCCTGTGAGTTAAGCAGGACATCACTACTTCCTGATGCTCAGTGTAGTCTTTGCGAGCTCTATCCATACCAACCAGAAGCACTGTTGAAGTGATTATAGCCAATAAAAAAACTGAGACTCCTTGGTTATACAAATCCATTTCAGAAAACACATTCTTCAGTATTCTGGAATTCCAGCCTGTGAGAACCTAATGGAGCTGGTACTTTTCAGCCTAAATCACTGAAAATTAAACTTTGCACAAACCTGTTAAGTGTGGAGAACAGCATGAGAACTTCCCATAAGACATGTGGAGAAAAATGTTGTCAAACTACTTACGCGAATATTAGAATGTGTTTTTGAAAGGTTTCATCATCATTCTACACATCTAAGTGCTTTCTTATGGAAGAAAAGCCACGAACTGCAGTAGAGTTAAAACAACTACTGAAAGTATCAGCAATTAAATTAGAATATTACCACAATTCTTAAGTAGTTTGAGCAGCATTCTTTGTCCTCTGAATAGAAGCTAAAACAATTACCTTCTGTTCTAGTTCATTCTTCCTGTAGTTGATAGTGATGGAATAGTAATGTCTGTTTAGTCCATGAATTAGTGCCTGTAAAATTCAGAGAAAGTTTGTATAAAATCTACTCACTATTGAAACAAAAGGAAGAGTTCATTTAAATACAGCCACCTTCAGATCACTTAGGGAAAGAAAAAAAAAAAAAAGCACAACACGGACTATAGGTACGTATCAGGTAAATATACCTGTTCCTATTTCTATCTTTCAATGTCTGTCAACTGGCAGTTGTACTTTCTGTTTCTAAAGCACGGACTCGTTCCACAAGTAACAACCACCATAGAAGAAAGTGATTAACCGCCTTCAAACTTTTGACAGATACATATGTGCAGGTATTTCTCTCAAATCTTACCTCTCTCAGTAAATTTGGCCATCTCATCTACTAAAATATAAGTCTCTTTCTGTTACAAATAAAAGAATGCTGAGTGCTTATATTTACAACCACTGCCAACCTTTCCACATTTATATTCTGAGCTACAGTACAAAGAGAGTAGCTTCAGCCAATTTTCAGCTTTGCAAATTTGTCCTTACTTTCTCCAACTGTCCTGTCTCTTTCCTCCCCTCTTCCTAAATCACTCTTTTAAAGAGTTGACAAATGTAAAAGGTAAACAATCATTCCACTTCAACCCTGAACAGAAGTTGTAGTTTGGCAATTGCAACAGAATAAATTGAAGCCCATAAAATAAACACTTGCTCTACATTTTAAAGTAAACCTTGCTCTTCGTGCATTTTGTTTCGAATGGAAACCGTTATTCCAACATGACTTACAAATTGTATGCACAGACAAAAAGCAAGTAAAAAGCTGTTGATAAACTAAAACAAGAAAAAAGACAAAAAAGGAATGAAGGGATATGAAGGGGGTATTTATTTCTAAGATATTAAGAAATACCTTAAAACTACCGGTAGAGAAAGAAACAGAAATTGTCGCCTAGCTGAAATTTCTGTTAAGTTTGCTGCTGAGCTCAACTGTGTCAGAACTGCACTCATGACCTCGGAACAAAAGCAAAACTTAAGTGAGTCCTTAAAGGAAAAAAAAAAAAAAAGTGTGTGTGTGTGCGCTTAAGGACAGTCTCATTTTAAGCCATGATTTTAGCCTAACACTGACATTGCAACAGCTCACTACCAACTTGGAAATTAAAAAAACAACCAACCAACCAACAACAACAACAACAACAAAAACACTAACAAGAGAAACCCAAAACTCCTGTGACCAAAATATGCCATGCTACAGTGACAGTGATCTTAAAATAATGAAGCTGAACAATACTACAGTGGTTTACAAGAGGACTCGTTACACATGGTCCAGAAAAGCCCAGTTAGGATATTCTCCTGAAATATGCAAGCACAGGCTTGCCTACATCCAATCAAGAGTATTAACTGGTTATTTCATACTCATTACTGTTCATACTTTTTTACCAATTCAAAAATCAAAAGTAAAACAAACAACTTCTGCTTCAGAAGATTGTTATCTATTGGATTTTATTATCATTATTTTAAAAAAGGATTTCAATGTGTAAGTAATAAAAAGGAACTGATCTTTTGAAAGCTAGGGGTATGGTGAGTCTCCCAGAGGACATTTCTCTTACAGCAGTTTAGCCCCTATGTCTGTCCTACCATGAGTAACATACTGTCTTTTGCCTAAAATGTTTATCTAGCAGATATTGCTTTGATTGTTTAAGTAATAGATCAGAAGACAAAAAACGATTCTTTGATTCTATGAATTTTGACTCATGTGTGCCAGAACACATGCCTTTTAGAATGCATGGGAATAGCAAGGGAAAAAAGTTTTCTGGGGAGAAAAAAGGATAAGACATTGAGGCAGAAGAATGACACAGATAAAAGCATAAATCACTCTTGAGAATACTTTCTTCAGATCAGAAGCTTTTTCTTGAAACAAAAGTTTGCTTCACTGAAGACCAACATTTTTGTCTCACTAGTCAAACCATCAACTTTAGAAACCAAACTTTGAATGTTGAATTTCACAAATGCTTGCAGAGAAATACAAGACAATATTCTCAAAGAAAGCATTATAGTTGAAACAACCAAACAATCCACTGAATCTCCTACTCCACCATTTTTTCTCCAAATTACTGTATCATCTCAAAATGATTTTTTAAGACATAATACAATGTTAAATCTAGATTACATATTAAGCAAGAAACTTTATATGCATACAGCAGAAAGGCAACATCATTAATATATAATAAACTTTTTACATAATTTGCTTCAGAATAATTTATATTTAAGAAAGCTCGGACATGCTAATAAGGAATGTTTTAAATTACATTACTGAAAATGGATAATCTTTTACCTATCTTGCCTCACATAGTATGGCATCAATTGTTACTTTAAAAGTTTGCATTTTGATAAATCAGTACTTTAACCTTTGCAGTATTTAATTATACAGGCATTCACGCTCAGTTAATTTAGGGCCCAACTTTAAACTCTTCATATATATAACTCTATTGATGAATCACATCAACTCCAAATGCTCGCAGAAAAATGCTAAAGAGAGAACAATAAATTTATAGCTTACTGTTTTTAGGCACCTTCCCCCAAAATTGCTGGAAAGATCCTGCAATTCACAGGACTATCAACACTGAGTTTACCTGGATAGATGGCTTGTTTAAGTGACCCAGATTTGAAGTTGTTTGTCTTGGTTCATGTCCCAAGACCATCATATTAGCATTGATCAATCTGAAGGCATCAATAACAACCTGTAAAAACAAGATGTCAAGTCAATTCTTTTTAGAAAATGCAGCTAATAGTGCCAAGCAACAGTGGACAAGGCACAATCAACTCTCATCTGTTTTTGGCCTTTATCCAGAAAATCATTTAATTATAATATTAATAAAAAAGAGCCTCCTGCTGGCTATGCTATCAGCACACTATACTACCTTGTATTGTAAGGTGACACCAATTACTACCTTTTCCATGGAGCTGTAAGTTTTATATACATGATATAATCAGATAACATTGAATTTTTATGTATGCTTACTCTAAGCTTCAAAGGTATGCATATGTTTGTCACCTAAATCTTATCCAATCAAAATGAATGACAGAGAGAGACTAAAACTGAAAGTGAGCACAAGCTAAGGGACCGAGTCTAAAGCCCAGTCCTGTCACATCAATTATACTACCACAATACTTGAAATGACAACAAAATTATAGCCAGCAAGGAACTTGCCCCATGTATTCCCTTCTAGTCAGATGCTTTTTGCTTCTTGTGACTACGAAAGGGTCTATAAACTGTCTGATGGATTAAAAAGTCCTTGTCAGTGTCATGCTCAAGAATAAAAAATAGAGTAAAAGAAAACCAAGGTCATTTATGATTTAAAGGTACACAGTAGGTAGCATTCAGTGCTATTTCTTTGCAAATAAATGAAAGCCGTCACTGATTTTTATTCTGTCCTGTGCTGAATTTGTCTATTAAAATAGTTGGAAATAGTACGGCATGGCCCATAGAATAAAACCCAATCACCTATCCAATGTCTATGTCAGGTGGAGCTGAGAACATACCAGCAACACACATGAAGCTACTCTTGCTGGGTACTCGCCATTACAGATTAACCTCAAGCTGACCTTTCTTGTTTGGGCCCTGGTCTTTTAAGCCAGACTTGTGGTCAAACACAGCTGTATGCCGCCCCACAAATAGCTCTCACCATACTCGCAGACATCTTTTCTGTCTAGCTTTGAGGAGTTATCCCAGTTCTTTTAGCTAAATAGTTTAAATCTCATTTTAGTGCTTTTACTGCACTCATTTTTATTCTCTTCCTCTCCATACTATGACCAACGACAAATACATTTATATGACTAGTTTGATATTCTGAGGAATTAGAGCTGAATCAAATCTTTTGTCTTGAACGAGCACAAAATCAAACACTGTTTGCTACTAGAAGTCTGCAGAGAAAGGTCTCCTAACATTATTCTAGCATTTTCTTCTTGATTTACAGCAATGTTAACTAAATACATATGCAATTTGATTAAGACTGTAATAGAATTATTGAGGTCACTGAGGTTATTCACGTGTAAATAAAATTAATGCAAGTTAATTGTTTAGGCAGGTATTTAAATAAAATTAATATTTATCCAACTTTAAACTCAAAAAGACTAGTAACCCATCACTGTTATTTTTTTAGACCAAACTATTTCATCTGTGTTGAGTAACTCAGTACCACTATGGCCTACAGGGCAGACTCTCAGCTACCTCGCCAGCTGTGTCTGCCCAATATATGATATATATATTCTGCATATATCATGTCTTAAAAAAGCCTGCAGAAAGTGTACAAAACATGTTTTTATTAAAATATTAGATAGCGACCCAATTAATGTCAGTTAACAGTGGCAATCCCTTTTGAAAAATAATAAAAACTAATTACTTTTAATATGCAGTAAAGAAAAAATGCCGTCTTCTATTAATGCTGATGAAGCGAATTATTAAAAAAAAATGAATTCTCAAAATGATCTTAAATAGTTTCTATATACCTATACTTTAATTGTTGAAAGATATAAAGTAATTGTGTTTTTCCTTTTTTATTACTAACAGATTTTTCTCTATCTCAAAATGCCTGTGACAAGCTATTGTATTTATCTCTCCATGTTCCATTTTAACCAGATGCTCCAATTTATGAACACCTGGAAATGCCCAACCATAATAAACAGGCAGTATAAATTAAAAAGTCAAGCAAAAAAAAAAAAAAATCCACACCGCAGGTCTCCAGGGACAAGCTAGACAAGGGGAAAAAAATCTAGCAAATAAAAATTTACCCTGAGGAGCAAGAAACATCTGCAGGGCACTATCCCAAAATTGTGAGGAGCTGCTTTATAACTTGAGTTCTTAGTGGCCGTGCTCCTTGATTGAATTTGAATGAGAAATTCACTAAATACTGTTGAGCTTATCCAAAAACGAATAGCTTCATAAACCATGGATTTGGTTTGGTTCTAGAGCCATGTGAAACAAGAAGGAAAATATAATAATAATGACAACAACAGATTAAACTTTTTTTGATAATAAATTCAACATTTTACCATTGTTCTCAAGGCTATGTTCGGATATATTTCACAGAAAAACATGAGAACTAGCTGCTGAAATATTTGAGAATGACAGTGACTATCAAGCCAGTGTCTTCCCTCTGACCACAAGTGGTTTCTGGTAGGCCTTGGGCTCTACCTGGGCGTGAGGCCTGAAGTACCACATCTCCTCAGCTGGGCAGGCCGCACTAACAGGAAGCGGTAGGAACTACTGAGGTCAAACCGTAATTCCTACAACCTCAGAAGGGCACCACGAATACGCAGGTGGATGGTATTTCTCGTCTGAGTTGCACGATGACGGCCAATGATAACTAAATATTTTAACTACACTAAGATTAAAGGAATTTGCTGCTATCACTATAGCAACCATCTTAAAGAAACTAACATGCTCAACAACCTGGAGGCTAAATTTAGACCTAATACGCAATAAAAGCATAAATACAACAACAATTCCTACATATTGGCTTCTACCAAATATAATTGCTTTTTTCATGGTGAGAACAAATCAGTTCCTCTTTTAGAGGATTATACCAAAATAAATAGACTCATTAATGTCCAGTTTACTAATGAGCAATGGGTGAACTAGGTGTTAATTAAGCCCCAGTAAGCACTTGTAGGTGCACACAAGCTGAAGTCTGCCCTGTATCTTTGCATATCTTGAAGTAAAGCATGATGCAATCAGATGACAGCAACATGGTCATCCTGTATGTTATGATGGAAACTTTAGATATGGTATTTTGAACAAAGAACCTGTAAGGATTAATTAAAATAAATAAAAAAAAAACTCATAGTTACATGGATTTTTGATAAGAAGTTGGTATTTCTCATCCAAAAATTTTAAGTTGTCATTACACTTAAATTATCTGATGCATCTTGTGATCTGTTAGTAAAAAGTACAATTTCCAAGCTTCATGCTAAATTCTCTTTCTATAGACATAAAAGTTAAACAAAAGTCTGTTGCATTGGGATATTTTCCAGAAATAGGAAGGTAGGATTTTTTTCAAATGCACTTCTGCAGTGCAACTCTTTCACCACTCTGACCATTTAATTTCTCTGAGTACAAGTGTCTTCAGACTTTTCAGAGGTCATTTCAACAGCAGACAGCTTATAACAAAACCATTAGCAGTTTGGCTAGCTTAAGGAAACCTCTTACTTTCCTTTTTTGTTTATTATCACTGCATGAATCTGCAGCATATGAGAGTTTATAATTTCTCAGGCTTGTTAAATTCATGTTAAAGGTCTGTTTTCTTGTTGAATAAATTTTGTTCATATAATGCTGCCTATTTCATATACTGAGTCTTTAATAGCACCTTTGGTCTATGCGCAACTCACAGATCAAAACAGAGGACTAAAATAGGGGTTGATGATGCTATTTACATGTGTGATTCCTGCTGTCTTCTTGTTAGTAGCTTTAATATAATAGAAGACCTTGTCTGTTTTGTAATTAACACATCTTTACTGGAGAGATATTTGGAAGTGATTGCTGTGAATATACTGGTTAGTAAAATAAACACAATCACACACCACTTTCTGTTATCAGACAAATTTGTGAATTGTACACATTATACTCCAGATCAACAAACTGTGATATAACAGCCAAGTAGAAGACACATTTATATAACCCTTTATTTTTCTGAAAATATGTATTCAATCTGACCTTGCAAATATAATTAGCTTGTGGGATGTGTGGATTTCAGTACCATGGATGCTTTACTAATTGCAGCTCTTGGAAATAGATACTAAATATTTGGAAGCTGCCAATACAAAATAAAAACTGCATCTTTTTGTACATCTGTCTTAGCTTCAAAAAAGCATAATAATCTAAAAAACAATAACTATACTGCATTTTTCAAGCATTTCCCAGGGGTCACCAACCCAGAATAGAACTTGCATAATGGATTTTTAGAAACAAAATTTACAATTATCTTTAGTTTATTTTATAAATTTGAGGATAGCTATAATTAATATGTTCATGGTTATTCACAAGTGCTGGATTCCTCGATTGGTAACTAGATAAAAATCTGGCCTTTTATAGTGAACATGGTTATTAAAAATAATGGTGTGATTAAAATTTAGAATGTTTAATAACCGGACTTATTTTAGCTTCTTCTGACAGTGTGCCATGTAGATTACCACTTTTTCTAAAACACTCTCCATAACTTTGTGTGAAAAAAATCAAGACAATTTCAAGAGTACTTTACATGCTTGATTCTATTAAATTAGTCCAATTGCAAATCTACAAATAATATTTAAAGAAACACTCTTGTTTTGCAAGGTCTACTATGTTTTAATGATAAGGTTCAGTTAGAAGTAAGCCATCCTTTTTATTTAAATTAAAAAAAAAATAATCTAGCATCAGTATTTTTTCCAGTGAAGAATGTATCACATATGGTGACTATCTTTAAAAATGTATTGTTTCCTTGGAATTCAAATAGCAATGTATTGTTTATGCCATATGTTTATGAACAAACATACTAGTGCTTAAAGAAAACTATGCAAAAGATATAACATGGTTATGCAAGGTGTGGAAAAAGAAGTAATGTCCCATCTAAAATATCTTTTATCACCTGCAACTGACCTGTTATCAACTGCTTAGTTTGTTTCTAGATTCTTTAAAAATGAAACGGAACATGTGACTTGAGAAGTGCAGCTCAGGTTTATGACCATTTCGTTATTTATGCTGCCATGCACTGTTAGACAGCTACAAGTGAAGAACATCTTCTGTCCCCTGTAAGCCCACAACATAAAAAATTCAAAGAAATCTTACTTTTTATGCCATTTCCAATGAAAAGCACTAAGAACTGAAACTGACTCATGCCAAATGCATATCACTGAATTGCTGTGATTGTGAGTTTGAAGTTTGCAACATGGAAATTATTTATAAAATGTCGATTTTAGCTCTGGAAAATATATTCCTAGGAGTATGTGCATTTTCCTTCTCTATCCTTAGAGAATTGCTTATTTGTGGTCAAATCTGCTGTACAACTTGAACATCCATACTGGCAGGGGAGAGAACTACAGTATAATACATTTATCTTGACAAGTGAGGGCATGCATCCATAACTCACAAGCAGCAAAGCCACAAGTTTTAAAGCTATATGCCTTAATGAAGATAAATGGACTATTCTACATCCACCATGGCAAAAGGAAATTAAACATTTAATACTTTTCAACAAAAAGTCTTCTTGGAACTTTTTTTTGTTTTAGGGAAGGGCATGAACTGAAGTAACCTATGTAAATGGTTTAATAGGTAAGCATACGTTGCTAATTTAAACACAGCAAGTCCAAAGGATGTTGCATAACAAACACCAGCGTTTAGAACACCAGCATTGATATTAACAGTTTTAGCATCCCACTAAAAAAAAAAAAAAAAAAAGGAATTAACATATGCAAAACATGTTATTCTGAGTTCATGCAATTACAATTAAAATGCTGGCTTTCAAATAAAACAGTAGAAAACGAGTGGTATAGCAGCAGTAATACGGCAGTTCAATGCTTAGTCATTTATGCCTAGGTTTAGAAAACTCGTATCCTGAACTGAATGCACAGATGAACACCAAGTGTCCTACACAGTTGTGCAGATGCAACGCATCTCTTACAAATGATTCTTCACGAAAAAAAGTGTCAGTCTTTATTGAATGAGTAGTAAATTAAAACCAACACAAATGTTGTCTACTTCCTTATTCTCCAAATATGGCTCAGTTCTTGACTACATCCAAGTAGGAAGTTTCAGTCCCTGTTATGGAGGCTACTACACCAAATGCACCACTCCATGTTAAGAAGTGCCACGGTTGAGTTCTACAGTTATTTGGTGGTTACTTAGCTTTTTGTTACATGGAAGACGTAATCCTGCTCTTGCCAAGGATGATTGCCATCCATATCACAGGATGCTATATCAGTTGACTCTTTTGTTGACCGGGTTTAGTGACAAATGTAAATGGAAAAGTACACAAAGATGAAAGATGGAACGAACGGAAAACTGCACAAAGATGCAACATTGCCATAAAAGGTTTTTCTAAGAATTAATTGCAGACTTCGTTTTCGAGTTTTGGCAACTAAAAGGCTACAATCACATTACAAATGCATAATATTGTGTTCCTGTAATTATTTATGACAATAATTGTGACATTTCCTTTCTTTCCTTTGCATTATTACAATGCAAATTGTGATAATGAAAAGTATCAAAGCTTTGTGCTCCAGTGTTATTTCTCAGCTACGGTATTTATTCACTTTAATCTCAAAATTCACAAATTACTAATATGTCAATATTAATGACCAGTAATGATACAATACTCAAGGACGAAAGTTTTTTATATATACTGTAAGAGTATCTCAATGTACTAAATGTTGTACAAAATGTACAGGACAATATAATCCGTGATCTCAAACAGCTGTAATCAAAATTACACAGCATAAAGCTCCCTTCCGTATTTTAGAATTTTTCATTTACAACAGAAAATAATGTTAGCAAGTGCAATTCTGAAAATGGTCTGTTTCAGGCATAAAATATTCTGACATAAAATTGTAGGTATTACATGCTTTAGAAGATACTTTATCGAAAAATATTATCTGCATAATAATACAAAGCAACCATGTCTCAAAGCAGCAGTGACAATACAGTTGGTTTCATTTATTTTTAACCAATAATTTCAAGCTGCTAATGACTTGAATTTGCCTTGTTTCTCAGAAAGATTTATTAACATAATGTCTAAGACAAATGCATCAACTAGGGAGGGAAAATTGTCCTTGTAAAAAAAAAAAAACTTGATAGGTGGCTCCTATGTGTTTACTCAAAGTTCTCACAAGTTTAATTCTTAATGGGCCACTTTCAATGTCAAATTTCAGGTGTTATACTAGTCTCTCCACATATCTCATTGTAACAATTGGTTTTTTTCTGCCTCCTTAAAAGCAGCCACTATCTCCTCTAAACAATCAAGGGAAAAGGAAAGGTACAAAAGGAAAATAATAGTAGTGGAGAAGAATGGAGGTCTGAAAGCATGCAAACTATTAGAAACTAGTATAAGACTTATGTTCAGCTGAAGAAAATTCTTGAGGACAGATGGCAATTCCAGCATTCAGAAGAATCATCGTTAGTTCTCTGCTTGCTTTTGGCTTCTTCTTTTAGACTACTTTTTATCAAATCATAAACAAAACCACTATTCTTATGTTCAACATCAGACAAAGTCCCTCTATTCCTCCAAAGAGTTAAAAACTAAAATCAGGTATTGACAAAACCGTATCACTGATACACAAGTTGACACCTAGATCTAGAATTTCTTTATGGAAGACAGCACCCAAACAGGTCATTCAGCAAATAGAACAAGCCTCTGTTCAACTGTATGATACATCAGTTTTGTAGTGGCATTCTAGTCTTTCATACTATGCCTATTTAAGTTTTGTCCATTTCAAATAATGGAAAATAAAATTCAAAATATACTGGAACACTACATAATTCTACAGTAACTAATTTGAGCCACCATACCTATTTAAAAGGCATTATTTTTCTCCATGACCAGTTCAAAAGGATTTTAAAGCCTTGCCCTTGCTCAAGATGACCTTGACTTTGGACAAACTCCATTTTGCTCTAGATCTCCAGCAGCAGCTCAGCTAAGCTCTCCAGAAATTTGCTATTTCAGGACAAATCATACATGTATACATACAGTAAAATGGTACCTCTTTGGGACTTCTGGGAGCACAAAAAGGATATTTTTATTTCACATTTTAAAAACAAATAAAAGAATAAATGATAACTGTTCATCACATTTGTTAGACTCATTTTAGAATTAAATTAAAAAGATTTCATAAATTGAACCAAGGTAAGCAATTCAGAGGTCCCACTGGAAAAAAAAAATCAAACAAAATGGTTTTAGTCTAACGCTCACATTCTGGCTTCTGTTTGAAGCATCAGACCTTGTAATTGCAGAAAAGGTGGCTACTGAGATCACAGAACCAGGTTCTTCACTGATGTAGAAGGAGAAAGGGATAGCAGTTATCAACTGAAATAGGGAGCTGCTGACTATATTCAGAGACAAAAATAACCACCGGAAAACATACACACATACACAAAAAAGCCACTTGCAGACTAATAAAGCATTGGGACAGATATCCCCATAAGACTGTGGCATCACAAGACTCAAGTAGACAAAACCCTAAGTGATTTGGGTCTGAACTCAATGGAGCCTTCGTTGCACACAAAGCTGGACTAGATGATATTCTGAGTTTACTTCTGACCTGAATGATTTCTGTTACCTGGCTACCCAAATGTTATTTTTTTTTCTTCTTGCATTCTCTGAATGAGATTAAGATACACCACAGCAAAAACCTCTTTTATGGTGGTGGCAGGATACAGTCCACACATAGGATTAAGATGCACAGCATGTTTGTTTTCATCTGTCAGGAGGTGACAAACATGCAAAGTACAATTTATAAAAATTTAACAAAGACCGGTCTTCTTCAGAAAAGAAATATTTTTGAAAATAGATTTTTGCCATGAAACAACAGATCTTCCTACCAATATTTCTGACAGAGCTTTGCTGGGAAAAGTAACAGTGCAACTGACATGAAATTTGCTGTATGAACAAGAGATTTTGTTACACACCATACTAAACACCAACATGTGCCAACAAACTTCTCAGATGTAGAAAACAGACTCCTGACCATTTTAGATATATATAGAATATAGAATATCCTGAGTTGGAAGGGACCCTTAAGGATCATCAAGTCCAACCCTTGACACCGCACAGGTCTACCCAAATGTTCAGACCATGTGACTAAGCGCACAGTCCAATCTCTTCTTAAATTCAGTCAGGCTCGGTGCAGTGACCACTTCCCTGGGGAGCCTGTTCCAGTGTGCAACCACTCTCTCTGTGAAGAACCCCTTCCTGATGTCAAGCCTAAACTGCCCCTGCCTCAGCTTAACCCCGTTCCCGCGGGTCCTGTCACTGGTGTTAATGGAGAAAAGGTCTCCTGCCTCTCGACACCCCCTTACGAGGAAGTTGTAGACTGTATTTCACAAAACTTCCTGTCAGCAATTATTAACAAGGGAAACCAATGAACTACCTATCAGAAAAGCAAACCATTTTAAGTGGTGACTTTTTCTAAATAAAGGTTTCTAATATAGTTAAACAAGTAAAATAAACACTAAATTTAAAATAGTTTTAAAAGAAAACACCGCTATATTTAACGTATGAGTGTTAACATATAGATAATGTTTGTAGAGTGAAAGAAATTACATTACAGTGGATTTAATGTACTTATATTTTCCTTAAGAGGTGAGGAACAGCTGCTAAGTTAAGGTCCAAAAAAATTTATTTTTAACTTTTGGCAAAGGTATATAGTTCTCTGTACAGAGATTTCAAAATGTATGTTGGAAAGAAATATAAAATGTCAATATTTAGCTTTAATCCAGATCTTTAATGAAATTACTTCTGTGGAATATTCTAAATATGTATTATAACTCCCATTTCACAGACTGGAAAACCGAAGATTTATTTTATATATATATATTTATTTATTTTTTTTACAAAAAGGGTTTTGTAAAAAGTACAAGATAAAGTGACAGCAAGACAGGTTGCTCCACTCTCCACATTTTACCATGCTTACTTTGAATTTATTCACAAAAATCAATTACAAAAAAAAAAAAAAAAAAGACAAAACAATGCTTTTTCTCTCTGGGTTCTGCTAACACTGACCTGAGTTAAAATTTTGTATAACATATGAGTTTTTACAAGCAACTGGAAATCTATTAGCCTAAATATTGAATATATGGTACGTAGTCATGGAAAAGAATACTGCTTGTGTAAAAATATATACGTGTAAAGTTACAAGACCAGTACTAGAGTTTCCTGTATTTCTTGTGTCCTACAATATTTGGGAATTTAATTTTTATATGTGGATTTCATATTCTGTGCAAGGGCTTTAAGACAAGAAATGTCTTTTTTAAACAATGAGAATTATGTCTTTTTATCTTTGAATTGCAGTCCCAAACCACAGTCCTAGTAGATACTTGGAATCAGAAGATGTGTGCCCAGATTAGGAGAGCTAACAAAGAAGTTAACAAGTTTCAGCTTTCTACCAGTGACAGGGGCAAACCGCTTTCTAATGCTTTGGTTAGACGAGGTGAACCTGAGGCTCCTCACCAGAATTCATTTCAACTTCCTGACACATGAAAATAACCTGTGCCCTGCTTTATCCCTCACTAGCACCACTACTACTGCTTCACTGACTACAAGCCATAGCAATTTACCTGGGCATGGACCTGCCCTCAGGCAGGTTTAAAATTAGCTAATGTGTTATTTTGGACTTTGTTTTTAAATACTTCTAATCTCAGTCAAAATACACCACATTAAAATCTTCTATGCCACATGTTCACTATAGTTTTTGCCAGACAGTTATGCTGGTAAAAGGTATAATGAGTAATGATCTTGGACTCATGCAGCTACATGCACTAGCAAAAGCCCACCAGTACAGTGGCTACTGCAGCAACAAAATTACTGCAGCAACAAGCATTTCTTCTTTTGCTGGTGCTGAGAAAACACAGGTACTTCCCTGAAATAGGCTTTACTCAAATTTTCTGTGATACTAAGGGGCACTAGACAGCACGTTAAGGAAGCCACACAAATAAAACAGTCAAAACTGACCTAAAAAATCTCCCCAGCTCTTATAAATCTGTTCTTACAGTTCATCTAAAATCGAAATACATTTGAATGCAAGTGAACTTGCCAACCAAGCATATAAAGATCATATACATCCCGCAGCACAATCTCAACCCCTAAAATCAAGAAATTAATCTGAAGTACTATTCATAATTTGGGGGATTCTTTCTATTTCTAAACTTTGGTGATGCACTTGCCAGAAACAATTTTTTTTTTTTTTTAAAGATGTGAAACCTGAGAAAGTAATTTAATCTTACTGTAGCATCTAGACACATTAGAAACAAACATCACAAGACTTCCAGTGATCTCAAGTACTGGCAGCAATGCCATAAGAAAAGGTGTAACTGAGAATAGCTTAGATGGACAAAAATTCAAAATAAAAATTCCAAATATTATTTACATGAGGAGAACAAAGACCCTTATTTAAGATGACATCTGTATCAAACAACAGTGGCAAAAAAAAACCCACACCACTTAGTGAGGAAGTGTGGTGTAACAGTACTGTGACTTACTGGGAGGCTTTTCCTCTTAATGGATTTAATAGGTAGAGGTCTACATTTTTGGTATAGTACCCCCAATTATATTTTGACAAAATAATTTTGTTTTAACATTCATACTTGAGTGAGAAAATAAAAGCAAGCATAAATCAAAACTTACAGAACAAAGTCAGCACTAATTAAATATTCTACTGCATTATTTTTTCCACAAGAACTACCAATATATTCTTCCACTCTTTATGCAATTTAAAAGACAGTAAGATTGATTTTGACATCTAATAGTTTCCAAACAATTTTTTTTCAATTTCCTGTATTTACATAAAAAAAATATGATAAAAGAATCAGAACTAAAAAACAAACAAACAACAACAAAAAAACTTTAAGTGAAACCATAGATTCACAATATTCTATTATGAAATTAAAGGAAACCTTAGTGGAATTGTTCGGTGGCTTCTGTGTAATTTCTCACAGGAAACATACTACAGCTTTAGAGAAAATGAATACTTACTTTTTAAATATTTATAAATTTACATTAATATCATCCATATATACCATGATGCATTTCAATAATTATTCTACAATACAATGGGAGTGCATGCTCAAACAAAACACCTCAGCAGTATTTTAAAGCAGTAAACCACCTAGCCAATTTCTGTACGTTCTGTAGTTTTTCTAATCCACTCTCCCTGTGGTTGAGCAAAATCGAATTGCCTCTCACATTTGCAGACAGCTCTGTGAAGGTGATAATAGAGCTGCTCCCTGCTGTCATGAGGCAGGAAATAGGAAAATGGCATATGGGGCTAGAAAGAAATAAAAAGAGAACTAAACAAGAACAAAAGAGATTTCAACAAAGGACAACTATAACCCAATATGCTTTGCAAGTTAATCTCTTTTCATAATCATTTAACATACTTAATCATTTATCTGCACACTTTCTGAAAATCTTGAACGCTTGATACGGAGTCTTCTGTAAAGTTTTATTGCCGAAAGCATTTTGAATATGAAGGCTATTAAGAGCCATCATATGTAATGCCTATAAATAAATGCCTTATTGGTACCTACATTAAGGGGCTAAATCTATTCTGATCTGCTAATAACTGATCTTAGATTTTGTGGCTAAAATGAAATCTCTGAAACAATGTATGTTTAGATTATTAGTTGCAAAAATGTTGAGTCACACCTGAAAAGCAAAATATGAAGTGAGGATTATGACCAGTTATGTGCACTTACAATATCAGAGAGTTCCAGCTTGTTTAGGTCTACTAATGTAAGGTGCAAAATAAGTGGATAAGGATGTTTTTTCCATTTACAGTGAGATTATTTATTTGTTTTTAAGGGAGAATAGGCCTCCAAAAATCAATAACTTACATATATATACAGTGCCTCCATGCTAATTCTTACTGAAGTACCTTAAAAAAATAAAAAATAAAAAGGCTACTATACCTTTCCTTTTACACTTTGAATGGGATCCACCACCACAGCAACAGCTCTTTCCGATAAGGCTTCAAAGCTTTGCTGAGTATTGATATCTACACCAGACAACCAACAGCCAAAGCCAGGGTGACTATGATACCAACCAACTACCATTTCAGGTCTGAAACAAAGAGAACACCAAGATTCTTTAAAAATAAAACCATGCAACACAAGAAGAAATAATAAAACACCAGGGCATAAATTAAGACGATCTGTGAAGAAACACCATTGGAAATATTTAAATTACTCTCCATATTATGGTGAAAACATGGATATGAATAAATGTGACAAAAGAGGGCTATCATTAAGGGATGCACATTAGCAGTAGAAGATCATGCTTTCAGTTTTTCACCGTTACCACACCTTCCTTGAACCAGTTTTTACCCTTTCAGCACTTGAGCAAATATCTACTCTTTAACTCCTTGGCGTCGAGGGTTGAATTTTCACGGCAGAAAGTCCATTTCAGACATGGACAACGGGAACTAACGGTGGGAAAGGATTAAATATCAATTAAACCAGCAGTAGAACTAGGAACTCAGTCAAAAAGCAATTTGCACTGTTCTGTTCAGCTGCTGAGCCTTTTGCTAACATTAATTTTGAAGTTTTTCCCACAGTAAAAGAATTTGAGCAAGCAGACGACAACTGTTGAGGTAGGAGTGAAATAAAAATTTGTTTAAATCCTAGAATCTTTTAGCAAATAATTTCTCATTTCTTTTTATTCAAATTGCTCATAAATAAGCTAAAACGTTGTAATTTTTAAAAATCTTAATTGAAAAAAAATCAATCTTTTACTAAACTGAGCAGCATTCTAATCTTTCAGTGCAATAATCAAAGATGTGGATTTAACATAACTGACAACCTCCTGACAATTGAAAGGCATGAGGTGGACTGAATTACATGCTACGTTACTCACCCATTTTCTGGACCAATTATTTCTTTTTAAAACTTAATAGCAGCTCCTACTTCACTAGTTTTGCAGAGAGCCAGCTGTTTCTTCTAAACAACATGCAGGGAGTATTTGTTATTCTCAGGTCTCCTCAATGTGACTTACCTTCCTGTCTGTTTCAGCATATCCAACATTTTTGCTTGAAATACAGGATCAACTGCCTCCACACTGACACCCTGATGTAAAAAGAAACAAAAATCATGGTAATTGTACATGAAGTAATACTTCAAATCTTTTTACTTGTTACTTTTCACAAAAAAAAAAAAAATTAAACACAATGTTACAAGCATCTGTTAAAAAAGGAAACCTTATCACTTTAGAACACCCTTAAATGTAAAAATATCTTTTATAAATGCATGTCAATGAACGTTTTAAAATTCTAAAAAAGATTTTGAACTGTCATTTAAGTAATTTCTGCTATGATTCCTCTTTTCTACCTCCTTTTTGTTCTGTAAACTCTGGCCTGTTGTTTTTCACAACTTCAGCTCAATGAATTTTTCTCAAGAGAACTAACAGCTTTTTGCTAATTCTACGTATACTGACTATGTATGAATACACACAAAGTCAGGACAAAAGAATTTAAATACTTCATTGTTGTGGAGCTCTGAGTTACAAAGGGATCTGTACTTTTTAAAGAGCAGTATTTTATTTGTTAAACGAAAAAGCACCATCAATTCCAATTTTAAAGAGACGATGAACCAATAATTATAATATCTTTTCATAGCATTAATATTCTTACTCAAAATTAAAATGCTTAATTTTTTCACACCATGAAAAATACCATTTAAGATATACCACTATATCAGATCTGTCAAAGAGAATTTGAAGTGTATCTATAGCATCATCACAATTAAGGACACGACACATTTCTAATCAAACCTTTACAGTTTTGAATCCTTCCCTTGGCTAGTATATCAGTTTTTAAAGTTATCAATTCATAAGCCTTTTAAGTGGTATTATACCAATATAATTTACACATAAGGACACAACTGATCTCCAGTGATATACACTCATGTATAGCACAGTATATGTACTAGTCTTTGCTTCAGAACATAAGTTTTCGCTTTTTTTTATTGAAACCCTTAAAATACAAACAATCAAATACTATCTAAGCATAAATTTATGGTATCAATATGTGAATTAGACATGTTCAGATTATATCCAATAGGTATAGACAGCTTAAATAAGATTGAATAAATAGGGAAGAAAGGAAAAGCTTTTAAAAATTATTTACTACGTGGAAAGAAAAAAAAAAAGTCTAGCTGCAAGAACTCACCGTTCCAGACTGTGGCATAGCAAAAACATCAATCACTCTCACAGTGTAATCATCAACAAATTCCCCAAGCATCAGACCCATAACTTCCATAGGGACACCAGCACGACCATGTTTCAACATCTGGAATTCAGACCAAATGACATAGTTTAACTATATATGTTTAACAGGAGGGTCAAGTTTGACCTGGGATAGTTCTTCCAGCCTTTGCTTCTTTATCAATAATTTGCACTTTTGGAAACTGTAAGGCACTGTAAGAAAGTAAAAATTAAGCCACAAAAAGAGAAATAACTTTCTTATTTTGAAAGTTCCACTCCATATTAAATGCATTGCAAAAATTAGTCTGACCAGCATCTAAAGAGCACAAGTCCATAAAGTCTGGGTAGGTGCCAGGTACTCAGCCTCAGCACCACACACAGCTGTAACACACACAAGACACTTACTTTCAGCAGCGCAAGGGAAGAGATATAAACCTGTTCCGCTGTATCGACCGCAGGAGCATCTGTTGGTGGCCCCTATGAAAAGAATAAATAATCAAGTATTTTCTTTACATTTGTTACAGCTGTTCCTAAACATTTCCTTTAGTGTTCCACATTATGAAACTTAAAGAAAAATGCACGTAAGATTGGGAATTTGTGTGCTGGATGCAGTTCTTACAAACAAAAAAAAAAAGCACGCGCAAGCCCCAAATGCTTCTTTACAGCACCTTCCTACACTAACCTATTTTGCAATAAAAAAAAACACTTAGCCTCCATCCCGTCTCCCCCATCCCTAGAACAATACCAGCCTAAACAGCAATCTTATCAGAATCAGTCACGTAAAAAACTGGCAAGTATTGCACTGGGTACAAACCTGTTACAAGACATACAGGCTAACAGTCGGATTAAGTTTCCATTAGTCAGCTTTGCCGCAAAGCTAACCTTCGTCAGCTGTAAAATATGGCCAGTTCTCCAATTAACTATGTGTTTCTTACAGTGGTGTGAATGTAAATGCTGCTGGGCTAGCATGATTAACTGGCACCAACACAAACAGCAATTTCCCTTTGCTTCATCAGCTTTCAGCTAAAGAGGACTTGCAGATAAAGGCTATGGGAGTACTTTGCAGATGCACTGGTACAGTGAGAGAAAAAACGGACCTCCGATCCCTAGGTGGAAAAGCTGTGAACAAAATACTTTGCTCTTTGCCTTACGAGTAGTTATTTAAAAATTAGCACAACTGTCCCAGGTGTGAATGATTGGTTGAAACAGGTTCTCTGTACTGCTGAAAATGAAAAACACAGGAGGCAGCAGTTTAACTGTCCCCTTCTTGAAGAGCACGAGACATATTGCTCTTACATACAGAATTCCGTATCAGCTTACCTCATTACAGCCAATTAGCAGTACATTCATTACTTTGTTAACAAATTGTGTACAGCAAATTTCCAATGAAAAGACAAAAGGTTATCTCTGCACTAAGTGATGCAGAACAAACTTGTAATGGCTACAAAGCAACCATGGAGTATGGGAAAGAAAGATGCTCCTCATTAAATTAAAGAAGGAAAATAAATGGTGCCGTTATGCAAAGCTCAATTAGAACTTTGATTCCGCAGTTATATACTGTATAACTCTTACAGTGAAAAATTTACAAGCAGTTCATTAGAACATTGCACAGAACCAGATGCACGGGGCACCAAAACACTTAGTCCAAATCTACTACAACCAAAGTGCTTGGCTGGTGAAGCTTAAAATACCTAATTGTTTTCTGGTACTGTGTTTTTTTCATCCAAAGATGTAATTTTACATTTTTAAGTGTATTTTTCCTGCTTCATTTAAAGTTTATCCTAAATTTTCTTCTTTTCCCTTAATACTTGGAAAGCATGAAGACTTGTATTTCCATTTAATCACAACAAAGAAGAAGACACAGATAAGGGTACTTTTTTAATTAAAAAAAAAAAATAGTTCGATAACAACTTTCTACATGTATAAAGCTCTTTTCCAATTTTCTACCAGTTTTACACCAGAGAGAGTCTGAAGTGATTGCAAAAGTACAAATTAAGTGACCTTGGCTCTGTACGAGGAAGAACTGTAACATTAACACTGTCATATGACCACATATATATTCTACGTTATATACTATATATTTGATATCACCATATAAATATTCTACATTTCTCCTAGATTTTCTCCTAGATTTCTTCTCTTCCTAGATTTTATCTGCAAGCAAGCAGTGCATTTCAACATTCACTTTTTTTTAAGCTGAAAAGCCGCGATTTCTGAAAATCTAATGTTCATGCTTGAGATTGGCTTCTCAAAACTCAGGAACTTAACTGAAGTTTATTCCACAGATTATGACATTTAAATTGGCTCTCCTGCATGTACTCTCTAATGTCTGTTAATATGGCAGATCACACTGACACCCTTCCTGCAGCTGAGGCATTAATCATGTCTCTGTCCCCTACACAGACACCTGTGTTCACAACTTGTTAGAGTTTAATTATTCTTCATAACTTTTCCCATTTTTAAATCTATTTAAAATCAGTCAGTAGAGTCAACACTTAGAGCGAGGAGACAAAGACAAATATTATTACACTTTGTTTCTGTAACAAGGCAGCTAAAATACTGTTAGCTTAAGCAAGGATAGGAAGAAAATCTGGGCATTAGCCTTACGTGGTCCTTCCTAATCTTTCTCTCTCATTATTTCTGTACTTGTTAGAGAATTGAAATTTTGGCTTGCAGTAATGACAGTCCAGAAGTATTTAATATTATACTTGCTATTGATCCTTTCAACATTCTAGAAAGTTTTAGACACAGACACTGCTTTATGGTAAAGTTCTCCTGCCAGCACCCATAGCCAGCAACTCATTTTCAGCAAAGGCAATATTGCTTATGCGTAAGGGAACACTCCACTGGTATAAACCAACTTTGCCTAGTGTGTGTGTGTGTGTTTTTTTTGTTTTTTTTTTTTTAAGACATAGCATTCATTTCTATTATTTTGCACATTACATGTAGTTTAAGCATAACCATGCATGTAAAAATGTAGTTTTACACACTACATGTAGTTTAACTATATGCATACACAAATAAAATGACTACACCATTAGTAGACAGCAACTGAAAACTTTACTGTTGCACTTTAAGCACGTCTTAGTTCATAAAAACATTAAAGCTCCAGCTCTTCTCATCCAGTTCAATAAATAAACTTAAAAATTAGCTAATTGTAATCGACAATGCAAATATAGTGTTGATTTATTAGCTACCAGGCTCATATAATACAGTGTGTATTAACTAGTTGCTTGTTTGTGAAGACTTCATGATTTCCCTTTCTGTCTACTCTGTTCTCCTTGTAGACTATAATTCCTAAGTAATTATTAGAAAAAATAACTTGTTGCAGCGTACCAATCATATGTATTTATTCTCACATTAATATTCCATTCTTTGTTCTGGTTATAGGTTAAAATAACTTCTCAGACTTCTGCGCTGATTCGGATGTACTGATTCAGGAATTTTGAGGAAAAGTCTATAGGTTCAAAACTTGTCCATGACCTAACTTCACAGTAGATTGAATTTCCTTTAATTTTCCTACCAAAGGTAAGCTGGCACACAAAATAGTTCAGGTATACGCTTATCCTTCTACAGAATATTATAAGGCCAAAGTTCTTTAAAGATTCTTAACATAAAACTTTTAAAGATCTAACTGACAAACCCAACAAAATGTATCTTGGGTCTTCTGAATAGTTTGCTTTAAGACATGCCATTTGAAAAAAAAAAAAAAAAAGGGCATTTGGAACAGGAAGCGGTTTCTTTCTACTCTGACCACCTCCTTCTCCACAAAGGGCCGAGGTTCTAAGATGGTGCTGGAGCGAGCACCACGGCTCCTGTAAGCACATGCACATGGCAGCCACTGACTTTACAGGTCTGGAGACTTCTTGGGCCTGTTTCTGCTCGTCCTCCACAGACATTTATTCATTTCCTTCATCATGAAAAAAGAGAGGGGGGGGAAGACTATTAGCTAATCTCTACATGGAGGCAAAGTATTTTATGCTGACCCTCCACAGCATGTGCTATTATCACTGCTCATAAACTTCACTGCCTGCCAACTTTAACAAAGGAGCACCATCCTCATGAAGCAGAGTACTAAATTAAATTAACTGGTGTCAGAAACCTAAACAAGAAAGCGTTTGTATCTGTAGTGCAGAAGATCTGCTGGTATTTTTGGTTTCATTATGGTACTCAAAGGTCATGCATTTCTCCCACAACAGTTTCGTAAGATTGTCCTTCTCACTGCAAAATAACATGCTGCCTTCTTTCTGCCTGCCCACAGCTTTGAGCTGAATTTTGGGATTTGAGCTAAATTTTGGGATTTAGAAAGAGCAAGGAGAATAATCTTTTTCCTAATCATTCCTGCATAAGCTGAAGAATACAGTAATTACTAACATTTAAAGACTGCTCTTAAAATAATCTCAAAGAACAATGTTGTAGTGTTACTTACTGAAAAAGGATTTTTTATCCCAAATCAGCTATACACATCAGTCCAGTGAACGGCTGCCTGAAGGCCAGTCTTTGTGTACAATCTAACCAAATTCTTGTGTTGTTTTAAAGTGGTTGAATCCCAATTTCATTAACAACCAGTAATGTTAACACTATTACAATGCATTTTATTTTTGCTTAAAAGTGTTTCCAAGACTTGTAATGGAAAAGGAATTCCATTCAGATTAGAAAAGAAGATTATGGTGAGGTATTAAAATTATTCACTATACAATTTTTGTTCCACAGTTAAAAAGATAATCCAATATAAAAAGCAGCCCTTTACTTGGGCAGGCCTTGTTGACGAAGTGTTAAAGGCGTTTGCCATTCTAACAGGATAAAAACTAACGCCTTGAAGTGTTATCTACTCAGGCCTTTTAGCAAATTTGTTAACACTTTTAGGTATATTACTCCACCTTTCTCTTAGTGTGAACTGGTATCAATTATTTAGCCAATTTTATTATGTTATTAAAATACCTGCTGATTAAATGTGAACTAAAGTGTCATTTTAGAGCACTGCTCTTTATTTGTAGTATTTCACATTTATTCAAATTTGTAGAAGTAGTGGACTCGATTAATTACACTATCAATAGTGAGAAATACTCCACAAAGAGACACTTTCTATTGTCTAAATGGATCTTAAATACTGTTCTAGTGTCACGCTAATAGAACAAAAGATGATGTTGAAATACAGCAGAGCAGTTTCAACAAAGAAACCCGGTTTTACAGGGGCAGCTGTAATAAAAAAAGGCAGCAAAGTGTTGTAGAGCAAATCTTAGCTTTATTGCATCAAATAACATATTGCTGTGTAAAATATAAGAACCATTGCTATCATGACTTTTTTGTCTTGCAATTGGACCAATTTGAACATGAACATAGGACACACAAGCAAATGCTGACCGCTATAGTGTTTATTTCTTTCCCAGTAAGGCAAGAAAGAACCTTTTAATAGTTTAATTCTGTGAGTATTAAACAACTAGTGTGAAAAACAAGCTGCATGTAAACTATTTCTACTGCCTCTGCTTCAATGACTAGCTGAGGCAACCTGTTATAGGAGGTGTTAATTGGCAATAGGAGTACAAGTCAGAAGCATGTTCCCCATCGTCCTAACCCAGCAAGGCTAGGTCATTAAAGTGGAAATGAATTCTTTCATGCCGACTTAACCCCTTCAGTACATATTTTCAGCTGTTATATCTGAAGACAATTGAGAAAGATTAACCAAAAAAAAAAAAAACATAAAAACTTGCCGTACTTTATAAATAAAAATGGTATTCACTACCCCCCGTTTCCCTTTACTCCCCCTACTGAACCACCGCCATTGTAAGTGTTCCAGATAATCATCACATTTATTATGAAGTAAGGAGGAAAAGGGCATTGAGGGTATAAAAGCAATGACAGACACAATAAAATAATTTAGCATGTTAAAATATATGTGGAAAGATCAGGTACTTAAAAGTGATCTTAAAGCTCCCATCTTTATAAAGGTAAATCCAGTAGCAAATAGTTTGGAAAGGGGAAGGAAAAAAAATCACAGAATATTACATGCAAAAATGACACAAATTCAAGCAAATATGCAAAGTAGACAGAAGTATGAGCAATGATAGAAAGACTTTATGAAGTCACCTAAGTACTCTTCTCTACTTACCCTTTGTAGAGAAGTGGTATAACGATGAATTCACAAGGATTTTCTTGGAAGAGCACAGTACTTTTTACCCACCGCTAAATCTAGAAACCTTATTTAAGTTGTGATTTTGGAGCAGTGTTTCTGTACTGAGACAATACCCTTGAAAATAATAAGTCAGTCACTGGAAGTGCCAGAAGGGAATAAGCCACATTCCCGTATCTCAACAGTTCTAACACTGTCATGATTAACACCAAAGCAAATGATCTAATTCATAAAGAGCGAAAAATTTGAAAAAATCCATAAAAATATATTAGTTTGCACTGTGAATCACATGCTAATTAGTAGAAATTTGAAATTTTATTGCAGTTCTCCAGCTAGTACACACACAATTTTACAGTTAGTTCCACATCAACAGGATTATATTTTGAAGCAAGCATTATGTCTAAACAGTTTGTATGTTTAGGCCCATTTTTATACCAATTATAATCAAGCATACATAACAGACCACAAAATACCATAAGCCTCAACAAACAGCCTAGATTTCTGAAAGGATCACATTGTCTTGTTACACCATATGTCAGATGAAATAAAAATTTCAGTAATATGTTTAGTCTCAGACAGTCTCAGGCTCCAAAATGGAGTAGGGATACTAGGGAAATATTATGGCATCAATTGCTACTTTAAATTAAAAACATCTTTGTGAAAGCCTTCACAGGCTGTATCAAAGAAAAAACTGCCTCAGTATATTTTACTAAATCTTGCCTCCTAAAAAAAGGAAAAAAGGTTTATCCAGGTTCATATTTACAGCAGAACTCAACAAAAGCAATATAGATGGACTTGAAACATACAACATTTTTCATCTCCCTCCTCTTCAAAAGCCAAAATTACAGAACACAACTTTGTATAGCTCTGAGCAGTTGGCTAAATGGGTTGGGATCATCAGTTTACAAACACCTCTTCAGCAGAGTCAAAACTTTACTACCTATTTGACTTGTTTGTTTTAAATTAAACAGAACTTCAAACAAAAATATTCACTAGCTCATTGAGATATTCCAGAGAATCTGGTCAGAATTTTAGTTAAAAAAAGAAAAAAAAATCAATAGAAACATCCATAAAATTTAGCTTACATTTCTAGCCTGTCCATTCAAAACTTTGAGTAGAAAAAAAAAAAATCATCCTTCTGCCAGCACTCTCTCTTGCATTACTTTCATGGAAGAGGTACAATAATCCACCTACATGGGCACGCCCAATATTTCCCGTATACCTTTAGTAAGCAATTTATTTTGCTTACCTAATTGCCCAAAATGACAGGCATAAAATTTAAGTGTCTTCTACAAAAAAAACAGCATTCCTGTTTTCCAATGTTCCCATAGAAAATATCATTTAAGACTACTAAGGCTTACAGCTTACTAAGAGAAAATATAACAGCATTTAGCAATGATTGCATGCTAGTTGAGTTTTGATATAAGCTTAGTTATGCTACATAGTACTTGAGAAACTCACTCTAAGTTAGTCTGATGTTTTGTCAGAAGCACATAATTATTAACCCAATGTTAAAATGTAGCCACAATATGAAGTGATTTGCATACACCACTGATACAATTTGCAATACTCAGAATTTTCTGTTAACATTCCCAACCCAACTCCTACACAAAGAGGCCACTTAAATGTATCAATCAAATTTTATTGAGATAAAAGAAGCAAAAAATCAAGAAAAGCAAGAAAAATTAAGGGAAGGCATGCATCAATGCAATTAACATTCCTTATTATCAGAGTTATTGTTAGCAAAAAAAAGCAATAAAAACAGGGACAAAAAAAATACACATCTTTGAGAAGTACTACTCTTCACAGCTTCAAACTACTGGGGAAAAAAATACTGAAGGTTAATTTCACTCTAGAATAGAACCAAAACTAATCTGTCATCTACTCCTATCATTATAGCACCTATTGAGGTTTAAAAACAAGAGCCTCATGGCAGATAACTAATTTTTGCCTGCCTTCAGAAAGTTGTGCTTCAATCTGGACTTTTCACTATCTTATTCTAAACAATTCCACAATGCAGCAAGTCAGCCCTCAATGTGTGCTGTCTGAGGTCATCCTAAAGCACACTTTGTGGAGCACAGCAGTTAAGCAGGGTTTACTTAGACTTCACTTAGGAAGTATTTGGTTCTACACATTTGGGCTTGCTGTTGTAAAGAGATGGTATTCTGGACACAAGCAGGTTAACTAAAACTCAGAAGGAAGGTTAATTATTTGTAATACTTTCAAAAAAAAAAAAAAAAAAGTAAAAGACCCACTGACATTAATGCACAAAGAACACTAACATATGGTTCCAGGAAAACCTGAGGAGAAATCTTCTCTACCACAAGAAGAAAACAAGCCCTTGTTCAAAGGTGCTGCACAGTAGCATTGCAACATTCAAGAGCATGGGTTTTCAGAAAGAAGCAGCAATTTAGATCACTGTACAGGAGTTGTTCTCCGCTTCCAGAATGGAATGTTACAAGTGAACAGGTATAATGCAAGAGGCACAAGGATGACTGCTCTTGTTTAGTCTTTTTTGCTATTTTCTCATTATGACTACATTCATTTCCTTGCCCAAGTTCCTTTGTCTCTTCTGGGGAAAGTCAGCTGGACTGCACTGGCAATTAAGTTGAGGAAAGAGAAGCTAATTGCCTAATTATTAGAAATAAAGAAGTTTAAAATCTGAGGCCAAGAGTAGACAGCTAAAAATGGTCTCCAGAGTTTACAGGAAAATAGTAGATCACAGGAAGCTGATAATGCTCAAGCACAACCCACTAGCTTTGTTATTTTTAGTAAAGCATGACTGTAGCATGGGCCATCACACTTTAAGGCATCTTTTACACCATGAAAAAAGTACACACTGTGTGTAAGTACCCATCAGCTCAGACAATTGTATGACAGTTCCTAATGTGATTCTAGCATGTCCCCATACTCCTGCCCCCATTAGCACTGTTGGATATAAATAACATTACAATTACTGAACCATATTTCAAATGTGGGAAAAATATACCCAGCCTTTAGCAATGCCCAACAACTTTCAGATTAAGCCTATACTACGCACAGAGCTGTCATCTCCAGTGTAAGCAGACCTGGGCCATACTGGTCCCCTAAATTTGATATGCAAGTTTCAGCGTTTTAATACAAGGCTGTTCAACTAACTGATGCAATAAGCTACTCATCTCAGACAAAGTAAAACAGAACAATTTACTATATCTTACTATATTCTAGGTGCTTTTTCCACTCCCTGAAAACAATCATACACATAAAACAAGTATCAAGCAAGGATACCTGCTTGAGCAGGGGATGGACCATACAGCCTCCACAGACCTCTTCCAACCCAATTCAGTGATTTAACTGAGACTTTCTATAGGAGATCACATGGGCGATTAAGGTCTTTGAACTTTTCATGGGAGTTGATGTTGGATGGTTTCCAGTGGGTGACTGTTTGTCACTGAGAAAGTTTTAAAACTTCCTACTCTTTAAATGGGTCGATAGCTTCTGAGGAAAAAGGTAGAACCGGGGTCAGCCACCCACATTATATACCTAGCTTCTTCAACTGGGATGTACACGGGATATTTCAGCAATACCAGCAGCATTCTGAGCACTTGGAATTTGTGGTGGAAAACATCAAAGTGATGGCACAGCAACGATGCAGTATTTTAAGACCTGTAATTCAGACTTACTGCTCTTGCAGAGTATTCTCAAAAGGAGTATCTGAAGCCGGAAACACATGGGAAGCAGAGAGCTGTGTATCCTCACAATTCAGGCCACATGAAGTGTACACACCAAGGAGACACAGGAGTAATCAAGTCATGCAGGTGCAACAGATACCAAAAACTACAAGAAGCACTCCATATCTTTCCAAAGAAAAACACAGTTCCTGATTTTAAAGACAACAGTATTCTATGAACACACCTGTATTCTCCAGGCTAAGAACAAGCTGTTTCAAGAAGCAATTAACCAAAACAAATTTCAATAAGATGCTTTATTATACAAGGGAGTTTTAGCATGAAGATTAGCCAACTAGAACATACCATTTATTTCAATATACATCAGTTTACTCCCATGACATAACGCAAGGAAACCTGCATTTAATTGATAATTGGGAATGAGCTACTGACCCACCTTTGCCGGCCAGATCATAAACTCTTATTCTGAAGCCTCTCAGAAAACCAGACCAGTAGTAGTGCGCTTTTCTAATAACCATCCTGGCTAGATTAGCAGATGAAACAGAACTTTAAATCAGTGGCAGGTCTCCCAAGTTCCCACGGTGCCATAGATTTAGTAAATGGGATCAGTATGTTCTAAAAAACCACAATAATATGAGGGAAAAGGTTCCACAGCATCAAACAGTGCAATGCTTGAAACCTCATAATCAAAGTGACAGTTTTCAAGTGCCATTTACAATGCCCTAATCTGGAAACATCCCAGCTAACCCATCTGATCAACTATTTCACAGATGGAAGCACTTGATGGCTAATTGGCAAGTCCATTATTCAAATAAAATAGCTATCTGCACTTCTATTTTCTATATTCCAAGTCAAGGTGTAAACACTCCTTGTAAGACACAGGTCACTTCTCTCCCTTCCTTCCCATTTGGATATTTTCCCCTTCCCCTGCCATCAAATATGTTAATACAGAAGTAGAGGAACAATTTTATTTTCCATATATTGCAGTAGAACGTCTGCACTGACAGAGCAATGTAAGCTATTTTCAAAAAAATCATTTGAGAAATCAAAATTAAATTAAAAAAATATCATTATTTCACTGCTTCCTCTCACACCTGGACTGAGAAAGAGACAGGATGCATTTGCATGGACAAGAACTTGTATAGCTAGGGTTATTGTTCTCAACATGTCAGGGAAAAAGCTCTGCTCTCAATTTACTCACACTCTGAAACAGTATCCAGTAGGATTGCCTAATAGAGGCATATGTGGAACTGATTTCACTAGCAAACAATAGTTCAGCATACAAAATGAAGAGGAGTGTTGCTCCAAATTCATGCCGGCTGCACAAGAAGAATGCTTTTACGTACCCCACAAAGCCTGTTAATTTGTCTGCAGCAAATGTACAATGCAAAACCAAGTACTAAATCACCGGTGAAATTCTGTGGTGAGCAGTGTTTCATGAGGATACAAATGTGATATAATACAGAAAAGAATGAAACAGGAAAGGGGAGATAACTAAAAAGCCCAACATGACAAGAAGCAGAGTCAGGAAGAGAAGAGACCAAACAAGAGGCCAACACAAGGAGGTACCTTCAAAATCTAAACTTCCATGAACAACAGAAGGGACGTGAAAGGACTAATAGATGTTTAGTTTAGGACATCACATCACTTTGTGTTCCCTAACTCTTTTTTCCCTTCCCTTTTCCTTCCTTCCTCTTTTCCCCACCCCAAGATGGCATTCCTTCATTCATCTAAGACTAATAACGAGGATATGGTCCACAAAGTTTCTAAGCCATAAGTCACTGGAGGGAAAAACTTATCATTCCTAAAGTGGTATTTCAACAATAGCATGCATATTGCCTTCATCAGACTTTTATTAGCCATATGAAGATAGTCAGTGCTAAATTCCATTGACCCTAAGCATATCTCTGGACAGTTTCCAATAGTATGCTGATAGAGCAAACAATAAAAAGAAAAAATTGATTTCCTTAAAGCAGTTCCCAAGTAGAATATAAGACACCAAAAGACTTTTGAAAATAAATTCGTAAAAACAAATCCAACTAGCTGCAGGAACAGCATATTGTAGTTCAGAAATAATAGGAAAAAAAGAAAAATCACAGAATAATAAATAGAACAGGTTGCATTGTCAAGAGGAAAGAGACAAGCGCTATTGAAGTAAGTCAATGAGAAACAAGTCCACGGTCAAGATCGAACTGTGCTTACCAAGCATTTGCTGTTACTCAAACATTAGTTACAAAGCAAATCAAATGGACTACTATCCAACATGATGTGATAATCCTCTTACCAATCAAACCCCTAGCTAAAATATATATATATATTTTATATATATAGCTAGCTAATATATATATATATATATATATATATATATATATATATATATATATATATATATGAATTGCATTACATAATATTCATTTTAAAGTGTTTCTTTTCCTACAAGTTGCTACATATAAACAAATCTTAGGTCTTTCCAACAGGTGTTTATCACTATGCTCAGCCTTAAATGAAGAATCTTCAAATGCAACTGTGACACAGCACTAAGAAAAACAAAGTTACATACCATTATTTAGAACACTCCAGGGCAACCAAAGGGTAGTAACTTTGTTTATTTTACAGCAGGACAAAGCATTTCCAATAAATTTCCCAATTTCTCTCTTCCACCTCAGTTATCTGATTCACTCTAAATTATCTCTCAATCAACATTCAAAACAGAAGTGATCTCTGAAGGTCCAATGAACAATGTATCTTAAGGATGCAGGATTATTGGTTTTGAATAGCCTTCCTGCTGTCTGAGTAAACCAAAAAGACTACAAAAGTAGCAGAGAGATTCAGCGCAAGCAGCAACTTGCATAAAGAGCAATTCACTTTTCCACTTTTTTTTTTAATCCAAGACACACTCATCAATTCATTTAAGAGACAACTCCATATTTAAACAAACAGAGCAGTTTTGCAGGCCAAAGCTGCCAGAGGAGTTCATCAAGCTGCTTTTGAGTATCATATTCTATTGTCTGCCTCAATTTTCTATCAAGCCTTAAGTTAAAGCTGAGAAATTCAGAACGCAGCCGAGAGAGTTAACTGTAAATTTGAAAAACAGCTTTGATATGCGTCAAGTTCAGAGAGGACCAAGAAGTGAAAGCTTGAGTGATTAGACTGCGCAGATGTTAAAAAAATGAAGAGTCATGAAGCAGGCTGGCAGCTCAGAAGAACAAGAGAAATAAATGTTTAAGAAAGTTAAACTAAAAATAACCGAGAGCTGCTTGAAGATTCACTAAGAGAGCGTGAATAGAATTTTAGCTATAAAAAGGAAAAAAAATTATGCACAAGAAGTTACAGCTTATTTGGCAAAACACCTAGAGGCTGGAAATCAGTTTAGAATATACCACCAAATGCTTCAGTATTAAACCACTCATTTCCTAGTTACACCGGACACAAACACAACACAGAATCCAAAGAAGCTGTGGGTTTCACAATTTCAGTCATTCCAGAAAGAAACGAACACACACATCACAAAGTCCAAGATAAGCAGAACTGATTCCTCCAGAAGAATGACAGCCTGGATTCCAGACTTAGAACCGAGCTCCTGAGGCAGATCAGGAGAAAAGAAAGAAGCCAGCTACCGTGTCCAGCTGAGACCAAAAGGAAATTCCACTGAAGACCTGTCTTTTCCTTAAAGAAATAATTCTTCCTAGAAGCTTTGGACAGATGTTTTTTTTTTGTTTGTTTGTTTTAAATTACCCCCTGTATTGACAGTAGCCAGGAATAAATCTCACACCACAATGTAATAACTTCAGCTTGGTTTTATTTTTGAAGACTGCTGGCCACACCAACCGGCCCAGAAAAAAAAGCAAGGAAGTCTTGCGCTAGAGGTAGGAGAGGCCGTACAATGTGTGTGGGCTTTGCACTGGAACAGAACAGCTGCCACAGGGGTCTTTTTGCTGTGAGCAGCATTACAGCAGCAAGGACAATAGCAAACAACATAAAACAGTAAAACACACACAAGAGGCTACAGCTACCCAAAAGTGATGAAATTATCATGCTGACATTTACATATACCTCAGTATCTTAAGAACTGTTGTGATAGGCATTATAGGTACTGAAATATATCTTAAAAGCTATAAAATAAGATTAAGAGATATATTGAAATAGCAAATGAGTATGTTCAGCCATTTTGAACAAAATTACTGTTTGGAAAAAACACTATTATAGGAAAATGATTTTTGAATTTTATTCTCCATTTTCACTGCTTTTGAATCCAAACTTAAACCGTTCAGACACCAAATTAAAGGTTTATAAACATTCTGTAAAATCACAGTGCCAACACAAGTGTTCATACTGACAAGAAAAACAGTCAGGCTGTAACAATGATTTGCATACATTTATATAGCATCTCTAGAGTCAGAGATTATTATTATGAATTCTGTGGTTGGATTTTTTTTTGTGTGGGGTGGTGGTGTTTTAAACATAATTAAATGCATATTCCAGTAATTGATTAATATTAAGAAGAGGATATTGACAAGCTGTATACTAACCTGTCCCAGCCCGGGCATACCTCCTCCAAGTCGTAGAAGTCTATCCATATTTCTAAAAAAAAACAGAAACAAAGGAAAAAATGTCCCCAGGCTCTGAAGTGTTTACTAAATTGCTATCTATATAATTCACCTTCAGTCACTCAGTATGTCAAAAATATTGGTGGTAATTACAACACAACATCAGACTTCCTGTTAATTAACACCACATATTAATTCAAGAAGCTGTCTTCCATACTAATTAACAGACCTTGTTTTATTGCTTTGGTTTTGGGTTATCCCCATTTCTGAAGATGAGTACTCTTGTCAAACTTTTCAAAACTTTCCTATCATTCAATTAATTGGGGGAGTTTTTTTTGCTTGAGAACAGCACCTACATCCAGGAAGTGCTTAAAACTTATTAGATATACAGTCAAGTTTACTCCAATTTGTTCAAAAAGCATCAATAAAAATGTGAAAGTAAGGATTTCAGCATCCTCATTAGTAAGTTCTGCGCTAATTAACTTACAGCTTGTCAGTTATCATCAAAACTACATGTGAAAGACACTGAGCAGATTATGGATCTCTGAATTAGCATCAAAAGCTTTTTTTTAATGAACTCATTATACTAAAAGAAATACTGTAAAGTAAACATTTAATGTGTATATAGTTAGAACGCTAGTGATAGTACAGTCATTTAATACATTTCCAGTGTTGCATGAGGCACTGCTTTAGCGCAAGATTATTCCAATCAACACAGCTAACTCGTTACTTTCTTGGAGAGAAAAATTGAGGTTTTCTATCTTGTAATTTTTAAAGTACTGATCTCCAGGAATAAATCATGTTAAGGTACCCAACTGAAAAATTAAACAAATGTTCATTAGTCTCCAGTTTATTCACTTTATATTGTTGAAAAACAATACTTAATTCTAGCTACCTAAGTAAGGGCTTTGTCCCAGGTGTAACAGTTCTTTTACTTG
Organism: Anas platyrhynchos; assembly: GCF_047663525.1. Taxonomy (NCBI): domain Eukaryota; kingdom Metazoa; phylum Chordata; class Aves; order Anseriformes; family Anatidae; genus Anas; species Anas platyrhynchos. The sequence goes on along the minus strand of NC_092593.1, from coordinate 17,747,675 downwards.
CTTACTTGACTTTGCAGTTTCTTGACTTCACACAATAAAATCTGGTAATAAAATAGACAAAAGCTACTGAAAATTCTTATACAGCTGCTTTCAGCAAATCAAGCCTTTCTATTTCCACGTCTTACAGAAATTAGTAAATTTTATTAGCTTATTTTAATTATGAAATAGAAAGGACATAGTGAAATACCAGAAACTATCATCTTAACTCTACAAGTCCCAATACAATACAATAAAGCCTGTTCAAGCAATATAAGAGTGATTAAGAACAGCAAGTAATGGTATTTCCAAATTACACTCATCCTCAAACCAGATGTTACATTACGCATAACAGAATTATACATAATCTCAGGCTGCCGTAATGATATCAGATCAAGAACCTAAGTTTAAATTTGCAAAAAATAGCTTATCTTAAAAAATTGGCTTTGCATATGAAAGATGAAGTTCTTGTGTTGAAGGAATGATGATATTCATTTTGTGAAATTAGTTAGTGGTTTTACTGACTAAATACTAGCCGGATTTATATCAGTTTAAGTTTAAAACAAATATATTAAGCTTCTCAGTAACAAATAAAAAGGAACCATTACAATCTACAACAAAACATGATTATTTAACTCTTCAATGATATATAAATATCATCCATTTCAAGCAACAATATCTATGACATATGGATCAATAACACATGCACTATTTGTGAATTTAACTCTACATTTTTAATTGGTGAATTTCACTCACAATTTTAATGCACTACATAGCTACTAGCTTCATTTGATTCACTTCTTTTATTTTGTAAAACATGTTTCTAACACATGCAAACCTTACAACTGCAGCCTCAGCTACCAGTAAGTAACAAACTTGAAATCATGTTGTAAAATTTCCATGGAAAGGTAAAGCTGTTGTGTAAGCACAGGGTAAATCACTTAGGTGAAACAGCCATGAGCACAAATTAAAGCCATGTATGTCTCATTTTCCAGGGTAGACAACCCTCCATTGAAACGCAAGATGATTCATCTTTCATGACACTAACAAGGGCTGAGGAGTAGGTAGCTGAGAAGTAGGCTTAAGATACTAAACCTACAATTTTAACCACTCATGACTGTATGCTTATTTTGGGAAATCCTTAGTCCCCACAATGGGTTACCATAAAACACATTGGTAGTTTTTCCTACACTACTGCAACTTCCATAAGCCAATGAGGTGTCTTACTTACCTTCATTTAAGAAATATCCAAAAAAAATTATGCCTTTTCACATTTCACTTTAGCAAGGGATAAGCAATACTTATTATTAGCTCTTTAGTATTTTATTTACATCATTTATTCTAGTCTAACCCAAGACTGTAAATGTTTAAGTAGAAATTATGCAAGTAAATCATTTATTAATCATTAAAATTGGTTTAGACTCATTAGTTACAGAAACTTTTTGTCAGCTTATCTTCCCAGGTTTCAGAAGAACAAGAGTCTCATTTTCTTTCAGAACTGGAGGGATATAACATTTCCAATATTGCTATCACAGACTAATCACTGAAGGTGTTTAGATTCTCAATGCAATACCAGAGAGAGACAATCTCCACAAACCAGTTCTAGATGGAATGCAAATTATTTCGCTAGCTCCACAGCTTGACTCTGGTTAGTTTTGGCAACTAGTATTTTACATTCTTATTTGTAGCTGAAGTTGTTTTAGTAGGTTAGAGTATATTTAGACTTTCATACATATATTTAAACATATTTGTTTACTCTGTGTAAACATCTGAAGATTTTAGGTTAGCCATCCAAATTAAAAACAATTTTATTTTTTGTCAACCCACTGTGCCCAAATATTATCTCAGCAATAGCTTCAGTTTAAGAAACAATGTTTGTGAAAACAATTTCAGCAAAATTTTAGACCATAACTACAATTACTTTATCAATTAAAAACAAAGCATCTCTGCATTTCTAACCTGGTACTCAGCAAGAGGTGATCGCAGAACAAACTCAGCAGAACAAACTCAGCAGCAACTCCCACTTTCAGGCTATAAAGATGCAATCAGTAAGTCTTTCCTACAGAAGAAAAAATGAAGGAGACGGAGGGGAAGAAGAAAATAAAATTTAGAAACAGTAACATGTATAATAGGAAATTTTACATTGATTGTGTAGCCCAAGTATCTGTAACACAGATAGAAGTTTAAGTTTCTCAAAAGTAAAAGAAAGGGTAAGGCATTTTAATAGCCCCTTTTTTAAGCATAGTAACTTAGTCTTGGACCTATTCCTGCTTTAGCACTAGTCATTCTTCAGAAAGGAAGTAGAATTTCTGCTCTTTCATTGGTCAGCTAGGATTTTCAGAAGCCTCAGCAACTACAGATTACATACAGATTAAGGCAGGACTTAATTACCTCATGAATAAAATTTTCCTCGAGTATCATGACATCATTCAGGGTCTACCTGACATGTATTTCTAGTGATTAAGGCATCTTCTAGATAGAAATGGACTTTCACAGATAGAAGCAGAACAGGAGATCCAGTGGTCAAGCTTTCTGCAACTCACTGCAGTTACACCAATCCAGACTATGCCGTCCAGAAAAAATATCAACACAGTTTAAATGAACATTTAAATACACAAAAATTTTTAAGTACTCTTGGTATTAAAAGCAGTTTTCCTCACTAATAAAACAATTCTTATTCTTAATACAAAAACAGACAAAATAACCCACAGGAACAAGAGGTTATGTGTAACATCATTAACTTCCTGAAAGTGAAGCCACTCTGCATTTTAGGAGTGAAAAAAAAAAATGACTTCCAACTGCATTTTCATATCACCTTAAGCACTCCACAAACCCTACCATGTGTGTTTCAGCAATTTAAAGCCAATCAATAATTTCTAGTGTCACTAGACTGAAACTGTGGTCTGTTGTTACTATTTTAGGAGAATTCTGCCACAGCTGAGATGACCTAAGCACAAAGGCAAACAGCGGCCTGTAGGCACGGGGAGTGTTTTTTGCTGTTGTTTCTAGCAGCGTGACTAAATAGTCACTGAGGGCGGCAGGTTTGCCTGAATTCAAGTTGAGAAAGACTGCTTTACATTCAGCTCAGGAGTTAAAAGTTGCGTTCTCGTTTCCACAGAGAACACTGCCCACTAATTGCCTCCGCTCAATCACTTACAGTGCAGCGTTTACAACAGATCTGTGAAGTGATCTGCGGCCATGATTTGATAGACATTTTTTTCAATGTCACTGTTAACATAAGGAGCAGTGGGGAAGCTGCTGCTGCTGCTTACCAACTTGATGCTGCTTTCTCAGTACTGCCAGGACAGCCATTTGTGCAGCCTTGCAGTAAACTGATAGGCTAACAAAAATGTTGTTTTTAACCCTGTTCATTTCCCTGATAGGATTCACACTACATCCCAGAAACAGTTGTCTTGGCATAACAGAAAAAGAGGTCTTGGAAGAGCTGACTGCTCTAAAGCTAATCTGGACTACGGTAGAAATTTATGTAAACCATTCTTGAAGCTAAAACTGTCCAAAGATGTCTCTGGCTGTCTTCCACCCCTCCCCAAAGTAAATGAGGTCACTTAATGGAGTCCATTCTGAACCTCATCTGAAAGAGGCACCAGAACAAAGGAGGAGGTGTTAACCTTTCTGTAAAGTCAGAGCAGAAAGAATAAGCTGGAGTTTCTCAGTGCTGACAGGCTGGGGTGCAATTCCACTGACAAGTCACAGAAGAGGCATTAGGTTTCTGCCAGCTTTGCACAAGGAAGGGATCCAGGAGAGCTCCGAAGAGCCAGGCCCACAAGAGGCAGCAGTTGCACCAGCACAGGCTGCAAGAGAACTGCAACCAGCCCAGAAGCCAGCTTCAGTTACAACCCAACCCACTTCTACCCGGCCGCCCACCCAGGGGTCTCGCACTCCCTTCGCCACTCCCTATGTTAGAGACACAGTTCACCAAGAGCTTGATTTAATGTCAGACTGAAGTGCAACAATACAGCCACTGTTACCAACAGCCAACCCTGCTGGTGGGTCAGGGGAGGCAACAGTTCTGAGGGGCCGGAGTGGAGGACAAACCTGCGGTCACAGCAAGCTCAGCACTGACAGAAGACTGACATGGAACCACAGCTTGGTAAGCCTCAAACCATCAAACATAATTACCAAAGACTGTTTTAGAAAAGCAAGCCAAAAAACTACATTCTTGTAGGTAAATCGGGAGCATTTTGGTTCACTGTAGGATTTAGACGACATACATTCATCACTGAAGCTATCAGCAACAACACTGATCTCAAAAAAAAAAAAAAATTAAATAGTTTCTCTGCTTATGTAAGTCCATGACTGAAACAACTCAGCTAAAAGATCTTGGTCATTGTCTGGTATTTAAAAAGCAAAACAGAACAACAACAAAACAGACCTCTACTATTGCAGTCTTCTCTTTCAATTGTCCTGGCCTCTAAGGGAAAAGTCTGTGGATATTAAGAGTGCACTGGGAGTATACACAAAGCATATCTGAATTGACATAAAAACAGAAATTTTAAAACACCTATGCTTAAGGCTTGTTCATAACACTATTATTAGATAACTAAGTCACAAAAGTTGTCAGATTGGAGTACTTTGGCTCACCATTTAGTTACTGATTATGGTTTTTCTGGTCACTTCATATATGTTGACTTAAACACCAACTTTCAATAATGAACGTATTTTTCCTTAGGCAACGTAGGGCAGAAGTAACATAATGCATTATGCACAATATGTATGCACACATTAGGTATAAACCCACAGTTGCTTTGTATGTGCATGGCATGTTCCAGCCCATATTCTGAAATCAACTTGAACGTCTCAAATTATTCCATCTCTGCATGAGTTTCATGCTACAGCACACTATTTTTTCATCTGTTATTAACAAACCATGGTGTAACCCCCCAGCGTACGAGAATTCTACTGGGCTGACAGCTCAAGTTATAGTCAAAAAAAATAGTATCAAAATCAGCTTCCACAGACATAGATGGAAACAGGCTACCAGGCTGCCCTAATAATGGAAAGAGCACCAGGCTAGGCTCAGGTGACAGGAACTTACTCCACAGTTTGTGCAATGTGTACTCTGTGTGACTTCATGCAAGTCATTTCACCTCCAGTAACTCAGTTTCTCTACCTGTTGCATGGGGACTACAATATTGGAAGTGCATAGACAAAGCTTAAACCTCCTGGTGAGAAGCTCAATATCGCAGACTTTTTTTTTTTTTTTAATTTAAATTTGCTGCTAGTTAAGTAGTTTAAAATTTCTAGTGCAAGTGTAACACAAATCCAAGAAACTGCTATGAAGGTAAAATAGTTAAGGAACTTTATCTTGCAGAGGAGCACCATTTCACCTAGAAAAGATCAAATAATGCAAATAAAATCATCAAACATGGACTGAAAGCAAAACTTCAACCATACCTCATGTGACAGCAGGGGGAAAAAAAAACTTCTTATGTATTTTGTATGAAAAGTGGGAAAAAAAAATCCAAACAATCTATTACAGATAATCCTCAGCTATTTGTTCATTAAAGCTAAAGCTTAACCATATACTAAGTGGAGTCTCAGTAGTGCAAGTCCAGAGCTACATGACTATTGAAGTTTCAAGAAGTGCTCAGCTTTGGAGGCTGGTCATTTCTGGACCGTATAGACCTGGACCTCACTAAACCTAAGCTGGACTAGAAGGCATGCAGGTTAGGTCCTGTTTTTGCTTTCTGATTTTCAGAAGTACAGCAAACAAATGCATCTAATTCAACTGCAGTCATTGCTGAGCTGGAGTTACTTAAGTAACCCAGACTGACTTCTCTAATGCACCCAAACCAAGCTACCAGGTAAGAGAAGATCCCTTAACAAGTCACACCACCACACAAAGCCCCAGAACGAGCTTTTTAACTTTATGCTGCATGTACATCGTGAGCTCCCCTGAACTCCACCACAGGGACAGCAGACACACCACTGCTCTAGAGCACTTCCTCCCTACCACGCAGTTTTTCTATCATTCAAGGTATCCAAACTGCCTGTCCTTTCCCACCAGCCTAGATGCTGCATTACCCCAGATGAGAGGAAGTAATTGCAGCTTCTACAGACCTTCTCCTTGCTTCCTAACAGCTGCTCACCGACCGCGCTCCTCTCAGGAGAAGCTTCTTACCAGTGCGCTCCCTGCTTTGAGGCAGGCGGCTCGTCTTGCACTCATGGGGGTGGGGAGGTGGGTGGGTAAGAGCAATACAAACCTTTAGAACTTTTCAGCTCACCTAGTACCTTTTCAGCTATATATAGCTTTCGAATACAACTACGTAAAAAACTAAGAAAAGGAAACCGAGGTGTCCGCCGGGCGCTGTTGTTCCCGGGGCCGTCCAGGCCGTGCCGGAAGCAAGCAGCCGCCTGGGTGCCGACATCTGCGCACTGCCGGGGCCGCCAGCTGTTTACAGCCTGGCTCCGCCGCCCAACTTGGTTCCCTCTGCGCCGGGCCTGCCGCTCGCGGCCCCTTTCCCCCTGCAGCCCCTTTCCCCTTCTCACCACCCCCTGCCCCCCATCCAGTCCAACCCCTGCCGAGGCGGCGCCGCGCGGCCGTGAGCCCCGAGGCCCGGCTCGGCCTCGCCACCGCGCCGCGGCCCCCCCCGGGCCCCGCTCGCTCGCCAAGGCCCGGCCTTCCCCCCACGGACCCCTCCCCGGTCCGCAGAGCCCCCCCCGGTCCGCCGATGCCGGCCTCGGCGCGGGGGCGGCCCCGCCGGGCCCTCACCTGTGCGCGGGGCCGGGCCGGGCGGCAGTGAATCAGCCGGATCTCATTCAAAGCCCGGCCGCCCAGGCCTGCCGCCGAGCGCTTCCCGGTTCAAAGGGCACGCGGCGGGGCCTTCCGGGCCCGGAACCGGGCGGGCGGGGAGGGGAAAACATTAAAAAAAAAAAAAAAAAAAAAGGAGGAAGGGGAGGCGGTTGCCATGGCAACGCGGCCCGCCTGGCAACGGCGCGTGCCGCCGGCGGGGCCGCGCTCGGTGCACGTGCCCACGAGCGGGTGCGACCGTTACAGCCGTTAGGGCCGTTAGGGCGGCCGCTCCCCGGGCGTGAGGGCGAGCTGCGGGGCAGCGAGGGAGGGCCCGGGGGGCCCCTCAGGTAGCGGGGAGCCGCAGCGGCACCCGCGGTGCTCGTGCTCCCACACGCCCCTGCCGGTCACAAGGGCACCTGGAGGAGCGCGGCCTTTAAATGGCGCTGACTGGAATCTGGTCTGAAACCGACTGGAATCTGGTCTGAGGTGCTGAAACTGCTTTGTCGTGAAGTCCCGCGCCTTCAGTTTGGCCGTAGTGCAGGGTCAAGCCGTGGCTGCATGACCCCTGTGCTTCATAACTTCCCAGTGTGATGGCTGAGGAACCAAAGGGTGTGTCAAGTTGGTAAAAGAATGATGAATTGCAACAGTACCACATGTAATCACCTCAAAAGTGGTGTTAAAGGAATTAAGAGGATTTAGAGAAGAGTAATATGCTGGTCAAATGTATGAAAAATCACAGCAGCAGAAATGGGAAAGAGTGGTAATTTTTACCACACAAAGAAGACAAATAGGACATAAGATAAAAGCATGCGTAGTGATGAATAATGCAGAGAAAGCCAACTGGATTTTTCTATTACACTTATGTTACACAGGACCAAAAATAAATAAAATAGAAGAGGAGAACATGAGACTGAGGAAATAATTTTTCAAACGCTATGTGACTGTTCTGGAACTGAGTGCCTCAAAACCTTTTTATGGCAGAAACAATAGAAGTATATATATATATAGTGCATATATATCTAGTTACCAAAAAGGTTTCCATAATGAATGTCCAAGACCAGCATTACAATTTGATTTTGAGAGCTCCTTCGAGGTCTGAGAATGTGAAATTAGAAGATGATCAGCACCTATGCTCACAAACAACTACTTGAAGTAAGTGGAAATATATAGTGTTGTAAATTGCACTGACATGACCATAGCCACATACAATCACCCCTTCCAGGACTCTTTAGCAATCTTGGAAGTCGTAGGTTTTTTATACTGTGATGAGTAAAATGAATCAAAAAAAGAGGGAAACTCAACGTGATACATACTGCATTTTAAGAGGGGTAACTTCTGAAAAAACATATTCCCATAATTGTCTCCCCCATGTCTTTTCAGATCTTTACTAGGCTGAGAGAACTGCAAGAGCTAATTCTCGGAAGATTCTTAAAATGATAAAGAATTGAAATTTAGTTTATATGATGACTGTCATTTCTATTTCATATTATTAAGGCAAAACCTATTAGTGCATTTTATCACTGGAACAGCCATATTATTCAGGAAAAAAAAAAAAAGAAGTGTGTGTGTATATCAGTGTATGTTTGTCTCATACAAAAGAAAATTTGAACCCTGCTTCAAAGTGGCAGTTATATTCTATCTTATTTAACCTGGCTAAACTTGAGCTGTGATAGTCTTGTTACTAATATTGTGAGACATTTGAGTATTTTAATGTTCTCTGTTCTAAAAAAAATAATAATACATTAATAAGGTAAAGTACGAATTAATTGAACTGAAATGCATTATAAATTTTCTTATTTTGTACTGTGTTTTTGAGAGTAATTCTTTTATTCCTTTCTGTTGACTGGAATTCTGATGCCTTAGTGAGGAATACTCATTTTTGATTTTTACTCTTCAATCTTGTGTCGTTTTGGAACTCAGCAGTTCTGGAGAAAAAAAAAATCTTTATGAAAACGTAGCATTCTCCTGAGATAATGTGTATGACAAGAAAAAGCAACATAGGTAGATTTTTGTAATTTATCTGTATCCACTGACTTTGACAAGCTGTGTCATTTAAGACCATCTGAAGATTTGGGCCTTCTAAATACAAAGTGAAACAGACTTTCATTGTTATTCCTAATTACATTTCAAGTCATACTATTGACTTTTTTAATATATACATTTATTGAAATTTTATAAATAATATAGTTACAGAAGAAGAAAAAAGAAGAAAATAGGAGAAATATTTACATTAGAAAGTATAGTGAATTAATTGGATACATAGAGCAAGTATCATAGTTGGTACTTACAACAGATGGTATTTTATATTTTGATATAAAAAAGATATATTCTTAATCGTATATGTCAAAGAAAAGAGACCATATGTTGTTAAACACTTCCAAATTGTTATTTAATCTGAAGGGCACTCTCTTGCATGCTACTAAATCCCTCATTGTTTTTGTCTAACCAGCATTAATCCACAGAATATTTTTATTTATTTTGCTGTAATGAAGCGCTGAATTAAAATGTTCAAGATTTGTTCTTTATTTATTTTATTTTATTACTTAAACGGCTTTTGAAAATCATGAAAACATATTTTGATTGAACCCTTACATTCTTCCAGTTTTCTTCATATTGAATTTTCCTTGTTTGTAGCAAAGTGATCAACAGGAATCAGGCTTGCTAAGAGATCAAACTATTTTTTCCTAACTTCCTGTTTAGCTTAGATGTGGTTTTCCCACAAGTCTGCTTATGATTTAGTTAAAGCAGCAATAATTATGCAGCTCTGTAATTAATGAGCTTAATTTTACAGATCTGAGTGATGAAATTGAAGAGTTGTCTACAGAACGTAAGGAATACACTGAGAGATTGGCCACTGTTTTCTTGCAAATCATGTAAACAAACAGAATGCAATTTTTGCTAGGACAGGAGGAAGTGTCCAGGACTTTATTATAATATATATATATATATTTAAAAAAATTTGCAAGTCTGGGATTAGAATATAATGTGTATGGTAGGATCAGATGGCGTGTTAGAGTTGTGGACAACCACATCTACATTTAAGCATATAAACCAGCACAGGGAATGCATGTACACTGAGGTGTACAAGAGCTGACTTCATCCTTGTAAGGGAATAACAGAGTTGGAAGCAGCACACTTGTCTGGTTGGTTTGTTTGTTTGTTTAGCTTTGAACTATGTTTGGTAGCCAAACATAGAAAAAATAATAGAGGAATGGTAGTTTTTTAAAATGCAGCCTTTTACCCTGGACTGAAGCTCTGTACGTAAGGACTTGGCAGACCTGTATATAGGGAAATGGTTTCTTCTGTCATACTTGGCGAGCACTCAAAGTGCTTAGGATGACCTCTGTGACATCCACAACAGCTTGTGAAATGCCTGCACAATTCTTTGCTGCATGCAGACTAATAAGTGGCCTTGTCACAATGAATAAAATTTTACAAGAATATGGGTTAAAGACAGTAAATAAAATTTTACAAGAATATGGGTTAAAGACAGTAAATAAGAGTGAGAGTACTTTTTTCAGCATTCTCAGCATTTCACAATCAGCTGCAGAAGGCTTTTGGAGGTTTGAAATAGGATTCATTAAGCATATGATTAATGAAAACCTGCAAACAAAACTATTTTCATCTCTCCCAGAACATAGACCCGCCCATTAAATCATGACAAGTATAAACCCAGCATCATTTGGGGTGAGAAGAATGGTAGCAAGGTATTTGGATATAATCCATCCCAATTTAGAAGGTAAGGAATATTAAGAAAGCAAGCATTTCCTACTGTGTGCCATAACTCCCCTCAAAAAATGGAGCCAAAGGGTGCTGTTTATATTGAAAGTTTCAGTATTCACCAGTCAGTACACATTTCATATGCAGTCCTACATGAAACTGGACTTTTGTCTTTTTATGTCTATTTAAAGTGATGGCTGAGTTGTGAGAACTATCTACAAACCATCTGGAGAAGATAAGGCCAAGAAAAAATCAGTCTTGCTGGAAATGCTTGTGTTGGGGGTGTCTATGGAAAATTTTTATGAGGCAACAGAGGAGTGGGTTTGTGTCCCTGGCAATTGCAAAGGTGCTACTCTGTGAGAGACAGATTATTTAAATAACTGTGTAGAAGACTGTAAATTGAAGACTGAAAATTAAGAGAAAGGTGGTATGTAAAGTGGACATACTGTGTTGTTTTTCTGGATTGCTGTGGGATGGAACAATGTTCAACCCATTTCTTGTTTTTTTCTTTATTCAGTGGGAGTTTTTCCACTTGTTTGTGACACAATAAAAATACATTTTACATTTCCTTTAGTACTTAAGACATTCTTGTAGTTGAACTGAAACATTCCTTTACAAAATGCTATGTAACTGGCACAATGCTTTTTACCAGTTGCAGGTAGCAAGAGCTCAGAAATTGACTATTTCTATCACTTCGGTGGCTATGTCTGTGTTAGGAAGTGGCACAGACTGGTAGGAACAAATTGGGAGGCCTAAACAGGCAACACAATGTTTTTGTCAGATCCCCCACCCCTTTGGATAGCTCCAGTATAGGCAATGAATTGAATGAGTATTTGCAGCTGAAGCATGTTAGGCATGTTCCTGCTCTGCATTTTGTCATATAAAAGAATTCAGTTCCAGTGAGCTAAAAGCATGGGGCAAACCAAAGCCCCCAAGCGGGGGTAACAGAGAGTTTTGCTTTAAAAGCATGCTCCTTATCTAAACTTAAACATGCATCATCGAGATGCATGTCATCTCTTTTTTTTTTTAATCTTTTTTTTTTTTTCTTTGTGGTAAAACTTAACCCACAGTATGAAAAGAAAACGTCAGAAAGCTGGAGAAAAGTGAAATGAGATTGAAGAAGGTGAGGTCCTTCACATTACTACTCATGGCATGCCCAAAGCACTGCGTATATACAATATGTTCTATGGAGAGCCTGAGGGACCTGTAAACTGCTAGATAAAACCCATTCAGTGAATATTTTGATCCTCACAAGAATGTCACTTGGGAAAGGCACATTTTTTACAAGGAACCAGCTGCCAGATGAGACCATTGACCATTGTTAAGATCTTTAAAATAAAGCCAAGTAATGTGAATTGGAGCAGTTAACAGATGGATGAATTACTTGTGATATAAGTGATAACCAAGTCAAAGCAAGGTGAGAAAAGGACTTGACATTGCAAAGAACAGCGGATATTTGCAGGGCTAGTAAAGACTGCTTCCCAAATAAAAGTGTTAGCTAGTGGTGAAGGAACTGGAGTGCATCTAATTAAAAATGCATACCAAAGCATAAAGAGAAAATACAAGGGTAAACAAATGGCAGAGACCAGACTTGTTTTCAATAAATGTAAAATCAATCACAACATGGTGAAAAGGTCCCGCACAAGAGGTTCAGTGTCCTGTATACAATGAAAGCAGCCATTTTGCAGAAAATAGATTGCTCTCAACTCAACTTGTGAAGATACGCTACGGAAAAGCTGTTCAAGATTGTGCTGCTGGAAAACATAACAATGGTGACACCAGTGAAAGTAGCTATAATGCTTTTTAAAGGGATGGTAGGGATGGTACTGTTCTATAAAAATAGATTTTCTGCTCAGTCAGAACTTTTTCCTCTGAAACTGCATCACAAACAGGGATGCAATTTATAGATTTTGGAAATTATCTGATGACAAAAAAAAGTAATAAAGAATTTTTACATAGATTCACTACAGAGTGCTCTCTGTAAATTAATTAAATCTGCGGAGATTGCACTAATAATCACAGTGATACAGCAGAGAATGAGGTAGTTGCAGAGTCTTAATGAATGAGGTTCTGTTTGTTTGTGATTTACATTTTTATTTACGAAGTGAATGAACACGTGTTTTTTATTTAAATATTAATTGGATCAAAATAAACTATCTTACTTATACATGAAACTCTTGGTTCCCTAACAGTTTTCATCTTCAGAGTTATGCAAGTTATTGATGAGATGATGTTAATCTTTTCTCTTTAGGATGGTTACAGTTGTACTTGCAGTACACTGAGATATACCCAATGGCATTTTTCCTCATTTGTTGCCCTGGCTCTTTCTTCTTTATCCTCTTTATGGGACCTCTTTATTGTGTTTGGAAATTTTCTGAGAAAATGAAAATTATGAATAGCTAGCTAAATAAATACCAGTATTTTTCCTTCTTATTTCATTTAGCAAATAGTAATTTTATTGATTAAACGTATACATCACACCTCAGCCAGTTCATCTTTTTTGTAGTTTCAGTCACTGGCAGAAGGAAAAGCTAAATAACACAATTGTTTCTTGACTAAGCACAATTTGTACTGTTGTCATCATGTCTTTGATGTGTCAATCATAATAAATACACTAGAAGTATGTAGAAAGGGCTTGTTTCATTCTTTCTTGTCATACCTGAATTGGCAGAAATAATATTTTTAGGATTTTATTTTGCAGATTAGGCAAACTCCTTACAAGCATTGTTAGAAATGTAATTAGGATAGGCAGATTACTTTACAACTGACAATAAACTATTCAGGTAAGACAAGATGTTTATTTTAGTTACACTGGCTGTCTGCCATAAGTAAATACAGTAGCAATTTATCTCATCTCACTAGCTATCTTGATTCCGTTGATTAAAGGCTGTAAACTGACTTTAATTATAAGTTGTAACAGTTGGTATTTGGAGACCTAAATATTTGGGACCATGTGGTGGAAGTTTGAATCTCCATTGTAGAAATGATCTGAAGAAACTCTCTTACTATTGCCTAGATTTCTAATTTTGACCTTTTTTTTTTTTCTTTCTTTCTTTTTCAATTCATATGCCTCCAGATTTTCTTCTATTTTTTTTTTTTTTTTTTAGATTGAATTACTGAACACATTTTTGTAATATCTTATTCCAGGTCTGGAGCGCAGTCCAAGCACCAATTGAACCTAAGCCTTTTCATCCAAAGGTAGGACATGTAATTCTTTATCTATTTCAAATATTTATTGCTATGATAAACAAACTGTAAGATATTCTTATACTCTGCAAAGAAGGTAGATGCAAATATTATATTTGTACATAGTACATTTTTACACAAAAATTTGCTTATCTGTCTTTTGGATTCCTAAGGACTAATGATACAACTCTCAGTATCAGGTATTTCAGGCATCTTTTTTCTGTTTGGTGATAGTTTATGTTGAAAAAAAAAAGTTAATTTAAATTCAGTTTCAATTGTATTTTATTTCAAATTTAGTTACTCTGCTAAACAGAGTAAACACGACTCCCTTGTTTATTCTTTCTGCTGAGGTGTTAACCATGACAGTACTGCCTAGATTATTTCATTTTGTTTAACTGATAAAAGTGAGACTAGATCCAGATAAGTGCAATATCACACAGATAAGCAGAATGTTTGAAGTGAAAGTAAATATAAAAGCTTTGTTCTAATTAAGTAAAAATACTGAAACCAAATTGTTAAATACCAAGATTCGTTACATTTTTTAAATTATTGTATTGCTGGTATCTGACATACATGGTTGTAAAAATGTACTGCAATATAAAGCACAGTCTAAAGTGTAATGAAAACAGTTTACATACTTGTAAATATGTTAAATATATTTTTGAGACTTTTTAAGACAATGTATTTGAATTAACATTGTACGAAAATGTCTTAAATTTTATTGCGATTATCAACTGCTCTATCTGCCTGGTTAAACCAATGTAATTCGTGGAGTAGCACAGAGAACTTCATGGTTAGCTGTAAGAGACTAGTTACTGAAGTTCAAGAAAAGACTTCTGTATCTCCTGTCTGGTTTTGTTAATATTCAAATTGGTTTGGTACTCACTAAAACCTTAAAATTCGTCTTTGGCTCTTGTTTTAGTTCAGCAACCTATTTATATCAGTTTAAGGCAGTACCTTTTAACCTGTTTTGACTTGTAGAGTCTTGAAAAAATGCAATGGACTCCTTGATATATGTTGTTGCCTGACTGACATATTGATACTGACACCTATGAACTTGCTGTTCTTAATTGCCTTATACAGACTGCTTTAGAAGTCCTATCTGAGGACTGAGAATTAGTATTACAGGCACTTCTATGCTTAGCCCGCAGATCGCAAATTTGGATCAGTGATTTTAAAATGCTTTGGAGTCTTTGAGTAGTTTTCATGTACAGGTCATGAAATTGCAATGTTCAATGTAACTGATATATAGCATGATAATCCATAGGGCCTGTGTGCTACAGGGAATTTTGGTGGTATAAATGCTATTGTTAGTCTGAAAAATATTTTCCTTACAGTAATTATACTCCTTCGAAACTGCCCTATGGCATCAGAGCCTTATAATTGTATTTTTATGTATTTTAGGAACTTTGGGGTTTTGAGTAGTGTTTGCATATTTAAAACTCCCACGGCTTTGGCCTTTTTTTAGTACCCTTCTCAGCATTTTTCCAGCAAACTAATATAATTATTTTCTCATTTTGTTTTAGTTTTATACTCAATATTGAGAAGTTTCACTTCTCCACACAACGAGGATATAGAAATAAATTAAATGACAGATTTCCAAGTTACCTGAAAAATAAATTCAAGCAAGAGCAATAATCTCATCTAGCTAACAATTACCCTTTGTGTTCAATACCCTTCTCTCACTGTTTTCAGCAATTGTGGATAGCCTCTAAATAATCACCAATCCATTGTCGCATGTTTCTTTATGGGCACAGATGCTTACAGCTTCAATTGACTGGCTGTAAATAACATCATTTTTAATTAGAAATGTACTGATGTAAAATTACCTGCTCATCTTAGCTCCATCTTTCAGGTAACTGGAGCTGCTAATTACTTTCAAAAACCCAGGTTAAATGCTCACTATCTGAATTCATTAACTCAGCAAAATACGGCTGTCTCTGTGAAAAATAGGGAAACTTTACGAATATTTTTAGAGGTCAAATTTTGCGTTCTACTATACATATTGACTTTGTTTGTTCCTGTTCATCTAGAATTCTGTGATAGAAGTAATACAGAAATAGCTGTTACTCTTCAAATGAGTGGTTGTTAAATTAGCTTTTTTTTTTTTTATGAAAGACACCAACATGTATTCTTAATGGTACAAGAAATGTCAAAGCCAGCTCATTCAGATTTTCTCCATACATTCTTCTGTGTTTGTTTCTCAAGTGTGTAAGAGAAAAATGATCCCTAGTACTAACCATCACATGTAAACTACTAAAAAACCTTTTTAAACAATTATCAAAATTGAGTATAGAGACCAAGTCTTCTGACCCTCTGCAGGAGAGACATTTTTAAATAAATTTTTTCATGTTTTAGTTATTGAAAAAGCTATTTGAAGCTGTCATAAGTTTGCATCTAGCTGACAGTAAGCATGTCGTCTAATCTAGATCTATATGTTATGTAAAATATATTATTATATAAACAAATACTTGAGTAACAAAGAATTTTATAAATGCAAACTGTCTTTACTGTCTTGAAAGATAATATAAGACTGCCTGCCATGTGAGAACTAATCATGCTTCCAATTATTTGAAAGTACACTTGATATTGCAGTTCGTTTTCAAATTGCTGCTACATGTATAGTTGGTGAGCTATTTACAATATTAATGTGGTCTAGGTCATTTGGTTTGGATAGGAGTTGTTTCAGCTCCTCCTGATCTCTTCCAGCTCTTTCTTTCATTTCCTGAACATTTGTTAAGTTTTCTTCATTGCTTACCAGTAAAATTCTAGCTAATCTTGATACTAATTTAAAATTAGCTCCATATATGTATGTATATTAGGTTTTTCTTGTTTATGCTATGTTATAATATAGGTAGGTTTTGTTCCCTGTTGCTTCTAGAATTATATTTTACTATACAAATTGGAAAAAAACACTAATAATATCAAGTCTTTCTTATGACAGAGGAAGCAGCTATCCCTCACATATTTTGAATGAAGTGGTATTTTTAAGGAGGAAGAATCCACGCTGCCTAAATTTGGTCATACAGTATCTATTGCCTTTTGAGGTATTTGTCATTTTGCCAGTTGAATAAGAAGGGTGTTGGGCTTTTTTTCTCTTTTTTTTTTTTTTCCTTTTTTTTTTTTTTTCTGTAGAAGAAGCTAGGAATGCTAAATATGCTATTTCATGAGGCTTACCAAAGAACACTGGTTTTATTTAATTTTACAGTGACTGATGCCAGTAGGAGGGGAAGGCATGTATTATTATGTAGCGTTGCATAAATTTATTTCATATTTGCATAGAGTATATATTTATATTTCTTTAGAAAAAAAAATGGTTAAGATAGGTCATCAAACACAGGGAAATACTGTGAATGTACTGTCATTCCCTTGTAAGAATTACAAACATATTCTATATGACTCAAGCCATCCTGTCATAAACTCTTCTAAAATGTCCACAGACTAAGACCAGTATTTGGCTATAAATTGGCTATATTTATTCTATATTTGTCTTTAAAGCTCAGAAATTAGAGTGACGTTATCAGCTCAGTTGACAGTCCTCTTATTTCAGACCTTTAAGAACAGCTTATAGCAGAGGTCTTGACTACAAATGATCGTCAAAACTCAATGGTATTCTGTATAATAGCTGAATTTACTTACTATTACTCATTTACTTAATTCTTTACCTAATCCATGATATGGCATTCAGTGAGAACCCCAGTATTATGATCTACTAACACCAATAAGATCTTTTTGGATACAATATTTTATATTTTGTATAGTAAACTATCACAGGTAATGGCTATTGAACAGCTGTATCTCAGACAGATAAAAGAATTACTCTGTAGTGTAGTATGTAAAAAGAATGATGAAGTTAATAGTTGATTCAAATGAAAAAAAAGTTAGATTGCAAAATCATTATTGTTTATTACCATTGATATTAAATATCTATCCAAGTTGCATGCATTTATTCTGCAAATGTTGGTGGAAAATAAGGCCATGCATATTCCTACAACAAAGCTGTTCATTGTATAATTTAGTTTTCAGCTGAGTCTGAACTTACTGCAGGTGAAAATAAGATGATCCAGATCTGTCAGCACTGATATACATGTAGGTGGTTCCATTATTATAATTTGTGAAATGCTCACAAGCTGTCTTTGTGAGGGTGCTTATATAGAGTAAAGTATTAAAAAGAAGCAAGATGTTCTACCTTATGATGGCATTGCAGTTGTGCAGTTTGTGTAAAGTAATCAAATGTTTCTAAAATACATATGGAAACTTTTTTTGAGCAGGAAAATTGAGTGTTATTATTATGTGATTTTGTGTGTAAGGTAATATAGCATACTTTAAGAAGGAATTTCCTGCTTTTTATGTGACAGATATTCCTCCACTAAATGGGAACGGTAAGTATTTATCAAGTGGATGCTCTTTTCATGAGCTGTGAGTTACTATAAGAATAACACTGTTGTTCTTACGTGGAAAGTTAGTGTTGCAGAACTGTCCCTCTTTCTTGACTACAGAGTTGTGCTAGTATCAATAAGTCTTCTGGACTTTTTTTCGCTGTTTCAAGAAGACCGCTCTCCTTCTTCCAATCTTTTATTAAATTATACTTGTAGCTCTTGTTTAAATTAAATTTTCAGTGATAAGAATGAACAGGAGGTTTAGTCTTTGTTAGAAATGTTCTGCAACTCTGATTAAAATAAATGGTCAAACAAAATAAAACACATACTTTAAATATATACCTTTGATAAGCTTATTTAAAAAAAAAAAAAAAAAACAAAAAACTTTTAATTATAATATGACAAATAACCAGATACAATCCATTACTTTAGAAGCTGGATTTCAGTTTCCCCCTCACCCCTTCCCTTCACTCCCTCTCTGTTACAGTAGTTAAAGAAAGTTTATATGAAGAGGTCATTCATTTTATTAAGGTTGGTTAATATATCCAGAAATTTAAGGACAAGGTATTGGACTCATGGACTTTTCATTGAGTCATTCTGTCTCATTTACTTTCAGTGAAGCAAAAAGAAATAAAATCTTTCTGAAATTACAGGGATTTAACCTTGCACCCTTTTAACTGCATGGATATGCCATTTTGGAGCTCTGCTTGGGGTATTTGGTCCACATGTGAATCCATGCTTGGGTATCCATGCTTTTGAATACAGAAACTAGAGTCACATGATTACAGATGCCTTTGGGTGAATAAGGCTTTCCTAATCTGTAATAAGTTGCTTGATGAGCACCTAAACGAGCAAGAAATTCTTCATTATGTGGGATTAAAGGCAAAGTATAGATGACCTATCCTTGAAAACAAAATTCCTGCACTGAAGTGTAGTTGACAATGTAAAAAAAAAAAAAAGTATTGATAAACAGCTTCTATTTCTGTCACTATTTTTTATCTACCTGAAATGTGAATATTGGATCCATCAAAGTTTCAAATAAATAGTAGCTCTGCTTTCCTCTTTTTTAGTTCTGGCCAGTGTGCCATTTTTGAAATATTCAAACAAAGAAACCACAAACCGCTAGTCACACCACAATACCAGCTTGTGTTTACATTTTCAGCTCTCCAGATCATGATCCTATTGAGCGCACATAGAGCGAGTGCGTGTACACGCGCCCATCCACCATCAGGAGAAACGAAACTGTAAACACAAGCTGGTATTTTGGTGGGGGCACACTAATATGGCGGTTGGTGGGGTCGGAAGGTGGAGGGTGAATTATGGATCCAGAATTTCCTTGTATTTTTCTCTTTAAGTCAGGCTGCTTGCACAGTAACTGCTTTTCAAACTGAAATGTTCAGTTGTTTTAGAACAGTAGGGCCTAGTTTTGTTAATTTTAAACTGTATATTCAGACTTGAATGGAGATGGATGAAAGCACTGATACTTGACTTACTTAAACTCAACAATGAAATACAAACTATACTATGGGACATTTTGCTTTCATGAGTGTGTGGTAGGCAGGAATGATCTCACAGTCTTTACCAGATTGGATTCTTTGGTTAACCGACTAGCAAATCATCTTGTTTAGTATTAAACTAAACACTAAAGAAATCATAAAAAAAAAAAAAAAATATGGTGAGATAAAAATGGCTCTCTTTAAACTTGGTGAATCTGAGATTTATATTTGCATGTTAACTGTTCAGGTATGAATCACCTGATGGGCAGACTGAAGAGAGGAGATGTATTTAATTAGGTATCTCAAAGATCTTCTCAATGTCATCTGTTGCTTAATTTAAATATGTCTGCAAGTCTCTAGTCTTTTTTTTTTTTTTTTCCTTAATCAATGAAATTGTATTCTTGAGCTAAAGTTAGAGTGCCTGAACAAAGCTTTTGTCAGGAGAAGACTTGGTTTTGCTGCTTACAGATAAGATGTTGCCATGAATCTTTATGGGAATCTCATCAGGAAGATCCTTTTCCTACTGTCTGATGTTGATAAGGTCTTCTTCTGGCCATTTGTAACCATTTTATCCTGCCTTCTCCAAGAAGGAGGAAAAAGAGCAATATTGTGGAAAGAATATTGCTGCTTTGAGAGGACACAACGTTTTAATGCATAATAAAGCCATGGCTTTAAGAAACAAAACAGAGATATGTGACAAAAGGAAGGCTGTTGTCTTCAGAAGGAAAATATAGTTTCCCTCCAAAATCTAACTAGTCTGGTAGCTTCTCCTATGGTGAGAGCAGCATGGCCTAATTTTCAGTCCTGTTATCATATTGCCATGTTCTGTTAACCATGGCATTTCTGAGCTCACTCGTCTAAAAGCTATATGCTGTTCTTAATTCCTTAGTATATATTTTAAAGGACTACAAAAGAAATCAGATTACACATAGTAAAACAGCTACTTTAAAAACTAATTTAAAAATTTCAAAAATAGTAAAGTATAACTACTCTTTTCCTCAAAAACAGTAAACACGTATTATTATTGACAAGTTTGATTACGTAGCACATAATGCCTGCATTTATGTTTTTTATTTTTTATTTTTAACTTTTGTATGTTAAAGGTAGCATGGAACTCAAAAAATCACAGGTGTTGTTGTAAACTCTCTACATATAACATCTTAATTCCTAGTATATGTCTGATTAAATGGAGTGAAGAAGGCTATTTACCTGCTCTTAAAGGACTTGTGAAATTCAGCAGGTGTATATTTTGAATATTTGGGATTACTAACAAGAAGAGATTAAATATAACAAAAGCTTATCCTTATAGTTATAGTGATCCTTTTGGACCACTAATATTCTGTTCATTCAGCAACTAGATCTGAAAAGTACCACAAGGCTTTAAAAAATTAAGAATAGCCTGGTTAGCGTAATTAAGTATAAAACAAAGATATTATCATCTACATCTTTAGATAGTCAGTAGATTTTACCAGAGAGATTACAGAGAGTGCCCCAAAGGGATACGTTTTTCTTCTTATTACTGTCATATTTGTGCTGCTAAATTACTGAGTTTTTTACAGGTAAGCTTTAAGTTATTTCTAGGAAAGTCATGTTTGACTTGGTTTAGCAGAAGTTGAGATTCTCAGTATAAACTACTGAAAGCTTAGTGAAACAAAACTATTACAGAACGAATTGGTTTGGGGTCATGGGAGGTCCCATTTCATGCTCTTATCTAAATAAATGGCTGATAATATTTTGTTTTAGCGAGTCACTCCTCATTTTAGGGGTGATTTTAGCATTCTATCTATCAAGACTTGCTACTTATTTCTCTGGACCTTTCTTCTCATTCTGATCTCTCTATTCACGGTCAAGGATCCCACTGAACAGCAGGAAGGAGCTAACCTTTTGAAGAATTACCTAGTCTAAAGACATAAAGTTTCTGCTCTGGTAGGGCAGAGCAATAACGATCCACCTAGCAAACCATCAGTACTACAAGGAGATGGAGTTGTAAGAGAGACCTGTTCAGGGCTTTTCCCAGACCTTAAGGAAAGAGTAGTTAGTAAGAAATGATGACCACAAATCTTAATGTTTTTGTTGTATGTGTGTTCTCTACTAGTAGCTTTAAAGTGCCATTTTTCTATGAGATCGTGTCCATCCAAGCCATAATCTTCTCATTTGTGGCTTCAGAATTTTTTTTCTTACATGTTTCTCGTGGAGTTATAGTATCATACAAATGAATGTTACACAAACCAGTGAAAATTAGTTTAGCTACAGTAGTAGCTCCAGCAGCATAGATATTAGTCATATAAAGCTGCAACCCTGTTTTTAATACAAATTCCTACTTACATACAGAGCAGAACAACAAAAAAATTGGGAATATTGTACATCTAAATGCTAGAGCTGATGGAACTGGCAGAGGTTAGTCACTCTTTAATTCCAGTTAAAAATGCCTTGACAATACAAGCCAAAAAAACAACAACAACAAAAACTAATATGAACAAAATTCCTAGTCTGCTGTGCAAGTGAATGATTGGTGTGAGGAAGAACAATGTAGCCAAATTGGCAAATACAAGCCAAAGTGTATCCCACCTTTATACACTTTTGCCTTCTGCCTACTTTTGCCTGATATAATAATTTTGTTTTGTTTATTAATAGAAATAATTATTAGTGTAACACTTAATAATTGAGAAACTGTGTGGATTGTCTCATATTTACTGTGTATTTATTGCATATGTTTTTATGCAGTATATACAAAAATATGTTCTGAAGTCACATGTCCTTACATAATTTCAGATTCTACATTCAAATTTAGAAGTAGTAGTTCAAATATTCACAGACTGTACAGCAAATAGTTTCATCATCTATAGACTCCTGTTTTTAACATGTAGTAGAAACCCAACAGAAGATTGTATTCAGAATTATTTAAATGGAAAATTTCTTCCATGAGATATTATTTTAAAAGCCATTTCAAATATTTCAAAGTAGCGTGATGCATATTTGCATATAGCAAACAGCAGAGCACTTTCAAAAATACATTGCATTGAATTTGCAATTAAATATTAAAAATAAAAATAAAAATAAAAATAAAAATCAAGGACCAGATTAAATCTTACGTTGGTAGAAGTCAGTTCAGCATTAAGTATGGTTAACTGGTAGACTCACATTGTATGCCAAGTGGCTGAAAACACGTTAGGTGTAATAAGTTACTATTATTATTACTGTAATTGATTTTGTATCTTTTTTCTTGGGGGAGGAGTATGGAATCACTTGCCTTATGTTTGTTTTGAGGAAGTTCCTTCAGAATTAGATCTTATTTACAGTAAATCTAAGGCTGTGGTTCCACTGAAGCCGAAGCCAATCTAAATGTTGATTGCTGCAAACCCTACTTTTGGCCATATGTTACCACGGCTTTCCCTTGAGCTTTCTTTGCTGTGCTCTTCTCCAGCATTTGTACTGGCACCTTCATTCATCTGACTTTAAAGTAAATATCTTGCAACTCAGTGGCCTGCTACTAACCCAGAAAAGTACATTTTGTAAGACTGGTTTTCTCTCCTGTGGGGTCAGCTCAATACCTGTGATGGGGAGGTATGCAACCAGATTGGGGAACAAAAAAGAAGCAGGATAATCTCTTTGAATATGGGCCTGTTTTTAGACCAGCCTAGCCTAGCTATATTGTCAGGCTGCAGCTATGCCATGAAACAGCTCACCTCTGTGGGAAGGTGCGGGGTGGCATCATCCAAACACTACTGATGATGCAAGGGAGTAGGCAGAAACATTTGGCTGTGAGCACACTAGCAGCTCTGATGTGGAGCAGTTCACAGTGTCATGGAACTGCAGCTGTAACTAATGAAATTAGAGACATGGCTATATGTTGCTCAGGAATTGTTAGAAAATGTTAGTTTTTTAATTTAAAACCATTTCACATTTATATTTAAGCAGAAATAGTGTAGGAAGGGGTTAAATGACTACTTGTGTTGTTTTAGGGTGGCATACTGGAACGATTTGAAATTAGTCTTCTAACATCATTCAGTTATTCAATTATTGTACAATAATTGTTGTATAACTATTATGGTTAATATTTTTAAAATAGTAAGAATGGGAATTTGAACCTGATTTCTTTGCCATCCATGGAAATTCTGTTTCTTAGTGCAGGATTTGACATTCTGTCAAGTTCCCTAAAATTCACGAGTGACAGCATCTTAGTGCTAAATTGGTCACTCAGCTATGTGTTATAGCAGTAGACCCTAGCAGATTTTAAACATTTAGATCTCTCTGTTATCAAGGCTTTCTTCTCATGTAAGAATGTCCTATTACTGCACCCATTATTCCAAGACTACCAGTACTTCTAGATTTATGTACAAAGCTCCTTTTAAAATATAATAAAGCATTATTTCCAAAGCATTTACAAAAAGAGACTCCGTGTCTTAAATTATGTCATACTAATGTGCAGTATTGCATCATCTTAATTATCTTGAAGCATTCTTTCTAAATAGTATTAATGAGGTTAATATCCATAAGAAGACAGATTTAGAATCTCATTGCTAAAACTGGTCAAATAATTCATAATGAATTATTCACCTTGTTTTTTTCATGAACTCTTAGTGAACAGATTGCAATTTTCTCAGAAGAATTAATTATTCAAAGTTATTCACCAAAAAACTTAATAATTCTTGGGCTCAGTTTCTTGGTGAGCAATATATTGTGAACATCTGACTGGCCCCAGCACTGCAGAACATACAAGAGTGTTTTTTTTTTTTGTGTGTATGTTTTTTTATTATTATTATTGTTGTTGTTGTTGTTTGTTTGTTTGTTTGTTTTTTTCTTTTTCCTATTTTGACCTTTTCCTATAAGTTCAGGTCTCCGAGATGAAATGTTTCTAAGACTTCTTTTTTTCTTATAACATCTGGGAAACTGTCCCTTTAAATCTGACAGAGACACACAGTAACAGGCCTGAAACGTATAGCATACTGTCTCTGCCTTTTTGTTACTAGGTATGGTGTGCTGTACTGTGCTTTTACTTAGTTTTCTATTTCTTACTGTTCAATAGATGACTCATTGTCAATGGATGATGTGCTTTTGTATGTTGAGTTATACATTCAAAATTTTCCTAGAACTATTACTGAAAATGTTCTGTGTAGGCGAATAATATTTTAGATTACTTATCTAAATCAAGTGATTTCATTTTAATGTGTATTAGTTATCTGTGTAATATTCAGAACAAGATTTTTTTTTTCCCACTGTAGTAATGTATATCTATAGGCACATTGCTTTCTCCAGCTCTCAGATATGGAAGATACCCATGTTCACTGCAATCTCTTCACTTTCTGCTAAAACTTCTCCAGTGGGACAGCTACATTTGCTGGAAGCCATAGAGTAGCTAGAGTTACTATGGTTTTGCAAAGTTTTTCGGTTCCAGTTTATACTACTTTCCTGTACAACTCTTGTTCTTTCTCGAGAAAGATCCAGTCCTGGAGTTGATTCCTTCTTGCTGAGGGGCAGCTCTGTCTTCCAAGGAGGCAGCATTCTGGGCAATCTCATGGTTCTTTATTATTATTTCCAGAATTCTCTCTTTTTTTTTTTGTATATTTTTGTATTTTTTTATTTTTTAATTTTATAGCACTTTGATCTGCAATTTTCAAATCTTGTCTTTCAAATACAACAATGTAGTATCACCGTGTAGCATTGGAAGACTCCATAGTATTAAAATGCTTAAATTTTGTAATGAAAATGAAAGCAAGGAAGCAAAATCTTTTACTTCTGTTTCCATGAATCAAATGGAAATATCCTACTCAGGTAGCCTCTTGGCACTGTAACTCTTCTGTTACCATCGTGCTTAACTGACCTGTTTTCCACTTCGACCTTTGCTGTTCACAGTTTCTCTTTAGTAACAACTCAGGAGAACACACTTGTAAAAGTGTACCCAATTATCTTCTGCCCCCGTACCTTGCTGTAAAAGTTGAAGGATTGCTTTCTAAAACACAAAAATTGAGATTGGGTTGGTGGTCAAAGTTCTGAAATTCACCACAAGTGATTTGTCATTCTTATCTGTTGTCTTAGGACCACAGAAATATGTTGAGTAATGAAATAGTATGATACTCTAAGTGTAAAGCTGTTCAATGAGTGGTAAAATCAATTTATTATATTTTCTGTATCTCACTATGTCCTTTACTTGTTCTCACTCCCATCCCCTCTGTATCCCAAGTAAATCTTACATCAGCTCTACATTTTTTAAAACTTCCAGGACATCCTTTGTCCCTTTAATGAGACACCTCCAGAATATTTGCCTGTCTTTGCCTGAAGGCTATGGCTCGGAGTTCTGGCCTGCCAGCTAGATTAGAGATGTCACATGGTCAGACTGCCTCAGGAGCACATGGGGGTTTCTTTGGTCTACCAGATGCTGCCAAATAGAACAAATATTGGTTGCATTCTTTTTGCTTTTTCCTTAGAATTTACAAGCTTGTTCTTACACACATAAATTGGAAAATAATAATAAAAAAGGCAGCAATATCTGTTTCTCAAACTTGGTTGAAACTTGCCAATAGATTTAAAAATTATCAGGAGACAAGACATAACCTAAACCCCTTTTTTCCTTATTATCTTTGGGGACAAGGGTTTTTTAAAAAATCACCTTTTTTCCTAAATGAGGATAAACCATCCATTACAAATATCTAAGTAGTGTAGTACTCAGCAAATAAAGAGAATATTTATACTGTTTGCAGTTATATGTGTATCTATATCTGATGCATGTGTTCCTCAGTAACACTTAGGTGGACACCATGCCCAAAGCAGAGCGCGAGGTGAGGCCCTAAAACTCCAGGTGCTGCAGAGCTCTGAGCACCCTGAGTGTTGCAACGCGTACTTCTAACCAAGTGGTGATGAAGGCCCAAAGCCTTTTCTCCTGGATCATGAAAATAATCTTGGTGGTTTCGTTCTGAATTTTCCAGACACACCTGATTTACATTGAACTGTAAACATCAAGGTGGTTTTTGTAAGGTTGTTTGAGATTTTGCAGTCAATGTCATTTAAGCCCATTCTTTAAACTGAGCTGCTGAACAAGATTTGTGTCATCATTAGGACAGCAGAAGCAAAGGAGTTGTGTGAATATATTAAATTCTTTAATGGGAAACAAATCAGATCCTATGGTAGTTAATATAAACAGTGGGAAACTGGTGCGGGTCAATGATACACAACTTTTACACCATCCTTTTAACCAACTGTAAGAACCCATATATGCTTGTGAAACACTGGGGAAAATAAATTTAAAAAAAATGTTGAAGGAGTGTTTGCAGTCTGGAAGAAGGCACCACAAATAATAACCAGACGAGCGCGGCTTTAACTCCAGCTGACAATCAGACCGTGGGGGATCTGTTTAGATCCCGCTGGCTCCAAGTCGCCTGCGGTGCAAAGGTGCGGCGCTGGAAGCGAGCCCCGAGGAGCTGCGAGCTGCGGCCGAACGCCCTGCCCTGCCTTTGTCCGGCTGAGCCGCGGGGCGCCGGCTGCGGGGCCGGTTTTGAGGCCGGGGCCAGGCTCTGGGGCGCTGGGCTGGGTGCCGCCGCCTGGGGTAACGCGAGTCGGGCTCCCGGGCTGCGAGCCGAGGCGCCGAGCCCGCGCTGCACGGAGCCGCGACACGAGCGGGGCGCGGGGGCCGGGGCGACACGGCCCAGGGCGCCGGCAGCGAGAGGGAGCGAGGCCGGGGAGAACAAGGGAGCGAGCGGGAGCGGGGAAGGCGGCCCCGGCCAGAGAGGCGCCCTCGGCGAGCGGCAGCGCGGACAGCGGCCGGCCTGAGGGCCGCCGCTGAGGGAAGGAGCCGCCCGGAGAGAGAGACGCCCGCTGCTCGTCCTAACCCCAGCCGAGCGGGGATTTTCCTCCTGAAAAGAGGAGTGTCGATTGTTCGCAGATTATCGAAAACATTAGCTAATCACCCCACGCCTGTCCTAGAGGAGGCAGACAGACAGACACTGGAGAAAGCGCAGGGGACGGGCTGGTGTGAAACGCAGTAGCCCTGGAAAGCCTTTCCAGCTCCAGCCTGCTAGTAAAGAAAAGGATCATGTGAGGCTCCTTTGAAAGCAAATGTTCTGACTAAAGCAAGCAACTGCATTAATTGGGAGGCTTGTATTCATACATGCTGGGCTAAATAAAGCAAGCTGGTTTGCTGCAGCAGGCTGGGGAAAATTTATAAAACTAATCCTTTCAATTACTTTGTCGTTGATTAGGGTATCCACAACAAATGCACGGTCCGAAGAGTTTTTGCACGGAACATTTTTTTTTTTTCAGGAACAGGACAAGCATCCTAAGCAAAAGAAAATAAACAAAACGGGGGGGGGGGGGGGGGAAGGAATGGCCACGATTGCCAAGCCTGGAAAGCCGAAGCTACAAGGTATCCCCTTTTTATGGCATTAAGTTAACTTTCCTCCTGGAGAGAAACTCGGCAGGACAACAAAGCTTTGATCTTTGTGTGAAGGAAGAAAGTAATGGAGTGATAGGCTCTCCAGAGGGTAATTATTCCTTGGCCGCTCAGACAAGAAGTTCCCTGTCACTGTTAAGGTTAATATTAAGGTAGCTCCGCTATACTTTCCCATATTAAAAAAAAAAAAAAAAAAAATCCTCCCCAGAATGTTATACTATTAATTGCCAATTTGCATATGTGTGCAGCTGCTGTTTTGGCTCCGATCTTCCATCCGATAAGCTTGCTGGAGGTATCACAGAGCACTTGGCAGCTTTCCTATTTGAAAAGAAAGCCTTCCTAACTACAGAACAGCTGATAGTCTATCAGTGATAGACCCTGATGGCGTGAATTACAATTACACTACTTTTCACACTAAATCTGGGTGATAGCTACTTGGAAAGAAGTTTCATCATTTTTTACCACAAACTGGAAAAAGAATTACATGGTCATGCTGTGCTTTTAAAGGCAGTTTGGTTCACTTTTGTCTATTTAACACCTAATTCCGAGGAGTCCATAGGCATCTGGAGATCTGAACGTCGCGTAATGAATTCACTGTTTAGATGGGAGATTTTTTAAATCTACCTCAAATTACATTTATTAACAAGGCGAGCAGGAAGTGTTAGAGTTGTTAGACGCTTCATTTATTAAATAATTTGTGGGTATTTTCAGTTGTCATATCCAGAGTCATGGGGGTTTACTTATTTTTTAATTAGCAATTCCAAAACAATGCTACTGCAATTTAACAATTCATCACGTAATCTGGGGCTGTTCAGTTCAGCCACTAATGCTAGATAATTCAGATTGTTATTTTGATCTGTTTATAACTCATTTTGTTGTGATAAGAGAACTGCTGCCTTGAAATTAAGTGGCACGATTTTCTATGGACCTTGTTGCGACCTGGAAGCTCACTATATAGTCTTTGTCTACCTATTTCTTAACATTAAACCTGGTATTCCAAAGCAATAGTAATTTTTTTAAAAATCACTTTTTTATTCTCTCACTTGACGATCGGTCTATATTTCGCCTTAGTATGTTTTCATATACCAGTGCGGAGGAGGAGGTGGGGGAAATGCAAGTGTCGAAGTAAATTTAATTGTAAGAGTAAGTCACCCACGTTGCTGCCGAGGTCACGACGTCTAAACTTTTTCCTTTATATGTCAGCAAGTTAATTTAGCGAGGTGTTGCCCTGGTAGTTAAATGTGGCTGTTTAAATGTATTAAAAGGTATGGTGGAAAGCCTGACTCCTGACGTAGCTAACCTAACAGAAAATAGACTTTGTTTTCCTTTTTTAGTTGCTTGCTTTATTAGATTTCTCACTCTCGCAGATTATCCAAAAACTACCCATTGATTGATCGCCCGTAGAGCTGCATTTGGTGTAAAGAAAAACTTCACAGCTTTATTGGCTCCCAGGAGACAAAACAAACATAACAAGATATTCGTATTAATACAAACAATGCAACAAATGAGAAAAATCATCACATTTAAATAAGACGGTAAAGTCAGTCCAGTGTACATCCCATCCTCTGATATACCATACATGGCAGATCAGCTAATCACCAGCGCTCTCAGGCATGAGTCCCTATGGGAGATGCGGTATTGCTCACAGCATCTCAGCAGAGTGAACGCAGGCAACCGAAGAAAATGCCACCGAATAAACTTTAAGAACCCAGTTTAGCGGTATTTCACTGCAGATTTGCGACTCTAAACAAGGAGGTTGCGATTAGTCTGTTTCTTCTAAAACGTTTCGAATTGTAATTCGTGGAGTCTTGGACCTGTAAGGTGTTACTTTTTTTTTTTTTTTTTTTTTTTTTTTTTTTTTTTGAGGGGCACCACATAACTAATCATAACAAGGCATTTATTTTGGGAAGAGAAAGCGAGAAGATTCGAACTTTCTGCCATTTATTCTGAAGACAAAGAAAGGGACGTGCTCCTTTAGCCTTATTAAAAGAGTCCAAGGAACAGGTTTTTATTTTTAAAGAAATAAACTTCCCTCCTGAACACAGAGATGCCTCCATATACGTGCCGCGAACCTTCTCTTTGAAAGAAAGCTAAAACCCTCTTAGCTTCATCTCAAAAATAATAATTAAAAAAATTAATCTTACTTTATATATGCTTGGAAGGAAAAGGGAAAGGAACCGTTTTTGAGGGCAGTAAGTCAAGTCGGTGTTCTTTCCTACAAACTCTTTATCAAAAGACACAAACGGTCTGTTATATAGTAACATTTTCCTCGCCGGCATTTTCTTATAATAGCCATTTTCTTCACCCTATAATGGAAAAGTCACTTAGGCCCAGTGGGAAATATAGACCTTCAGAAATGCTGTGGGAGTCTTATCATCCTCGTAGTCTTGTTACCCTCACGCAAAGAGCCGGGTAATTGCTGTTCTGCCATTCTAGTCATCTCTTCTCTTTGATAAACTGACTAAAACCAGAGTGAAGCTGGATTTGTTGGCCACACAATTCCCTTGAAACCCATAAGAGGTCTGGCACTTCTGAGATTCTCATCACGTTCCAGGTCTTGCATCC
The DNA here is from genome assembly GCF_047663525.1 of Anas platyrhynchos. Taxonomy (NCBI): domain Eukaryota; kingdom Metazoa; phylum Chordata; class Aves; order Anseriformes; family Anatidae; genus Anas; species Anas platyrhynchos. The sequence continues at coordinate 17,717,216 of NC_092593.1, read as the reverse complement.
ATTTTCTACCGTATGGTGGGGTCGAAAAAAGCGGAAGGGACTGCCTTTTATTTTTGTGTCTGCGGTGTGTTTGGGCCGGCTGGGCATTGCTTGGCATTCCTGGTATTCTATATGGAATAAAAAGCCAGGCAAACTTATAAATGCTTACCGCAGTTCCGCCCATTGACGTTACCATGGTCTTGTGAACTTGAATGCATGACCACATTCTCTCTGCTAATAACATTCATGTTGGTCTTCTTTCACACTTGGCCGTCTATAGGGGTACACACTCGCCACGCCAGAGCATTGCCCAGAATGTGGGGGCACAAGGCATCCAGCAGCGGGGTCATCATTGCCTCTTTACCTTCTAGGTCAGTAAGTTTCACCGAGGAGCTGCATTCGGTCAAACAACACAACAAGCATGTAAACTTAATTTACTTTAGAATCATTTGCAAAGCATTCAGCATTTTGTCCTCTTCTTAGAAGAGGCATTCACAGATCACTACACATGTATCTTCAAATAGTTGCAGTTGCAATCATGACCTATAATGCCGAGCTATCATAACACGAAGTAAATTTAAAAATGACGACTCTTAAAACTTTGTTAAAGCGTATGAAGCTATTTCATGACTAACTGGTATATTATCTTGTACTGCTTTCCAGCTACATATTTCGCTCAGATTTATGTTGCCTGGAATATGCGTGTTCTTGCATATCGACATGAAATTGTATATATATATGCATTTAAAAGTTCGGAGAAATGCAGGGAGCAGTGTGCTGAAGGAAATTTGAGAAATGATACGAAAGAATGAAAGGAAGTTTGAGTGGTAGAAGAAAACCTGCTATTCCCATTCTGCGGGCAGAAGAAGGGCTAGACCTGGGAGGCTGACGCTGGAAGAGTTTTATCATTCCTGGAATACTTAGGGGCACTAAACTCCCTGAATAAGAAAATCAGATGAATCCGTTTTAATTAGGGATCTTACTGTTGCTACTGTCTTGTATCACTTGAGGCAACTGGGAATCTAAAAGTAACAAGCTTATTTGATCCGTATCAACTGCAGTTAAATGGACACATGGATGAGAACTCTATTAAAAAATCAGTGTATGCGATTTTGGCTGCTGAGCCTCCGTGGGCTTTCACATCTCGGATGGCATGGAGCCCGAGGTTTCTCTCCAGTGCTCCTATTGAGCTTGGACGTGGCTTTTTTACGCCCCCACCCTTATGTCCAGAGTTATGTACATGTTTCCACATATTAAAAATGCAGTCTCCACCGCTCGGATTGACAACACTAGCGGAGCCTCTGCAGACGTTGCCGTCCCCAGGTCTGTATGCGCCGCACCGTCTGGCCGCAGCCAGCTCCTCCGAGCTGGTGCCGTGCTGGGAGGTCACCCGCGTCCGGCTGCAAGGATATTTTTCTCCCGCTCACTTCACCTTCTGGACCTCCTCCTCCAACTGCTGCAATCCCTTTAACCCAGCAAACCCCTCCAACGCTCGGCTGTTGATGAATTGGTGGGTCGGGTGCCCTTTCACCTGGTTGTCACCTCTGGAAAAAGTGCTAATGGACATTTGGAGATAGGATTCTCGCCCGACCGCAGACTCACTTTGTGCTGTGCAGGCACGGTCTTGTCGCACAAAGGCTCGGCTCCGCACACCGCCTGCACGCACACCCTTTCTCACGCACGCTGACCCTAGCAGTACTTTGTGAGGTTTGTCGGGGCACCTGTAGCAAGCAGATGTGGTGCCACACACAGCTCGCCATCTCAGCGGCTCCTTCACTCCGGTGCCCCGCGTAGGAGCCTTGGGACGGCGAGAAGGGCAGTTAATCACTACAAAACCAAACAAGACATTATTTGTCACTCCTTTGCTCACGGTCAATTATAAAGAAGAAGCTTCCCATGGCAGCGTGTCGGCAATGGCAGGAGGGGTGGCGGTGCCGCTGCCCGGGCTGCCTTGCTTCACCCATCATTACCTAGCAAATGAGCCGGCTAGCTGGTGGGCAGGTACAGAAGCCCTGGCAGGAAAGCAGGAGAAGAGATTATTTTTGCATATCTTCTGTGAATCTCCTGGGAATTCAGTGGCGTTCCTGATCTCCAATGCTTGTAATTAAGAGGATGGCATCTTTGGGCTGGAGAATTCCGGAGAAAATCATTTTCACGGCACCTAGAGGGCTTGATGTCGCACTTGATGACAGATGGGAAACCTTTATGAAGGCTCCGTAACCTTTTGCCCTGAGAGACTATACTTTTTGACACTGCCGGATTGAGGGGATATAGATGTTTTTACTCGGGTGATAGTGTGGTGATTTTTTAAAACAATGAGTCATTTAATAAAGTATTTTAATGAACTGTGCAAACGGCGAAAACCTGACAAAGCTTGTGTCACTGCTGAGAGCGAAAACATAACTATTAACCATAGAGTGTTTTGCCTATGGAGACTTTTATACTACACAGAAATAAGACATAGAAAAAACTAGCACACAGGATTTCACGTTTCATCTTTTCAGATCATGACCTCAGGAATGCCATGCCACTCCACTTCTATTAATCCTTTTCTTGACTGAAGGCTCTCTGAATACGAGTAAAGTTGTATTTTAAAAGCGATAGAAAGAAAGAGAGAAAGAGAAAACAAGACTCATTCACATTCCGAGTCTGCTTTCTGTCTCACACGTATTACATTTCACAAAACAGATAGAAACAATAGAGCTTATTAAGAAAAACTTGTTTTGAATGGCAAATTAAGCATAATGAAAATACACACGTTTTTACAAGTAGTTATTTTTTCACCAATTGAATATTTTAAACCTTTTGAAAGTATATACTTGTCTCTGCGAAATGTTTTTCTTTTAGCTCATTTTCACCATATCACCCTGCTATATATATCTATTTAAATTTTTTAATTCGGTCAGCGCAGAAGCCCTAATAAGCACAACACCTTGTCCGCGGCCAGGCGTTAACCAACAGGGGTGCTCTGCCCCAGCTACTCCTGAGCAGTATCAGTGCTGGCCCCCAGGCTGACGCACGGCTCAGTCACACTAAGGCTTCTTAGGCAAGAAAAAAAAACATCTTTATATTCGAGAAAATATCTCAGCCTTCGTCTTTGACGCAAATACCTTTTCTGTGCAGCACAGATCATCACAATAGAAATAACTATGTGTTACCACGATGTGAAATCACCTGAAATCAAGAAACAATGCAACAGTCTTGCCAGGAAAAGTAAACCTGACCTAATGAAAAGTCCCCCTTTCATCCTTATGTACAAAGTTAAAAAAAAATAGCAAAGATATTCAAGTTTTTATCTCCATCCTTCATAACGCTAAATTCAGAAGCATAGGGGAAAAATCATCTGCTTAAAAAAGGACACAGAGCTTAACTTAAATTTTGCTTTATAGTGTAAATGCATTAAATCACTATTCGTATTTGCACCAACTTGTGTATCAGGTGTTACAATCTCTTAAACGTGAAGCACCCTGGTGTTGACTATTAAGGTGGACTGGATTTTTCTACTTCGTAGGTACTACAGCGATCTGGGAATTTATTTTTACAGCCTGAGATGTCAGTATGCCACAGAAGCATGAAAATCTCACCATCTGTATGCTCATGGACAGTTCATCAAGAACATTCAACGACAGCCTCGGAATAACAAAATTTAAACGTTATTAGTACCTCCTAACCACACATACGCTCGCATCTAATTTAAATAGTATTTAACCTGAGTTATCGTGCTGCTTACCTCAGGCCCAAAACAGTTTCATCCCTTTCAGTTTTTGCTTACCCGCAGTAATCCTGTCACAAACCAGGCACATGCTATTGGAAATAACACTCGTGAAATTAAACGGGAGGTTACACAGAGACGGCCGTGATTTAATTTTGCCGAGTGCTGTTCCACAACCCGGGGAAGGTTCAGGAGGCAAGCAATGGCTTCACCTGGCGGCTTACCTAACGTGCCGGGCAGTGGCCTTCTGGGCGTGGGCCTTGCCAGTGCCAGGAGACAGGGATGTGTTATAGTTGGAACTCTTCTAGCAGACACTACATAGTTTAGATTAACTCCTTTCAGTAGTACAGCATCAATGTGTTATTCCCTTAACATAAAACATACAGATTATGTAAATCTGTAATAAATACTATTTTGAAGTGTATAGTAATCAGAAATCTTTCAGGGCAGGATGGAATGGAAACTGAGAACTATCGGAGAGTAAACATTCCAACGCTCATTCCGCCGCTTCTCCCTGGCAGAGCCGAGCGCTGGCTGCCGCCGGGCTGCCGCCGCCGCCGCGCTGGGCTTGGCCGCGCCGAACGGGGACCGGCCGGGGCGGCCCGGCCGAGGCCGGGGCTGCGCCAGGAGCCCCCTCGGCAGCCCCGCCGCACCGGGCGCGGACGGCGCCCCCCCTCCCCGGCCGCAGGGGGCACGCCGGGAGGTGCGGGGTCCGGGCTCGCCAGGCCAAGCGCTCCGGGAGGCAGCCGCGGGAGAGGCCGCGGAGTTTGCTTGCAGCGCGTTAGCGCTCAGGACCTCGGTCCCTGCGCGGAGCTGGGAGGGCAGCGGGGCCCCGCAGCCCATCAGCGCTGGCGCAGCTCGGCAGTGCCCGCACCTTGGCGGTCTGGCCCGGCTTGCAGCTCCTTACTGGGCAGCCCCGCTGGGAAGCGCCGCCGCCCGCCGGGGACAGGGAGCCGGCCTGAGCCGCCACAGCTCTTGTAAGCAGCGTTCCTCGCCTCTGCCCCTGGCGGGGACGCGGGCCGGGGGGCTCCGGGAATCCCGGGCACGGCGGACGAGGTGTGAAGCCTACCCCCGCTACCCCAGAGCCCGTCGGGTCCCCCCGGGCGCTGCCCGCCCCGCCGGCGGGGCTCCCCCCGCTTAGCGCGCTGCCGGCTGGGCGCTGCCCGCTGCCGAGGGGCCTGGCCGCGCAGGGCTCGCCATGCGGCCGGCGGGAAGGAGGGATCGCGGAGAGAAGGAGGGAGGGAGGGCTGAAGGGAGGGAGGGAGGGAAGGAAGGAAGGAGGCCGGGCTGATTAGCATGCAGCAGCGCTCGCAAGCCCGGCTCCATTGTTTTAACACCTCCCCTCTCCTCCGCGCCAATCTGTCACCGTTCAGCAGGCGAACGCTGCTGCCTCGAATGCTGCTCTTCTCAAATGAGACGGATAATTAGCTGCCCCGCACGAATGGCGCACTCTTCTCACCCCTGATTGCTATCACCTTCTTGCTCCTGGCAGTTTTGACACCTCGTAATCAGCCTGCTGCTTTTTCTCTTTTCTTTCCCTATTTCTGATTTTTTTTTCTCCCCCTTCCTTCAGTTTTTTTTTTTTTTTTTAAATGCAATCCCAGTTGCCATTTGGATTGAGACTCCTCTGTTGAGTTAACCTTGTATGATTGCGGGGGAAAGGGGAATGTACGGTAGGGAGGAAAAGAAATCGCCTCCTCTGAGCCTCATCTGCCGGGTGGGGGTAGGAGCATCTCGGCTTGTTCCTCCAGCGCTTTTGTTCGGGAGGGGAACAACCTCCCCTGAGCGTCCTCTGCATTAACGTTATCTCGGATGGGGAAGGATAGTTGAGGAGCGACTCCTCCGCTCAGTTAATGGAGAAAGGGCTGCATTTCTATGGAGTTCTCTGATAAGTTAAATATAGCAATGCGAGGAGGAGATTTTAAAAGTAAGTTGACACGGCCAGGAAGCTCTGTCTTCCTCCCGGGTAGGCAGGGAAGGAAGAGAACTTCTCCTGAGCCTCTGAGAGTGAATTCACTGCGTTTCATGGGAGGCGGAAGAGGGCTCTGATTGGAGTGCGGAGCAGCAGAGGGAACTTCTTCCCTCCTGATTCCAGAGAAATAAGATCTCAATTAATGCTCTGGTGATTTCCGCGAGATCTTAAAAAACAGAGGACTCGTGGAATCTGTCATAGGAGCGTTTCCCTCTCCTCTAACAAGCACTGACAGTCTAATTACTGGAGCTACGAGCAGCTGTCGAGTTAGCCGGGTAGACAGGGGAGCTACATGTGTTACCCCCGGGCGCCAGCTCGGAGCCCTCGCACAGGCTGCGGCAGGCGGAACGCCGCAGCGCCCTCGGAAAGCGCCCAGCCCCGAGCGGGGGGCGGCTGGCTGCACGGCCTGCCGAGCCTGGGGCCCGTCAGCACGGGCAACGAGGGGACCCCCAGGGGGCCTCCAAAGCACCTTCGGCCCCGGGTCCCCGTGGGGGCACTCCGCAACCCCGAGCGGGGACAGACACGGGGAGGCAGTCGGTAGGAACCTTGGCTCACGAGGCTGCTGCTCTTTCACTCCTCTCCGGTTTCACTTTCTTCCTCCAGATTTTTTTTTTTTCTCTTAATGAAATCCCACTTCCCATTTGGACTCAACCTCCTCTGCTGAGCTGGGCTCGTTGGAAGGGGGAGAGGAGGGGAGGAATACTGAACCTCCTCTGGAGAGTGTAATAAAGCAGATGTCCCTGCTGGCAGCAGCAGCCTCCAGGAAAGCTGTACGAGCGGGGCCCACTCAGGGACCGCGCTCACCTCCCACCTCAAGTCCCTCACAACTGCTTAGCGCCAGGGCTTTTTGTCGCTTTTCAGCCCCAGGCTGCCGCCCCTCGCAGCGGACTAATCGGGAGCCGCCGCGAACGCCCTGAGGCAGGACCACTCCTCATCACCCAGGCTGAGCCAGGGCCCTCGGCAGGCGCTCTCCTAGCGGCAGGGGAGCCGCTAGAGCTCCCCGAGGCCGGGGAGTGCCAGGTCCCCCCCCGCCGCACGCTGGGCTGTAGGGGGCCGCAGCTCCACCAGGTGCCCCGCTGCCCCCCGCCCGGGGACTGGGGCTCGGCGCAGGGCTCCCGGGGAAAACGCGTCCGGGCACGGGGAGACATTACTTTGCTTTCTGGATAGGTGATTCGCACTCTGGTCAGCTCTTAATAATGTGAGCTCCCGAGCTCGAGTTTCACGGCTGAGAGGATAAGGCGGTTTCGTATCGGGGCTATCTTGAGAGGTGCGAATCCCCATCTCTCTTCCCAGTCTTGGAAGTCCTGGGAGTCCTGCTGCCCCGGGACCCTCCCGCAGAGGGACTTCGCTTGGCTCCACAGGGGGCTTGCAGCTGGTGACAGTGACAGAGTCTTTTTCCAGGCCACGTCGCAGACACGCATTGTACACTGCTGTTTATTACACTCTGTTGACAGCCAGTCACAAACATGAGATGTTTAAAATACAGCAAATAACTGCAGAAAAATCCATTTCTAAAAAAGATGCAGGTGCATTTTTTTCCAGAAATAAGTCACCTGTGAACAAATCTTTAAAAAGTGGTATGCTTTGCTGCTATAAAAATATTAATGCTAATTATCAAAATTCAGGACAAAACCCTATACTCAGTTCATATGCAAAAAGCTCTAGGTCACCTTTTATCATTAATTTAAATTGTTTAGTAAAAAACCATTGTTTTTTAATTTGAACCCTATAATTCCATAAAATGTGCAAACTTTATCAAAATGCAATGTTTCACCTAAACACAAATTCATATTGCATTGAGAAAGCCACTCTTGCATATTCAGGTTAAAAGTGAAGTCACTGAGATTTCCATTATTAGGTTTTCCCCTTACCCATCTAGGCCATAACTGACTTGAACAATCCTTCATAACAGACCAGAAGGAAAGGTAAATAATCTTTGGTATTCTTAGTTTTAGGGACAGTTCAGCCTTTTCTCATTCCATCCTTCATAGTAATATACCCTTTTCTATGGCAGTATTTTACTAATGATTAATGCTAGAACAGTATGTTAACAAAATAGTTTTTTTTTTTTTTTTAAAAACAAGATTTATCAGACATACAAAAAACTGCTACCAGTCCATTTTAGCAAAAGGGTCATTTATGTGTTGTGTTAGATTAATCTCTCTAGAAAACAATTCAGAAAGTCAACCATTGATTTATATTAAAGAGTCTATCCTAATTTTGGCACACTAGGCAATCAGTTACTCTGATGATTTTGCAAGAATATGAATTAAGAGGTTCACTACTATAAGTTAAATTTGGAAATTTCATAATAGAAATTAAAAATCAGAGCCTACTTCTCCTTTCTGTTTACTTCAAGGAGAAGAGAATCATAACTGGATATTGAGAAAAAATGCTAGTGTTACACCAATTTCCCCACCCAGATTAAGGAATTAATCCTGCAAATCTGTACTCATAAATATAATCATGACTTTGAGCCTATTCAGACAAAGATTAATTGGAAAAAAAAAGGCATTTAACAACAATCCCAATGGTAATATTGAAGCATAACAAGCAATAATGTATTACAGTACTGACTTACAGTTCCATTTTACCTTGTCAAATGACAATTAAAAATGTGCTTATCTGACAATTTCAGTTATGAGTTCTTGTTACAAGTCTTAATTCTTAAATTCTTAGCATATCTATTGAATAAAAAAAATCAAATGTATGCAAAAACAGTGATCCATTGAATTCTCATACATTAAGACTGTACTTTAAAGTGGGAATTCAGATGCCGAAGAAAATCTTCCTTAGATGTTATAGATGGTGGGAAAACTTCTCGACAGAATTCACATACTCCACACTGATTCAGTTCAGAGTCTGTATATGCTTGTGCCAGCAAATCATTGTCTTGAGGCTGCCAAATGAGCTAAAAGAAACAGAAAATGATTATTGCTGTGGTTTATGATATGATTTCCATGATGCTGTGGTTTATATTTATGTTAAAAATACCTGTCTCTTTAGAGTAGGTGTACTTAACACATGCCTTGCCAGAGACATTAACTACTACCTAATTTTAAATAATTAAGAAAGACAGGAGTTTTTTAAGTTTTGATTTTAAGTTCCATAAACATAACATTCTTGCAAATGCTTAAAACGCCTTGATATCTATTAATGATAAATACTGCTATGAACAGAATTCCGTAGTATCAGTACAATAAATATTAAGGCTTTTAACACTGTATTTCAATACTTTACTGTAGAAGCTGCAGGACATTGTAGCAATTTAAACTGAAATAACAAATTTTTGCCTCAGGATAAAATACATACTTCTTGTACAGAGCTAGTATGAAACATTTGACTTCTATTCTTATTGGTACACACCTAATTTTCAGTTAACTTACAAAATGACTAGAGCAACGTTGTATGGCTTAAGTTATTTATTTAATCTGACTGCCTTTTAGTGTAAACGTGTCTAAGATAATCTCAGTTTTGGGATTCCTTCTGCCATGACAGCATCAATAGTGCCATCTGAATATCTATCTACATTCAGGCAATTCTGTAAACTATGCTACATTTGGTTCAGCAGCTGTTACTGCTCTTGGTACCTGAGCTAGCTAGTTGAAAGCCAACAAGTCTGTTTACCTGACGATAGGGACTTGAGCCCGATACATGCTCTTAGTGAGAGGGTAGACTATATAGCTTGCTGGCAACTAGGACTCAGAAAGCCTTCTATTACTTTTCAGGTAGTTAAAAATTAAGTTCTATTACTTTGGTATTAGCAACAAACACAAGATAAAATACATAGTTACATGGCCAAGATGATAAGGTTTTGAATAAATTGAAAACTACTGCTGTGACTGCAAAGTAGACAGAATGGCGGTGAGTTGGTATCAGCTTTATGTGGGGCTGGAACCTAGAAAAGGAGAGCGCCCTACAGGTTTGTTTTTTTTTTTTTGGCTCATATTTCTTCTATATTGCTTCAATCACACATGGAAAGGCAAGCAAGAACACTTTAGAGAGTAGTTTCTCTTGAAGTTTTAAATTTCTTGCTATTCATACTTAACAGAGAGTTTTAATTTTCAACTCTTCTTCAAATTTATCATGCCAAACAGTTAGAATCTAATGTTTATTCCTGCTATGATAATTTACTGTACAACTAACCTGGCTTTCATAGTGGTTAATCCTTGTATTTAAACCAGCTACAACTTGGAGACAATTTCCTGTCCATTCCCCATTTAAACAGTGTTTAGCTTATCAGATAGTGGGAGCAGATTTACTGTCTTTCATTATGGTCAGCAATCCATATAATTAAATTGACTAATTAGTAATTAAGTGCAATCACACCACTTCTTTTCAGCTAAAAGAGCCTACTTATTGTATGTTGATGGTGTAAATTGCATATTAAATTTATCTAGACACTGACACACTTAAATATCCCTAATGAAATGTGTTTAGAATTACTTGTTTTTAATATCCTATTATGTAAAGCACCGTTTAAAAAAAAGATAAAATATTAGTGTAAAAATCCCACTAAGGACATAGTTAGATTTTCAGTCTTGGAAGCATGACAAGGGAAGATACTCATCTAGCAACACACTGAAGCAAACACTTAACTTCCATTTCTTTCTTTGAGTGTTAAGAATATGTTTAAAATGTTTTTCAGAATAGGGATGTATTTAAGTGGGTGTTTCATTTCAAAACAATATTCAGATTAAGATCAATAGACTAATGACTTGCTTTTAAAATCGTGAACATTCTTAGAAATGTTTTTGGTAGAAACAACCCCCTCAAACTGTGAATACTGATAAACATATGCATCTATATGCAAGTCTCAATTAACAGTAGTCTGTAAAATCCTAGGTCCACTAATATCCATGCTTATTTTAATCTGCTGCTCTTTTCAGTCACATGTTTTTTTTAAAAGTTATATCCTAAGAAAACAGTACTGAGTTTTCACATTTAGTATCCACAAAGAAGGAAAGAGCTAAATTTATTACAGCAACTGAGAGCAGTTCCAAGAACTTACTGTTGCCAAATCTACTGCATTTATGGGGTTTTCCATTTTATAAGTTAACATATGTAGTAAATACTTGAAAGTTTTATCTACACTAGGGGAAAAAAAATCAGGTATCTCATTCCTCTGTACTGGAGCTTCACCAGTGGCAGGGATGATGGTAACATAACTACTCCCTAGAAAGGTGGAAAAATACTAAGAACAAGTATTATTAATAGCTTTTGCTAAGGTTAATACAGTAAAAAGGGCACGTATGCAAGTAACATTTTAAATATTATTTTAATCTACATGTATAATTATCTGTGAATCAAATCTTCAGCAGAATTAATAGTCAGAAAGAAACTCCAAAGCTGAGTCCAATTCACTAGGAAAAATACTAAAAAAAGCAACCAACGAAACAAACAAAAACAAACAAAAAAACAGCTTTTGAAGGCAGCTTCACAAAAGTGATGGATGTTGAGAGAGACAGAAAGACTACTAGATGTTAAAGTAATATTGGCTTGGTTCAAACAAGTCCCTGGATAAGATGCATTTTAAGCTGTCTTACATGTTCTACAGTACTATGTAGATATGATTTATAAATACTGAAACAGTATTTGCCTTTTTTCCCCAGCTGTTAGCATTATTACATTTTCTCCACAAAGTAAATCATTTACATTTTAAGTGACGCCCCCAAATTAATATCCTTTTTTTAAAAAAAAAAAAAACAAAAACCAGAAATACCAGTGATAAAACCAATAGCTGACAATAAGCTGAATAGCTTATTGCTATTCAACTGCAATTCTTGTCTACTTTTTAAGCTGCATACTCCCCTATCAATTTATAATCACATACCAGCTGTTTCACTTGCTGTAATATACAATGCAGGGTGCCATCTATTGAAAAACGGATACACAGACTAACTAGTAAAAGAACAAGCTGGAGAGAAAATACAAAAAAAAAAGAGAAGAGTAACAAGCAATGGAGCGAATACTTCACAGCTCCACAGGAATTCTACCAGTGACAAAATAAGTGGTTTAATTTGTTTAACTCAGTCACAATTTTAACGGAAGATCCAATGAAAAATAAAGCACAATAAAACCTGTAATTAGTAAATTAATATAGAATTGAGATCTCCTACATAACAGAGAGGTATTTAAAATACATTTTGAAAAATCAGGCATATAATTTAAAATAAAAATAATGGAGAAAAGCAAACTTTCTATGCTTTAAACTTTTCATCCCAAACTGGTTTGCAGTGGAAAATTAAACTAGAATTGGTGCTAGTAGAAGAAATCATAAAAGCTAGGATGTCCTACAAATGCTTCCCAAATGACAGTTTTGCATGTCATACAGTAACAAAATTGAGAGGTAAAGCTCTTTTATCTCCACGTACGTTATCATTAGCAAAGAACATAAAAAACACATGAATGTAAATAGGAAAAATATTCCAAATCCACCTTCAGAGAATTCTATATATCACTATTTGTATATTCTCAAAAAGTTCTCCTTTCAGGAGGTGTGAGAAAAGCTACAGAAATGTAGGAAAAAAAAAACAGGAAAAAGAAATCAAAGTCTATAAATTCTGAGCAATTTCATTTGAAAGAAAATGGCACACGAAGCAAAATATTCAGAGATATGATGATACAACCTGCTGAAACCTTAGCCTGCACTACAGCAATTGGGCCTTGCTTTCAGAATGCCCGCGGACTTCAAGTAGCTACGACTGAAATTCAAGCTCAAAGTACTTATATAAACATGATTTAGGTATCTTAGTGTACTTCCACTCAATTATAAAAATAAATAATTATGTTCTCCTAATGATTGCTTAAACTATGAAGAACATATTTTAAGTTTTCTTAGAGGGGAGGAACGAGATGCTGTTTATACCAGATAAAAAGTAGATTGTTTTTTCCACAGTGAAGTATTTATCTGTTTAGGTTTTTTAATTAGTTCATTTGTCATATTCTCTGCTGTACATTAAAAACAATTAAAACAATTACGTGCCCTATTCATCTGAGATCAAGGGTAGAAGGAAAGCAATCTAGGGGGCAACTTATGATTAATGACAGCTTTGAAACAGATATAGAAGCAATTAACATCTACATGAACTGAAATTTGTGCAAGAATATACAGTGCTTACAGCTACTTTAAGTCTTGCCCTATTTCCCTGGAAAAGTTCCTTGTATACATACCTCAGTATCAGGGAGAAGAACTGACAAAATATGTTGGCTTAAAAAAAGACTGGTGAGATACCTCATAGAACATATTATTCCTGTCTCAGAGACCTTAGCAATGCGTTTGTCTGCATCACTTCCTTTTTTTTTTTTTTTTTTGAATGTACAGTATTTATAGAAAGATACCTGGTGAGGACCTCTGACGGTTGTCCCAGCAGCTTCTAAAGGAAAAATTGCTTCAGGTGATCCCTGGTTCGTGTGCTTAGGTATAAACGTGAAACCAGTGTCTGCTGCTTTTAAGCACGTTTTGTCACGGGTATTTTCTACGGGCATGTTTGCATGATTTGGGGGGTTTGTTTTGTCAACAGTAGTTAAGCTTTGTAAAGCTGAGGTCATGAGATCAACTCCACGAGCTTCAAATGAGTTAGGTTCCAATTTACTGAGGTTAACAGCACGGTCTCTGTGCTCCAGGTTAAAATGATGATCTTGAAGCATGTTTTCAGCTATACCAGTACAAGGAACCGTTGGTTTCTCCTGAGTGCTCTGCAAGAAAGCAGAGTCATTGTCTGTAGGTGGAAACTTGACATTAAATTTAGAAAGTGATTCTACAGAGTTGTTGTCCTCATCTTGGCCCACTCCTCTTGGTGTGATAGATGTGATGCATGATGCACCTCTATTTATATCCTGTATAACCCGAGGCTTAAAAAGCTCTTCTGCTTGTTCATCAGTTTTATCAGTACACTGTATCGGCATGGAAAACTGTATTTCTGTGAAGAAAGATTAAAGAAAACATTAAGCAATATATCGTTGTTCAAGGTGTGATGTTGGGGTATTTTTCCTGTGAAGGTTTTGATTTTCCTTCTTGGCTTCTTAACCTTAATTTTGTCTCTTTGAAATCAGTTCAAGATGTATTTTTTTCCACAAGCATTAGCTCTGACTCAAAAATTAATCAGAAGAGAAATAAAAGGAAACAATTCTGTTCTAATAATTCTATTTCTCTTTGATTTATGGCTATAAACATTTCCATTTTATTGAAACTTATGTTGTCCCATACTCTTAACACATACTTGCATATATTTACTGAAGTGTTCTGGCAGAAATAGAAGCTGGAACCAAAACTATTACATGCAGTGCCAAGAACACGCTAGGCACCATGAACAAGATTTGAGAAGGTATTCAGGTACCAAACTCCCATCAACTTTCAAATTAGGTAAATATTTAAACTGAACAATTATTCAAAAGATGGACCATATTTCCCCTGTGTTTTGAGTATTCCCCATTTATTCTGGGGGCTCTGTACATTTACTGTGCAAAGGTCTTCTGATATCACTCAGATATTGTAACAATGTGGGCCACAGAATTAATAAAAATTCAACAGATCCATATGATGTACATAGTTAGTTGAGTTAGGAACATATTTAAAGAAAAATAATTAATTCTGGAATAAATTGTGAAGCACCCATACCCCAGACAATGAAGTTTAGTAGTGTACACTAGAATACAACATTACAGTTCGGATGTAGCCTTTTGAAGCCACAAGTTACACATTAGCACATCTACAAAACTTGGGCAAAGGCGAAACTTTACTTAGAAACAAATGTTGGTATCAGTGTAAATTTGGCAAGTATTTTTTGAAATCATTGTTTGTTGTTGTTTTGTTTTTAAATAATTTGACCCTACTATCAAGCAAAGCTGGTAGGAATAACCTTAATAGCTTCAATTATATTTTAATACAAGCATTAGCAGAACTGGACATTCAAGATCTCTTCCAGTGGCCACAAAAATCAAGTCTGCCTTTTGTTTTCAGGAAATGTTGGGTTAAGCTCTTGTTCCGTATAACAAAAACGGTATTTAAAAGTCTGCACAAGGAAGTCTAGGCAATCAGTCCTCTGACTCTCCTCAGTCCAGCAGTTTTCCTCTAACAGATATGGGGCTAGAGACATTCATAACAGACATCTTTTGAACTGACAGCTAAATTAAAAGCAAGCAAGCGCTGTCATTCACACAGTATGATAGGATCTCACATGTAGTAAGTGCCTGCCTCTCACTCCAAGGGACAAAACAATTATGAGAGCCATTGATGTGACGACTGTCTTTTATAGCATGTGATTTGGAGCATTCGTCATGGAATGCCAAAACTGGCGGTGCGTTTTCTTGGTGAAATACTGAGCACCATGTGAACAGACTTGAAAAAGGCAGATGGTAAACAGTGGAAGTACTTCTATGTATGTGTAATTTACAGTATTTTCAAATATAAAGCAAAGCTTTCAAACAGTTGAATCACAATAAGAGCTTAAGTATGATATTACCAGTTTCAGGTTCTGGCTTTATCTTAAATTTACTCAGTTGGTCTGTTTGTTCTCTGGCTAGCATACATATTCGATGACACTCTTCTTTCATCTCCTGGAAAATAGTCTCCAGATTCTCCCTAGAAGATCAAATTACAAATTAAAGCATCAGCCACTTCAGCTCATTATGACCTTTAATGTAGTCACACTCACAAACCAGAGAAAAACAATAGTGTAAGCTACTTTTCTTGGAGAGCTTGTTCCTCAACATATGTATATACATTTTTGTTCTCCTCTGTAAAAGCAAGTAGAAAAGAGAAAAAAAATGTAGTCAAATACCTATTTAGTCATATCATACACACAAACATTCAAGCTTAGGGCCTGACTCTGCAAGGACCCAAAGAAAAATCCTTTATTTTTTTTTTTCCTTCAATTCTCTCAGGTATCAGTGGAAAAGCTTTTATTCCACGGGTGTGAAAGATACTGTTTGCATCCCATTCTAGGCAAAATAGGATTCCACTGTTGTGGGCATTAACTGTTTTCTACTGTTTCCTGTGGACTTCAAACTTTGCATGAGAAGGAACACACAAGCATTTGTTATTATTCCTTCCTTCTTTGTCTACCTGATATTTTTGAGAGGCATCAGTAAACTCATTCCTCTCTTTTATACAACATCGTATGACTTCTCCTTTTATTCTGAGGGGTCTTTTCAGTATATCATCTCTAGAATATCATATGGCCATCTGATACTTAGTTATCTGCATTAAAACTAGTAGACATAGCTCTCTGTGCTGGTTTGAATTTTATTTGCCCAAAGGCACCACGCATCACGTTGTTCAGTTATTGATGCATCAATAAAATTCCCTCATGAAATTTAGATAAACCTGCTGAGCAGTTTATATGTCTAAGCACATAATGGATTTTATAAAATGAACTATAAAGATGAAAAAATTAAGTTTGCGACAAACTGGACTTGTGTTCTCTTTTGCATCTTTTTTCTTTAATCTGATGAATGGCTTTCCTTTTTACTGCTTATTTGTCCAGAAATCAGGAGTATCATGAGCTATACTCCTACTTCTGTTGCACTTCTTTTTTTGAAAACAAATGTCTTTCTGGATCTTACTTCAAGAAAGAAACATCTACAGAAGGAGTTAAAGTTCAGGTATTTCAATAAATAAGAATTGAGAAAAGACTTAAATCTTTAATTGGAGGTTTAAAATATACATATGATTAGATAACCCATTCTTCATTTGCTAGGCATTTGTGATACCATAACAAACGTAGATATACCATAACCATTTAGATATACATCAGTAAAGACAAAAAAAAAAAAGTCTTTATCAGAGTCTTATTTCCCCCCTTTCTTATCCTATAGCAGTAATGATCCAGACTAAAGATTCACACAGTTTACCTAGTCTATGTGAGAGAGTGGCCAAAACCAGTTGCCTTGGCAAGAATGTAAGAAGACAGGAAGAATTCACAATACTTTTCCCTAATACTCTCCTAAGCCCCACCTTTAAGAACCTTCTATTTGACCCCAGCAAAGGTTGTTAAGTAGTATTATTGCCTATCCTGTGAAAAATGCAAACCTAAGTTTGGTCAATATTTTTCCCAAAACACTGGCAGAAGGGGGAACGCTTGCTTGGGAAATACACTGCTTTTGGTTCCTTGGTTGTTGCCAGGGCTGGCTGGCCTCAGTTTACAGATAAACCTGGTTTCAAACTCTCATTTAGGATGGATCAGGCCAAGAATTATTTCTTCATGCTGACTATCAGACCTCCTCCTGGCAGCGCAGCAGGCTCCTCTGCTGTGCTGCCATCAGTTAATCCATTATGGTAGTACATTCCTGCTCTGAAGGGATTTAATGCAAGGGAATTAATACTTATCCAAAACCCAGCATTAATATCTACAGTTATTTCCCACAGAGTTTAACCTCCTGCTGAACCAAGTGGCTATTTTTCTTCCTTCCAACTTAACTCTATATATGTGCAAAGCCCTGTTATGATTCCACATGGTCACTGGCTTTATTTCCTTCCCACACTAACTCTTTGATCTCTGTTGCTCTCCCACCCTGCTGCTGCCCAATTTTTAAGATACTATGTGGAAATGATGGAGATAGCAGGTCTTAGTATCAGAAAAGACAACTAAAAGTAAGTTGACACAATGTTGCTAAAGTATTTACCTTGCATGCCCTGGTGAAATAGCAGAGAATCCTAGAGATAATTCAGGCTTATCTGGAGCAACTTTCTTACTTTTCACCTTGAAGTAAAAAATTAAAAGTATGAATCACAGGTTAGCATATTCATTTTGCTCTTCACCCTGATATGAATAAAAATGGCACAGTATCCTTCAGCTAGTCGTTCTGTAAGCTCTCAAAACATTCACAAAATGACAAAACCCTTTATTTATTTATTTTACCTCGTGTGTGAAGCCTTATTTTTAGTTTAGCTTTTAACAACTCAGTGTGGCATTCCTCTGCTCATACTTTCTTGAAAAAACACTCATTCTAAGAATATTGCTTCACTGCAAGTCTGTTTTAAACATGTACAAGTTAATGTTATATATTGCATATAAGCTTGTTACTGAGGTCTCCAGCAATTTCATCTCTTAAAAAAATCAATATATTCACAAAAATTTTCAATGAACACATCAAAAGCTAACGTGTCAAGAGTCCGCTCAGGTTTTTGGATGTTATTAACTTTGACTACCACCTTGTGGTTCACTCTAGTATTACATAGTTTTAAGGCAGTGCCAGGTATTAAAAGTTTTTATGATAATCAGTCATTAAGCTGCAGTTCCCCTAGATCTACATTACCAAATAGCCCGGTTATGTTCATATGAGCTCCACATCAGACTCAGAACTTGATCATATGTCTGCCAAATTATCTGGTTTCAATATATTGCTTATAACCACTGACCCATAGCCTACCTGGTAATAGAGTGCAACTGCAGCTCCCGTTGGCATATTTGAGTTGCTTTAAATGTCCCCATATAAAAATAATTTATTTACAAATAATATGTTTTATTTACAAATAGCTGCTGTAAAAAGTCAAGCAAATGCTTGCTTGGTAAGTCTGAGGACAACGAATTGTGTTGCTTTGTCCTTTTAGTTACAGTCACTTTGAATTAGCTAGCTAAAATACATTTATAAGATTGCGTTCAGCCTGCAGTACAGCTATCCCACAGCTATATTTCACTCCGGATGCTATTTTACCACAAAAATAGGGTGGGGTTAAAGAGAAAAAAAAAAACAACTCAATTTTGGTGAAAAATCCTAACTGAAAATTATAAAACTGAAACACTGATCTCGGGTTTTCACAAATATAGCACTATAATGACAATGTAAAAATAACATACAAACCAATCAATGAATTAAATAGTTCGGTTACCTATGTTCTTTATATAAATTAATAATTTCCTAGTAACTATTTAATGTTGACATTTAAAATAATTTTCTTAGAACAATTAGTATAAACATGTTTGAAAAAACTAATAATTTTCAAAAGTTTGGTTTCTCATTTTTATCTCCACTTGTTCTAATCTTATCTTACCTCCATTTTGTATATTGGCATCTGCATACTCTTTTGTGCTTCATTTAATTCTTTCAATTTAATTTTCAGAGATCGTATTTTATCTTCTTGGTTGGAAATAATAGACATCAGCTTTCTTTCCTTTTGACTGTTTTTGTCCTCAAGTTGCTTCAACTTCATGCTCTCATTTTCTAACTGTTCCTAAAAAACAATTTTAGAAATGCCAGTACGATTAATAGAACTGAGCTTTGTGGAATATCATTATTCAGCAGTCCAGAAAGAGCTAAATAAAGATTCTGCAACATAAATAAAAGCCATTATTATTAGCTAAAATATTAATTTTGAACTGATAGTAAAGACCTTTTACTGCTACACATAGATGTATCTGATCATAGATGATTACTCAAAACAACTGTATGTTCTGAATTTGAGTCATATTGGTGAATATAGAAAAAACACCATTTTGATTCACTTACTGTGCCATATACATTAGCATCTTATTTACAACATAGTGTATGTTTAATATATAAAATAATAATTAATTAACATTGTTTAAGATGGATTGAAATTAAAGGTGATATTCTGCAGCTACCTTGTTTTTTTAACAAGCCCACGAATACTGCAATGCTAGCAAGATTTACAAAATAAAAAGCAGTGGCTGGTCCCACTTTAACTACAGATCTGGTAATTTGGGGAATTTTTATGTAAGTGAGCTTTTTGGTGGAATGAAGAATTCTATAAGGAATGATTATTATTTTATATACACAGAAGTAGTCCTTGAATAATTTTCAAGAAAAAAAAAATCAAAATAAACAAATTAAAAGAAAACAAACAACATAGCTATGAAAACCTTATAGTTGTCAATTTATGAAATATCTAGAAACACTGATATTGAACTGCATCAAGTGTCGCATAGTGTTCCCTGAAGCCCAATGTCTGTTTCTGCAAGAGCCCAAGGGGTTTACTCTGCAAGATGGAATGTAAGTGGAATGCAGTATGATAGTCTGTAGGCAGGTAGAGCAAGGTAAAGAGGAAAAAAGCAAATAAACGCTTTTCTGAGAAGAATATGTTTTATTTACAAATGTGACCTAAATAGATTGAGGTTGTGTGCTTGGAGATTAGGTAGGTAAATGCTAATATAAATTATAAGATACAAAGCTATTATCAGTGAGATAACCCAAACTAGACAATGACAGTCATACAGGGATAGATTTAGAGCTGGTCTACAGAGACACCAGGTGGTTAAGCATGGATGTGTGCATGTGCAGCTAACACAACATTTTAGTGCCAAGAAGTTATCCTATCTGGATAAACAAACTCAGAAAAAGGGCTTTGAAGGCATTGTTTTTTCCCCAGCATCAATTGTGACTTTATAAAGTAAACCTAAGCTCAGAGCTTCAGTGCCGCTCTGGACTTGGGTGGGATCCCAGGGATCCAGGTTAAACATCAACTGCTCGGTAGGTTCAAAACACTGTCTAAAAATGCAAAACTCCCCTCTCAGCACAATGCGCAGATCTTACATACCCAGTCATTCAAACACCTTTGAACTGGCAAGGCATTTCTGCTTTAGGTATTGCAAGCTTCTTAATTCCTATGGCTGGAGGACTCTTCTGCTGACAGGTGTTGTGGGGAGTATATAGAACTCATAGGACAGATCATGAAACCATTTCTATAGTCTTCTAGTGTGGAATCTGTACACTGCATCATAGTAGATAAGAATCTAGGGAAGCGTATGAAAAAAAAAAAAAGACAACAGCAGCATAGGAAAAAAAGAAGAAAGGTTTTCAGATGCAGTTCTGGAAAAAGCAAAACATCTGAAGATTTTAGGCCGAAGAACCCTGAGGACCATCAACTTCATTAACATGCTACAGCAACTAGGTTGGATTTTCTCAAAAGGCACAACAAGAACACTAAAGCACTATGAGGTACAGAAAGTTCAGAGCAACTTCAGGAAATATCTGATGATTGAGAAAAGAATCATACAGAGCAATGTGCAAAAAAAAAAAACCAACCACAAACTATGTTAAGAGGAGATGGAGGCATGCATAAAAGTATTTTTAACAGATCTGAGAATACTTGGAAGAATGTTATAGCCAGGCTGAAGCTGGATGTAGTTTTTAAACTATATACCTTTTCCACGTAACTCTAAGACTACAAAGGTCTGAAAAATGTGATGCAGCATAAGAATAATAACAAATTCATAGTATCTATGAAGAAGGCTTCAGTATTGTTTTGGGTACAACATGGAAAGCATACAGCAACATGGCTCATGACCAGTTTAGTTCATACGTCAAGCCACAGTTAAATATGAAAAGTGCTAAGCTGTTACTTCTCCACCTGGGTCATGCAGAGCAAACCAAACATAGCTACCAGGGAGCGCTCCAGTCATCTAAGACAGCACAAAACAGTACCTATGGTATGGGGAACTACATTTTGCCATTCCAGGAACATGAAGTCAGTAACATTTCATTCTGTGGGTTCACAGGCCCCAATCCACAACAGAGCCATTTGGTAACAGGGTTCCCAAACACTCCTTGGTCAAATTCCATTTCCCGTTTAAAAAGCAAATGGAACACAGCTTCTCCTGTATTTTCCTTTTAAAATGGGATGCTTGGAAATCCAAACACCCACAAAAAAGCTTATGTCAACCACAGCACTTTCCCTTGAAGAACAACTTTAACTTAAGTACAGTGAATTAACTCAGTGAGCCTGTGATACAGCGTTGATCTGCACATACCATTTATCCATTCAGAACTACTACAGCTCCAAAAAACACGGACTTTGAAAAGCTTCCAGACAACTGGGAGCAATGCAGTAACAGCCAGTAGGTCTCTCCAATTTTTCCTATCTTTTCCAAAGGGAAGTGGGGACAAGATTTAAGAAAACAATGAGAAAATCCATGTGGGAAACAATGCGAGAAGAGCCATTCAACATGTTTCAGTGAAGATGTATCAGTGCATACCAGTGTAAGTCATCAGGTCTTGTGCACTGTCAGCCTGTCACACCAGGAAAAACACTTGCAAAATTATTACATCTTTGGGGATCTTTCAGTAATATAAGCTCTCATATGTTGATCCTCTTACAGTTTCTAATACTGACTGAATTTGGGTGTTTGCAAACAATGTGGTAACATTTATAAATTGCGTTAAGTTTTAGCTTAATGCAATCAAGTATGTCACACAGGTGATACCTACTCAGACAAGGACTTGGCCACATAATGGATCTTTTAAGAATGCTGGTATTAGCAATCAACAGAGAGGTTACATCTGTATTATGAACAGATCAGTATCTTTTCTTTTGGAGAGGCCTTACTTCATAGGATACTCAAGTTGGAAGGGACCTCAAAGGTTCTTCAGATCAGCCTTCTAATCAAAGCAGTGGTAACCTCTGCCGATGCCTGTCTTTCCTCCTATTGAAATGTTTTCCCTTATGTCCAGTCTGGACCTTTCGTATTTGTCTCTCACCTTCTTGCCATGCACCACTGTGAAGAGCCTGGCTCTGCCTGCCTGATAACCTCCCTGAAGGTATTAGAGAGCTATTAGTTTCCCCTTAAGTCATCTATTCTACAGGCTGAACAAGTCCAGTTTCTTCATCTTCTTCTCATAGGGTAAATGATCAAGATCTCAGATCCTTTCCAGCAGAATCGCTGCACGGCCAGTCAGTCCCCAGAATGTGCTGCTGCAAATGCAGGTCCCTTTTTTTTTTTTCCCTGAAGTGTGCTATAATGGCCTGTTTCAGTGGCTTCCTAGGATAAATAAACTTGCAGATGGTTTTTAATGAAAAATACTATTCAACTTACAAACTACTCTAAGTGGTTTCAAGGAATATCAACTGTAATGACTTTTAACAGCTTAAGCAAAAACTTTTAATTATTTTTGGGCAGAGATAGCCTAAACAGATGAAGCAATAAGGAAAAGGCTACCAATACCAAAATTTCCTAGAACACATCGCAGGGCCTAACTAATCCTAGTGCATACATTGTATCCCTAGCAAAGGATAGCTAAATATATAGACTTGTCAGCATAAAATCATAAAGCACAGCTTTGTGTCAAAAACAGAAAAACTAACACCAGTGAAGTTGATATTGACTGCAATACAACTGTACAAGACTGCTGCAGTAGCTGCTCTTAGTCACTTAAGTCATTTTAAGCACAAAGATGACTAACATGTATTTGCCATTCCTTTGCTTACAGTCTGCATGAGGAAAACCTAAACATTTATTTTAGAATGAACAATTTTGTATGCCATATGCATTATTCATTCCTGACACACAGTTTCTTCACCTTTTTTGTGGTACAAGAAATTCTGATTGACAAACTCCACAGTGTTTTATACTGAGGTTCCTGACCAAGTAAAATATGAACATATGAACTTATTTTCTTCATAGGTATTGACTTCGATTCCTGTTTTATGGACACCGCAACAATTCTGATATATAACTCTGTACTAGAAATAACACAAAAGAAGCTTTGTGGGACACTGTTTGCTGGACAGCTTTGGCTATGAAACAGCTACAGGATCCACATTCTTCCTAGTTAATAAAGTTAAGCCAGGCAGTTCTGAAAAACAGCACCTGAAAAGGCAGCAATTTAGGTCTCTTTGGTCTCCTCAAGTAGAGGACTGAAAATATCCAGTAATTTTGTATATGGTTTGGTACTGACCAGGCCACTGCCTGATAAAAAACACTTTATGATACACTGGCAACGAAAATAGGCAACAGCAGACAAAATAAACAAGTATGGCCAAGTTTTTGAGGTTGGAAAACAGGAAAGCTAATCCCTACCTCATTTTAAACCTCTGAAATTTAAGGTCTAACCATACACCTATTACAAGCAATCCAGCATTTCTATTAACTTTACTGGAGAACAAAATATAGTTCTCCAGTCTTCCAAAGAAATCCTATTTGACTTAGCAAAAGACAGTTTCAATAGGTATCGGTAAACCTACACAATTCTAGACATGGGAGAAACTCTGAGTTTCAAGGAAGGACAGACAGCAACATTTTAACTTGTACAATTAGTCTTTAATTATTTATTATCCAGAATTGTACATTTTGCAAGCCTGTTTTTTTTTTTTTTTTCCTGGAGAAGTAGAATAAAGGAGTTAATGAGATAGAGGACAGTGGCTACAGAAAGTTGTCTAACTTTCATTTTGTTTAATGCAGAATGTGGATAGAATGTGGTTAGAAAAATACATGCTTTCAAATAAAATATGTGAGCTTTCAAATTTGAACAGCCAAAAAAGCCAACACTTTATTGAATTAGATACTGGATCAGTGGCAGGTTGATGACTTTTTGGTCTAAAAAGTTAAAAGATGATGTCTAGGGAAGAACACAAGAAAAAAGGAGGTATTCGTGATACAAACTTCAATAAATTGCCAGACCTTCTTAGCCATAGCTTCTGCATTTCTATTAACTCAATATATTTATCTTCCGTGAAGTTGTCCAATTTACTCCTGGATTAGGAAGCTCTACTAGTTGACTACCTGTCATGTGAAGAATCAGCTCCATTATTGCTGCTATTTTTACTTTTACCCTGACTTCATTTATTCAGGAAGACAGGGACTGTGCCTGGGCTTAAGTGCACATATTCTATATAGTTGATTCTGCATGGAGTTATTATCAAAAATCTTCCCATTTACGGCACAGATGAAACAAAATCCAGATGAATTTGCTGAGAGGCAGCTGTAATAACTGACTAAATCAAAATGCAGATAAAGACAAATAACATATTCCATTAAGAAAATTGCCTCTAAAATAATGATTCCTGCCTCTCATGCATTGCCTGTAATGTACTGTATAGACCACATAATTTCTCAGTGTTTCATGTGAGAAGAGCAGATAACACAGCTCCCTTTTCCATTATATGACTAAGTTACATAAAACTATTGTCCTCAAACAATTTGAAACAAGAATATGGAATATTAGGCTTGGTCACATCTCCACATGCAACCGTAAGATACAATTATTATCCAATTCAAGATAGAGAAATGCAAAAATACACAAAGATGTTCCATCACAGAGTGAACCCTGTGTTGTACTGCAAATAAAATGCGAAGGTCAGGAAAAAAATAACATTTAGTGATTACAGATTTTAGTGTAGAAAAATTATGTAAAGACTACTTTTTAAATAAAAAGCGAGTGTATATAAATCTTTGAGAACAGTACGTTTAAAATGTTTGGAAAGGCTTAGTGTTAAGTGAAATTTCTTCAAGATAATTAAATAAGCATCAGTAATCCAATATGGTTATTTTAAAATTAACATTTCTGTTTAAAAACTGCATTTCCATGAATTTAGTATAACTCGTTTGTTCATAGCTCAGGCTCAGGAAACAAATTCTGAAGCTAACTATTTTTAAATCAAATGTCTGATTTCATATACATCTTTTTAACATTGACTTACAAAGTCCCTGTTATGGAGACTCATATTCAAAAATAAGAGATGCCTGCGTTACATGACAGCTCCCCAAAACAGAATAAGATGATTTAGGATAAGAACAATGCAACTTTGTGCATCTATGTCACTGTGTTTGCTCAACATGCAAAATCCATTCACGGTATTTCCTGTCTATTCTACACTACCATTTTATTCTTATTCCTGTTGCTCTCAACAGGCTGTAGTGAAAATTTAAGTGTTACTTCAGTGAATAGGTGAAGAGGGAAGAGAGATTGTATTAAAATTAGCTATTTAGAAAAATCAAACATATCACCAGCATCTCCAGAGCAATGGATAGTTTATTTCCCACCTTATCACTCCTCAAGTGCAGATTTTTCATTTCTTCTTGCAAAAATATGCAGGCTGGCTGTGATGTGATGTGAATAGCTCTTGTGAAAGAACGAGGGAGCCCCTTCTTGACCACTGTTTTTGGCCCATTAAGAAATAAATAAGTGAGTTCCTATTTTCTGATGAAAATTATTCTAGGGAGCTGGAGCAAAAAAAAAAACTGCACTAAGAAGGACCAAAGACAGATGCTTAGTTCAACTAATCAGACTACAGGGCACCACACTCGTGCACTTCAGGTGAAGATCTCGTATTGGAAGAAGAACAGTTCAACCACAAAGAATCTCAGTTCTCTCTTTAGGTTCTCATAGTATCATCACAGCACAAATATGATCTTATGCTGAACATGTTGCAGATGACCATACCTTTAAGAGTCTCTCTCTTCGTTTTGCTATGTTCAGTTTTTCAGAGAGCTGGCTACATGATAAGTTGGAGGTTTCAATGTCTTCATGCATCAGAATGTAGGGATGCACATTACCTTAAAATAAAAAGATCATCATCTTTCCCCATCTAGCTTCTATGTACAAGCAAAATCAAAATATGCTAGGCTGACATTAAATTCTCTATTTTCCTTGAGCAAGCCCTCACACTAAACAAGCAAGAGAAACCCAATTCTGCGCTTAGAGACAATGCAAGACTCATCTAGCAATAATGAACGTACATGTATTCTTAAAAGTAAAAGCCAACTACTTTGCTATTATTTATGAAAATCAGGAGTGTTAGGCTAGTGTGAATAAATATTTAATGAGCATGGCAGATTAACACATGGTTACTCTGACTCTTTTCTTATTTGTGTACTACAGTCAAACAGTAGAAAATTATCTGTCAATGACTATTTGATTTGAAAGAATTACCTGCTATAAAGTTTCAGTTATCCACTAGATCAGCATCACAAGACTTGTCTAATGTAAAAGACATAACCATAGCATTCACATCTAGAGCAACCTATGAGTTAAACTTATTAACAGATAATTGTAAAAGTAATTACGTGACGTGCTTAATGTAGTGATTGATTTGAATCCATTTTTTCATAACTTTTATTGACTTCAGTGTGAGCAGGTTCTACATCTAAAGAAAATCTCACCATTTCTTGAAGAGGATACAGAGAGACCTCAGAAGTGTTGCATTTTATAAATAGATTTTGAAACAGCACATTTGTGTTAACTCTCACGTTCGCAGAAAAGTATGATAGTGCTCTGAGAGATGTATATTGTAAAAGCTGAAGCAACAAAGTCAAAACTATTCATCAATGCAACACAGCATAAAAGAAATAATGCGCAGACTGGAGTACATACCTCTATTAGCATTCAGAGCAGCTAACTGTGAATTCAGTTTTGCAATAATGCTGTTTTGAAGCTCTATCTGTTCCTGCTGTTCACGTATTTGCTGCATGTAGTTCTCTGTCTGCAAATATAATTTAATTAGCATTAGTCTTATTTTGTTTTGACTAGGGGTCTCCTATTTAGCATATAAAAAGCATCTCTGATTTTTAAAGATGACTGTAGTTGTGGACCTCTGCATGAAAACCCAACTACAGTCATCTTTGGCAAGTCTGTACTTTTGAAACTGCACTGATTAGAAAAGGTATAATAAATAAATCCTGATTTTAAGTAACTGTTTCAACTGTAGCAGTTGTAAAGGATAGGATAAATTAAGTATAGGAGTCTTCTTTCATAGCCATAGAACACATAGGGTTTAAAATGAGAACTACAGCATTTACTTCTTCAGAATGCTGGTCAGTTAGTTTATCCATATAAAGATATAACTTTCTTCCCCTGTATTTTCTAACAAATAAATTATATAGAAATTGGCTTTCAGAAAGATAGGTTTTTAAATTAAATCAACATTGCTTATTCCCTACAACCTTGTAAGTAACTAGTTGTCTACGTACAGAGATTTTGCCTGTTTGAGTGCAGTAGACTTGGTATTCTAACCTAGAAAACTGGGGGGGGGGGGGGGGGAGAAGCAAACAAGCAGAAAGTAAGAGTAGCCAATTAGCCCCATTTTTCATCTAGTTACGCTCTATTTTGTGCTATAACCAGGCCATACAGAGCCTAATAAGGCTGCTCACATTTCACCAAAGAGTATAAATGTTGTTAGACAGTCAGTTAATTGAACACATGGTCAGGTGGCAGGAAGATGCTAATATTCAAGAACTATTATTTCATTAGCACATACCTAATGTTGCAGTTACAGTAGCACTAAAAACAAGCAAGAAAACTTGTGAAATCCCAGCAAGGAAACTTACAGAAATGCACTGAATTTGTCTGGAATTAAGAATATGCCTATTATTGAACAGGTCAATACCTGGGACAAGACAGGTATGTCTTCTATTTATTATTTATCCATACTGCTTTCTAATTCCCTGATCTCAGTCATGTTTAAATTCCACACACCCCTACTGCCCAATATGCTTGTCTGTGAAGTAGGCAGGAATAAACCTAGAAACAAAATTTATTTTAGAAGGCCAGGTAGTAGTTGTACTATGAGAGTTTAAAAAAAAAAGTGATCAAAGAGCAGTACACTCCAGCAGCTACCAAGAGACCTCATGAAGCAGAAAAATCACTGAGAACCAAATTGAAAATGTACAACAGCAATGTCTTGTCAACACTTCTGTACAGAGCACAGACATGACAGCTAAAACAGACAGAAGAGAAGATGCTTTTGACAGCCAGTGTGCACAAATTATTCCTTGAGTCAGATGGCAGCAACAAGTTACCAACTAGAAGATCTGCATGACAACCAACCATCCATCTGTATCAAACACCATCTGGCCGAGATGACTCTGGCTTCTGTGTGCTTGACATGGCTCCCAGCTCTAGAGACTGGCAAAACAAGTGGCCTATCGGTAACTTAAGTAGTAAACTGTTAACAACAGAATGGTGGACAATCCAACAAATCCACACAATGAACAGAGGAATTTACTATAGCAAGGCACCATACAAAGGTCAAACCAAACTCGTGTTTTTTGAATAAAAAGACTGAAATACAACACAAACAAAAATACCCCAACTAGTTATAGTATCAACTCTTCCTTAAAAAAATATTTCCATTCTCTTCTGAAGCCATGGAATCAACTACTGCAAGTTTGATTAGGGCAACAATTTGAACAAATGGCAATCCTTTATGGAAGGTTTTTGCCTTTGATTTCTGTACCTGAGAAAATGCAGAGGGAAATACTGCAAGCATTTAGTTCACTTAACATTAACGATCTCACACTTTTCTGATTTTCTTCCATGGACTTGAAGAGAGCTATATCCTGACCTTGTATTTGATGTCTTCTTTCTATGGCAGAAATTTCTTTCAGGTAGATGCCCCAGAAGTACTAACTTGACTGTTTTTCCTTCAAATAATTTTTCATCACAAGAGAGGGAATTCAAAAGATTCTCAAACATTCTGAAGTATGTTGCCTTTTGTTAAGTTAGTTGCAATTTCAGCACAAAATATATCTGACTTGCTTCCTGTGCTTGTTAAGTGCAGAAAATTCTACAGATTTGCATCCGCACTGCTGCAACAGACTAGGCACGTAGTTAGGCTGAACAGTGGATGAATGACTTGATACTTGTTCTGTAGGGCCTTGGCTAGTTTATGTTGACATGAGCATGGATGGTAAGATCGTACCCAGCTATCAGAATGCTCTCTAGTACGCATTTCCTTACTCCCAATGGCACTACTGCTTATATAACTTGACATTGAATATGGTTCACCTGCCCCCAAATAAAGCCCCAACCTACCCGTTCTACTGAAGTATGGGAAAGTCCTGTCTAAAACACTCAAGCCTTGCAGTTAGCTAACAGAGTTTTCCTTGCTGTGAAGTACATGCACAATAAAATTTGTATCACAAACTCCCAAACTGATAGCTTTGCAATATGCTGGCACATATGATAAGTCCTAGAAGAATTTTGGCTTAAGCAATGTTTTTTACAACACTAAACTAGATAAGAATTCAAAGGTGCTCCTAACTGGTCAGGATGCCTCCAAAATCTATTTCTGTTGCTTCATAATTAAAGAAAAAATGTATAGATTTTTTTTTTTTTTAAATCAATAAATATTCTAATCATTTTAAGATAAGTTTGCTGTAACTGTTTCAAGCAATATTGTCCTAAGAGCTTGCACAGTGCTTAACACACTAAGGCCTTTGGCTTTTACATTGTGTAAGTTAATAATTCATGTGGCATATTCTCCCATTTACACAAAATTATTTAATTTAAGCTATTTAATAACTTAATTTGATTACACTATTTATAGTAATAACTTAAAATTTGGTCACTTCTGAATAAACCAAATTAAATTTCAAGATATCCTTCATAAAGCTGGGTAACTTGCATATACATCTTTACTGCTTACATTAAAAGACTTGATTAATCCTTCAAAACAGAAAACACTTTTCTTATGTTTAAAATAAGAAAAATAATAATAAATTAAAGGTTGAAAACCAGAAAGCCACCTACTACATTCACACCTTAACGAATTACTCTGCAGTTTACTGGCCTGGTCGTATAACTGTAATTTTCAACTTTAACAGATGTACTCAAGTGTGCCTAGCCAAAGTGAAACCGAAATCTACATGTACCACAATCCTCCACAGAAAGGGTGGCTTTACAAATACAGTGCAGAACCCAACACATACTTTTTGCTGTAGCTCTTTCACAGCATGGTCCCTATCCATGCATGCTTGCCGATAGGCTTCATAAGCTTTATTAAGCTGCTCTCCGATGTTCTTGTCCATAATTCCCAGTGTTGTTTCATCACTGAAAGGATGATCAAGTTAAAAGACCTGAAAAGTAATCAGAAGGAAAAAGAAAGCTAAGAAGTGTATAACTAAAAATAAATATAATATCACTTGTATTATTATCAGATTCAAGCAATTACCTAAATTTATGATATTTCCAACAGTTTAATGTTTATACAATTATGAAGTAACAGACATTATTAAAACAAAGCAAAACCTAGCTTTTGGCATTAAACAATACA
The DNA here is from genome assembly GCF_047663525.1 of Anas platyrhynchos. Taxonomy (NCBI): domain Eukaryota; kingdom Metazoa; phylum Chordata; class Aves; order Anseriformes; family Anatidae; genus Anas; species Anas platyrhynchos. Next base: position 17,686,826 of record NC_092593.1, on the reverse strand, counting down.
AAGATAAAAAGCTAATAACATTAGGTCACATCACAACCTATTCTATGCCATATTTGAAAACAAAAACACATGCAGCACCAAAAGATGAATTAAAACATCTTTTATCTAAAAAATTAGTAATATCAACCAGTAAGACTCAGACCTTTTCACACATTACGATCAACTTTTTACTCTTTGTGATCAATTTCAGTATCAGCTCCTGAAAATAAAGCTTGTGAACCATGAGGCATAAGACTACAATATTAACTGGTTACAGACTTCAATTTCAAGAGAGATTGAACTTTGAAGACACAGTTCCTTTACTTCTATAACAATAGATGACAAAAAATATAGAATTAAAATTTATTGTAATGTAATAGGGGACAGGTAGCGAATTCTCAAAAACAGCAAAAATGGGCCAGCACTATGGAAAAAACAAAAGAAAACAAAACAACAACAAAAAAACATCAGTAATTCATATCTCCTCTCCTAATTCAATATTAGCATGGTTACCTCACAGTACAAAGTGTGAACAGCCACTGTCACCTATCACTGTCTTCTGGGATCGTGCATAAACCACAGACACTACTAAGGAAACATGCAGTCAAGAGAGGATAAGCCATAGAAAGACGGGGATGAGGATAACCTGTCCTGGACCCTGCCAAAAATCCTAAGGACTGCAGCTTGAAGCTGTTGTTATTTTTTTCTTGCTCTTGAATATCTTCTACATCACTGATGCTTAATTCAAAAAAGTGGTTTGACTTTCTTAGAAAGTGCAATGTAGTACTGTATGGATGTTGCATTTTTTTGTCCTGTTAACATTATTTTAATGATGCGTGTATATTGCAAAATCAATTGTCTCAACTCCAGCATGACAGTACTTTATTAGTAACATTTACTACTTTAATTTTTTACTTTAAAGTAAATTCTTTGACAGCTTGGAAACATTTAGGGACCCTTTGATACAACAAGTATTATTGAAATTCACAAAGTTTTGTGTAACATCTACACTGTTTCATGTAAAACGTTTTTGTTTTCTAAACACCAGTTCCTTAGATTATAATCTCAGTTACATGTTTACTGTCTCAAAAAACAGTAACACAAACTACTTCATCCACCCTCCCCATCCCTCAAAGAGTAACCCTCCACTAGCTGGAACATTCCCTGTAATACCTGGGACACATCTTGAAACAGATAAATAGACCTTCTTTCAACTTCAAATGAAGGACTGTTTTATGTAATTCAACAAATAAAATCAGATACTACATTTGTCTGCAGGGGCAGGTACTAAACTGAGGAAAGGTGTTGTTATAGCTAAAAGTGATTGAAAATGTGCTCTCACATTCCTTAAAAACTTGCAGAGTTTGCACTGGTGTTGATTTTGTTCTTCTCTGAAATTCTCTGGAAGACACTTAGCTTGCTACAGTTTACTTAATCAACTGTAGTGTCCTGTACCTATAAAACGTAACATCAGAAATAGACTGCAGCAGATTTAAAAGACTAAGTTCAGCTTCCAATAGAGGGAATGGGGTTCAGCTCTGGACAGCTCACTGTTTGTAGAAAATGAAGGTGTGCAAATTCAATCTCAGTTTGATAAAAACAGCACTCTAAATTTATGCCTGACTTCCAGTCCTCTACTGACTGATTGATTCAGACTGCGAGCATTAACAAAAAGTTCTGCTCTTGTTTGGACTGCTGGTACCAGAAACAATTGATCCAGCAGACAAAATTGTAGCACTGTGCCTTATTTTCTACTCAGTAGGTAAGAATAAGGAGAATGGTTGCTTATAGTCAATTCCGTGGAAAAAAATGTCCACAATTCTTAATTTCCTGGTAGCTCCCTAAAAACCAGACTTCATGTAAGAAAGCAGAAAGCAATAAAATTAATTACTAGTGACGCTTAGAGATGGAACTGCTTGTTATCAGAGGAATTGGTCCTGTATTCCCCTATACTCTTGACACTCATTTCTGCTTCCACCCTACCCTTTTACTTCTGCAAGCACAAGCAGCTTTGCTGTACACTGTATCAATGAACTGACCCAGCCTAAAACTAGATGCTAAAGGTGTTTTTGCCATGTTATTTTTTTTAGTTTCATGGACCACTTCAAATTGCATGATAGCACAAGCTCCTGTGTCAGTAGGAAAGCCAATGCAGGAGCAGAAAAGCAAAAGGCAGACAGAACTCCTGTTTTCAATGGCAGCACGAACTTCAAAATTGTCGTGTGAAGTCTTGGTTATATAATGGTGATAGAAGTCTACAGTGCCACAGGAGAAGATATTCCTGCCTTCCCAAATCTCAGGCCATGTATTTTTGCCACCTATTTGTACCAATGTCAGTGTTTTTATGCTACACAGTTGAGTTGTGACAGAGAACTAGCTGCCTACTTCCTCAAAAAAATTCAACAGGAGCTAGTTCAGTGCGAGGCTGCTGGAGCATTACTACCAACACAGGGAGGCAGTGGGAACATGAGACTAGCCGTGGGCAGGACTGCAGCAGTCTAGATTTAGATTGGATTAAACTGCTCTGTAGTCACACCCTGAGTTGCCTGTTGCTGGAATAAATAGATAATATAAGAAGCAGTTATCTCATATCCAGAACTCCTTGCAATTAGAAAAAACTGGCTCCTTTTCCTGCTTCTCCTCCATAGGCATCAATATTTAACAGGGAAATTGCCAACTGTTCCTTGTCATTTTCTCTGCTCCCTTCATCCAGTTAGGAGGGAAAAAAAACAAATACCCCCACTATTTTAACCAAGCCTTGCTGCATCAATATAGCTACTGGAACGTATTCAGCCCAAAGCTGACAACCCTGATCTTTAGCAACTGACATGCTAGATGTTCATTAGATCCTAAAGACTCTTTCACAACTATTAACAGCAATATGGAGTCAGAACAGATGCAGCAATACAAAATGCTATATTCAGTCTAACAAGGACAGAATTAGACAGAGATTAACTCTGGAGTTTGCCTGATAAGGGAGTCCTGTAGATGTGAGTAGCTTTGAGTGTTGTGCTGCCTGACCAGCGGCAGTGGGACCTTGAATTTCACCTTTGAGTACAGACTTGGACACTGGAAAACAACTGGATACAGCCAATACTGTAAGACAAACCTTAAAGTAAACTAACTCAAGGAAAGCTGCAGATGCTCTTAAAATATTTGCTTCAAGTGGAAGACATTTCACTGGCACAGGTGGGAAAATAAACAGCAGCAGTAATATGAATTTTCTGCGAGTCGAATGCCAAAAAAGCCCCGATAGAAAAATCAGCAACCTTCTGCTGCACACATCATGAAATCCCAGCACCATGGATCACCACAGAGACACACTCGGAGTTTTCATAGTGCCTCAGAAACGCCTTCAATACCAAAGAAATAAGGCTTTAGCTAATCATGTGTAAACACCCATTCATAATACACGTGCCTACCTCTCATAGATTCATACAAGCACATAGATGCCATCCAGCAGCAAGCACTCCTCTACATATTTCTGCTTTCAAAACAGTTTCTCCAATGGAAATACTTTGTAAGTTACACTGCCATCATCATGGGGACTGGAAACCTGTTGAGGCAATCACTTGTGAGAGGGAGACCGAGCGCTCCCTGCACTTGCAGTGGGGAGCCGGCTCTGGGGGACAGAAGCCCTGCCTCGCACGGGTGCACCGCGCCGGGAGCCCGGGAAGAGCCCCGGTGGCCCCGGCAGCGTCCCAGCCCTCCGAGCTCAGGGCAAGGCTGCGGCTTCCCGGGCGCTGGGGCGGCACACCCACCCCGGCCGGTGCCGCCAGCGCGCCGCTTTCTGCGCCCCCGCTCGCCGGAGCTGCCCCCCGCTGCCCTCGCTCCCGCAGCCCCGGCCCCTTCCGCGGCACCCTGAGCCCCGGGGCGCTGCCCGGAGCCCCGCGGGGGAAGCGGCTGCCCCGGAGCGGCCGGCGGAAGCGCGGAGGGGCGAAGGCACGGCAGGGCAGGGCAGGGCAGGGCAGGGCAGAGAGCGGAGCAGGGCGGCCGGGGCAGGCCGGCACCGCAGCCCGCCCGGCAGCCCCGAGGCCGAGCGCCCGGCGCTCCCCGCGGGAGGCAGCGGAGCGGCGTTAGCAGCGCCTCAGACTTACGAGCGCCTCACGGAGCCCGCGGCCGCTCCCGGCACAGGGCGCTCGCTCCTGCGAGCACCTTAACCCAGGAACCAGAACTCACTTCCTGCCGGGCCTCTCCCCGCCCGCCCGCCCGCCATGTGACGGGCGCCGCCGCCGCGCTCCCCGGGCGGCTCGGGCCGGGCCGGGCCTGCGGCCGCAGCGGGCGCTCGGCGTCGCGGCCAGGCGGGGGCAGCGCCGGGCCTGGGCGCGGCGACCGGCGGCTTTCGGCTCCCCCCCGGGCTTGCGGTGCCTCTTTCTCATGGCTGCTGCCCTCCCGTCCCGAGCAGGGGCCGTGCTGCTGCGGTGCAGGGCTCCTGGAGTCCCTTGCTGTGAATGGGTGCGGTGTTTGTAAATCGCAGTGCTTGCATTCGTAGCAGGAGTGCACTTGTTCATGTTCACTGTATAAAGGCCCTTTTGCTTCTGTAGGTGACAAAGGTGGCAATTTTTTCTGTGCATTTAATGCATGCAGGCAGCAGGTTTAACACGTGAGAGTACATTGAAAATACATTCAGCATTTTTAATTTTGCTGCTGCTACAAGCCCTTATTTCTCTAGGTCACACGTAGGAGTACATTTTTCTTGAAGGTGTGTAAAAGGGTGAGAGTTGGTGGGAGAAAATGCAGGATTCCTTACATACTCGCACAAGGTATGCTCACAAAGCCAGCATTAGAGAAGCTTTACAGACTGTATGAATGAGCCTCAACCCTCCCTGAACCCCACCAAATGTACCCACCCCATCAGACTGGGCTCTTTCTTCTCCCGGGTTAGAACTTCTCTCTCCGCCTGCTTGCGAATCAGAACCTGCATTAGTGCCTCCTGCATCTCAGCTCTGGGGGCCTCGCACACCTCACTTGGTGTGTGCCCTTGGAAGCCTAGGGACTGAGCTCAGACACAGTCCTAGGCATTGCTCTCTGTATTTTTATTTTAAAGATTATTTCTATTGTATTTACTTTTCCTGCTGTCTTTAACAACTTGTTTGGGCTGCTTTGGGCTTGTTTTAAGACTAAAGAGACTTATAGGCAGATAGGTTATTGAGCCAATAACTGCACTTCCTGCTTAGCCACTTTTAAGAACTTCGGGTGGTTCTGATGAACTACTGAGGTTCAGCGAGGTATTGCTCAGTCACTGTGTTTCCAAGAAAGGGGGAAAGGGGGATTCAATTTCCTCTTTCAGATGCCTTTAGCTTAACAAAATGTTTGAGATGCACAAGTTCAGGTTTCATTTAACCAGGTGTTTGTTAGGAAAGGAAAGGAAAGGAAAGGAAAGGAAAGGAAAGGAAAGGAAAGGAAAGGAAAGGAAAGGAAAGGAAAGGAAAGGAAAGGAAAGGAAAGGAAAGGAAAGGAAAAGAAAGGTACTGCTTTTTAATTTCTACATTTTTATTTTTTTTTTTCAGTCTTCCTAAGTAGTTCTGCACTTGAAAGGATAATGGATAACAGAAAATAATAATTCTTGAATTCAGATCAGTGTATGTAAATATAATTGAACTGAAGCTATATTTAAAATGGGATAATATGTAGAAAAATACAAGTAGGTTATCTGATGATAAAAAAATATTAACTATGATTATGGGTGCATGAATTTGAATAGAGACTTAACATATATACCATCTGTGAAACACTGTCATTGCACATGTTAGTGGTTTTGTAGGAAGCAAAAGTTTGTTTATTAAATTCTAGAAATGTACTTAATGTAAATTTGCTGCAAAGGTCTCAAACCCGACAGCAAAACTGACAGCCATCTACAAACATAGCTTTGCTTTTTGAAGTCATATGCATTATTCTTGGTACTTTATCAGTAATATTCTTTCACAATAAAGCACAAGAGAAGCAAGTCTTTCCTCTATCTTCATTGTTTAGTGCTGTTTTCCCCCCTTTAATAAATTTTCCCCAGTGCAATAAGATATGTTGGAAGCTTTACAGTAGCCCATGCTAATATTCCTAACTATTTCCAACCCCTTTAATAAATTGTTAAGTAGAAGAATACTTAAGAATACCTATTAATACTTAAGAATACCTATTAAAATAAAACAAAATGTATTTTATGTAGCTAACTTGATGTCTAACTTTGGTCTTTTAAAGGAAGAGTGTTTTTTGCTTTACAACCATTTTTTTTTGTCCTTTTCTTCCTCATCTTGCTTTCTTTTTCTTCCTCATCTTGCTTTCTTTTTCTGTTTTCCTGCTTCCTCTTTATTCTCTTTATTTCCTTCCCTACAGCCATTCCAATAGTGACTTTCTGTATTTCAGTCTCACATCAACATTTTACATTTTTATGTCATTATTAAGGCAAAATTGCTTTCCTATATGTAGTCTTTAATACAGAAGTGGGAAGAACAAAGGATATTTCAGTATAATTAAAAACAGTTTAAGATTTTAATGATCTGTTAATCACAAAAACTGTTGCAAGCCACTTATCTAGAGTTTGGGAGTGATGGTAAAGAAGTTCACGTCTGTGTTATTTTGTTTCACTTTGTCTTTAGACTTGGAGTCTTATTTTGACAAATATATTAGAAACATTTTTTATTATTTTTTAATTAGGAATTAGCAAGTTGATTTTTTTTAATTTATTTTTTTTTCCTGAGTGAAAATTCAAAAGCTTGCTCTGAGTGGTAAAGCAGTCCATATAAATACTTCACATCATCAGTATTCGGTTTAGAGGTTGACATTAGTCTTGAAATTAAATTTTACATAGTTCATACTCTGAGGACAGCATGAAATCACTGATGTATTAACTTACTGGTCGAAGCTGTGTTACAGAACTGAGAGGAGCTGCTTGCTGAAGGTAGGCTTGCAGTGCAGCAGTTTGTATTTCAGGGAAGTTTAAATCTGGTTCCTTTATACAATTACAAGCTCTTAAATACAAATCGCCTTCCATCAGCTGTCAGAAAGAGGTTAATATGTTTCCTGAAGCGTAATGTAGCCATTCGTTCAGACACTAGGTGGCTCACGTCAGATGTTTAAACCTTTCCCAGAACTGTTGAGCTGTGGCTCCCCTGGCCTGTATTGCACGGTGCTGGGTGCTGAGAGCCTGTGCCACTGGTCGTTACTCCATTCCTTCAGTAGCTTTGTTGCTGTTTTAACAAAATAAGCAGCTTATTTAGCTATTGAAATGGGCATTTCAATGGGTCAGAAAAGGAGAATTGAAGAAGAATTGTGGATTAATTTAAAATGAATGTTGTATTTCCATAGTAGGAAGGTGAGGCTGTTTTTTTTTTTTTTTTTTTTTTTTTTTTTTTTTTTTTCCCCAACTGCTTAAATAGTCAGCTAATGAGCCTGTGGAAACCTAAGTACACACAATGCAAACAAGGTATGTATTTTGCCTAGAGGTAGCAACAGACAAAATCTGGCTTCCAGAAATTAACTAAAGACTAATCAAGGTGTAGACAAACAGACTAGTTGCAATATAAAAGTAGTGTTAGTGCAGTTATAAAGTTTGTAGCTATATTTTTTCTATATATTGGTATACTGAAGTTGATAAATATGGTTTACTTGTTGTTTTCCCAAACTACTGAAACTAGATTTGGATCACCTTATAAGTAACATCTTCAAGAGTACTTTCTTCTCTCAGTTCTTTAGTAACAGTAAAGGCAATTTTTATGTTATTGGGGAGGAGCGTCAACAGGATTATGAAATGCGGTTCTGCGTTTCAGTGCTGGTTATGACTAATATTAGCTGGGAACTTCCACTGAGAAATACCCAACTGAGCAACTTCCTTATATGCAACTGCAAGCAGACAGCCATCCTCTGTGACAGAGACCTCAGCTGAACCAGCCTGCAGTCTGGTTTTGGACTCAGTGCAATGTGCTTTACTTCCACGAGCTACTCCAATGGTTTCTGGAGGCTTGCTGTCCTGAGAAAATGTTACCTTGCATGTGAAGGGAGCCGTGCAAACCTGCAAGCTTGGAAACTGTTGACATATACAGTAACTATTGTACCTAATGCAATACATTTAAACTGGCTTTTAAAAGTCCCTAATGATAATGGCATCAGTAGAAAGTAGCAACAGCTTTGTGAAACCAACGCTAGTCATCTGTATAGAACGCAACCTGTGTTATGTTCAGAGAGAGTGCAACAAAATGGAGTCTTAAATACATCTTCAAGAAGAATAGCACAAAGCCAATCCACCAATTCACAATTAAGCTCCAAAGGAACTTGATTATACAGAGCCTTGAGATCCAGTGAGGTTTTATCCCTGTTGTGTCTTTTTTTTTTTTTTTTTTTTTTTTTCTTCATAGATGCAAGTACTCAGGAGTTTTTACACCTAAACATTATTTTTTTCAGGCCTGCCAATGTAAAGAAGTGAGATGTTTTGATGTCAACTACAGGAAATAGACGCTCTCCCTCAGTTTCTTGTTAAAATTCAGTGAATCTTGGTAGATAACTTAGACAGAATTACATTATATTCAGCACCTAATTTGAGAAAAGAAGCTTTTGCACTGTTGGGTGAAGGTTTGATTACAAGCCATTTATCAGGCTATCAGGCTGTCAGTGTACAGTAAGAATGGAGGATAGAAAAAAAAAAAGAGAGAGAGAGAAGTCATTTAATTTCTGAGATCTCATGACCTCTTTCCTTCTGTAAAAAGGGGAGCTGTGTTCTGCAGCAATATCAGTGGTTCCATGGTATTCTTTTTGTTTTTGTAGTCTCACAGAATTCCAGAGTTTGGGGAAAAGGAAGAGACAGGTGCTGATGCAAAGTCTAGTTAATGGACTTGTGTTAGTATACCTGTGGAATGTCATGTCAAAGCTGTTTGGGATGTGAAAATTTTGGACGTGTTCAAAGGGAGATTGGACAAGCAGATACTGGAGAGATTCACTGAGGAAAACTAAAGAGACAGGCAGCATCAATCTCAGGAAGTTCTCTGACCTGAAAATAGCTGGCAGCTGGGAGAAGACTCTGAGGAAGCATTACATATGCTTGCCCTGTTCTTATTCTTCCCAGGGCATTGATTTCTAGCCACTGCTGAAGAGAAGATGGGTCTGAACCAATGTGGCATATGTTCTTATGTAAATGACTTCATGCTGATACAAATGTGTAGGAATTTCTCTGCATTAAATGATCTCCTGTAAAAGACAGGATATTGTAGAAGGATAGGGAACATTACTACTGCAAAAGCTCTAAAAGATTTTGCAACATCCAGTTAGAATCATTTTTGATTATTTCAGAATATCCATTTGAAAAATAAAACTTTTTTGCAGGTGTGTAGAAGGTGATCAGTGAATTTTAACTGGTTTCTGAAAAGACACTGTGTAGTTGGTCTTTGGTTATGTTTGCAGTTGCACTGTGGTGACCAGTACATCGGTTGCATAATTTCATGGCTCTCATTGTTAGTATTCATCCTAACTGCACAATAGTCTTAACAGAAGGTAGGTCTATATCTTCACAGCGAGGCAGCCTTCTTCTTGTTCACTGGATTGTAAACATCTCAGTAAAAAGGTCTCAAAAAGGAGTGGTGGTTAGAGATTTTTTTGCCCCATTATTTAGCTGGTGATGGCATCTAACAGTCTAATATGATATATTTAGTGCAAGAGCTTTCACCTTGGTCTCCAAATATACACGTTAATGTTTCCTAGTTTTTTTCAGTTAAGAATGAAATCAACTATATGTAAAATCTGTACAATGGCATAAATTTTCCAAGCTTCTTCCTAAAGACGAATTTGTTAAGAAAACTAGTAAAATGCTTTGATTCTCTTTTATTTTTTAAGGAAAACACACATTCACTTTAATTTTTTTGCAGGATGATAGGACAATTGAAAATGCATCTCTAACTTCACTGACACATTGAGTCAGTTTACTTCTTGTCAGCATTATTTGATTTTGTAATATAGTAGGATTTGAAAATAAATAGTTCTGTTTCTCTGCACACTAAAAAAAATATTTTGAAATGATTCATCTCTTCAGTCTTTTTCTTGTTGATGTAGTTGTTCCAGCTCCTCATGTTGTTTTTTAAATTGTTTTATAAATGAAACGATAGCTTTGTGACTTCAACAGAGTGCTTGTCTTGGTTGTTACTCACAGCCATTCTCTGAGAGTTCAGTGGTTCTGAGCTTGACTAATTAGGGTGTGCAAAGCAAAAGAAGATGCTTACATGAGTGTATCTGTAAATCTTACCAGGTACCATTTCAGTGAAGTTCTATATCCAAGTAAATAAAAAAAGATATGAGCAATCATTGAGCAGTGATTCTTCTCAAATTTTAACAATTTTTTTTGATACCTGCATACACCAGAGATAAATCAGCCTGTGGATTTTTTTCTGGTAAATCTTTCCCAACTTTAAGCTAAGAAAGCTTGAAGCTCTGTGCTGTATAGTGGCTCACAGCATGCTGACACTGTGCTTGCTTGAATACAGCCTCATTGTCTGTGAAGCTAAGCAGGCTAAATGACAAACAAAAATGCAGACCAGTGTCCTGCAGATGATATTTGTTCTTACCATGCTGTAAACAGGAATATGTGTATGAAAAGAAGAAAAGGATGATTAATGTGTATTCTCAGTTACAGTACAGAAAATGCAGCTCTAGTGATAACTGACTTTCTGAGAGAGTTGTGACGCTTCAGTATTTATTCCTGATGAAGCAGGGAGAGGACCACACGATCAATGAATCTGGGCCTTTTTGCATAATTAGTGGCAAAGCGTTCACACACACACACACTCACTTACTTTGCCTGGCACAGCTTCAGTCTTCTTATTCACCAGCTGCTAAGCCATTTTCATATCCGTCACTGCTTCCTCCGAGTGAAAACACACCTGCTCTTCTTGCATTGTATCCATTTATTGTTGGCTTCCTGGAAGCAAAAGATGTAAGAGAATTTTGGCTTGTATCAGAGGTCTGGATAATCATGGGGTAACTCAGGACTGCCACACTCTTAAAAAGTGATTATATGTTAATTTATCTATATTAATTAACAATTCCCATCCCTACATATACACTGAAGGCTTAGAATTACATGTAAGTGGCATTTTTGGTCACATTATTTCTCATTTCTACCATTTGGAAATATAATTTTTTGATTAGGATTTGACCATTCCTAGAGTGTTATCACATACCAGTGCCCTTAAACTGCAATCAGCTTATTGTGTATTAAATCACATCAGAGAATTTTACACAGAACTGAAACATCCTTACCTGCACCAGTGACTAACAACTGCAGCTTTGATCACAAAAGGGAGATTAGGCACGAATAACACTGAGGAAAGACAACTTTAATATGGGGAATAAAACCAGGAAAGATAGATGTAATGATAAATATCACGTTAGTTGCTAATAAGAAAATAAAGTACCAGAGACCTCTTTCCTGGTGCTTGACTTTACATTTCCATGTATTCTCTGAAGTGCAGCCATATGGACAGCTGTCCCTAGAGCCCTCCTTTAGAAGGCACTATAGCCTGGAACTTAAGGAAGTGAGCTTTAATTTCTTCTCCAATTCTTCAGAGACAATGGAAAATTGTATCATGTATCCTATCCACCAGTTACTAATCAGTTGTTGCCTGTTACTGGGTACTGTGACAAACACAGTAACCAACTGGTTACTGCACCAGCCATGAAACTGGCAGCATAACATCCAAGTCCTGAGTGCTAATCATTTTCTAACACAAAGAGTCTTTTATATAGACATTAATTCATCTTCACAAGACTCTAGAAATCTACTTCTTCCTTGGCACATAGTGGAGTAGCTAAAGACAAGAATCACAAAAGGAGTTTAGGGCTATGGTACCAGCTGCTGCAGCCTTCAGTATATATCTGCCTTCCTACACAGTGTATGGGGCTAGCTGAAAAGCGATGCTTTAAGTAGAGCTGCTGTCTCTGTAGTCCTGAGTCCTTTCTAGTCATGTCTCTTGGAGATGAAAATTCATTTTTACATGGAGTAATTATGGCAGATCACAGAGATTATAATTCTTCACTCTTGTGGCTACAGCGATCTTTGGGTTCCAGCCTCCATTCTAACAATGTTTGCATGTTTTATGGCATGGTAGGCAGTAGGGTATTCCCACTTTGCTGCTTTTGACGATCAGTTTTACTGACTGATTTTCTATTTTACTGGTGCCTAGAACCAGCCCTCTGAAGACACCATCCTTGCCAAAGGCAGAATCAGCTTTACCTAAACCATTTCTAACATATGTTTGCCTGTTTTGAAGATCTATATTGGTGATAAAGATTTCACAGCCTCCCAAGGGACCTTCTGTTCTTCCTTACAGATTTTTTTTCTAAATCTCTAATTATTCTTCAGTTGAACCACACTTTCCACAAGGCACAATGCACAAACTGGACAATATGCTCCAGCTGAGACTTTCCACGATAGCTTTCAACAAATACATGCTGGCTGTTTTGTGTCCTTAAAACAGGACAAAAGCCTAAGCTTTTATACAAACTTGTTCAATTATTTGTTCCAGTATTTTTCTGAGAATGGAAGTCAAGCAGAACAGTATGTAATTCTCTTGTTTCTTCTGTTCTTCTCTCAGAGATAAACATGATGTCTGTCCTTTTTCATTCTTTCAGAAGCTCATCTGTTCTCCACAAGTTCTCAAAGATAATTGCTAATGGCTCTGAAATGTCTTTATTCTGTTATCTCTGAGTATCCGAAGAGGAATTTCCTCAAGCCCAGCTGGTTTGAAAATATTCACAGAAGTTATAATTCTAACCTGAATTATTTTGCCTTTGTCACTAATTTTTTTATCCATCTGATTGAGGTTGACCCTTCTACTGAAGAAAGAGGTAAAAAAGTTTTCAGCCTTTTCAATATAATCTCTAATAGTTTCCTCTAATTCCACTGAGTAGTAGATCACTCAGTCACTCTTTCACTCTTTCCTTTGTCTTTGTTTTGGTGTAGAGACATAAACAGATTTTTTTTTTTTTTTATCCTACCTTACTACTTATCCCATTCTGTGCGTTGACTTTTCTGATTTTGCCATCTTTTTACATCACTGCATTATTCTTATATACTCCCCAGTAATTTGACTTAGAGCACAGAATGTAGAAGCTTCCTTGACCTTAAAATAGTTATAAACCTTGCTGTTTCTTTAGCTTTGGGGGATTTTTAAAAGTACATTTCTTGTTTTATCCCTTGCATTGGAGTGATTTGTTTTATTTTCTCCTTTTCTAAAGGAGATATAAATTCTTTTGAGCTCCTTGTTTTATGTTTTTCAAGGATCACAATGGTGTCTGCATACTGGGTTCAGACACTGAAGTGTCTGTATAGATCTAATCCCGACTGCTTTGCCAGAAGTCACACTGTACATTATGCTAGAGCTGGGTCTGAGGCACAGAAGTGCCTTGCTTGCATCAGTTGCTTCTGATTCCTGCCTCATTTATGATCTGATTAAAGCAGGATTGTTTGGTTACTATCTGAATTGTGTAGGTTTATTTTATGCTAGCAAATTGCCTTGCTTACTAGTTTTTCTTTGCGTGCCCTTCATTGTCCTTGTTTATTTCTACATTGTCTTGAAAAAAAAAAAGAAAGAAAGAATGAAAAAAAAGTTTCAGTATGTATTTTTCCCATCTGGTTAGTCCAGCACTCTTCTTAATTAGTAAAATGCCATCCTGTCAGATTCTCTCCTGCCAGGAAGTCATTCAGCTACCAAATCACTTCTTCACCTCCATCATATATTTTAACATTTGAAAACAGCAAAACTGTAAGATATCACATTCTTCCTTACAACAGAAAAAGCAAGACCAACTACAGCAATGCTAATTAATTGTAGGTTAGGATTCATTTGAATTTAAACTGGGCCTCATGGGACTTCAGAGCATGTACCCAGAGAGTCACAAAATATGTAACAACACTCTTCTCAATTAACATTCATTTATTTGGGAACAATAAAAAGCTGCAGAAATAGGCACAACCTCTTCCTCAGTCTACCCGCACCGGTTTGTGCTCTGCCCAGACTGCTTTCCTAACTTTGTGTTCCAAAGGCCGGCTCCTTCTTATGTCTGGGAACTACCAGACTGGATCAAGTATCATACTATTCTGTTTCTGGAGACTTAAACCAATTTTTCCATTATAAAGCCACTTGAAAACACTGCATTGTCAATTAAATCATAAGCTTTATATCTGAATACATCAATTTTGTTACAGAAGAATAATTATTGTGTTTCTCTTCCATTGTTCTTAATGGAATGCCACCCATTTTAAGCTTTCTGCATGGTTTAGTTAATTTTCAAAAAACCCTTGTCATATCAGTAGAAATATTTAAATCATTCAATGCCAGCATACTGATTATAAATAACAAAGTTAATAAGTGTTAAAAATAAGCGCTCTTTCAAGAAAAAGGGACAGTCTTGAGAAATCTAAGCTACATCTATATTTGAAATATATAACATATGAATAGTTTCTAGACAGTTAACAAGCACAAAAGAAAATACAAATTTTCAAAACTTCATTAACATTTTTTTAGAATTTGCTAAAAAGAAATTCAGTAGGAGAGCATTCTTTATGTTAATATCATTTAACAGCAATTATAGCACTTTCCCCTTTTGTTTTTACTTTTGTAATCACTATAGAATGTGCAATAAAAATCATTTTCTCTCAAATTCTGTATGAATTTTTGCTTTTGCATGGAAGTAGTTTGAAAAAAAAATACACTAATGAGGTGTTTCTTTCAAGATTATGACCTGCTATATTCTGACTCCTCTGTGCCTCTGTGTTGTGGACTTTTCAATATTTTCCGGCAGGTTTGTTCATGTGAGCTTTAATGAAAAGGAAGCAGAGATAAGAGTCTCCTGTGCATAGAACTCACCCCTAGGCACCCACTTCCAGTTGCTGTTGGAGATTAAATCTCTGAATTAAAAAGGACATTCTTGTGCAAGACAAATAGAAGTGAGCAGAAAGAAACCTGTGACTATGGCTGAGCACGGGGACCATCGGCTCTGTAGGGGTGACTGTTCCAAGGTGTGAGAAAGCTGGCTAAACTTGCTGTATGAACATAATGTGTTGTAGGTTTTAGCATTAGTAGACCAGCAGAAGATGAAAAAATATATATATTTTCTTCTCTACTGTAGCTTGTGAAAACATTTTTGTATTAATTAAATGATATGAATTCTGTTTGAGTCAATGATGTATCCATAACGTGCAGCTAGGCTAAAATGCTACACAAACATGATATGAAATGTAATGATAGTTCCTCACAATACTTATTTATGCTTCAACCCTAGCTAAAGAACCTGAAGATGCGCAGGCATTGTGTTGGTAACAGAGAAAATCTTGCTGCTTGCTTCCTGTAACAGCCATGTAAGGTGTCAGCATCTCAGCCAGTAGGCAGAGACCCTGCATGCATTTCTAGGTTCCCTGAAGCTCTCCCTGGCATACTTGCACTGTTCTCTCAGACTGGATCCACTCCAAGAAATGAGTATAGCAAAGCCAGTATTTTAGAACATGGAAACTACCTCCTCCCCTCCCCTCCCCCCCACTGGTCTTTATTAATCACTGTCTATTTGGACAGCATTTTGCTTCCCAAAGTGTTTGTCAGATTTGTGCCCCAGGCATGCATACTTGAGAAATACAGTTTTATTTGGGTATTGAATAACATAATGCATCTCATTAGTAATAAGCTGATTTTTTTCTGACAGAACACAAGACTTATTAAATATGACTGTTGTGTTCATTCAATGTCTAAACAGGACCTCACTGCAAATCCCAATCTACTTGAGCAGACATACAGTAAAATGCCATAGGCAATACCTCATTATATCATTAGGAATAATGATAATAAACAGCGATAATGAATCTCTTGGCCTCTTTTATATTAAGAGAAATGAGAGCATAATGTCTCACACTGCAGAAAAAAATCAGTAGTTGACAAGAGGTTAAGACTGGTGTACAGTACAATGAAAAAGGTTAATTATGGAGAGATGTCAGACACCATTTATTTCATCTGTAATAGCAGTGTTCTGTTACATGATAAATACAGCTTTCACTCCTAGTCCTATCTTTGGCAGCCAATACTAACGTATAAAGCATCCTAGGAGTGGGCCTGTATATTGGGAATTTTTTGCCAACAAAGCTGAGGAACTCTAGGTAAATCTTCCTTTGTCTCAACCATTGTCTGTCTTTCAGTATGCATTGGTCTTTCTGTTTGTTCTTTCTCCCCCAGGATTGTTTCAGCTCCTTTTGGATGCTCTCGTCTTCATCCTCTGCTGCTCCTGTCTGGCTTCTAAGAGTTTCTCAGTTTTTGCTCTCCCTTTTCCCCTGCTCTATCAATTCCCTCCAACTCCTTCCTAGTCTGCTTCTTACATCCCAGAAGCCTTCCAGCCTTTGAATGCTGTGGCCACCACCTCTTTTCATTCCCAGATAGTTGCTTATTTGCAGTGGCTTGCCTGTGCTTCTAATATAAGTATTCTGGCTTGACAAACACCAGCCCCAAAGACTGGCAGCATCACAAAGCTTCCCCAGTGCTTGAGATAAGCAAGAAGGTTTTCTTCTTTTACTGCCTTAATATGTCAGTAGAAAAAAATACAAGTGGAAAACGGAAAATGCAATAAACGTTGCTGTAACAAGGGATTCACATGTGCACACCAAGGCAATACCTGTGGCAATATCATCTGTACCTAGAAGATGAATCTGATTTTACAGCTAGTGACATGGAAGGAGCCTCTCTTATTCCCGTTGTCAACTTTGTGTTATTTCTAAGGAGCAGCTGCAGTTGTAAAAAGACAACAGTTTGCCAGGATGCAGACTTCCTCGTGACTGTAAGAAAAATAAAATACATTGAATTATAGAAAATTGAAAGAGAAGGGCCTGGAAAAGTAAAAGAACAACCTGGGTTATGATCTGTGTGGTGCTAGGTACCTCTCCAGCTACCCTTACCTTTTTCCTTTCAGGTGAATTTCCTTCTGTTCCATCTCACCCCTCCACAACATTCAGGGTAATGTTCAGATTGAATCCACTCAGCACCCAGAATATGTTAGATTGGGTTTTTAATCAAATTGGTGTTCTTGTTGTTTAAACCTGTAAGTTTTCAAAACCAGTAGACTTGAAAGCAAACATCTATCTACATTCTTTGGATGTCTGAAGGCCTTACAAACGTAGGCCTGGAAATAAGTGTAATGAATGTGCAGTGATCATACTACCAGATTTATTAATTTTATCAGATTTATTTCTCTTCCTTATCTCCACCACTATTCCACTTTGATGTCTGAATGTGTTTGGCATTAGGCTAATGTTAAAAAAATCCACAAAACCAACAAACAAAGCAGCTTGGCTAAGATTGATCGAGCTGCTTCTGGGAAAACAAGAACTGACTTGAACTTTTTTTTTCTTTGTTTTTAATTTAAAAACATGGCATTTACCTGAAGCTTATCCAGCTCTTCTGGGATTTTTCCCATCTGTGCTGCAGTTACCATTTTCCTATTATTTTTTCCTTTTCTGTTGCTCTTGCTTGAAGATGAGTATGTGTACATTGCTAGTAAGCATTTCTCAGCTAGCACGAAAAGATTTGAAATGCTGTCAAATACAAAAGGTGTTTTGGGAAATCTATTAAAAATGCTGTCCTTTTATGACCTTCATTTTCATATTTTTTATATGTGCATGTAGTAAAACAGCATGATTCATTAAATATATAGCTTGGCATTTGGGTTCACCGTATGTTTTTGAATGTCGAAGCTATAGAGATTCCACCTCAACAGCTTTTTCCTATAATGTACTTTGAACGGAACATTACAGATGGTGCTCCTTGATTGCTCACAAAATTGCAGGTCTGTAGTTGCCGAACAATCTAATGGACTTCAAGGCTTAGTGTCAGACATTGAAGCAAAGGTGAACTTCCAGGTGAAAGCCAGAGTTATTTAATGATAAAAAATAATAAGATTGGGGCCTTTGAGTTTTATCTGTGGAAAATATTCTCAAATTAATCAGGTTTTACATCAATACAGTCTTGTAATTTACATTTTTTCTCCTCCATTCATAATTTCACAGATCAAACCCTTCCCATTCACAATCTTTTAACTTCCTTTTGGCACTTCAGGCACAAAAAAGAAGTGTACAGGAGGTGTAAGCATGAATAGGCGATCAAGGAGGAATATTGAAACATTGCCTGGGTGTGCAAGGTTAGAATTAGGAAGACCAAAACTTAGCTACAGCTGAAACTGAAAGGGATGAGAACAGAAAACAAAACAAAACAAACAAACAAACAAAAAAAACTGTGTGGGTGCATTGACAGCATAAGGAAGACCTAGAAAAATGTTGCTCCTTGATGAAAGCGATATGCAATCCAATAATGAATGACATGGAAAAAGGATGAGGGCTGAAAGCAATGCTATCTTTGGTTCCGTCTGTAGTAGCAAGGTCTGCTCTCAAGCCTTGCAGGTCTCTGTTCCTGCAAGTAAAGTTTGGAGGAGAAAGTTACCAACCTCAACATGCGGTTGAGTCAGAATCAGTCTGAGTAAACTGGACATGTGTAAGTCTCTAGGACAGATGGAAGTCTTGTGCTGGTGCTAGAGGAGCTGGTTGGAGCCAGTCTTTAACTTTGAGAAGTTGTGATGATTTGAGAAAGTCCCTCATAACCAGAAAAAAGAAAAATATTTCATCTATCTTCAGGAAAGGGAAGAAGGAGGATGTGGTGAACTACAGGCCTGTAATCCTATCTGAAGGATAAAAACAGGTATATATAAACATTTATTTTCTAAGGAGATGGGATCGTTTATTCTAAACCATAGATTTTGATAAGTCTTTATTATTACCTTTGAGGAAATAGGGTTGGTCTCTTGATTTTCTTTCTATCCTGACTGACTTTGAGTCTGTTCCACAGAATATTGATGGCCAGTGACTACAAACTAAGGGCTATTTAGGTGGGCATTGGGTTGGGTATAACTCTTCCCTGAAACCACAGCAACTCCTAGCATTGCCTAGCATTGTTCAGTAAACAATTTGCATGGCCTAGAAGAAAGTTAAACTATTTAATTTCATAATTTGTCTTAATATTTATGAAACAGAGCTACCTAGCAAGGAGAGTGAGTAGGTTTTATTTCAGTTTCAAAAGTGTTATATTTTTTCCTTCTGCTTAAGAGGTGCTTGACTCTACTTTGTCTCCTTTTCTGCGTTCCCCTTTTTCACCAGCTACTGATGGCTACAGCAGCATCTGCAGCCTCAGTTTAGCTTCCCTTTCTTTGGGCAACGGTCAGTGTGGTTTTTCTTCAGAGCTAAGACAGCCTTGGGCTTTCTAAGGTGCTTTATAGTGAGCTTTGTATTATTCCGAGCTTGATGACATCTTAAATTAATTTGCTTTCTTTTGAGTTTGTGGACTGGTGTTCTGGTCTTCTCAAAGCTAGGATAGTCTTACCAAAACCCTTTTACTATTATTCTGGCCCAAGTGGTGAGCCAGCATTTGAGGCCTTGCATGACTGATTGATATATGGATGAGTTAAGGCTTTAAAATGTTGTTGTTGTTGTTGGATTTGTTTGTTTGTTTTAATTTTATTTTGGTTTGGTTTTGTTTCATTATGGTTTGTTTTCTGGCCAGGAAATGTAAAGTCTGGTTTTTTCAGTGACCACTGTGTGAAAGAACAACAGGCAGTTCTTTGCTAACAGTTCCTGTCCAACTTCTCAGTTATTCCTGCTTCCCAAAGGAGCTGCCTTGACTCCCTGCTAAGGTGTAGCACTGACTGTCCCAATTTTGCTGGCCCTTGTTTGCTTTTTCTAGAATTTGCAGCCACTCCAGAGAGGAACCTGGGCTCATAGCATTGCTGTTTAACAGATCTGTGTACAGGCTATCAGCATTTGTTTCCAGTTTCTGTTATAGTTTGTAGCTGTCTCATTAAAATGCTTCTTCCTATTAGGATAACCAAGAATTACCTGACTTTAATGAGGTTTCTGATTGTTTGCAGGTCAAACACAGGCTTGATGGCTTTATGCTTTCCATTATAAATATATCCTAAACATTTCTAGTGCACAGATGTGCATAGATTTTACTTCCCCACAATTAACAAGGAAGTTCTCTATTTCTGCTACTCTTGTAATTTAACTTTCAACTGTAGACTGGTACAATCTCTGCTTTGTACCATATTCTTTCTCGATGTGTACTGTATTCCTTGCTCTCCATGCATAAGCCTGGAGTCCTAATATTGATGAAGATAACTTCTCCTGGTCACACTGTGAAAAAAAGGTCTATGGTTTAATCGCAGCAAAATCAAAACATTCTGAACATTCTGTTCACTATTTCTCACTGACTTTTTAGACTTCTCAAAAATAGACAGTTCCCCCATCATCACTATCATCTGACCTGTACCTTTGTTACTAACAGGGAAACCCTCATGCAGATGGCTTTCTGACTTGCTCAGGTGTTTCCCACTGTACCACTGAAGCCTACTCAAAAAAATCCTGATCAAAATAGTACTGGAAGTGTCCAAGCTGGAATGATTGTCTTCACAAGGTAGGCGAGAATGGTGTTATAAGTTTATGGTAAGATAGGTTTCCCTGCTATGTGCAATCTCTTACTGACTAATTAAGGTGCTTTTGAAAACATTTCCTTCATGCTCATCAAGCCCCAGATTCATCAGTTAAATATGAATTATACTGTAAGAAGAATTCTACATGTCAAGTTGTAATTTCTCTACAATATACCAATTCATCTTATCAATTTTTATTTTGACATTTAGACAACTTTTCTCTTATTTGCAAATACATTTGTGTGCAAATTATAATGCAGGCTCTTGCTGATTATTCATGACATACCCTTGGATACTGCTGTCATTTCATCTATTTACTCCTGAAGTCAAAGCAGTTATTTAGAAGGCACAGGGACTGTGATAACAACTGAAATATGAAATAGTTGTATTTAAGTGTTTGATGCAGTGATCCTTTTCAGGTGAGTATTTTTATTTATGTGGTTACACTAGAGATTTTTGTGTCCTCTGTACTAGAATAAGCACAATGGAAGCTTTACAAATATGTTTGGGTGTTCTATCTTAAGGAACCTTGGCCTACCAATATTTCAGAGAGAGACCACTTCTTTTTGTATTTCTTTTTATACTGCTCCTTTGGATGTTACTTCTCTGGAGCTTCTGTCCAGATGTACCAATATCTGTTTTTTTCAGATGAAAAATTAGTATTAGGAAAACTACTTAGAGATTTGAGTTGTCTTTGTAAATGATTTCTGGAACTTGGAATAGGAAGAGCCATTCACTGTACACTGCATTATGATAAACTTGGAATGAAACAGCTAATAGGTGATTTGTTGGTCATAAGTCTGAAAGTTTGGTGGAAGGGGTAAAGAGAGTTTACAGTTTTGAATTTAGTAAATATGGCCAATAGACTTCTGCAGTTGAAAATTCCTAACTGATACAATATAGTAAAACCTACTTTGTCTTTTAACTTTTTTTCCCCCATGGTCTAATGATGTAGTTTAGGGTCTGTGAATATTTGAAAAAAAATGTTACTGGCATCCCAAAGATACTTGTTTAAGCACAATTAAAGCAGAAGTTGGATGACTGCAGAGGGAAGTCACTGTTGTATGGATGTATGCTGAAAGGAAATTCTGTAGGAAGAGGTGCAATGGAAGCAAAATCTATAATCCAAACCTAGTTGCACAAAGGGAAGAATTACTATAGAAAGGCTCCATTTTAGATGACAAATTTGGGGTTGTTTTGAGTTAAACAAACAGAAGTGTCTTTGCAACAGTACACTGCAGCTTAAGAAGATGTCATTTTCTGACCTCCTGTGAGAGAGGAGGAAAATTTTCTATCTATCCCAGAGCATTCATTTGAGGCAACTCACTAAGGGATGTTTCTCAAATACTGATTGAGGACATACCAAGTTCAGAAAAAGGTAGCTGACCGTATTGACAGAAGCTGAGGAGACAGGTTACTGTTTGCTAAATGCTTTCAAGCCAGTTAGCTATTGAAGATTTGACATTCCTGCAAGTTTTTGCTATTTCTTACTAACGATTTTTCTCAGATTTTTTTTTTCAGTGATGACCATCCACAGAGTTACTCAGAAGCCTATTACGACTTCTAGAACATATCTAACACAATGAGTAACACTAATATCTGTATACAACTTATTGCAGACATAAAGTGTAAAGCTTTGTGATCTTCGGTACTGTGATGCTATCATTTGTACTATATAAAATTCTCATTTACATTTCCTGTGCAGAGGCTGTTTAAAGTTTCAGAATGGTAGATGGGTGTTTTTCAAGCTTTACAGTGAAAAGTAATAAGCATCAGTACAACTCACTGACAGGTTTTTGTTTTTTATTTTATTTATTTATTTTTAAACTGAAATAACAACTATGGAAATATCAGTATCTATTCATTGGATTTGTTCATCTGCATCTCCACAGGCCATAGATGTCCTTGGCCTCTTTATTATTTTTTATTATTATTATTTTTTTTTACCATATGGCCATCAGAACTGCTTTTTTGTTCTGTATTCAAGTATTTAAACAGATTTTTAGTGGATCTCAAGGCATACTGTGATTGTTTAAAACGTATCAAAAACATTTTCCCCATAGAAATAAAATATTTGTACTTAGTTAATACATTTTTTTTTTCCTCTGTAATCCTGTGGGATAGATTTTGCACGTAATTATCCTCTGCACTTCAGATCTCTAGAGATACGTGGTCTGGAAATGAGGAACAGAAGGCTCTCAACAGAAATTGAACAGAAGTCAACTCTCAGGTTCATGTTTTCTCCCCTTGAGAGTGAATAGCCAAAAAGGTGAGATACAATGAAAAAGAGGATGTATTTCTATAACATTATATTTTTATATTTTGAATCTCAGAGTAATTTAGAGGCCTCTGGAGATCATTTAGCTCAATGTCATTCTCAAAGGTGGGTCATCTAAGGTAAACCAGGTTCCTGAGGAACTCATTCATCTGAGTTTCAAAAATTTCCAGAAAAGGAAATTCCACTACTTCTCTGGGCAGCCTGTTCCAGTTATAAATGCCTTTTCTACACCTACTGGCTGCTAACACAGCCTTCATTACCACAAATGCACAGCTGCTAACCCATGGTCAACTTGTTCACCAGGATGGCAGATCCTTTACTGCATAGCTGCTATCTAGCCAGTTGGTCTGCTGTTCTTCCCCTCTACTCCAAATTCTCCCTTCTTATCCCCATAACACTTTATCAAGTCCTTTTTTTTTTTCTTCTTTTTTTCTTTGTTTCTTGTTTGTTTGATTGTTTGTTTTTGCAAGGGTCTCTCTTCTGATCCTGTAAATACAAACTTATCATGTATGTGCTATAAGACTTCCTGTACAGTCAATGGGGTAGTAAAGGACTGCAAGACCCATGAATCTTGTTTTTTCCTGGTGAATCCTCCAAAAGTTGCTGATCTGAGGGAGTTCAACTGCCTCTCTGTAGAAGAAATGGGAGCCTCCATGTCTTCATGAAAAAAACACATAAAGTTCTGCAGGTGTAAAATTTATTTTCAATTTGGGGTATAAGATTTAATTTGTCAGATTCTAGAAAAAGTCCTTGGTTTCACCTCTCATATTGTGTATATTTTGTATGTGTAACCTTTGAAAACATTTAGGAGATTCATCTTTGAAATTGCACGGGAAATATAATTAGCATACCACTAAAGCTTTCAAAATGGATTTACTTATGGATAGTAAGAAAGGGACAGTAGAAAACATTATAGGAATAAGAGAGCTCCATGTTGCAGTGGTAGAAAAGGAGCAGGAAGGCTATTGAACTAATTGTATAATAAGTTATTAAAAGAACTGCTATGGTGACAGATGGAAATAAACACTGCTGCATGAATAATAATCATGTTTTTCCCTACCCAAAGATCAACTCTAGACATTCTGTCTGAATTAATTTTCCTTTAAATTAAGAGAAAGAAACTAAACAGAAAACAAAAGAATTAATGAAAGCCTTGCATATGTCCCCTCTGTAATATGCTGTACTAACTCTCCCTCAAAAATGGAAGCTATCTTTGTGCACAGAACATTTAGAGATGTACATGCATGTGATGCAAACAGCAGTGATGAATAACATACATCATTTCATCCAAAAAGTAATTGCAGCTAAAAAAAAAGTTATTAAAGACAGTCCAAAAACGGACGCTAATAATAAATAAATTAAACAAAAGAAATAGAAGTGATTTCTGTATAGAAATTGTGGTCATATGAAAATAGAAGCCAGGTACTGATACATTTAGGTATCAGTATTGCTGCCCTTCTGTCTGTATAGATACATGATCCTAGTTTCTTATTCTTTTCCTCTTTTTGTAGTCCTATGGAATCAAATTATGTTTTTCAGGGCAGCCAGTAAGGTTCTGTATGTGTTTGTACAGCATATGAGCTCTCAAACCATCCGGGACCTCTAATGTGCTCTCATAACAGAAATAAGAGCAGAAGTAGTTGAATCATATGAACAAATTAGAGGGGTGATTCTGTAATTTTTATGTTGGCGTAATTCACGTTGATTCTGAAGCAAGTTCTGTGAAAGTGATGATTACAGGATTAGGTGGGTAGTTCTTCAGATCTTCTCTGTGTTGGCCCTTTTGTTTTCCAGCTGCTGAGGTTTATGTGTTGGTCC
Source organism: Anas platyrhynchos (assembly GCF_047663525.1). NCBI lineage: Eukaryota > Metazoa > Chordata > Aves > Anseriformes > Anatidae > Anas > Anas platyrhynchos. The sequence continues at coordinate 17,662,267 of NC_092593.1, read as the reverse complement.
TCTTAAGCTATTAGGCTGTAAACTCTTTGAAATGGGAACCTTTTAAAGTTGCATTTTGTAAAGCACTAAGCATATTCTTTGGCCTAAATAAATAATGAGCTCTAAAATAGAAACATGTCCTTCAGACTCTGGCTACCAGAGACACACACTGATCTTGTTTGCATTGCTAGATGGTTCAACTCTGATTTGTTGTATTGTTATGTCTTCAAACCTGCAAGGTTAAACACCTAAACTATTTTAGTTTCTGAACCAAGCAAAGTTAGTCCTGTTGCGAAAAGCAGGTATTTTGTGTACCCAGAGGTCTGAAACAATTCTGTGTCTTTGCTAAGTAATTAGCATGCTTTTTCCTAAGTGTAGCATATGGCAGGCTTACTTGTAAACATACCCCAAGATGCCCTTTTTATTGCTGAGTTCTGAACCAAACTGCAATTTTATATACATATATTATTTTTATAATAGCCATTACAATGACATTGATATTTTAATATTACCTGTGATGATACCAATGATTTGAATTTGCTCTGAAAATGTTGTCAGTAGTATTCAGTTACACCTTGTGTTCAGCTGTAGGCGTGTACTCAGACAAGTTCAAGTCAGGCAAAGGAGTGCTTGGGAAGCACAACCAATATAAAGGCTTTCCTCATCAGTCTGGCATGGGATGGAGATTCACACAGGCTCCTCTTCCAGTTTCAGCATGGCAACTGAAGGTGTGGTTTAGAAGTATGGCTGAAGAACAGTCACACGTGAGAAATCAAGGTGGGGATACTTCTGGCGACAGTCTTAAGTGAGAACTGAAATCAGTTTGTGTAACTGACCCTCAGAAGTTTACCACTGCCACTGGGACCTGGGCCCTAAACTGTGAGAATCAGATGTTGAACAGATTGAAGTTGCTTCTTCATCTTGCACAACTCTTCTCCTCTAATGCAAGTTTCATTCAGAAAGCAGTGTGGAAGTCTCACCTTGCTTTTGTGCATTGGGAGGTTCAAATACTGTCTGTTACTCTGTAACTCTTACTTTGTGAGCTTTTCTGAAGAATAAAGCAAGCTATTTTGCAGCAAGGTAGCAAGGTTCATTCAGTTAGGCACTCCAGTAGAGTTTGAAACAGTCACACAGTCACCACTGGCTACAGATAAATACAAATAATTTTTTTTTTTTTTTTTAATAGGGAAAGTATTCATTACTGTCCAGCACAAGAATTCACTTCCCATGTGACCCTGTAAAAATTCTTTTTTCTTCCTCATCTTCCCTTTCTACTTTTCCTTTGACTGATGTTTCCTGCTTAAGATTTCAATTTAATTTAGGTACATAATTCTTCAGTACCAGACAATTCTTTCTGCCTGTTCTGCAGTGTTCTTTACACATTTACAGCATGCACAAATGATGAATAATGTCATCATCTTTCAGTGAAGACCAGACTTCTATTTTGCATACACAATATAAATCAAACACTTATCTAGATTTTATATTAAAATAAAAGAGGAAAAATATACATCTAAGTAGCCACTTTATGATATAGCATGAGAAACCTGCACCTGTGATAACTCCAGAGCATAAAATGTTATTGCTTGGCTTCAACCACATCCTTGACTATATATTTTACAGGGGGGATATCAGTATGCTTCTCAAGAAGGGATTTCCCCCCACACTGGAAAATCCAAAATTACAATCTTCCATCAACACATAACATACATTTCAGAGGTAGTTCAGATGACATAACAACAGAAGGTTAAACTGTAAGTAATAAATCAAGTTGTTGGAGTTATTTTGTTCATTTTAGTTTCTGTGTCTGCGAGAGGCAATTCAAGGAAGGAAAAAAAAAAAACAAACAGCAAATCAGACCAGGTTGGTGACCACCATGATCTCTGTTAAAAAATTATAATCCCTTGACATCATGCAGATATGCGTGACACCCACCCATTTTAGGATAGCCAACATTACTTCAGTACACGAAGCCTTCTGTTGCTATTTTCTGCACAATATAAAATTGCATGTCAGTAAAGACACCATGACTTGAGTGATCCATTTGTAATTAAAGTATAACTATAATGCATTTTCCCCACCTCCCACATACTTATTTTTACCACTTGCCTTGTTCTGACTCACAGAAGATGTGAAGGGAAGTGCTGAGGCCTCGTTTAATATGCTGTGTCCCCAGAAGCCACCGCCGTCCCACTCAGTGTGCCTCTGCACAGGAAGTACTGGGCAAGCAAGCTACTGCAATTGCTGCACAGGGGAGTGCGTGTTTGTCCAGGATCCATCTCCTAATAGTCATAATCCTCAGGACTCTGCATATTACTACTGATTCTGGTGTTTATGCTAACGTACTGTACCTACGAGCTAACTACCATACACAGATTCCACAATGGCATGCACAGTAGCTGTCACCCAGTACATCTGGAGAGTAAAAAGAAGGGAACAGCATATCTGTATAAGCACATCTATATAAGGGGAAAATAGTTCATGTCTAAAGAAATATTTCTGAAAGTGAAGACCCAGCATCTTGCCTTCATTGCTGGCTTCTCTTCAGCCTTGATCCTGGAATCCCAGCTCTGTCCTTCTTGTCTTTTAGCCCTGATTCCTTCTGGTGGTCATCTTGCCTAGAACTATTCCATTTCTACCTGATACCTTTGTTGACTTGGCTGACCTCTGCCTAACTTTTGCCCTTTTCCATTTGGATCAATGATGTGGACTGTAGCAAGCAAACTAGTTCTTATATTTGTACTTGACCATTCTTCTTTTTTTGAAACACTGCTTCCCTTGTTCTCTCCAGTTCTTGGCTTTGGTTCACCCTGACTGTTGTACATGGAATGTGTTTGCATATCAAATCCAGCCTAGGCCTACCCATGGCTATACTCTGCAATTCCACAGCCGTAACAGCTAAGTAGATTGGCTATATAGTGCTGAAGTCATTCTGTGGACCCCCACAAAGAGGCTTCTGTATTCATTTGACTAAGACAGCTAAAAAATATGTTCAGGTGTATCTCTTTATAAAGTGCTTTTTGAGTTTGATGAATAAATAAGATATCCTTATCAAGCCAACGTATAATCACAATACAACTGTTTTGAGCACCTCAAAAACCATATGACAAAATATTGGCTACTTCAAGCTAATAACACTTTTGAAGTCCAACTGCATGAAAAAGGGGTGAATTATATTTCAAAACATGAGGTAAATTGAACAATGAAATAAAAATTGCCACGTCATTATTTTAATGCCTAATTAACTCATCTTTCTTTCTGTGATGTAACTTTAACTCTTAGAAAGATTTTTTTTTCTCATTGACTGATATCCATTTGTATCTCGTGACTATTCCCAGGACTTGTGAAAAGAATATTTAATTTATTTTCAGATATGGTGCAGGAGACCACAGCATTGCATTCATTCTACATGTAATTAATGCAAAATACAAACCCCATCAACTAAGAATAACCTGTATTTCAGGGTGATATAGAACAGATAAAAAAAATAAAAATAAATAAGAATAATTGAAATTGAATTTTATTTGCCAATGTGTTGCATAAATACTGAACTTAATGGATTTTTTTAGCTCTTAATTTTACAAAGAAGTCTCTTTGATGGAATGTCCAGTTTCTGGACTCAAAGCATAAAATGTACCAAGTATGGAACATTATTATCTCATGGATTAAAAAATGCTACCACCCACATTAAGGTGCACATCTGTTCTGCTACTTTACAGAGTAAATCAGGATCACTGTGTGTGAATAGTTTTACTTGAAGGACTGGGAAAGTTCAATTTTGTTTTTTGAAAATGAAGCTGGGGAACTGTGTGCACATTTTGGAAGACCAGGAAAGTATCCTAGGAATGGTTGGTGCAATAGAGGGCTATGTCAGGTTATCATAACAGATTTTGAAATATATTTATGAATTAAGGCTCTGGCACTTGGCCCTGCTCATTAAAGAAATTGAAGTAGTCTTCAAAATACAAAAAGATTAAAAAGTCACTTTATGTCAGCATGGGGATTTCTGTAAGAACCATTATCATATTTGCACATTTGGAGTATTTACCCTGTAAAATCTCAGGCCTTTTTTTTTTTTTTTTTTTTTTTTTCCTTATATCCAAGACTCAGGACTGGTACAGAAATTGTACCTGAGCAAGTCACTGAGGGGAAAAAAAAGGCCTAGTAGTAAGCTGCTGCTGTGGGATGTAACTTCCAGGATGACTTCTTTGAGCTCAGGGTCCTGCAAAGTAGCACAGCCTCTCGTGTAGTTTCATGAAGTACCACAGCTTAGGCTGCTTAGAAATTAAGGGATCATAGATGAGGTGGGTCTCTTACATCCAGTACTTAGGGGACACAGAGCAGGGAAGTTCTACAAATGGGTGTAGCCTAGATGGAATGGGAGATGTCCAGTTTTCTGAGTCTCTCCCTCTCTGTGAATTTCGGCAAATCTTTAGCTCTTATGAATGTCTTTATTTTGAGAAGCCTCTGCACTGGAGAGAATAAACCCATTATTTTCTTCAAATATATTGAACTGACAGCACTGGCCTAATAATCACCTTCCCAGAAAGCTTCCCGTGTATGTTTTTTCATTATCTTAACTTAGCAATATAACTAGTGAGCATCTTCCTCATCCTGGATTTTTGAAAAAAAATCCCAAGCAGAAGTAATTTCTTAAAATAAATCAAGGAGAAAAGTGCATCCTTATCTCCTAATAAACTAAATGAAATAACCGTTATTTGAGATACTGAAATGAACCACAAATTAAGGCAAGGCCTGCAAAATTGACTGCCACTGTAGTTTTTGACATAGATATGCATTTGTTAGCCCTATAAGAATCCTGAATTTGTTTTAGTGGTAAGCCCTTGAAACATTCTGGAAGGCTTAAATCTTTGAAAACAACTTTGTCTAGGAATCAGTTTGTCTAATTTAGAAATCAGCTAAAGCTGTACTGATTCCGGCACCATGTCCCTTTGTGATGACCAAACGACCATCCACACAAGTGACTGTTCATGTCTGAAGTCAGTGTGCTCTGGACAGAGGTGAGCATCCTTCCTACCAGCTGCAGCCAGCTTCTTCTTATGATGTTCTTGGATCAGACATAACACCTACTATCCTCTTGAAAAATAGAAGAGAAATTACTGGATGAAAAATTAAATGAAAAAGAAAGCAACAGATGGAGTAAGTGGGAGAAAAGTGGAGTAAGAAAGGAAATGTAATGAAGTTAGAAGAAAAGTAAATTGGGATATTGTTCAAATTCTGTATGAATTGTTGAGCCATCAGAGAGGTTCACAGGTTACTGATATGAAAAGGAAATTGATTTCTTTTTATGGTTATTAGCATAGTATCTTCCTTTAACATTTTGAGGTTACTGAGGCTGGAGTGTAGACTTTGCTTCTTTTAATCAGGAGTAAAGGACTGAAAAGTTGTTTCAACCTACAATGTTTAAATCCTAATTATTAGTCAGCATCTAACTTTTGTACCTTACAACATGTACTTTTAAAACGAAATGTTTTAAATAATGTCATTTCCTTATATCTGCTAGAATTTCATGTCCCACATCCTTCCCACTCTGAAAGTGATACAAGAATTTATGTACAGTAAATACATACAGAATTTACGTGCAGTTCCTGCAAAGGAAACTGTGATAAAGCTTGCATTTATTACTGCCCTTCAGAGCTAAAATCCCTGAAAGTTTGTTTTATATTATGAATATCAATCTTATATTCCCCCAGGGACTTGTTAGCAATTGGAGAACTGGTGAAATGTTAATATCAAAGTAGAATGACATTGGAACAATTGCATGAAGGAATTTGTAGTTTCAATGTTTACAAGTTTTGGCCAGAGGGAGAGGGTATCGCTTGAATAGTGGAGAGAGTAAGCAAATTTCTAAGAAGTCCTCCAGCAAAATCAAAGATCATGGTGCAGGACCCAAGGATATTTTATCCCAACTTTTTGTCTTTGACACACAGAATAGAAAAACAGAACAAGAGGGTTCACATCAATTTAATAACATTAAAGAATGCAGCTTTCTGTTCTTGTTTTACATTAATAGACTAGTAAGCTTTGGCAAGAGTCATCCTGACCCTTGGTTTAGTGGAGAAATAAGGAAATCTAAAATATTTCTAAGTACCTAATCTTTCAGAACAATATGTGGGATATAACTTCAACAGTTTCAATACTTTAAAAATGTCTTCAACCTGAGACAGTTCAAATCCCTGCCTTTCAGGAATCCCTGCCTTTTCAGGACACAGGGACGCACAGAGTGCCTCTCAGTTCCCTTCAATTCTGAGGTCTGGTTGCTCAGCTTTATCAATGTTAAACCTCAAAACCAACAAGACTTTACTACATATACTGGGAAAAAAAAATATAAGCACAGAGCCCATCTCTTCCTTTGCCAACAGATTGACCTGAATTCTGCAGAGCTGTACTATGTGCCTCTGGAATTTAACAAAAATAACTGCAATTAATATTTCTTCTGCCATATGCCATCTTACAGTAGAATATTTTATTATTACCTTGTTTAAAATTAGGTTTTTAAATTGATGATCTTTTAGAAAATACCAACACTTTTTATGGCTGGCACGAGGTGCATAAACAAATGTAAGAAGACCAGTTGCATTCAATTTTAAGACTTGGTAACTCAGATAATTATGCAGAACTAATTAATTCAAAATCTGTTTATCAACAGTAGACTGTAGCTCCAGCATTTCATCCCAGAGGCATTAACAAAGGCTTATCACCTGCTTCCTTGATGCATTTTATCTCAAAGGCAAATCGATAGGCAAAGTATGGAAAAAATGCCATTCCCACAACTAACACTTTACAGAACTTGCAGGAACTTTTAATATCTGCTACCAATTAGTTTTCTTGGCTTAAATTATAATCATTTCGAAATGGAGATGAGATGTGTTAAAAAATCAACATTTCCACTTCTAATACATATATGCTATGTGAGAAGGAGATTTGAAATACAAAGAAATATTTAAAGAACTTAAATAATTGCTTAAGCATTGGGCTGTTACTCCTGTCAAAATATTCCCTGTGCAGTAGTTGTGCAGCACTGTGGATGGATGAAATCTTCCTGTTGAAGAACTGTGCTGATGAAATTTTTTTTTAACTGTCTTTTCTGCTGCATATTCTGCTCCCCTCTCCCCCCAACATTTTTCCCCTCATATTCATTTTTTGAGGTGCAGGTTTTCATTCCCTATTACTTGTATCACAGTAGAAATGTTAAGCAACAACAGTAGAGGTATACAAAGTACTCGTCACGAGTGGTTTTCACGTTTTTCTGTAAGTTTATTGTATATTCTAACATGTGAATAGCTTGATGTCTGCTAGAGTATTCAGTGTGAGGTCTAAATATTCATCCAAGATACTGAAGTTCTGCACCTGAGGGTTTGTATTTCTGTTCCATCAATATACCTAAAACATTATTATATGAAACAAAAGCCTGAATCTATATTTTTGTGATCTAAGATGCAGAATACCAAAAGAGGCTGACTTCAGCATGTGTTTGTGGGGTCTCTAAACTGAACCTGGCTCCCAGTGTCTCTCTAAATTCTAAATTCAAATTGAACCAGTAGCTATGGCTACATAATTACAACAACCTCTTATAGAATCTGTAGAATCCTATTCCTGATGAAACATAAAATGCCTCCAGCGTGACTCAGATACCTATAAAAGGTGACTGCTATGATCCTGCAGATACTAATATGGTGTGCTTACGTACGTGTAAAATTAACCAGGTGCATAAATGTTGAGAAGCCACCAACAACCACCATTGTGCTCGTGGTTATTTTCTTCCTGATACTTTCACTACTTTTTACATCTGCTGGTAACTGCTTGTTAGTAACTCTCTTCTGTGGAGCTTACTTCTTTTCTAGAGATCAGTGCTCCTGTATGTTTATTATCAAAATTCTATGTTGAGGCACATTGCTGTTAATGTTGCCAAATCATATTTAAACAAAGTTTTGGAGTTTCACCATTGTTTCATACGCTGTTTCATTTCTGTATTTTAGTCCAGATTAGTTTAGATCAATAAGTGAGAAGATGGGCCAGTTCAAGGAGACAGAAATACAGACGAGCTGGATTTTATTGCAGGTGTCAAGCACGTTCCCTTATCCTGAGGCATAGCTTGAAAATTTATGGAACAAAGCATAGGAAGAATTATGCACTGTTCTCAGTGTAGTAAAGCAAACAATTAATTTAGCAACAAAAAATTAGGTAGTCCCCAAAGTACACATTGTATTGCCTGCTCACAAGAAGCTGTAGGTAGAGCAAAGAGAAGTGACAGTCAAGGGTTAAATTACGAAATTTTGCAATTTATTTCTTATCATTTATGAGATTGTTAAATGTCAGAAAGTGGATTTTTTTTAATTTTTTTTTTTTTTTTTTTTTTTTTTTTTTTTTACTATCAGTATAAAACTGAACATACTGTGAGACATAAGGTAGCAGGTGTCTTGGCTCTAAACTATCAAGTCTGTGGGCATTCTGTTATAACAGGTGCTCCAAAAATTTGAACAGATTTTAACAAGAGCTGTATGGGCTTTTTAATTAGCCTGGTTACTCAGCATGTGGAGAAAGCACTAGGTATGTGCTTAAAACATCATTGTATCTTGCAAACAAATGTTTCACATACCCATAGTCATTCTTTTTGGTTTTCTTGAAATTTCTTTCTCTCTGATACAAGGATTTGATCCTTGTATTCATTCCTCTTATATTCTACCTGAAAAGAATCATCTTGCTAATAAAAAAGGTTGAATATTGTGTAACCTTTTCTTGGGAGATAAGCATTTAGTAACTTGGATAAAATATATTTACCTGATATTTAGCTGTGATTTTACTTGGCACGAAAGAACTACGACAAGGCACGCACCACAGAAATTCTCTGCTCTGAATCTTTCTTGGTTTTAACTCCAAAGTGTCTTTTCCTCACTTTAAGTTATGCTTTTTCTATTATCACATAAGTATATCCCAAGATTATTAAAAAAAAAAAAAAGGACAATGCAATAAACTAAAATAAAAATAATAAAAATAATTAAAAATGTTTTGATGCTATAGAAATTTACATGAATATATGGCTATATTATGTGACATTAAAATAACACCACATAAATTCATTTGTGTTATATTGGTTTAAAATGAATAAGACAAAGAAGTCTCTTTACATGGGTGGAAAAAAGGAACAAAGCAGTTGCATATATAAGATATCTGTGCACAATGTTTTGTGGTAAAATTTGAGAGATTTTAATTTATAAATAGTTTATTTTCACATAAAAATAATTTCACTGGTTGATTACTCTGTAATACTGACACAAATATCTTCTGCCTGTATTCATCTAGAAATCTTTGCATCTATAATGATTTTCTTGCTATAAAGTTTAATATTGCACATCTTAAATTACAGAAATCAGTTTTTTTTTTTTTTTTTTTTTTTAACTCAGTAGAGATTTTTGAGATATTATGTGGAGGATTTCACACTTGAAACATTCCTGTCAAAATATCTTTAATCATTTGGTCTAAGATTAAAAATACCAAGACACATTTTGATCCATATAAAATGCATACTTTAAAAAGTGTGCTTAATTTTAAAAATGCTTATATCTGCTTTTTTTTTTTTTTTTTTTTTTCATTTTACTTTTAAAGGAACATGAATTCATTTAAGAAATGTACATTTCATTATTTCACTGCAAATGCATTCTCTTTCCTTATGCTATTATTTGTTACAAACCAAGACATGCTCAGCAGTAAGAAACAGAAGAGTAATCTACGATCATTAATTACCTGAAATAATAATTATTACTACTCTTACTCTATTTTTTAAAATCTAGAAATGTCAACCACTTTATGAGCTTGACGGAAAACACAGATGGGGACATATTTGTGCAGTGAAACGAAGGTAGAACTTGATACTGTAAATGCTGGTTAGCAGAGGTAACAATAGTGGTGAAAACACAGCAGAAGATGAGTTGGCGTGTCAGCCACATAAAATCCCCATAGATCCTGTAATCGGTTTTGTGAGGGATGAAAGGACCCTTGCCGTTGCACTTCTGTTAGGCAACCCAGACAGTAAAAGCAGATTTACACTAGTGAATATTGCCATTGCAGCTGAGACTGTGGCTTGAACATTGGTTGCCTTGGGCACAATTGCTGGCTCGTTTTCTGACCCTAGCGATTCCCATCACTTGCTCCTGCCTCTGCTCCTGTACCATGCAGCATTCTCTCAGTCGGGCCAATGCAGTTGGTTGTGGGTTAACTGAGAAGCCAAATTTGCCTCTTTTAGAAAGTAGATATGTTCAGCCAATATTGCTGCTGAATATAATATATTGTCAAACTGTTGTCTCATTTCACTGTGAAAATATAACCTAAGTACAAATTAAGTCTGCTGAGAGTCAGTAGCAAAGCTGAAAACAATTAAACGGCCTCTGAAATGACAGACACAGAAAAGGTGGCTCTGTCAAGGAGACTTTGAAGTGGTAATAACTTTGAAAATGTAGTCTTCCTCTTTATGACCATAATTTTTCACTCAAGTAAGACCCTTCATTTCAGTCTTTCAAGGGATAGAGAACAGTGGCCATTTCAGTGTAGTTTTCTTGATTCATCATCATATTACATTATCTGCATAATCATGAAAATTGAAAATAGAAGTATCACTCCTGCCGAAGGATGATTTGCATTAGTGAGGTGCTATGTAGGAAGGTCTGTAATGAGATTCAGGTAGTAATGGATGAAAAATACAGCAAATGAAACTGTAGGAGGATGGCAATCTAAAGTTAGAAGTCATTACAGTAATAGTAAGTAACGGGGGTTATGAGATGAAACCATATGGAGCTGCAGCAACCTATTTCTAAATTTGATAGGGCTAGTCAATTAATGATCAGAATGAGAACAAGCCACTCTTTTTAGATCTGGAATTATAAACAAGAAGCCTATTTGTCAAAACTCAGCCATGTCTTGATGCAATGTTTTTCTTGCAAATGTGGAAGCTCTAATTGGGTTGATTGGATATTGCATTAGGATAGATGCTAATTACAAGTGATAAAGACATAATTTTTCTATGTTTCTAATTGCTGTCTTATGTTAGGATTGATGTATGATACAGATATTTGTACTAGATATAAATACACAGTTTAAGGTAAATATACTAAATTGGTCATGCAGAATATTTTAAAGCCAGCACTAAGAGTTTCATCTCTAAGTCAAAATTTGAAAAAGGCTTCAGCTTTTATAAGTTTGTCCATAGAGTATCTGTGGCAGATACAATTTTGTAATAAAAAATATGAAGCTGTGTGGCCATCTAGATAACTAGAAATTTAGCTGATCTATTTGCTACTATAAATTCTGTATGTGGAAATTTCATTGATTAATATGAAAAGTATTACAGCTGTAAAACAGGCAAATAGTTAGTACCCAGTCCTGAAAATAATTGAAATTCTTTGTGATATTAATCGTTCTGTGACTTTATTTAAGCACAGGAGAATAATATGTAATTAAATTAGGGCATTCATATATAGTTTTGCAGGATTAGAGTACTTGAAGCAGTTCTTGAAAATCTTACTAGGAATTACGTAGGCATGGCTAAAGGTGCCATTTTCAAATAAAAGTTTTCATTTCATTTCATAGACCACTGGAAGAGATATTAAATGATGTACTCACTAATCATCACAGTTTATTTCCCACTGGGTTTCTCCATACAACTGACTTCTTATTTTCAGACACATAACGTAGACTCACTAAAATGTGTCTAATTTTAGAAAATTTTGGCCTGATAAAAACTTGTAAGGAAAAAATTTTAATTATCAATCGAAGAAAAAAAAAAAAAAAGTTAAGACACTAATTACAGTTTTTATTTTTGATTTTTTTTTTTTAACATTTAGTTTGGCAGGTCTGACTATCTTTTATTGTACACTGTCTGAGGTCAATTAGGATTCAGCTGATCTTGGAGTCGGTTGACAATGATGTTTATAATTAGACAGAGGAAAGGGAAAAGGTTGGTATTTTTTTTCTCTTCCTCATTAGGGCTGGCTGACTGAGCCAATTTTATTGCTATCTTAAAGGCAGTTAAAAAGGTCATGTGACTGTTTCTTAAATGAATTGTTTTGCAAAATACTGTTTTCTTTTCAAGCATACTCCATCATTAGAATGGATAAACAGTTCCCTGGAAAATTTTGAAGTATGGAATCCATCACTTTGGAAGACAAAGAGAAATGTCAGTTATTTTGCCTTTCACCCTCTAACCTGTGAACTGCAAGGATTCCAATATTAAATGTGTTCAGTTTTGCAGAAGCTAGACTAAAGGGGTCATAAAATCAAAACCAAATTCAATCTTGAATTTTTGTCTTTAATAGCCACTGAACAGTAGTTTCTATGAAAAAATAGAATTGATGTGAATTTTCCAGTGCCAGACCTTTAAAATCTTTACCTGGAACTGTGCTGCTTGATGTTTGTTTAACAACCATGAGTGACACATTTGTTTAATAAACACTCACAATAACACACAGATAAATGTATTGACTTGCTGTATATTGTTCTAAGGAGAAGCAGTTAACAGGTAGAACTGATTTGTATTTTAGCAGCCTTGAAACTCATTAAAAAAATTGTGCATATTTCAGGGATATAACAGAAACCATCTTAATTCATTAATATCTTTGTAATCTTAGACATAGTTCTTTTGTTAACATTGCAGTATTCATTTCATGATTAGTGTAGCACTGAGTCCCTTAATATTAAATTAGAGGTGAAATAGGTATGAATTTTCAGAATGTTTGGAACAATGATTTAATCATGTTTTTGCTTTGATAACTGTTTTTAGATAGTAAACTAATACTTAAGTTTTATATATAATGTTTATTATATCATACATTATAATGATACAATAGAAAAGAAAGCAACCCTCTAGTTAATGTAATTTGAAATGAGTATAAACTGAGCTCATGAGAGAAGAAAGAAAAAAAAAAGAGAGAGAGAGAAAAGAGAAACTATAAAAGAACCACAAGAAGGAAAGTCCCAGCAGTTCTAATTAAAGATATTTCAATGTTAGAACGGCAGCATCCACCCACATGTCATACTTGCATGACATGTAACAGAAGATCACCAGTTCTGTCTTCTTTGTACAAAATAATTGTTCGTATCATTGTTTATCAATTGCAGCAAAAGCAAGTTTTGGCATAACCGTATTCATAAATTGTACAGAAAAGGAGTAATTATAGTAAATCTGCCTGTAACCAAGAAGTGATTGTGAAAGTAACTTTCAAGTAACTCTGCCAGCCACATATTGTCCAGTATTTTATTGTGTATACTGTTTTCCTTACTCAGTCTGGAGGCAGCAAAGCAGCCTGAAGAAGGTGACTAGCTCATTGCTTATGGAAAAAAAAGTTAAATGCATGTTTTCTTTATTTCATTCAAAGAGGACAGAAGTGAGAACAAAAAGCCAAGCATATTCATGATGGTGGCAGATGGTGCCAACCTTGCACAGTTATTTTCTTTGATTATTGGCTACTTATTATACTTTTAAAAAGAGACAAAGCTAGAAAACTGTGGTCCTAGAAGATAATGAAGTCACGCTGACATAAGTCATTGTCCTGAATATCGTATATGGATTTGTTCTGTGTTTCTATAGATTTTTCCTCTATTTCTCTTTCCACTTTGTATTTTCTCTAAGACCCCTCCTTGAGAATGAGAACCATCTCATTATGTTCACATAGAGTTTGAGATTAGGTGGAATAAATTCCCCTGTGCTATTTTAGAACAACACTTAATTATTACAGTCATTAAGATCTGAAAAAAAATCATACTAACTCCCAGTCATTGGTATCATATTTGCTTAACCACTGTCAGACAGTGAGTTTGGATTTTGAATTTTTAATATCCAGTGCTGAAAACTACAGGTACTGTGCTGAATCATAGTCAACTTGGCACCCCTTAGGAAAAAAAAAATAATGCTGGATTCAGAATTGAGGCATTTTTTTTTTTCAAAGTGTCTGTCTGATCATCAGGAGGTTTTTGAGTGTTTTTTTTTTTTTTTTTTTTTTTTTTTTTCTTTCATGCTCAGAAAATCTTACTGCATAGTATGGTCACACTTAGGTGCATGTTTAATGAAAATTACAATTACAGAGAAGTTAGAATAAGGGAAAAGCTAGTCTAGCAATAATTATTGATTCTAACACTCTTTCAAACAAGAAAACACCAAAAGGCAGCATCTTTTCCACCAACTGAATGAATCATGTTGAATTTACAAAGGATTTGGAGAATGAATAGGAGAGTTTGGGGAACAAATGATGAGACCATATGAGTTTTTTCCTACCTCTGAATGTCACCATTCAGGCTCCTTTTGAATAGTAAATTCCTTTTGCCAGCTGCAGAATAAAATTCAAGCAAATATGAAGTGGATGCTGAGCTCAGAGAGAGCCTTCACTGATAGGGAAGAAATTCTTTCTGTCCTTCTCAGAGCAGAGGGGACATTATAAAAAAATTAAGTTAGTCAAATAATGAGATCTGAAGTGAATTTTATTGCTATGTATAGCCACTTGGATTTGTAATTCATGTGTCTGGAGCAGTGCTTTAATGCTAACCATATTATAAGCCTGTATCCTTATGCTGGTGTGACTGTGTTACAAAGGAGACTATTTGCAAGAGAAACTTAAGGTCACTGAACCTATGGACCTTTAATATTTGTTTCAAATAATTATTTTGAAATTGGAAATCTCTCTGAGTTATTCATATTTTATTCTTCATCAGTAACCATTTCAGATCACACATAGTCAGGAGTCTGTGGAAAAGAATGAAAGAGTGTCTTGGAAGTGATACAGCTTCTAACTAAGTGGCAGGCTTATTGCAGTGCATGCATCATCTTCTGAAACATAGCTCTGTTGTTATAATCTCTGTTTTAATAATTCTAACTTCCCTCTTCCTGTAAGAAATATAGCAATGAGCCTTCAATGCACAACAGAGATTCTTGTGCTACTGCCGTTCCTTGAAGTTTCTTTGAACCATCTCTGAATAGATTCTCAATGTACAAATGCTTCCCAGCCAAAAAATTCAGTTGGGGTTTCAGTTTCATAATCTGTCTCTCTTTCCTCAACTGTTATCACTCTTAGTTAGGAGTAGTACTGTTTTCTTAAAGTAAGAGTATAGAAAGGGTGTTCAGCTTGCTGCTGCTGTCCTAGTACTGCAGCATTGGTGCTTGGTACTCTTGGATGGCACAGCAGACTGAGTGGGTACAGGTCCTCTTTGCAATACATGCTTAGATATAATTAACAACACATGGCCCAACATGCAGTAGTGCTGATTCCTGGAGAATCAGGAAAAGTTAGCGGTACCTGCTCATTGCTTACCTTTCGCCATGACATGTTTTTCTCTTCATTGTATACTATCACTACACTGTCTTTTACACAATACTATTGAAAATGAATACATTCATTATGAAAATCTTTATCCTCCACTAAAGCAATAGATGTACACATGCACAGATACAGTATGGTAGAATTATCAAAAGACCCTGACAACAAATCTGCCAGTCTTCTCATCCCAAAAATATATAACATGCACTTGACTGAGATGGAAAAGGCAAGATACGTGACAGCCCAGACATGCAGAAACACAAGTATCTGTTTTAAAAGTAAGCACATGTATAAGCCTTAACACTATCAAGGACCTGGTACATTTTTCTGCAATTTCTCAAAAACAGTCATTTTATGCCTGCTTTTTTTGTTTGTTTGTTTGTTTGTTTGCTACTATAAATTTCTTGATTCTGTCTTCTGGTATGTGATTGTACAAAGGCCAGAAAACTGAGAGGAAGCATGTTATTAAAGCTTACTTATTTTATAGGAAAGAGTTGAGTCTGGATTGTAACACAATTATTGCATAGCTGTCCTTCAGCTCCTAAATGCAAAGAGGATGCAATATTCAGTGCTAGTTAAAGTTGAAAATATCAAAGAAAAATGATAATAATTAAATTTTGAAGACTTCCGGAGAATACATTCTGAAATACAAAGAATCTCTTATGAGTTCTGCTGATGAGAAAGGAAAGTTCATAGACTTAGAATCATTTTTATTGCAAAAAGGGTTGTAGAAAGCATGGTGATCTGTAAACCTACAACGGTTTGTAGGTTTTTTCTACAAAAACCTGTGAAGGGTGAGGTAGTGAAAAAAGATATATTCACTGAAGAATAACCACTTTATATTAGGTAGTACACAATGATGTACATTTGCTAGACCTGCACTTACATTTTGAGACATACAAATACTGACTTGCATAAATAAATAATAATAATAAAAAAGCAATCTTAGACACTGCATTTTCCATGACCTTTGCTTTATGTTAACTTTATGTTAATTACCAGTCTCTTTGGATAGCTAGCCATATGCAGTCTCTCTCTGTGAATCACAGAATCACACTATTCTTGAGTCTGTAGTACCGGACGTTGGATAAGTTGTCCCCAGTTCCTAAGATTACTAAAATTCAAAACATTGTTGCTAAAAATTAATGAGCCTCATCTGAAGCACCATTGTTTCCTTTCATGCAATATGGATCTAGGCAAAAGATAAAAGTCGCAGAAGCTTTTATGCATTAAAACCAGAGCCAGTTGGCTGCCTTGGTTGGGGTGACCAAATGCCAGCAAACCCAAAATCTTCATTTTCTTTGAAGACCTC
Source organism: Anas platyrhynchos (assembly GCF_047663525.1). Taxonomy (NCBI): domain Eukaryota; kingdom Metazoa; phylum Chordata; class Aves; order Anseriformes; family Anatidae; genus Anas; species Anas platyrhynchos. The sequence continues at coordinate 17,645,656 of NC_092593.1, read as the reverse complement.
ATGCTGAAAGAGAGGCTGTTGTTGAGATAAAGATACTCACTCTTTGCAAGCATTTTCATTTACTTCTTTTTGGACACTCAAGAGAACAGAAAATTTAAGCAATAAAATATGTCTGTCTCTTTGAGATCAGAAAAGCTCAGATCTGAACGTGATAAAACTGAAGCATTGAAGGCAGTTATGAAACTGTGGAGATGTTTGACCCTCTGAAATACTGACTGCACTGCAAACTGCATTAGGCATCTCTTGTTGCAGAGAGTGATGTGCAATGCCTTCGTATTGGATGAGCTCTATGCTGCTCATAAGGTTGAGTTCTGCAAAGTATTTGGTGAGGCTCTCGCCTGTAGACCTGGATGGGTAACTCTAATTAACTCACAAACCAGCATTTCACAATATGCCTTCTCAGCCGTTTTTGCTGAATACAGGTGCTTAGAGATGCAAAAACTGGCCACCACAGAAAGAGATTTCTTTATCAGGAAGAACTGTGTCACTAGAGAGGAGTGAAAGAAACAAGTTGTATACTGTTGTATGCGTGTGTTAACTATAGTTACCTCTGTAAATAGAGCTGTACTTTTTCTGCAACAGGAATTTATTCTAATACTTTTATACTTTTCCTTCCTTAGCAGTATAATAACTACTGTGCCATATATATAGAAATTACTCCCAAGAATGTAACAAGCAGGATTCACACATTTAAATGAATTCAAAAAAAAAAAAAAAAGGAAAAAACCTGAACTGTTTCCAAATTCTTCTATCCAAGCATCACTTAAGAAACTGTTTGTTCAGTTCAGTTTCATCTCTGCAGCTGCCAAACCACTTCAGTTCTGCCAGCTCTGCTCTCTGATTGCAAAATAAAGGGTGGTCACTTCACAGTGTATGCAAGAAATATTATAATTTTGTGAAAATTATGACATTTAAGAAATTCTTTCAATAGTAAATTGCAAGGCTATCCTGGTACGTGTCTATTTAGCAAAAAAGTGAATGTTTTATATTCATTTCTCCATGCCTTCCTATAACATTAGTGAATTTAGTATCCGAGGTTTGCATTTTTCTAGGGCTGATGCACTTCACTGCAGCTTACATTCATAAATATTTTTGTAGTATAATAGCCTGTCAAAACAAATCTGTTTTCCTCATTTGTGTGTGTGCAGAAGGGTGTCCTTACTGCTTTTTGTCCATCTCTAAAGATAACAATAGTAATTGCACAATGGAGCAAAGATTTTATTTTTGTTAATATCTCCAGTGCCTCCTTCCTCCCTGAAAATCAGAGGAGGTGTGAACAAATCAAGCAAATAGCCCCTTATTATATGAAAAATGTTCCTACGTAAATGCATTAATCATTTTCATATCTTATCTCTGATGATCAGAGCCTCCTGTGTACATGCTGTGTGTAGAAACGCAAAGACAGCACAAATGAAACTGCTACCTGTTTTACGAGGATGAAACGCAAACGATTCCACTACCGCGACACTTTTTCACATGCACTCTGTGAATTCTCAGAAAAATAATCTCAACAGCTCACTAGCTTAAGTGAAAGGTCCTCACTTGATGTAAAGTAAAATATATAAATATTTCCTATTGCTTTAATCTCAAATATCACTTAAAGCAAAACAAAGAGGGAAAAAACAGTACGCTCCGTATTCGTGATCTTGCTTAACTTCCGAGCAGTTTTCTTCCTAGGAAAGTAATTTTTCTCAGCTGAAGTAGCAATTAAAGTGTGCTTAGAAATAAAGAAGGATGAGAGTATTTATATATATATATGTTTTTTAATTTGAGAAAAATAATTGTGTAAATTGTGACAGAGAAAATCTATTAGAAATAACAAAATACCATGATGTCAATTTCTGCAATACAGGAGCAAAATGGAAGGAAATTTTTGTGATTTTTTTTTAAACAAAACAAATGTAGAAATGGCAACTTTTACAGCATTCTGCTTTCCCTGCAACTAGCACTTGATATTGCTCTGAGGAGTGTTTATATCAAACCAAGTTCTGTGGTTTTTCCGTGCTGACCTATACTTTGCTTGATGGGAAATCTCATTCCGTTTGGAGCCTCGTTATGCAGTGAGGAGTCATTAGAGGGCTGCTTTTTGTTCATTTTGAATTATCACCACAAAGTGTTAAAACTGACAGTAAGGCAATACCAAATTGCACACATTTTCTTAATAACGTGTATTGCTATTTACATTAATTGTGTCTGAGTTTAATATGAGTAAAAATTATAGAAATAGGTATTGCACTTTTTCACTAAAATATTTTTGAGAGGGACAGTCGGTTTATTTTTCTTTATATTAGCCCCATAACTAGTACTTGATGTAAGTAAAGAGAAATAGAAGCAATTCTAGCATGCCTCTTACACAGGACATTATGTAAGCATTAGCATTTGTTCATCAAATACCATTTTCCTGTATCCTTGTGCAGACCCACTGGACTGAACGTACGCACAGGGATATGTCCTCTTTCAAATCTCTAGCCCAGAGAAATACATCCTTTTACAATACAGCTTCATGCCAATCGCCACTTCAGTAAACACTGCCACATCACGATGACTGCTCTCCAGGAATTAGCAATGAGTTTGTTTATAATCAAGTTTATCAATATTTATAAAGTACTGTACTTAAGGGGATAATATATTGATAAAATACAGTTCTAAAATGCATTACATTTCCACATTATATTTAATGGCTAAAAATACATGTAGTGGGTGTGGAGTAATAGGGGCCATACCCCGCCCCCACAAACAGTTTCTTTATCACCCCATCTGCTACCCCAAATGCTAACTCTCAGGAACACCACTGCTTTGCAGCATGTTTTATTATTCAAGCTTTGGTGGGAGGAGAGCTGCAGAAAGAAAGTGTTAACTGTAGAGAAAGGGAGGGTCAAACCAAGACCCAGAATAAGCTGTATTGCTCCACTAATGCCAGGACAGTGGCACAAACTTCTGCTGGACCTGAACTGGCTACTAAATGCCATTAGATTATATTAAAACCTGCTAGGAAAAAAAAAAAAAAAAAGAGAAAAAAAAAGAAAAAAAAAAAGGAACAGTGAGAAGGAGGTCTAAACACATTTGTCAAAGAATTAATAAAGAGGCTAAAGGTATTTATGTAGGCAGGGAACATATGGAAGAGGAACAAGGCAGACTTTGAGAAGAAATTATTTAGCTTCATTAAAAAAAAAAAAAAAAGATGGGGATAGGGAAAAAATGAAACTTTACACTGTTTTCACATTGCTTTTCTATTTTTCCAAAAGGAAGTCGTAAGCTGGGGCCTGATCCAAAGTGCACAGAAGTCAAGCAAAGATTCATATTGCTTTGGATCGGGTACTTTGGAAATAAAGAAATGCTGCTAGATAAGTATCAAATACTGATGAGTGTTAGTGGGGGTTTAAGAGACAAAGCGTCCAGTTTGAAGCACTTATTGGCGATGTCTACACTATCACCACTTGCCAAAAACATTTCCATCATTGTGCAATGGTTGAGCTTTATAACTGGCTTCCAGCATTTTAATCTAACCCAGCTCAGAGCAGGTGAGGAGGTGGCTGAATGTAACTCATCGAGACAATTTTGGGGATGACAACATTTTTCATAAATGTAAGTCAAATTCAGTAAGAAATTTAATTTGAAAAACAAAACAAAACAACAATAACAACAACAAAACAGTGGGGGGAAAATGAAAAAGGGAAATTGGGAAAATCAAAGCATTTCATTTTGATATATTCAACATTTTAAAAATTATTTTTGATATTCATGTTTTTCTTTTAAAATTGTTCTGTTTTTAATAAAAATACTCAATATGGAAGAATACTGAGAAGGAGCAAAGTGTTTCATTTTAGGACAATTGAAATTGTTTAGGACAACACAAAATTAATTATTTCTCTGATTCATCTGTCAATCTGAAAATTCTGCTATTCATACAGCTCTCAGATAGGTAACACAATTTTAACCAAAATTACTAGCCATTATTCTGGCCCTCATTGGCACGTCACTATTAGAAAGCAAAGCTGACCATGTGAATTAGGTTTTCTTTCAGAAAATCTCATTTATTTACAGTGAGTACATAGAGATCTTCCCCGAGCTCAGTCAGAACAAACAAGATGCAATTTTCATATTCCTACATGCATGTGGTACTTCCTGAAAAGATATTCTATTTCTTCATTGCTGGTTTGTCATTGTAGTTTTATTTGTCTGTTTTTTTCTTGGCTGCTTTCTTCTGTCTTTAGGTGTTACGTAGTTGTATGTTGGAGTTTATGTTTATAGATTAGACTGGCCTTTAGGCTAAAATGTACAGCATGCACCAACATACCCAAGGGTCATTATGTTCAGTGAAAATAAACTGTTGTTCCTGACCCTACAGTAATTTTTTGACAAGCTGGGACAGTGAGGGAAGCAGGCATCAGACCAGAAGATGTATTAGTAACTTTCCCATATGCAGTTCTTCTATCCTATAAAGACCCTGGTGAGACCTCAGATTCAGAGTCACTCCCAGGTGGTGAATATATATGCCTCAGGACCTTTTAGGTGGTTGTTGTTGTTGTTGTTATTGTTATTATTATATTTTATCATTTGCATTTGATAATCAAATCCTAGTATAACAAAGTCAGTTTTTAGTTTTCCAATCCAAAAGATTCTGTGCAGTATACTGAGAAGTGATCCTTTATGAGGTACTATAAAAAGCCAAATTCTGTTTTATCTATGTGGCCTTTCCTTGAGAAAATGTATGCTCTCTTGCTGGTTGAAATGTGTTAGCTGACACTCTTCTTCACCAGAAATGGCTCTGGACTGAGTCATGATCAAGGATGGGATGTCCTATATTGGGATGGCTGCAGTAGTTTTCTGCCCACACTGCAGAACAGTTCAGACACTGATGTAGCAGCTACAGAATTGCAAATAAGAGCTTGGCATTTGTGTAATAAACTTTAGCAGTTCAGCTACTGCTTTCCGAGAAGCAGAGCCAGCCCTGTATTCAGGACAGGAATCTCTAGAGAAGCAAGAAAATGAGGGATGTGAAACACTGTAACTTCCTCAACATAAGTCATTCCTGCTTGTGAATCAGATCTCCATGCTGTCTTGACTGCTGTGGTATGTGTCCTGCAGGACACTTTGGAATGAAAGATAGTACAGTGATGCAGAATGCAAGATATTCTACTAGTATACAGATGAAGTGGAGTTGGGAGAAACAGCTATTTGGTAATTTTCAGACAATGACATTGCACATGGCTAGTCTGAGATGCAGAGCCTATTATTCCAATGGATTAGAGATTCAACACAATAATGAAAACCAAGAGCACTTAGAGTTTCAAAATTAAAGAAAATAGTAGCACATTGTCTCAGGGAACATGTGTGCAGTATTATGATTTTGCAGAAAAAGGAATTAATTGTACCAGATGCAGTCAATTTAATGTATGGTACAAATCTAGCTTTGCAAAATGTCAGCATCATGCAGCAAAGGCTTATAACTGGAGACAATGGCTAGAAAGAACTAAAACCTCACTAGTTACCTGGAATACTTAAGCATGACATTCCCAACTCAGTAGGGAAGGACTGAGGCTCACAAATTGTCTGCTATCTAATTGTCTCTTGGCTCAGTTTGGGAAATGCAAATAGAACTAGACTGCAAAAATTGGTTCAAGAAGCCCTAACAGGATATCAAGCACTAGGCAGTATACAGCAGATGGTAAAAGATTTTTAAAAAGCAATCTTCTTGAAGTTCACAATAGTCTAGGGAGTTAGAAAATGGCAGGTGGAGCAGGAACTGTAACAGGTTATGAATTGTCAATAATTTCCTTTTCAGTGGCAATGAAACTGCTCTTGAAATCACCAAAAGGTGATAGAGATACACTGTAATTGGAAGACACACACCTCAAGTGAGAACTGACACAAAGATGTAACAACTACAAGAACTGCAGAGGAAGAATGCAATCTTCTGAATTAGCATTTATGAGCTAATAAGGAATTACTGTCGGTCCAGAAAATCTTGGACCTAGAAACATTTAAAAGTTAAACAAAAGAAATGCAAGCTACAAACCAAGCCAATTAAACAGCCTAAATGCACAGGAACATATTCAGTAGCACAGCATAATTATCAAAATCATCAGTGTCCTTCATTACTACATGAAGGACTTAAAAATTATGCCCTCAGGTACTTGAAGTTTACAATTGAAACAGCTAATGCAGCCTAGAAAACAAAACAAAGCAAAGCAAAACAAAACAAAACAAAAGTAAACAACAAAAAAAAAACAATCACTGTATATGACAGGAGGCTACATTTGAGGAGTACAGAGTGATGCAGAGGACATGCACATATACACAAACAGTTCTAGGGTTTTATCTGCACTAGGTACAGATTTTATTTACCAGCTACTTCTGCTCATGACTCTGCTCCCCAATAAAATACTAAGTCAATTGGGGGCATGATGCTTACCAATACACCAGTTGTAAAAATAAACAATTCCTGACAACAAATAATAACTGTTAATATGTAGTTGAATTGGCTATTTTCTGGCCCCTTACCCTCTCACTGTGGTAGGCAACTGTCTACTTCCCCTATGCTACAAGTCAGCCATTCTGCCTTTGGTAGAACAAACATACTGGTAGCAGAAAGTAAAAAAGAAAGTAAAATTACTGTTGTCAAGCAGATACAGAGTGAGTGGAAGATGTTGTACAGTTTCAAGGAAATGGAAAAGAAAATTAGAATGTAATTATCCTGGTTAGTCTGCATTTAGATAGCCTAAAACAATAGCACCAAAGCCAGATGTGAATTTTCCCATTCATCTTAATGGAGCATTAACTGCAAAACATAATTATGACAACTTTAATGCTAATAGTGTTAACTGTTCCATTTCTGAATAATATACCAGATATATCCATTACAGCACCACTTCGTTACTGTTGAGCTTACTTGATATGTACTAATGTTTCATTCATCTTAAGTGATTACTTAGAAAAATACTGCTGGAGCCCACAAAATGTCTAAAACCAGAAAGGCAGAAAGGACAATTCAGAGTAAAACATAAAATTGTTGCTTTCAGATCTCATTTCTAAACTTTTAGCTAAACAGCTCCTTGATCCCCAGTGTTTGCTTGTCATAATATTGTTTTTCAACTGCAGAGAAGTCTGATAGCTTCCAACTTCCCTTCCCCCTCTCTGTTCTTATACAGAGTTCTTTAAATGTTTATGTCAAAGTGTACCCATTAGAAGTCAGCTCGAGACTTTCAAAAAATTTGGATAGACTGGTTGGGTCACTGATAAGGAAGAATGTCACATAGCTATAGAGCTATAGCCTAAAGAGAAAAGTGTTAAGAGACATTCTCAGAAATCTGAGACTAACTTCGTGGGGTATTAGCTTGCAAGAAAGGGTATGTTTGGAACAGCTTCACAGTGAGAAACTAACAGATGAGTTCAATTCTCTGCCTTGGTCTCCTATCAGTGTAACAATGATAATTTATTTAAACAGTCTTGCCACTCAATTAGCTCATGAACTGGAGGTAGACAACCTATCTAATTCCTACTCCTTATTCTAGAGTTAGCCATTTGGCTCACCCTTGGCAGGTGGTCGAGTCCAAAGACATACGGTACTTTCAACTTTTGTTTAAAATGTCTGATAATTTGAACTGAATTACCAGGTAAACCAAGTCAAAAGAACCCATCCTACAACAGCCTCACCATGGCAGGTAAAGGAGAGAATAAGCAATGGTTATCCTGAGCACCAGAAGAAATCCCACTTCTGATTTCTTGTTGATAACCCAACTCATAGAGAAAGAGATGATACTCTGTGGGAAGCAAGGTCTACCCTGCTCAAATGAATTGGTAGGAAGGAGGAGACAGGCCACATTAGTGGAGGAAAGCCTTAGGTGATTCCTTTTTAGGTCAGTAATTTTCTGTCCTTTCCGTAGAGTAGTGACTTTGTTATAGACCACTTATGTGTGTGTGTGTATGTGTGTGTGTATTTGTATATACATGTATATATGTATTTATACACACACATGTATAAGTACAAGTAAATGTGTATTTCTTGGAGATTCCTCGACTCCCTAAAGACTGCAAAAGAAAACCAAGGTGCTTGAATTTAGTGGGCGGCAAGTGGGTTAGAAATAGGACAGTTTATCAAATTATGGTGGTCCCATCCCACAGACTGTTGTCCTTTCTTTGCAAGCTGTATAAATTCAGCCTTCAGCTACATTTCCAACTTCAATTCCTTGTCACATTTCTCATTCCTGTCTCTCTGCTCAGCCAATGGCAGCAGTGCCAATCCCCCAGTTGTTAAATCTATCCGAAAGCGTCCCCCCTCCTACTTTATATCACCCTAAAAGTGATTTTTGCAGCCTCTCCTCCAGAAAGAGTGAATTTGAACACAAAGACAGAATATTTGAGCCAAAGAGAGAAGTAAAAAGAGAATCCTTCAAGCCTTTTCTTTAACTCGTGTTATCCTATGCACATTACAGGAAGGAGAATGTCCCTTTAAATAGTTTGGGAGCCCTCTAGTGATTCTTGCTGTCTTTCACTGAAGAAGCAATGAGATCCTCCCCCATCCCAGTGGAGGTAGGTGGAGGGGCCTTTGTACAGAGCTAGCTAATGAACCAAGTATTACCATCCCATGATGCCGGTGTTTCACAAATCCTTAATGTGACACAGAGAACCAGAATAACGTGCTTTCCTTCCTTCAGTCACCTTTTCCCATGTATTCATCATTTAAGTTTCTGTTCTGCAAAGTTTCAGGCTCTGGGAGATCAGAAATTTAAATCAGGGTAGCACTTTGGCTTGGTTTGCAAAGAACGTTCAGGGCAGAACCCCAAGTACGTGTGTGCTTGCGTGTGCCACAAACCCTTCCTTCCCACTTCTCAAGAATTAGAGCATAAATCCTGAGCCTTTAGAATATGGTGAGATCTGAACCTTTTGCTGTTCTACCACTGCAAGCCGTAAGCTCTTATAAAATATATTTTTAGGAGTCCTATTGAATCGCACAGTATGTAGCATAATGTAATCAATACAAGAAGCTGCATATAAATAATCTGTTTGGATTCTCACACATTTTAAGATGAGAGAGGGCACCATTCCCAGCAGTACTCCCCCCCCTCCCTCAGAGTTCACACCTTTTATGGGGGAAAATGATTGTAAAGTATTCATTTAAGCCAATAACCAAAGCTTATGTTATTCATTTCTCGGCGATATACATAGTGCTCTTTTTGTATACTATTAACTGTGGACATATGTTTTTCATTTGACTATGTTACTTACACACACAATTCTTTTAAAAAATATGTAAAATATAACAGCTGCTGTAAAAAAAATATTTTTAGATCTCTGAAGAGCCTAACGAGCTGCAGTGCACAACAAAAATGGTTCGGTCTTTGTAACATGCCCATAGTAAAATATCACGGCACTGTTTCACCCTGTTGGTCATCTCCCTGGAAGGGAGTGAATTGACAGAGTTATGACAGGACAAAGTGCTTCTGGGGAGTTTATTTCCTAGCTGTAACAGCAAGGTCTTGATCATTCACTGCATCAAAGAAATGATACAAACAATGGATCAGCCAACTTTTAAAACAGCAGTATAAAAGCAATTGTAAAGGCACCAACTGTATCATCTGAGGTCTGCTTTGACATTGCTGTTTTCTGATGGCAAAAATATACCTATTTCCTGCCAGTATAAGTGAGAGATTAAGGGGTAAATATAGAAAACCTAAAGTTTGCTTTGGATGAGAAGTTTTTTCTTTATGAATTATTGAATAAATCAAATATCCTTGGTTCTCATCCCAACAGAGTGTGATGATTGCTAGCTTGAAAAAATGTAGCAAGAGCAAACGTTGGCAAGAGTGAAGCATTATAATGTGCTGTCTACAGAGATTCAGAGATAAGAAGGATTGTCAGTTACAGTAAATGCTATCAATGTTGGTAGAAGATATTTAAACTGTAATTCTACCTAGATTAAGGTACTTAAAAACAGTGTTCATGGCTCGGAAGCAACCTCTGTGAGCCTCTTATAAGGAAAGAATTCCACCACTGGGTAATACATAGATGCAGATTCTTCCATTGCAACATTTTTGGCTGCTACTGTGTGAGGGAATGGCAAGCATGGAAAACTGCCAAAACTGAATGTCTTCTTCCTTCTCTTCCAGTTGATAAGACAGGAGAACTGAAATGCTTTTTTGAAATCAGTTATGTGGTATCTGGAAAGTAGGATGAGAAAACAAAATCTTTTTGAAGATCCCCGTCATACAGTGGTAGAGAACATACAGGGGAGGATCCTGCTCTCAGAGGAGCTCTGACATTCCCTGCAGCAGCTGCAGCACCATGCTGCAGATTTTATGCTGCCCTTTGATGGGGAGGCACAGACTTTACTTACACCAGGTCTTGCTCTGCCAGATTCTCCTAAAGTACTTTGCATCATCCAAGTTAAATGCCTAGGAAGGGCTTCTCTCTCTCTCTCTTTTATATTTTATTTTATTTTATTTTATTTTATTTTATTTTATTTTATTTTATTTTATTTTATTTTATTTTATTTTATTTTATTTTATTTTATTTTATTTTATTTTATTGTTTCCCCCAAACTTTTATTTCATTTAGTCTTGATATTTCCAGAGAGTTAAGCCCAATGTATTCAGAAGTGTCCAGGGCATTCAAAACTGTAGGCAGGGTTCTTGCAGCATTTCTATTTAGCTTGATTGTCCAGGCTGCACGAAGCCATGCAGACAGCATCCTTAATAAAGTCCAGCCAGCCTTCTTTTGTCACAGGAAGCTGCATTAGGGATCCCCAGCTGGCTTTCCATTGATTTTCAAAGTGCTTGTTTTACAGCAACAATTTTATAGCATTAACTTTAAAACTGCTGAAATTTAGCTTATTCAGAAGCTTCTGCTTAGTTTGATGTGGATGTCAGACTTTGCACAGATCAGTTAATTTGACATCTGAATCCTCCTCCCATAGACTGATTCCGATGTTGGCTAGGAAGTGGTGTAATCAATCACTGCCAATATTTAGAATGGCAATATGTCTAGGGAATTTTGGTTTTACTTGGAACCTGAAGGCCTGTGATCATATTAGGTATATTTATTTAAGAAGAATGGGTTTTGCACTTTTCACACCAGCAGCCTTTACGATTTAACTCAAAATAGTCTTTGAAGCCACCAGGAAAATAATTATGTTCTTTGGTGTTTGAGAACTGATATGTTGCAGGTCTTCACAAACATTCTTTCTTATTTTATCTGTGTTTACATAGTATTTAGTCAGTAATGATGGCAGCATAGCATTTCTTGTAAAGTAGCAATCTTACTGTTTAGTCATTTTTGCCATTGTGCAATCTAGTTTTTTGATCATAGGAGATCTAACAAACCACTGTCAGTTTCTCCATTATTTTCTTAGTAATCACAGGCCTCCAGCAGAGATAGCTACACAAGATTTCTTAAATTTGTTTTCCTCTAAAGAAAAACTCTGTTTAGTGTTATTACGTGATTTTTGAATCTGGTCTGTGCATTGTCAGCCAGAGCGGTACTTCATGCTGGATGATTAAAGAGAGGTCGGGAAATATTTGCATGATCCTGCTATGTCCATTTAAATTTAAAGGATCTGATATAAAGAGGAGGAATGTTCATCAGGGAGTGTCTCTGCTGTGTAATTAAGTGCAGTACACATAGCCCTGAACTGGTGCTGACCCGTTTACTAACTGCCCAAGACACATTAGCAGGATTTTGCCCTTCAGGAAACACTCAGACTCCCAGTAGCAAGTCCTGGCTCCAGCTGAGTGCCGCGGTGATGCAGACATACTGCGGGAGCTGGATTTGCTGTGCTCTGCTGTGTGGGAGTCACTGAACTCTGGTACTGCTGCCAGCCAGCAGGAAGTCATCTGTGATCCTGAGGTTTTTTTGTGAGCTTATTTTGCAACTGTAGCTTCAATTGAATTCATACCTGCAGCTTTGCTGGTTTTTTGTTGTCTGAGAAATTTGAAAGAATGGCAGATTAACTTAATTTCAAGGCCAAGCACATGTGCTATAGCAGTAACACTCATCCAGATTCAGTCATAAGATGGAGACAAAGAACATGAGGTAAAGTTTGCTGTTGTGGTTGGCCCATGGAATCTGATAAACCTCCTCCAGTGATCTAGTGTGCATACTTCAACTGCATGGCAAACTTCATGCACTAAGTTAGAACTGGATCTAACTTGCCCTCAAGCTTACCCACCTGCCTGTGGGTACCTATTTGCAACAGCAGCTCTTTGGAAGAGAGAGCATAAAGGTAACAGCGTGGTCAGGCATCAGTCTCCCATCTGAAGATTGCAGCTGATGCCTGAACTGAGGAACTAATACAGTTACACTGTGCTTCAAAGGATAACACTGAACAGTTTGATTTTTAAAATGATGAAGCAATGTCTGGTTGTTGTTGTTTTTTGTTTGTTTGGGGGGAAACCAAATTGTCTTTAAATTTTAAGTGACTTTTGGATGTGCATAAGGAAAGCAGGAAAGTGAGAGAGAAATAATACTTGCACTCCTGAGAGATACCTCAGCTCTTCCATCTCATATATAAAACACCCATTGCAATTTATATTTTTTTGCTAGAATGAAGCAAGACAAAGGAATTCAGGGTGAACTGCTTCTGGCAAGTAAAAATGTTTCATTCTCAGCACAACAGTGAGGACACAGGGCAAGTGTGACAAGTGGGTCAGGCTTTGAGGGTCAGGAGCAGAGCAACAAAGCCTATTTTGGGGTCACCTGGAATTGCCTATGGGGCTGGGGTGCTGCCAGGGAGGTGTGTGCTTGTAGAGCCTTCAGTAAGCATCCCCTGGCCTAAGCATCTGCAGAGAAAGTCTCCCAGAATGTTAGAAACCCCATGTGGCACACTGTGCTTTATAGCAAGGTTGCTGATTTTATTGTATTTCACTCATCTCAAAGTAATTTAGGTTTGCTTGGACACGGTGCATTTTTCTAGGGAAGAGGAAAGAAAAATGAAGTTTAGCTCATTATCAAAATAAGCAGAAAAACTAAGTTGTCAAGAAAACATGATCATTTTTGAAATATTTTCATTTTTGAAGTCACTTTCATATGAAATTGTACTAAGGAGTGTTGCTTATTGCTCAGTTTTTCTACGTCAGCTGCACATATTCAGGAACTGACACTTCAGCTTTTGACTTGACACAATTCAGCAGAACACTTGGCTGCAGACCTGTGCTGCAGGTCGGCTAGGATGCTGTAAGTGTACTTAGGTAAAGGTGCAGAGTTCTGCCGGGTCCCATGGCAAGAGCATTTATCTCAAGGAGGGAGGCTGAGTGCCACAACCACTCAGCAGACCTACCTGCACGGTGACTGCCAATCTGAGTGTTATTTAGGGAAGCTGAGGAGGCTGCAAACAAGCTAGTAGTTTTGAACCATAGTAAGGAACCAGAAAAAGTCTTGCTCAGGGAGAAGTTGAGAAGCACTGCATGAACATGCTTGAAATCTGTATTGTATTTATATTGCCGAACACATCTTCAGCTTTTAGAAATGAAGATTTTATCTTCTGTTTTGCTAGTTAAAGGAAACCAAGGCAGGGGGACAAAGTTCTGTTTCCAAAATATCACGATGGGAAAAACTGGAACAGTTCCTTAGCTGCCAGCTATAATAAAAATTGCACTACCAGAAAATTGTTCTGTTCCCTCAGACTAACTCTACTGAAAAAGATCAAAATGGGAGTCAAGCTCCATACATGAATCTGCCAGGTTGAAGTGAAAAAGGAAGACAGAACAGTGCTAGAAGGTGCAAACATTCCTGTGGCAAAATGTGCACCAAAGTGTGGAGCCTTTGCTATGCTAATCCTCTGGCTTTCCAATATAGATAGTGAGAAGAGACAAGCTCCTCAAGAATCAGAGAAAGAGCTTAACTTCTAAGGGAGGTTTTTCATTCTCCAGTGATTACAAAGAAGCCCAGGGAGATCTGACTAGCAATGCTGAAGTTTGGTTCTTTGTAGTTCAAGTGAACGATTTTATACTTTCCCGTTTCCATAACATCCCTTCTTTCTTTTCCTCTGATATCTGGCACATATCTTATAAAAGAGCTTATGAACTGCCTACTGGATCTCCTTAGAAGGTAAACCCATGGAAGTTCATGAATCTTATCTTTTCATCTACCTTTTAAAACCTCAGAAATTTATGGTAGTACTGGAATCTTCATCTTTGAATGGATAACGCTAAGAAGAATAGATTTCTGTTAATTTGCATGGTTCATTGTAAGGTAAGGTCCTGATACATAAATGAGATTTGGAGACTCTTAGTGTCAAAAATAATAAATTTTGTCCCTCTGTATGTGTAATGTTGAGCAGTGAACTATTGTATGGGGCTTCATATTTGATAGTTCAGTTATTTAATAGGGCATTCTTCAGACTACCAAGGATTCTCAGAGATCTAGGCAAGCACCTGTATATCACACAGCATTAAAAACCCTATTCTACCAAGTAAAAATACAGCACTGGAAAAGCAAAATAAAATTAGCTCTTCAAAGTATGAGAACCTTTTAGTACCACTTCACAATGACTGTTTCTCATCCAGATGACTGTTTCCATCTCTAGCTTCCCTGTATATTGCTTTTAGACTTATTACATGGTATCACCATCTGTGATAGTCACCTTTTGGATACAATTCTAGATCTGCATATTTTAAGATATTAATTTGTAGCTGAAATGCCTGAGAATCTCAGAGACACCAACATTCTGTCTGGTTTTGTGCCATATCAGCATACATCAAGAAGACAGACCCTGCCCCCAAAAGCCAAAAGTTCAGATCAGGAGAGAGAAAAAGGAACAAATGGGGAGTAGAAGGAAATAATTAGACAATATTAACAGGTAAGGTAGCTGTCAACTTACTACTGTTAATCTATTTATAGGCATCAAGACAAAGGAAAACTAAAAGGAGGTATGTGAAGCTAGGGAGGTGATTTTATCAGTAAATAACCATCTAACGTTAAATTAGAACTTCACTCTGGTGGTTATGGCTCTCATTTCTACAAGTAAGCAGGAACATTATCCCTGCCACTACTTCATTTTCTGCATAAAGCACATTGCTATTTCACAACTGATATGTGAAAATGAAAGCAATGGAAATTCAATCCAAGGCATTGATCTGTATTTTTTGTCTCTTGTCTTGGTCTCTTCTGAAAAAAATCAGTAATGGTTGAGTAGCAAAGTTTTCTTCAGACTTTTTGTTTCTGAAACAGCTTTTTTTGGTTGATGCAAATGTTAGGAAAAGACCATGCAAGAGGGGCAAGAAAACCTTAAATTAATTCACTTCGATTTTTCAGCAGAGAACATATTGAAATAAGCTATGCATTGCCAGAATTGTGCATATTACCAGACACTGATCTTACAAATATTTTTGGTGATTTTATTCCCTCTCACATATCAGCTACATTAGGATTCAACAAGTACATTTTGGAGTTGTTTAGCCATTTTCTGCTAATAAAGTCATTCTTTATATGAAGCTGATTTTGTTTCATTCTTGAATAAAGATAAATTGTTCTAGGATTAATTTTATGGATCACATTTAATTTTTTTCCTCAAATATTTTTACATCGTTTTAGGTTGACCTTTGTGGTAGGTTGATGTCAAATGCAAGCAAGACTATCAAGCTCTTCAGGTTCTGCTTAAGACAGAGATATGGACCTAGCACAACTCTGAGCTTGGGCTACTGGACAGGACTTGGCAACACATTGCTGTGCTCATGTGGCCTTTGGATCTGACCTCACTCCTGGTTTGCTCAATGTCTGTGCATATGATGCATTTTCTAGATGATAATGAAGACTATTTCTTTTTCAGTTCTCCTACTCAGTGCTGTTTGTATCATTCTTTCTTTCTTCTTCCATTTTAAAAGAAGCCATTACTGAGAACCGATCCAAGGGTAAGCTCATATATAAGAGCTGTTCAAGACACTTCCAACAAAAACAGTTCAGGACTCTTCCAGTCCTGTCCAGCTGAGTGACTAAAAGGCTTGTTCTCATCTACACTGATTGTCATGAATACCTGAGAACTGTTGAAGGACAGCAAGAGCCAGCAAAATCTCTCTCTCTTTTTTTTTGGTTCTGCCTCCTGCTGGTGGTGGTGGGGGGAAATTAAAACAACAAAAAACCACCAACCAACAAACCAAAAAACAAAACAAAAACAAACAAACAAACAAACACCTCCCCCTCCAACCCTTTGTCATTTTCTGTGCAGGTGTAACCACGCTTTCCAAGCTGCCTTTAGAACCTTGCCCTGTTAAAATAATGTGACATTCCTTATGCAAAAATCAGGCCTTTTTTGAACAACTTCTCATACAGTACTTATTGATTAGTACTAGACCACACCTTAAGGTCTGTGTGATTAATGCCCCTCCACTTTTGTTGTTGTTGTTGTTGTTTTTCCCCAGATCATGATGCACTATAAGCAGTGGTTCAGTTGGTCAGCTGAAAACCAAAACTTGAAAGATTTATAGGCTACATTTAAGCGCAAAGCTTAATCATTTCAACAGGCAGGCATGTCTGATTACTATCTTCCAAACATTCACAGCTCTATCATAAATATATAGATTTTCACATTTTCCTAATAAATGAATGAAAATACTTTTTGGAGAATAAAGTGATATGTTTTTAAGGCATTTGTTTACTTTTTCTGTAAGCTCCTGAGATGGCTAACATACTAGTTGTTAATCACACCATCTGTTCAAGCAGTGTTTGACTAAATGAATCAATTCATACTTTTTCTTCTTAAAGCAGTTTTTTACAGAACAATATGTTTGTGTCTATTACCCCATCATTTGGCAATGTAATATGAGATATTTTAATTTTCCTATTTATTGTGCATGGATTTTCAATCTCCAAATATTTTTTTTTAAATATGCATACAGCACAGAAAAGCTGTGTCTATTGATTTCTGTAGCATTGCAAACAGTGGAAAAATCTGTTCCATTCTGCTGTCAAATTCCAACCATCTGATTATATTTAAATGAGTTATTTCAACATGTTTCATTTGAATGACCGTCAGACAAGCTATTCCTACTTTGTACCGAAGATGGCAGTGATGCACAACTTAGCTGCCGGTGGTTCTCGAAGGGTTTGCTCTGCTTTCGGTTACAAGTTCCAGGAAAGAGCAAATCAGGGGAGGACTGGACTGCAAGTGGGAACGGCAGCCCTTTGTAGTCGGCGTCTTAATTGACTCTGGTGAGCTTGCGCTTACGTAATTGCAATCAAAATTCGGGCTAAATGTAGAAACTGCAGCTGGAAAGAAATATAAATCCACTTGAACTTTACACTAAAATGTAAATGAATCACTTCCTAAGTTTAGAAAGGTTGTAACGAGTTTGTTTTATAATTTTCTTTGTATTTGTGAGTGCTTCCTAGCTTCAGCTGAAACCAAAAATCATTCATATCTGTACATCACGTTTTTTGTCATACTTCTGAATAGTGCCAAATCTTGGTCATTCCTGAAACCTCATGGAAAAGGCTACAAGTTTCAAGTGAACGTGGGTCATTTCTGACCTACAGAAGCTGTGCACTAATATTCTTGGATAAGTTCCTGGCTCTCCATTTACCTTAAATCACTGTTTTGAGGTTCAGCCTAACATAGATTTAGGAGAGGAATACTGGGCTGAACACCAGGAACAATCTGACAGGTAGTTAGTAAAATAGTTTCTGAATAAAATGATGATCAAAGCCATACTGCTAGTATAAACAAAACAAAATGGAAAACAACAACAACAACAACAACAAAAAACTTCCTTCAGTGGGCTGTAAAGAATAATCTTGAAGGTAAATTGACTGGATGACTTCCTATCATTTGACTGTTACCATGGACTCATAAGCATGGTAAATACTACAGTGGAATCAGAATTAACATTTTTTCCTAAATACTATCTCCTATTTACACGATCATTTATGAAAAAGTAAGTGCTTTTCCTCACTGTCCTTTATTAGAGAGCCAACTGTGTCCTCAAAGGCAAATACCCATTGAACCTATCAAAGAAAAAAAAGTTCTGAAATTGTGGCTCATTCATATTCATATTTTTCAACCTGAATCTTATTTGTCTAAATTCATATATAGGCAGGTTAGTTGACCATAAAATGTTTATTAACATTAATATGCATTAAGAATGTTGATGAGTTGATCTTAGTAGAATCTTAATCACCCATTGGTTTGTCTGGATTTATTTACTGATTTTTTTTTTTTTTGGTAGTAACAGAGAAAGCAAGTAAAAGAGCAAATGTGTCTGGGAACAATACCTTAAAATTTTCAGGCTGTAAATTGTAATCAGTGTATTGTGCCAGTGGAACATAGTTGTCTTGCTGGATCTTACATAGAGGAGTCTGTCAGTAATGCATCAAACAGGTGAATATATTATGGAGTAGGTTCATGGCCTTGAACAGGCACTAAATGTGAACTGAAACCCAGTGAAAGGTATGGAATAATACATACATTGTTTTCTCAAGCACACTGGTAAGGTGATAAATTACTGACTTTATAGAAGGTGAAGATTTTGTATTTCTTCTATTTTAATTGCTAACTAACTCAATATCTGCTCAATGTATTGCATGAGTGTGTTGATTCCTCTGAGAAAAAGGATTATTTCTTGGCATCCTGAAGACGAAGTAATTTTTTCACACTGCAAACCTCTTTTCAAATCTAAATATTTAGCATTTAACAAACTTAATCCACTGTGTTCTGACCCACAAGGCTTATTTGACAATGGAGGGGCCCATCCCTTCAACAGCAGCAAAGTACAGCCTCTTGATCAGCCTTGCAGCTTCACTTAGGTGTTGCTCAAGTTTAAGTTTGAAACTTAACCAGCCACTATTCATTCTAGTCCTGCTAGTATTAATATATGGCATTTATTTCATATCATTAATTTCATCTACTGGAGAGATGTCCTTCTCATGTTGGTGTCAATAAAGACGTTTCATGTCTTCACTATTCCTAATGGTTCATCTCTAAACACAGAGAAAGGCAGGGAGGGGGGAAGGAAGGCAAGAAGGAAGGCAGAAAGGCAGAAAAAAGGGAGGAAGGCCATACAGTTTGTAGGCCTCTGGAGGATGAAGCCAGTGACTGGAGTTGTCAGAACGCTACGCGGTTAGTTCACTTGTGCTCTTGGGGGATCAACAATACCTTACCAAGTATCTTGAAATCAGCACAAAAGGCAATATTGGTACTGAGGTTTAGTTTCAAGTTTTACAGCCCAGTGGGAAGTCTTTCCCTGAGTCCTGATCCATCTCCTTCAGAAGCATTGATAAGCTACATCAGAGTATTTTAATGTATGTGATATATTTTATTTATTTGATTATAAAAACCTTGATTTTTGTTTGATTTTTTTCAACAACATTTTCAACATTTTGTGTTCTGTCTGTTTAAGGGGATACAGAAGATTGCTTTTACAGGATACTCTTAAATGTGGGTGTGAGGTAAAATTAGTAATTCAGTTGTCGCTTAAGATCACTGAGAAATCCAGGTAGAGCTATGGCATCAGTGTGAAACTGCTCCTACGCCACTTTATCTGGTTAATTAAAAAGGATATCTAGGGGGTTCATGTCAACTTGAATAATGATGCCTTCTTTCTGTACATATTAGAATTCTCCTTGAAAATCTAGTAAACAACATTGCCATGTTGAGACTGTAGATTTTATTCAGCAGATAGATCAGGTCTGATATTTTAAAAGGGAAAGAATTATTTTTTTTCTTCAAAATAAGAGCAATTCTACTGAGAGAACTACATTTACCTTCTTTACATTAATAATCTGGCAAATTTCACTTCCTTAGCATTCATATCTTATTTGCAATTTTTTTTTCTACTGGGTGGAGTTCTTCCTTACGAATTCAAAATGTTCTTGATCTTTCTGATTAGGCAGCACTTTTACAATTATCTAATTTTGAAAGCATAAAATCTTTCATAATGTAACCTGATCTCCTTATTTCCTTTATATACTATGAGCTGAATTTGTGCCGTCCTTACTCATATGGGTGATCAGTAACGCATATATAAATCCTAGTGACTTCTGTGGGATCATTTTTGTAAGTGCATGTAAGTAGAAAGTAGATAATATATAATATTTTTATATGTAGAAAAAGTAATGTGAGTGGTTTACTCTTTTTGTTGAAGCTCTCCTATGAGTTTGTTACAGATCTTTTCTAAATCCTGAACTATTTTACAATAATGATTAATTTTCATCTCTAAAATTTAAGTTTTTTGAAGATAGACATTTTGAGTCCATTAAATAATTTAAAAGCTTTTAAATATTTTAATCTATTAAAATCAATTATTGAACTGAAAAATGGTTTGTACTAGCCGACAATTCTAATTCTTTTGGTTTTTGTAAATAAAGGCAAAATTAAAGTGAATAATTTTAATTATTAAGTACCAAACAGAGACCTTTGAAAAATTTGAGAACTTTGAATTGTTTAGTATAGCTACAAGTTTATTTGTGTTGGACACTGGCTACTGCCAAGTTAGAAACTAAAATAGAGCTGATTATAAATATAGCAGTATTCCATTCATATTGAATAAAATTGTCATCAGTCTATCTAGGTAATACTTTTCATTACATTTGTTATGAATTTTGTACTGTTACTGTCTGGGAAATGGAGACAAAAGAGAAAATACCACCCAGATGCTCCTAATGAAAGGTAACCAACCAGGAAAGGCATCTTTACATTTCTGATGTTCTCTCTGCATTGAAAACTGCAGTCTATTTCTGTTACTCCATCTCCAACTCTCTAATATTTAAGAGTTCAGAAGTCTGCATAATCTCTATATTGGTACAATAGCATGAGGTGTTAGACCTACCGTTGGAGCAGGAATATGATAGAATGAAATTGAAATTGATCATAATGTTCTCCACAATATTTTATTATTTCAAATTTTAGAATGTTAAAAAATGTGAGCTATTATTATTATTATCCCTGTGTTTAGACATGACTGTCTGTCCCATGTGAAAAATGCAGAAGATTTTGTCAGTAATAGGTTTACTGGTAATTTTTACTCTGGATTTTTGATTAAAAACAAATAAAAACAAACAAACAACAACAACAACAAAAATAGCATTTTGAATCTCCAAACATCAGAAATAAATTTGTAGAAACCACCTTAAATTTCTTGGCAAATTGTTCAACTAAATAAGTACAACAACATTAAAAAAAAATCACTGTAACTATTCATCAATAGTAGAGACAGATTTTTGTGAGTTTTAATATACTAGATCCAAAGAACCATTTGGTATCAGAACCCTTTAGCAGACATTGCACACTGCAAATTGCTCCCAAATCTATTAAGCTTTAAATTTGTGTGCTTATGCTGTTTACTAGCATCATGCTGTTAATTCTTTACATTCCTTCCCTCTAACTTTAACTGGTGCTTATGATAAACTAAAGTTATGTTTATAGTAGATTAGAAGGGAATATGATGAAAGAAAACAAAGGAGAGGATGAGCAAGTCAGGGTGCAAGAAGACTACTTACATGATCAAAATATTTTACCGATTAGAGCTGCATAATGTCTGATTCTTCACTGTTGTTGGATCATACATTGCTCTTCATGGAACCATGTATTTATTTTCTATAGAACATCCTTCGTACATTTGTTTCCCTAATTGCTTTCCTCAATGGTCACGGCATTACTCCGGTGGCTTGACACTCTCCACCTTCCAGCTTTCTCCTATTTTAAGGAAGTTCTTGAAACATTGTGGAGGAAAGTGGATTCAATAAAAGAAAGTGCCAATTACCAGGTAGAGCACCTACAGACATTGTTAATTTCTTAGGGTTATTTTCATAACAAAAGGAAATACAGTGCAGTAATTCCACTTAGAAAGGCAGGCTCACAATCACTGGGCTATGCAGTGAATTTTTGCAGATAGTTGTTTATTCTGGTATAAGTTTGCATGTAAACTTTTCATTTTTCATTCTTCCAGGACTCTGAAAAATCAAATCTTTTATACATTTTATTTAAACATTGTAAAAAATATATTCTATTTGAAATTTAAATTGCTTACATTTCAAAGCAGAGTATAAAAGGAAATAATAATGACAGAAAGATTTGTTTAAAAAATGCTGCAAATGTGTCATGTATTATTCAAGGACAAACATTTCCTTCACACAGCACAGGAATCCAATAAATTGCAGAATACTTTCAGATTATGCAGCAATGGTGTTGCAGTTGTGTTTGAATCTCGTCTCATTTGCAACATTTTCTTTTGCCCCATTAATCTCTTACTTCACTCATTAATGTAGAGATAGTCTTCTGTGGACTTAGCATTGAAAACCAACCAACCAACCAACAAAAACAATAAAAAGCACTATTTTCAGGCCAGTTGGCAGGATTTTCTAAGCACTCAAGTAAAACTTCTGCAGGAAATGCAACAATGAGCCTGGGCCAGAGTAGGGCAGATGCTTTTGATGCTTCTGGACTCCTCCGCTCCAGGGAAGAGTGAACACAAAAGAAACGGAGAAGCAGAGCAAGGAAGGGCATCTGTAAAAGGCATTGCAGTAAGGAGTTGTCATGTTATAGGCCTGCTAACAATGATATCTTAGAAGTGTAAGACATATGACAATGGTGTTATTATTTTTACCAGCAAACCCAGCTTCAGTAGAATTAGAGACACAGTTACGCTAGTGTCACCTGTGGCTGTTGGCCTTTCTTTATCAAATGGACTGTTACTGTAAAATTCAATTCCTCATGCCATTTCAGGCAGTGCTTCAGCATTCACTCTCTTTTCCAATAAAACTCTGGGTAATCTGCTTTTACGTAGAGAATTGAGCGGAGGGACTTACACTTTCCCACATACTGAAAGCTTCTACTGTGGGATTTATGTGGTCAGTAGAAAATGAACACAAAATTCCACTTAGTTGTCATTATGTGTCATTTGAGCAATATCCTATAGTTCTTGATTTAGCTAGGCATTATGATAATTCCTTCCTCAAAGGATAACACAGAAGCATGGAGGGGATCTGCACACAGTGTGTGTGGAGATAAATTACAGGTGACAAAACACTGTATGTTCAGGAGTACAAGATGCACATATTATTTATTTGTTGCTTTTTACTTACTTCAATTGTTATAATAATAACTATTCCCAAATACTTTACACTTCAGGACATACAATCTGAATGAGCTTTAAGAGCATATATTTTTGCTTTTATTCATTTTGAAGCAAAATGTTATGGTGAGCCAGTTTTGTATTATTACATCCTCTCAAGGGACTTAAGTAAAAAAAAAGTCTGTGAAACATTGCAGTAAATCACCTGTGAATGAGACCACTCACAGTACATAAACCTAACTGTGTTCATAAGTCTTTTCTGGGTCAGGGCCGAAGAATGCATTCACTTGCCAGTACTGCCTTAAAGACAACTTGACAAACAAAAGAATCAAGCACAACAAGAAAAGCATCATTCTTGTGAAGACACTTGACATTCCCTGAAGCATCCACACCCAAAAAATCAGTCCACACCTGAGAAGCAGACTAAACTAAAAGCAGTTGAAATATGTTCTAGTAGGAGAAGTTCAAATATTTACAAATATTAAGCAACTGTTCTATGTACTTCTAATGCATCTGGTCACGTTAAACTTGAATATCGAAAGGTCTCTCAATATCACTGAGGAAACAGAAAACCTGCTAAGCTCTGAAACTGACTGTGTTCACTGACTATGTGTAACTGTACAGCCAT
The DNA here is from genome assembly GCF_047663525.1 of Anas platyrhynchos. Taxonomy (NCBI): domain Eukaryota; kingdom Metazoa; phylum Chordata; class Aves; order Anseriformes; family Anatidae; genus Anas; species Anas platyrhynchos. Next base: position 17,622,031 of record NC_092593.1, on the reverse strand, counting down.
AGTGATTCTAAAGGTGGTGTTGGCTTTTCATACTTCAGGTTCCTCAGGCTTGGTGCACTGTGTAATTAACCCCCAGTTGAGAACAACCTCTGTTGTTCATTCAATATGTGAACCACTAAGTGAATTCTGTGTTAAGAGTATTTGTATATTATTACAAAATGCTTTTGTTTTGCACTTTTGTCTTTGCTCTGCAGAGCAAATTAATTGGGAAAAAAAGAAATCTATCCACCAAGGTTGCCAAGTTACATGCTGAAGAATTATAAAGGTATATAAAAAACTGATTTATAATGGAAATGCTGAATCTAAAGAAAGAGGCTCAAGTGGCTGCTTCTCTCTGTCACTTAAAAAGTAACTACATCTATACAACTTCATCTGTTTTGATAAAGTGTTCCATACAATCAATGTCACTACTGAAACTCTTTATACTTGTCACCACTGATGTTAAACTATGTGTTCTTGTAATGCTTGGAATGTTCTTTGCTGATTACCTTTTAATATTTATTACTGCGATACTGGGAGACAGGAAAGAACTGGAAATCAGGATCTTTTGAGCTCCCTTTTCCATTCTTTAACTTAGTTAAGTGACTTCTGTGCAAATTAGTATTTAGCTACCTACAACTTAAGAGAACTGTTCTGCAGATACCTAATTGACAGGAAATTTGGAAAAGCTCTGTAAACTGCTTTGCAATCTTTACGTTATTAGCTACAGCATTTTAAATGCAAAATACTTACACTAAGCATTTTATTCTATTTTATATAATGTGAGGCATGCAAAGTGCTGTTCTGTTTCTGCTGTAGAAACACCATGCAAACCATTGGTATTTTTACATTTCACCTGCGTAGGGATACATCCTTTGATGGTTTATTTTGTATTCAGGTTATGTTCCCACTTGATTATTTCCCTCCAATTGCCCACCAATTATCAGTGACACAGGAATTCTTGTGTTTATGGAAAAGTGGAGAGAAAGAATTTAACTAGTGCAAGAGAATCAGGACGTCATTGTACTCTGGGTTTGCCTTTAAAAGCCTGCTCTCATGGTTATCTACGGGCAGCAGCTATGCCTATACAGCCAAATTCTCATTCTTACATGCCCCTCTCTGGAGATATTGGCAGGAATATATGAACAGAATAGCTTGAATAAAATTTGAAAAATATCTTTGTAACATTTATACATGCATTGGAGAGATGACAACGAAGTATGTAAAACTGTATCTCTACCTACAATATTTCAACACTTGTCCCGAGTTAAGGTGAAACAAAATTTCTATTTAATTATTTATTTTTCTCTCAGAAGTTAGAGTATTTTATCTTCCTTCAACTGGAAGAGATCAAGAAATGTAAGTTCTCTTAGTCAACATCTGCAATTAATACAAAGGTGAATGAATGCTGTTTAAATTGTATATGAATACAGTCACTTACTAGTAAGTCTTCTGCTACTTGCTAACATGATACTACTGCTAATTCAGATATGAACGGTTTGCATAATTTAATAAGAATACATAAATACCTAAATTGATTTTAATGCTATAAATGTGTAGATAAGCAATTAAACTGGATAGCATGAGAGATAGCCCTGTGAGTACTCTTACAAAATACAAATACTTATTCTGTATGCAAAACTGAATGTACTAGAAGAAGAAATGGATACATTTGGCTATAATCATGGCTTGTTTAGGGACAAGTAAACTAACTGATCATCACTCTTGAGAAATGCTTTAATTGAAAGAAGGGTGCATTAATTCGATCCTTCAAGAGTCATTGGGTTATTAGTTAGCGTATAGGCTATCCACTAACATACTGATTATCATTAGCTTATACACCCGAGCTTCCAGGTACTTAATGCCTGGGGTGCAAACATAATTCAGACAATTTCACTTCAAAAGCAGAGGCCATTTACCCAAAACAAGAGGAGGATGTTTATTAGTGGGTAGTAGCACAGATCGAAGGAGGTTTGATGAGGCATTAGAACAGCTGGGAGCAAGGCTAATTTTGCTCAAAAATACCTACGTTTCCATTGTATGAACTATAAGAAAGAACTACTATGTTCACGATTTTTTATCAAAACTCACTTTGCAGGTGTTCTTCATTGAGAATTAGGAAAGGCTACAACCTTGTCTTAAAATTTGTTATTGAAAGTAAGTGTTCTTATTTGATATGTCAATTTTAGTCAGCAGTCTAAATTTTTTGAAAGAGTATTATATCAAAATTTCACCTAACGTTTTTAATAAGTTGGTTTCCACCTCTGAACAAAGTACATTCAACTATTTTACTGTATTTTTCTCTCTCAAGTGGAACAGACAAGTAAACTCACTTGTTTCAATGTTTAATTAACAAGCAGGTGAATGAAATGATATGTGGGTGAATACAGCCAGGTTCTGGTAATTCTTATTCCAAGGGCAATGTCTGAGGTAATGATCAAGACTTCTTCCCTACCTATCAACCAATATTTTAATAATTTCCATAAGAACAGCAAAGTGTGGAAGCTTCCAAATACTTTTCCACTATTTTCCATTTAAGTTTTCTTAAGAAATACAAAACTCTCCCTGGAAATTTGTGGAAAAAAATATCTTCTGTTCTAGCAGAAAATCAGAGGTTTTCATTCCAAACATAAAAATAAAATAAAAAAAATCAGTGACAGTTATTGATTGAGCTCTGACTTAACTCACCTCTTGAAACTATGTTTATGAATGTTTTCTAAAACTCCAAAATAAGCTCCTAACAAGAGGTGCTTCCGGCATCAATAAAGGATACAGAAAACGAGGCTACATTCTTTATGTTTTTTTGGTTGGTTGGTTCCTTTCCAGAGCTATTCCACAGGGTGACATAAAGGAGGCCACACAAAGTTGATACAGAGTACATATTTTAGACCATTAAAATGATTGTGAGGAACTTTTGTGACAAGCTGTACATCTTTATATTTATCTTCCTTATACCTTCTGTTTAAAATCTCTTACAGAATTCTTGCTGCTTACTTCAATGAAAAAAAAAAAGTGCTCTAGGAACAATAGCATTGCATCTCTACAACTCATTTGGAAGTAAAAAACATGCGTTCAATACAATGTGCAAGTAAAACTTGCATTTAAAACTGTATTGCTACATAATTATCCTGTTTACAGTCTTTCCTACAGCTTTTCTCACAGAAAAATGCAGATTTGGATTCTAACTGGAATGAAAATGCCAGAAAGCTTTGGCAAGAGGATGGTTGCTGCATACTTAGGGATATTGCATGGAGAAAGAAATGTGTTTGTAATTAGGGAAACACAGAACAGTTCTGATTGCATCTGAGAAAAGCCAAATAGAGTAACTTTCTGAAGGACAGACCATGAAAGCTTAAGTGGATAAAAATTCAGTTTACTCTGAAGTAGTTAAAGGATATATACAGGTTCTCACAAAGTTGCTTTAACAGACCTGTTATTTTGCAGTCTTCCGTAATACATTTCTTTTATAATTAATTTGTTCTTGTATTAAAACATACTTGTTATGTGTCCTGCAAGTTTAAAAAATTTTGGCCAATTTTCTCTCAAAATCTGTGAGTAATGGTCATGAAAAGCCTGGAAAAAAATTCTGTTGAAGTTAGTAGTAATCTATTAATTGAATTCAGTGAGCATGAAATAGACATAATTGGCTATATTGTGTTTTGGAAAGTGTCCAAATACGGTTTGATTTTGAGAAAGATCAAAAGAAATTAAATGGTGAATAAAGTGCTGCTCCTTCATCTCAGCAGAAGGTTTTCATATCTATATGACCCTTGGAATTCAGGCACTTCTGAAAAGCATCACTTTTAAAATATTTTAAAGCACTCATTTTGACTAGTTACTATTGGACTGGTTAGTCTCACACACTTCTACTGTGATCGCAGCCCCAAAAATTTTACAAGGTAAACTGATTAAGTTGTGGAATGGAAGCAACCTAGATGTGCTGAACTAATGGTGCGACAGAAACATCTTTGTAAGTATTATCAGTGCAAAGTGCAAGTTCTGATTGTGTGATGCTGATTGATTGCTTTTTATAGCTGTGTGGAAGTTGAGACTGCACAGAAACTTGCATTCCAGATGGGTTCAGGAAGCTAAAGCTTCCGAGTTGGTTCCTTGTAGCATTCTCTGCCTCAACATATGGATCAATAAGCAATTGTTACAAGTGTTCAGAGCAAAGTCCCATGGGCTCTAGGTGTTCATTGTCCTCCATTGGGCCAAACTGTTTGTCTTCTTTGCCAGATCAAACTGATGTTCCCATTTCTACATTAATTATTGAAAGAATGTCAAAGAGTAATTAAGCACATTCAACTTGCTTTCATTGTAAGTGCCTGTAACTTAATTCTCAAGTTTCTGGGTGCCAACCAGAATGGACTTGGAAAGCCCCAGAGAAAATTCAAACCACAGTGACATAGATTGTGCACTCTCCACTGAGAAAAGGTCAGAAAAAACACAGTTTATAGCATTGTTAGTGTAGACTGGGAAAGACCATATTTTCATGGCACACAGCACTAGCAGATGTGGTACTGCAGTTTAATTTACCATGAATAGCCAAGTTTCATCAAAGCACTATTCTTCTCAGAAAATGCCTGGAGAATGTTAAGACTTTTGGCTTTATAAAATATAGTACTCAGGCCTGACCTCTTCCGATGACTGATGTTTCAAAAGGTTGCCCTACCGTAAAGAATTTCAGGTCCCTATTTGTAAGGATGGTGAGCAAAATCTTCTGAGCCTTCTATCCATGATACTGAAGAGTCTCACTTGTCAAATGTGCAAATAAAAAAAAAATAAAAAAAATTCTATTTAGAAATGATGAAAGATCTAAAGGAAAATGGAGATATTTCAGTTAAAAAAAAAATCATTTGTAACGTAGTGTTCTTAAAGTCCATGTCAGCTCCTGTAATGGCTCTAAAAGTTTAGCTCATGTTCATAAGCAAAACAAACCTCAGCATCTCTGTATAAATGCAGAATAAACTTTCCAGAGCAAATGAAGGCAGAAGTGGAAAGGGAACAAGACTGAAATTCTCATCCAGAGTAGATGTTTGCTTTCTGTATTTATTGAATTCAAGCAGGTAGTATTTCTGTGCTTGGAACAAACCACGTTTAAAAAAAGGTCATGAAACACCTTTTCCTATTCCTTTCACAAATATTGCATATTCAATAGCATACCTAAAGGGACACAATAACCCTACATATTAAATCCCAAATGCATTATTGTGTGAAATTCACCTGTGTAAGTCATTCTTACTAAATTAAGGCCTTATACATTGGCTATAGGTGCCAAACCTGCAATTATGTCTGCATAGCACAGAAAACTTTTTCTTCAGCTGGTAAATTTGTCACGACTCTCTTGAAGAATGTCATGGTATGTAAGCACATAATTTCAAGAAAAATGCTATCATACCTTAGGGTTACTTCTTTAAAACAATCTTCTAGGGATTTCCTCTTGCACCCTATATGCTTATTTCTTACTGTAAGTCTATCCAGCAATTCTGGGTATAGCATGCTTGCAGTTCTCCACCTAGAAAGATGCATGGATGTAAGCCCATGTGTAAGAGCCCTTACACTGCTGCTCCAGGTGCTACAAAGCAGATAAGATTTGTGGTACTCAGAAATATTGTAGATTAACCTCTGTGTTCACAGAATCTTTTATACTCTGTATGATCATCATAACTTCAAAACATCTTTTTTTGTTTTGTTTTGTTTTTGTATTAAGGGTCAACTCTACAATACTTGATATGGTTTGATTTACTGGTATTTTTCTTATTTCACTTCAGTTGGAATTCTCACTACGTGATACAAAAAACAAGTGGTATAATGTTGTTTTCCAAAAGTTGTGATTACTCTAAAGGATGTACTGTAGGGTATTTGTCTGGAAGCAATTAAAAACTAATATAAACTTACTGTTTATTTTAATCAGTCAATCATTCTCACTTCTTTCTCTCAGTATTTTTATTCTGTTTTAATTTTTAAAATCTTAACTGTCCATAATGGCCTTTGACTTTTCCTTTCTTTTCCCTTCACAGATCAAATCTTTTGCATCTTTCATGGGTTTCAAGCAATATTATGACATTCATTTAAAATTTCTTTATGCTACAGTCTTTCTATTTTCTTTTTGTTCTTCATTCCAAATATAACGTTGACAGATTCACTTTACTTATTTATGTTATACTTAAAAATATCTTCATGTGAATGCAGTCAGATTATTTATTTATTTTCCCTTTTTTAAATTCCCTTTTCCCAGATCTTCACAAATAAAAACAATGCTCACAGTTTACTGAAATCTGAGCTGACGCAGGTCCAGATTTAAATCTCAAATGTACAAAAAAGTGTAATTTAAACAGAAACCAATCTACCATTTTATGATAAGTTTTCAAATGCATATGTTGAGAACTGTTGACATGACCAAAATGCACAATCTTTTCTCAAAATATTTAATCTCATCATTGTTATTCCATTTTGCATTAGTTCTTTTTAATACTGTAAATGGATATGTGCATAGAAGAAATGTATAGACAGTCTGTTGCTATTGTTATACACAAAATGTGCCTTTAATAGATGCTTGCCTGAATAAAAGACTGAAAAATAAAATTCTTCACTTAGTTATTTTATTACAACTTCTAAAATCGTGGAGTTTACTCCTTAAACCTTTCCTCACTTGCAAGAATAAGCACTGAAAATATAGATGGCATCAAACTGCAGGATGCTGCATAAATGTGTTCTTCCCTGTTTCTCTAGTGCTATGAAACAATAAAATAGAAGCACTGCCTCTAAATAGTACTTTGTAACTGTTTTTAGTGGCTGTTTAAATATTTGCATGATTCAATACCAGTTCTGTAGAAGCAGGCTCAATACTGATGAATTTGTGTAAGTGCAGGACGCAGTTATGTTGTGGTGAGTGATCGCTAAATTCTGCTTATATGTGAAAAAGCATGGAGTAGTATGTACTGAAGCACCACCTCTTAAATATCGATATGATTTATTTTCACTAAGAATTTTTTAACTTGGAAATATTCTATAAACAAAAGCATACCTGGTGTGTGAGCTTTTCACACTATTTTCTCTCCCCTGGATATGATTATTTGCATTATTTTTAATAACTTCTTACAAAAATGGACAGCACAGAACTTTTCTAAGGGACAGTATGCTTACTGTGAATGACTTACTGCCTACAAGATGACAGTATACAATATAGACCAAGTGAGGCAAATACATTCTAACTCAGAAATTTCAAGAAAAGCTGTACTGTTTTACTGTTTTATGACCTTCATTATGGCCATAGAATTGAAAAATCTTTCTAAACGCCTAACCATCTGCTCTGAGTAAAGCAAATGTTTGTGCTGCTGCTCTCTGTAATCCCCTTTTTCCTTTCTCCCACATCTGCTACTGACCAGGCCTTTTCTTGATTGTTATGGAGTGCTCAGTTTGAAAAGATGCAACTTTAAAATGAGAAGATGTCATTGTTACTAAAACACTTTGCTCAGACTTGAAATCAGGCTTTGGGAGCCTTCAGATTTCACAGAATCACAGAATTTCTAGGTTGGAAGAGACCTCAAGATCATCGAGTCCAACCTCTGACCTAACGCTAACAGTCCCCACTAAACCATATCCCTAAGCTCTACATTTCCTAAGTGATTTCGGACAGCTGAATCTCTGCCTGCTCTGCTCTCCTATTTGTGAAAGGGAATACTATTGTTTGGTTTTAGGAGAAAATTACTGTTGCCTATTTTGATTGAAAGCATTTGTTTGTTGTGTAATATGAGGGAATAATGTCATCTCTTGAGGCTTCTACACACTGTGTATAATGAAAACATTTTAAAAACTAAAAACACTGCCTCAGAATACTGTCTCAAAATGCTTTAAAATAAAATGATATGTGAGCTGCTACTTCTGCTTTTGGAGTGTATAGGACCTTCTGCTGCTTCAGTGTTTGTAGGCAGTGAAATAGTAAAGCAGTTGAATAAAAGTTCCTAAAGCTTTCCTGCACTTCTGTTGGACGCGAGCATTTTACCTGCCCTATGTACTATATTCTGTAAGTGCCAGACATAGAAGCTCTTCTTCCTGTAATGTTAGGTAAGCATTTAGAAGGACCAGTGTCAGGAGAGAAAACTTATTACAGCTTGCCCGTGTATGGAGGCTTCTATTGGTTTAATTATATAAATCATATTTATATGACATCTATAAACACTACACTGTACTGTATCTTGGCAGGCACATGCTATTCAAATTGCTTCCAAGGTTTCAGGTTGCTGAGTGTCACATATTGCATGCCCTAAATGCAGTGAGGAAAAAAAGGGAAGAAAAAAGGAAAAAGAAAAAACAAAACACCAAGGCAGCCCCCCACCCCCAAAGAAGTTCAGTGGTGCTGAACCTCTGCATATTTGCCTTTACGATTTCTGGGATTTTCTCAGGACTTTGCCAAGTGGGGCAGCCTTAAAAACTGATTTGGAGGATAGCTTGGCAACATAGACAAGTGTGTGCAAAAGTCCTTTCAGTTGTCAGCACCCTTTTTTGAGGCGAGTCTTGCACTGCTTCAGTCTAAAGAAGGAAAAAGCCACTGATCCTTTGCATTAATTGCTCCTGCCTTCAGGGGAGTTGTTTATACAGCAGGGTATACTTTTAGTGAGTTGTTCAGAGATACTTACGGTATGAAGATATTAATTCTTGCAGAAGACTGGGGACACAAAGGTCACTTGACTTAGGGAGCTCTGAACAGTTAAGTTGATAACAAACCTGCCATTCTGGGATTCTCTGCAAACACAGGATGACCACAACCACCTGCAGAGTTTCTACATTAAACTATGTGAAGAGCTTGCTCTGATCTAACTTTTCAGAGGAAACTTTTGAAGGAACTAATACAGGGGGAGAGACTACACTTGTGCTGGCTGCTTCCAACACTGTTGGCATGATGCAAGCCTGCCTGGTTACAGCAAGTCAGCTGGCAGGGTATGGCAGTGACAGGAAATGTTTGGAAAGTGCTTCTGCTGACAGCTGACCAATGCACATATAAAAAGTATTATTGTAATCACAATTGGCTAATTTCAGGAACCATTACAAATACAGTGGGGGCAAACTGAGCTGTGCTCATGTTTCCCTCCTGCTGCTGGGTGGCCTGCTAGGCAGCCTGTGAGGAGAACGTTCTTCTGGCACAGGTCACTCAGGGCTGCAGGTGCCTGAGCAGGGCTTTGGGACACACTGGTGAGGTAGACAGCAGAAGCAGGCTGAGGAAACCTTGTATACCACCAAGGGCAAGCAACCATGGCATTTTCTCCCAGTAACACAATGTACAGAGGGTTTTACTGCCTGTGGTTGTAGGGATGGCACGTGTAGAGGAGCGTACGTGGAGTTTCTGTTCCTGTCAAAAATGCACAGTTCCTGAACTGGCTGCAGAAGATGGAGAATAGGAAGCTGTAAGGGTCGAATATCCGTGTTTACTAAAAAAGGATAGCTTCTAAGTTAAGTGAAAGTGCTGATCCAGGAGATGCCTCAATGTCATATTGTCATATTGCCACATATTTCCTAGTTGCAGCTTGTTGCTTCTCTTTACACCCATTGCAGTTAATTATAATTAAAACCAGAAATATCATCAGAATGTATGTACAGAAATATGAAATGTGATGGCTTTTATTTCATGTAGGTAGTTTACTTGGGTTCTAAGATGTCTTCTGTGCCCTGCCTCATTTTTGTTTTGATTTTACGATGTGCTTGTCCCAGACATACTGAAATACAGAAAGCTGAAAGCACTTTGGCTTTAGTTCTGTTTGGTGACAGATTTTGCAGAGTTCTAAATGATTGTTAAGACTAAATTCTGTTAGCTTGAAATGAGACCTATGTTTTCCAGGTGGAACTTGTAAAACATAAACCTGTTCCAATTTAATATCATGTAGCAAGCTCCAGTTTTCTGAAAATTTTCCCATTTTATTGTCATGATTAACTTTTTTTTTTTTTTTTTTTTTTTCTCTTTACTGTAGCACCTGCCACAAGCTGAGAGTTGCAAGGAATGTTCTAAGCTATGATTAAATGTGTTGTTGCTTCTCATTCTTCTCTTTTTGATTACAGTTAAAAAAAAAAAAAGTTCGAATACCTGATTTTCTGAGAAATCTATCTCTTGTAAATGCAAATTATTCTTCATATTGAAAGCTCTCATGCCACTGCACAAATGCACAGAAATTAGTCATACATCTAGACTGAGGCACACACAGACTAGCTAATTCTTTTTTCAAAGTCCACAGGCTTGTTTTTTGGCACTGTGTACAAGCACATTTACAAATGAAATCCTTTATCATTGTAGATCTTTTCTTAAATATTTTTAGCTTATGCAATAGCATCTGGTTTAAAACAGGAAACAGTCTTATAGCTAAATGACTTTTGCACATAAATATTTAAGACTCTATATACTGAAATGTGACACCACAAGTTATCACTTCCCGGTATGCAGCCTCTTATGCTCAGTTTTATTTTGGCAGATATAAAATATCACAGAGACATGATAAATGTAAAGTCCTTTTCAGAAAACAAATTAAGTTCTAATATCACTATGGAATGCTATAATCTTTAAGTGGTATTTCTGTTTTGATTGCATTTTCATTTTGGGGGAGTTAGGCTTTTTTTTTTTCTTTTTTTTTTTTTTCTTTTTTTAATGCTATTGTGCCATCACATTTACTTAAAAGTTTAACCTAGTCTGCTTCCTCTTCAGTCAGTGGGAGCTTTGCTGTAGACTTCAGCTGATAATTTGTATTACAGGAATGTGCAGCACAAATAGTATGAACACTATTCTTTTATGAGATACTTTTAGCTTTAGGAGGTACGTTAATGAAAAACAGTCACTTTATTCTGCAGTTTTGGATACAACTTTCTTCAGTATTGGGGAGGAGGAGTTACAGCATAGAAGGAAATGATCAGATTGGTGACTGACAGATACTGTGTGAAAGCCTTTTCTTTTTTTTTTTTTTTAAATGTCCTTCCTCAGTTGTGCATTTTTGTCATACTTCTGTCTTTGTATTCAGTATATAAGCTGCATGTGCTTACTATTCTATTTACTCTTTCTCTCCATCTCAGTTAAACAACCTGGGATGCTATACTCCCTTTTCACTGGTCCCAAATGAACTTTTGCCTTGTTCAGGGCTTTGCACTAGGTTATGGCAGGGCATGGTAGAAGCCAGTGTGAAAGCCTGCAAAATCTTCTAGGCGTCAGAACTTCCAGACTTGTTCCTCTAGCCTTTAGCATGTCTTCAGAAATCATCAGGTAATCACTTCTGAGTAATCTTAATGATGGCTTTGGTAATAATGAATAATTTTATGGCTAATAAGAACTTCATTTTGTACTTGTTCAGCATAGAAGGGATTATCAGTATTAGATTCTGTTAAGTAGACACTACAAGATGTGTAAAGAGATGTTGGCCTGCCACTGCCACATTCCTAAGACATAGATACACCACAGATAAGAAAAGGATTGAGAATTATTGTCCACAAACTGAGTGGGCTGCTTGAAATGGAGGAATAAAAAAATGAGAGGAGATGCAGGGGCAGGTGGCAGGAGGCTGCATGTGCACTGCTACTGCACATCCCAGGAAAAGAGCAGGGCAGGGGGTGGTGATGTGCAGCAGAGCAGAACAAGCTCTGGCATAGGAGGGCTCTCCTGTAGGAGCTATGAGCTGCTTTACCCAGAGCTGTAGTTCTGTGACAGCTGATGTGATGTTTTCCCACCTGCCTTCCACAGGCCTAGAAGAGGGGGAAGTTGTGGAAAAAATGCTGTTCTCTTTCCCCACAGCCAGTGGGCATGATGAGAAAAGAGGATCAGAGAGAGCCCTAGTGGGGGGTATAATCAGAAAGGAGGGCTCTAAGGACCATTCCCTCTGATTCCAGAAAGCTTTGTAGCCCTGTTCGCTCACATTTTCAGTTTTAGGTAGTTTAAGCTCATTGAATAGACACGAAAAGTATTTTTTTCAAAATAATATTTCCTTTATTGTGACTCTAAAGAATATTACTTAGAGTCTAGGAGATGCATTGTCTTACCTTTGTACAGCCAAGACCATTGACAACAACAGGGAGAGGCAGACATGCAAGTCTACAAAGCAATATCTGTGTGTGCTACTGATATCTGATAAAACATCGTATTAGATTTATTCAAAACTACATAAAGAATTTACTGTGCATTTTGATTAAAAGAAGATAGCTCTACTTACTTTGGATGATGGATAATATTTTAAAGCTTCCTGAAGAAATTCTGAAAATTCTATTTGATTTCTATATTTTTGATCATTTGGCTTTCATTTTTTTCTTGTTAATGGTCAAAGTTAACTGTGACATTATTGGTTTGATTTTTAGCATGGCACAGTTTTGACACACATTTTGAAAATAAATAGTAATTTCTACAGAAATTAACTTTCAAAAACAAAATATTTGCAATTATCCTGCTTTTCTTATTCAGACCAGACTTGCTCTGGAGTTGGAAATGACTGACTGAGCTTATCTGTGACAAACAATACTTTATGGACACATAAATACATAAGTAGGTAGAATATTTTTAAATGATATATGCATATATTTAATTCAAGAGGGGAACTTGTATCTCAAGCACCTGAAGAGGAGAAAGAAGTCTGTAGTCTGTGTTGTGATTAATTGTTTTATACCTTTCCATTAAATTTTAGCAGATTTGAGCTTGAACACTGCCCTTGTTTGCTTCATGCTGGTCAGATGATAAGGATTAATTTGCTGTGACCTATTTGTTTTGACCTTACTATGACCTTTAGGCTTTTTCATCCCTTTTCCTGACACTGTCTGTCATCTACCTTGGGCAGCCAAGTATAACTTCAAAGCAGAGTTCTGTAGGATACTTAGTTTTATAACGTACTCATTCATTCCAGCACATAAAAGATCATTTGCCTATAAATGTTGTTGCTGAAAATAGGAGTAAAATGGACCCATTTTAAGCTTCCCACATTATGCCTCTGGGTGTATGTTCCAAAAGGAATAAAAGAGGTGACACATACTCTTTCAACTAGTTAAGTCTATCATTTAATTTAATTTAACTCCTGTGGAAATATTAGCAGAAGAGACTCTGCCTATATGATGTAAAAAATGTCCATTGTTGGTATTTCAAGAGACTGGGCTTCATGCATTTTCTGTTTTATTTAAAGTCATTTTACTGTTAAGTTTTCACACTTTGTTTGGAATGTTTTAATCCATCTCTGACTATTCCATATGAGCCAGAGGTATCCTACCTGTAGAGTTCACATCTGCTTGGGCACTTATATTTATTCCAGATTGGTTTTGACCTGTAATTTTTCCCCCTCATCCCCAATGATCCCACATACAGTTTACAGGGCAGCTCTGACCACTCTACTGGCACAAATTAATTATAGCTAGAATTGATCGTTTTCCAGAAGGTACCATTTGACGTGGTGATTTATTTTTCTTTCACCATGGCAGGTGGCAGTCCTACCATGTGCAAGCTCTGTGTCTTGCTATTCAAGAGTAGCAGAAATTAGAACTTTTTGTTTCTAGCAAGGGAGATTCCCAAATCTCCAGTGAGATGCTTTGCTCCAAGTACCAAATCCCAAACTATTGATCTTAAAATTGGAGGGGGAGGGGGGGAAGTTGAAGTGCTGGAAGCAGAGAAAAGCTATGTTGCAAAACTAGCCAGTGGAGGTGCCCTGGCATCTAAATGGCTTACTTTTCTTCAGGCTTTTATACCAAAATCCCGATGGTATGTTATAACAACTCCTACTAACAGAGACTTGGGGCCACGATCAATGCAGCTGTCCCACATTCATGCAGCTAAGATGTTGGTGCACATACATACATAAAGTCTGCCCACATGCTCTCTCAGGCTACCTCACGCAGTCCTTGTCGTACTCATCTCTCTGTTGAGGCCTTTTTATTCTGAAATCCTGATTTGTTTCATAAGGACTCCTGACTGTACTGGGAATATGGGAACATCCTCTTAGGTCCCAATGCAGCAGAACATTTAAGCATATGCTTAGCTGTAAGCACATGTTTTAAGTTCCAGGAAAGTAAGAATCTAATCATGTGTTGAATCTGAGCCAGAAAATACAGCACAAGGCATGTGTAAGTAAGTGCAAACAGTTTGCTCAGGTTTTAGGGGTTTGTTGAATTTTTTTTTTTTTTTTTTTTTTTTTTAATCGGGAAATGCCGTATAAACAGAGCCAGACTAAGTTTTGGGCATGGATAATCAGAACAATCTGCAACGGCTTCCCGTCTGTGGCTAATGGGATGTTTCTCCAAGCTTTGTCACCATGGCAAATACTTTTTAATACACAAACATTTGCTGCATTGAAAATCCACCCACTCTTGTTGAAAGATGGCCAGGTTTTGTAAAATTGCATTCCAGCTACCCTGCTGATTTTTAAGATAAGCCCTTTCAGTTAACATTCCATGTGTCTAACAAAAGATGTGTGAAAAGCACAGTTTATAAGAACACACATGGAATCTTTACAGTTTCACTGTTCTCTATTTTAATGAGAAAATGAAGTTAAAAAGTCTTTCTCATATGTACATGCATGCAAGCATGCATACAGCATTTTATTCACTATTTTTTCTTTTCCCTTCCTTCCCACCCCTCAAAGGGACAAGCCAGTAAGCTCATGCCAAGTTTCCATCTAAACTCAACTTCCCAGTTCTGGCAAGCATTCTGTGAACATCTCGTGTATTAATGAGAGATTAGACTTTGAGGTTCCTTAGTTCTCACTGAGCAAGATGCATATGCTAGGTAATGAGGTATCTGTTTCATTTTTAAATGCTTTCTTTTACTTAACTTTCTCTCCCCCCCCCCCCCCCCCCCTTGAAATATAGTAGATTAATAAAAATCTGTAATGTACTTAAGTGAACACACAAGTTAAATAAAATCTAGGCATTTTCCCTCCCAGTAAGGTTCTAGGAAGAGTGATCTGTCCAGCTCTCATTTTCAGTGCCATATGGGTGTTTGATACCAGTAGGAATGGTCCAAGCACTTACATGAGATAGTTACGTTTGAGACATGACTTGAGGGTACATTTGAGGAAACATGAGCTATAGCAGTCTCACGGAAAAGACAACTTGCATTTTGGCAATTTGTATGAACTTTTACAAGCCTTTATCTCTTTCAAATAATTAAATAAATTAAATTAAATAAAGAAAGGAGGGCTGAGGAGAAGAGAGAAAAAGTGAACGTACCTCTACTACATCAAATGCCATTGCATTAACTCAAAACCATAAATACACATAAAATTTTATTCTTCATTTCTATGCAGGGAATATTTTTCCAAAGAGTGTTTTTTTCTTTTTCCCTTCCCCTCAGCAGTTTCTGACTGTATATCATATTCTTCTGCCCTTTCATTAAGTATTTACTTCAGATCTTCCTAAGGGGA
Organism: Anas platyrhynchos; assembly: GCF_047663525.1. NCBI lineage: Eukaryota > Metazoa > Chordata > Aves > Anseriformes > Anatidae > Anas > Anas platyrhynchos. The sequence continues at coordinate 17,606,690 of NC_092593.1, read as the reverse complement.
AAGCTTCCCACAATTTTATCTTGCAAAATGCAGTCTGGTACAGGCTTATTTCCATTCAAATGCTTCTTCCTAAATAATTAAAAAAAAAAAACAAAACAAACAAAAATAAAAAACATAAATCAAAACACCAAGACATCACTGATACATAAAAGCCATTGAGCCTTGCATGGAAAGCTTCTCCAAATTTCCACAGAAATACTTTTGCAAAATTCCTGGAAAATTTCCAAGGGAAGATACCATATGAATGTAAACATAAATCCACACAGTCCTTGTGATATGGTATTTGTTGTTATCTTCATCCCTTTGAAGTATTACCAAAACTGTCTCACAGAAAAGATAATAAATAATAAATTACCCTGCTCACCCTGTGAAGTCACTCCATGAGCTCACACTACGTAGGAAATAGAATCCGGAAGCCCAACACCCAGTTCTAAGGACTAATGTCATTTAACCTTTTGTAGGAGGTGTGGCATTATGTTTTCAATGTTATTGTAAGGTTTCAGACCCACTAAACTGAGGTTTATATTCACTGAAAGGAAAAGAAATCAAAATTGAAAATGGGGATGTATTTATAACTAATACTATGTTCTCCAATTTTGCCCAAGTAAAAGCAGACGTAATTTAGAAATGATTATAAAAGACTGGTGTTTTCTACATTGGATATCTGTACAACAAAACATTCTCAGAAAACTGGTAATTCCAGCAGGTGAGGCTGCTTTGGAGACATCCTATATTTTACAAGCATGGCAGAGGGAGCTTAATTCACTGAACAAAAAATCTCTCTGGCTGCACAGCTTCTTCTCAGACACCAGATACAGGCTGTCCCTTGTGCCCTAGGATGCTGACTTACTCTTCTGGACTTCTTAGCAGCCCACACTGCCATTTTTACCACTAAGAGTAATGTGCTTTCATGGAGTTAGTTCATGTGATTTCAGTGTCTATTAATTGCTTGCTGTACTGGGGTGAAAAGAGAAATGTGGAGCTGCACAAGTGGTAGAAATAGTAGATATTTTAGATTATACATATTCTGGAGCAGAAAATATTTGCTGTCCAGCCAGGTCAGAGCACAAAAACTCTGATTCAAATCCCATTTTAGTTGAAGTGAAGATTTTCTAAAACTAGTGGTCTTCAGGTAAAAACCTAAATATAGTAGGAAAAAAAATGTTACAGGTGTGCACAGAAATGAACCAGAAATTGGAATGCCCCCTGATTCAATTTTATCTAAAATTTTATTGGCAGAAAAGATTTTGAATGGAACAGTATTTCTTTGGGTATACCAGACTGATGACTTTACAGGTCATGTATAATAAATACCGTATCTCTTAAAGCAGACTGCAGAGTGCCTCGTCTATCAGCTAGACACCGACGTGCTGGCTGCTGTGGCTAAATTCTGTACTACAGCTTGTGGGAAGTTTACTTTCGAATTCAGGATGGAGACTTCTTCCAAGAGAAAGACTATAAAAGTGTAACAGGAAGCAAGTCAGTGTAAAATATCGAAGTCTTTTAAAATATTTAAATAACATTAGTACTGTGCTGAAATACTCATTTCCTAATTGCGTAGCACACAAAATCATGGTCTTGCTAAGGCCTCCAATAAATTGAAAGCAGACTAAAACAAGCTTTCATACAAGAAACATCTGGTTATTTAAGTTTCCTTCTTTTAATACTAATTTTAACAACTCCCAAACGTGGATAGAAATACTACCTTATACTTTTGTTTAAAGTTCATTTCCTGTCCCTGGGATATTCACTGACCTTTTAATGCTGGCCATTTTGCTTTCCACTTTCTTATTCCTATTCTCATTGACTTCATTCCATTCTTGACCTCTCTTCCCCTCAAGAAAATTAAATGCAGTCCAAAACATGTTGGACACCAATTAGTTTTACAGCTCGTCTTACCTCCCCTCCTACTGCATTCTTCAGTTCATTGAGTCCACTCTACTTTTATACCTTCAGTCTTCACAAAACTTATAACCCTGCTGCAAAATAAACACTGCTGGTATGAAATTAAAGCCTTTTTCTCTGCTATTTTTCTCCTGTTAACCAATATCAACAAAAAGTGAACACTAATCACATAAAGAAAATATGAATTAACTTCTACCTTTGGCTTTTGAAAACAAGCTTGCTTTCCTTTCTAGTAGTTACAATATGACAGAGGTTTATGGCACTTTATAACAATAAATCTTGACTAAACAAAGGTAAGAATCAATCTTCTTGGATACTGTGATTTACTTGTTTATCTTTTAATTATTGAGGTGTTGGAACAAGAGAGAACATCTTTTTATTTATTATGTCTGTGGCATGAGAAAGTATATTCTGTCTAGTATTTTAAAAGCATAACATAAAATGCAAACATAGGTCATGATTCTACTTACATCAAAGTTATTATTTAGAAAACAGATATATTTTGTACTCTTGCACTGGTACAAATCTGCAGTGTCAGTTGTGGCTAACTTAATCTTGCTTAATAAATCTTTTAGTATTGCCCTACCCCCTGATTCAGTAGGACACTTGCTGAGTACTTACGTGGCAAGGTTCAGAACACAGCTGGTAAGATCAACACTGCTTCTCAGCTCCTGGTATATATTCTGAAGCAGAAGATAGGCATGTGTTTAAGTATCTTTCCAAGGTACTTTAATGACAGTATGGCTGGTAGGCAAAAGATTGTCGACAAAATTTCTGCAATTATATTTTGCTATATGAAGCCAGAGAGCCTATTTACTAACCATCAAAGTCTTACATTGACCTGTCTTATATTTTCATATTTTAGATGTATATTTTATTCATTATCTTAGGGATATATTTATAAATATGTATCACACATATTTGTATGCATATAATAATATCTCTGACCAGAAAAATCTAAGTGTCTTTGTTTTAATCCCTTTTCATAATGGTACTTTGGAAAAGACATGCATCAGAGCTTATATCTAGTCTGAAACATCCTGCTTTTTAGCAAAAAAAAGCTATAAAACTGCCAATGGTTGTTGTTATAACTCCTTGTTAAACTGAAAAAGTTAATTACATGCATTTTAAAGTTTTTATTAATTCATTTATGACTATGCAATATTCAGTTGCTTGGACTGATCTGAAGAGTGTGAGGAAAAACATGAGTTCCCTCTTCTCTCTTAAAGAATCATTCTTCCTTTGGCTGTAAATAAATCTTATCACCATGAGCCAGAGAACACAGCTTTTATTGATTTATTTTCTTTTTTAGCCATCTTGTAGTGTCTAAACACTCATATCTAAGTCATAGACTGTTCAGGAACCTTCAGTATTGTTCACAGTATAAACTGTTCTTTGTCCACACTTGCAAGAACATTTTATGGCTCTTCAAAGTAGATATTAGACCAGTATGTTTCTGTCTGAATTAACCTTTACAGCCTTAAAAAAAAAAAAGAAAAAAGAAAAAAGAAAAAAGAAAAAAGAAAAAAGAAAAAAGAAAAAAGAAAAAAGAAAAAAGAAAAAAGAAAAAAAATAGAGTGGAAGTGGTCTCTGTAGTAGTGTTTCCACTTTTAGGGATATTTTATTTTACTTTCAGTATTAATGCCACTAGTGTCCATCTAAGAACTGGAACCCACATGATTTTGTAAATCTGACTTTTAATTTTATATGCAAAGTATCAGTTTCATGATGAGCCATGGCTATGTTTAAGAAAAAAAAACATAAAATATATGGTTTTATATCTTCTTGATCAGTTTTTGCTCTAAAAAAGTGATAAGCATTAGGTACTAGTGGTGTATAAAAGACTACACCCTTTTTCATTTCTTATTGTTCAAACCACTTGAGAGAAACTATTTTGGCTTCATTATTTACACTTTCCCCCCACCTTGGTAGATTAAGAAGAAATCTAACTAAAATTCCCATTAATAGTTAAATATCTGTAGTTCAGGAGATACATTTAAATATATGCTTAAAGACGAAAGAATAATAAATATCAAGAAAAATCTCACTTTCAGTGTAACGTGGCTAGGTCTTCTCCTTTCTTGGAAAACAACAGAGCTCCATTTTTGGCTGTACACTGCGTGAGTTCCTGCCCTGCCAGTATGCTGCTTTGTGATACCTATGGTTCTGCTCACACATTGTTAGGGAAAATGAAATCTTTAATCAGATGCGAGTTAAAAAGAAAAAATGAAGTGGTGAGAATTATGCACAGAGAAGCAAGAACATGCCTCAGGAAAGTGTCAGTGCTCCACATGCAAATGCTATTTACCTTTGGGGCATACAGACGGTTATAACCATATTAACACTCCTTGTGATCCTAGCAGCACTTCTGTACTTTTGAATGTGAAATTAATGTGACATGGATAACTGTGTTCTTGTCCTACTCGAGGATTATACCTAGCTTTGATTCTAAAAGCTTGCAAAACTTCCTAATATTGTACACAAGGCTTATGATGGCTCATGATTCTCTTCAGGGATATTTTCTTGTTAGGACGTTTGTCAGATTGCCCCCAAATTTGTACTAAAACCACTCAGTTTTTGATTTCCCAGGGCAGTGGAGGGTGGAGTTAACAGAAAAGTGCAACTAACAGAAGAAAATACGAAAATTAAGTTTGGTTGGAAAACTTTCTGTGCTGAATTTCCTGCTGGGTCAGGAGCACGATGCCCATGATGGGAAAGAAAGCTCAGCTCTGTGCTGGACTTGGTGACTGTATCATGTAGCAGGTTCCCTTTCCGGGAGGCACAGCTAATCCACAGCCCAGATAATCCCCTACTGGTAACTGAGAGCTGATTATATTTGGTGACCTTCTGTACTAGCAGTGCTATTTCCTGCATCCTGAAATTTAACTTTCCCACTCGGCCAGAAGTCAGGGGCACATAAATATCTCAAACCAGTCACACGAATGGAAAAGATAAGATCTGCTGAAAATGTGAATACACTATCCTAGGATTGCAAAGACTTGTATGTAGGTTCTCTGGATTCCTTATGTTCACAAACAAAGTAAGAACAAAGATATTTAAAAAAAAATGGGCTCCCAAAAACTACTGAGTTGTGACATCAAATTCCAAGGTTTCATAGATAGCACAGGTAAGATCATACCATATCAGATTGTATTTGTTGGATTAGTAAATTCCTTTTGATATGAATATAGAAAGAGTGAGTGTGAAAAATGTATAAATGACTGAGCAGAAGTTGAATTCCTCCGTTGTAATTTTTAAAGAATACTGTAGAGGAAAAAAAAAAAAACCAAAAACAAAAAAACAGAGCAACAATTCTATTAGATAGAGCTCAACGAAATTATAGCAATTCTTCTTTACATATTTTCCTCCTGAACTCATTAAGCTGTTGTGAAATCTCCTTCTTGTGGCTGGATTTTTGCACAGATACAATATTTAGATTGAAAATCTTGCCATTTGACTTTGAAAAATGGGGATACATTTAAAAAATGAAAAATGTAGCCTAAACTCCATCAGTCCAAGATTAGCTGCCTATTCATATTTGTTCTTTATTTTTACAATAGTTTTCTTTTCTCAGTTGAATGTCTTACCTCTGTTTTTTTTTTTTTTTTTTTTTCAGGTATTTTGCTCTTTCTTTCCTTAATGCTTTATTATCATTTTTTTTTTCTTCTAACTGGAGAGTATCTATGTTAGTTACACGACAGATCCATGAATCTTGAGTGTCTGGAGCAATGTGGTCTTATTTAGCAGCTACAACAGAAATGGCACAGCTCAGTGGACAATGTACTTCCACTGGGGACCTACTCAGCAGCCTTTGCATCTCCCTGACTTACAGCTGATACAGATCTGACGACCAGAACTATGATCAGGCTCAGTTCAGTCAGCGTAGTTTTAAAGGTTAGAAAATTGCAATTCTCTCCTTGATAGCAGCCTCCACACATTCGTACCCCTGAGGGGAAAACTATACCATTTAAATTTCCCAAAGCACTGCTGGGATTGTGGTTGCCATGTAATAGTATTCTCATCTCCCATAATGTCCTTACTTTATAGAGAGTTGCCACTTTTTCTTGTTCATGCTGCACAGTCCCACAGACAGTCTTCCCAGCTTACAGAGCCAAGGGAAAAGATGGTAGAATTCAGTCTTTATGTGATAATGCAGTGGTAGAAGCAAACAGAACAGAAAGGAAGTATTTTGGTATGTGTTTTTTGAGAACCAGAAGTTTCACATAGAGGTGTTATCCCTCTCACCTTGTTTCCTTCTCAGCAGAGCTAAGAATGTTCTGGCAATATTTTAATTCTTGGAGAAAAATACAAGTCTGTTGAAAGCAAACAGTTTCACATGAATGTTTCATAAAAAGAAAAAAAAGTTACCCAAGAAAAATACAAAATTTATTTGAAGCCTTACTCTGTGTGTGAGATTTTAATGTCATACCCAAAATGACAGCATGAAAACAAATGTGTGACCATGCCAGAAACAAATGTTTTCAGAATTTGTTTCAAAATAAGTCTTATTATCATGGCTTGAAATTAATTTTTATGAATGCCTGCCTAACTTGGTGGATAGGGATTTTGCCTGAGAATGTGCAAGAACATATTTATATAAATAGAAACATATAAAATTATTTAATTTATTATCCATACATAAGTGTATTTTCACAAGAAGCCTCTCCATACATTGGCACATTTTCCAAAAGATCTGTATGAAAGGGAAGGGGACGTGTGAGTGACAAACATTATTGTGATGCCCCATAGTACTGTAGAACTTCTGGCTTGCACCTTTTGGCTCTACTGGTGCTCTGTGATTTTGTACAGTGTTTCTCACAACCCCATTAAGAGGCATAACCATGCAATGTTTTTACTTCTTGCGTTGAACTGCAGTTTTAAAGGAGTGCTTGGTCTGGTGAGCTATATCTCACGTTTCCTTTCAGTTGAGGAGAGGCTGAGTGCCACATGTATAAAAAAGGACAAAACAACAGAGTAAAACATCTGTGGAAAGCTAGAGTTGGTCAAATTCTAAAAGACAGTCTCCTAGCTCGTTGCTAAAAAACATAGTTCTGAAAGATGCTGGAGAAATTCCTAATTCAGTGTTTAGGGAAAGGTGTCTGAGACATGTGTGCACAGTTGTTCACTGCAGCATTGAAAATAGTGGTGTTAGACAACCTAAGTATTCAGGAGAAGATTGAGCTTGTAAAATTGTTTAAGTTACATTTATGGTATGCTAATTAAGAAACTCAAGAGAGATTAAAAAATTACATGATGTTCCCATATAGAATTCTATAGAGCTTGTGGGCTTTCTACTTATTAAACGGTTTCAAAATACAAATATCTTGATATAAATAAATATTTTAATGTCTTATGAAAACACTTTGTATTAATATAAAATTTTACTAGACATGATCTTAGAATAAAACCATATTTTGACTTTTCAGCCTATATTGTTTTGTTACTGAGACATAGCTTTAGGACAAGCTAAGGTACCTTTTCATATTAAATATATAAATGCTTATTTTTTCAGTATTAAAGGCTTTTTATAAAATTGTAATGGCTGTTACACTTTGTTCATAATATAAATCATTTTTTCAAGTTTATACAACTACAAGTAAAAATGTATGTAAATCAGCTTTAAAACGAGAGGTTCAAGCAAATGACATACTAACTTCTACATATATATTTAAAACATCACATCAAAAGCAGAAATTACCAGTTCCTTCTTGCCAGCCTGTGGTCTGCCTGTGACTACTGTCTGTGTCTGTGTCTCCAAACCTAAAGCAAATACAAGAAGTCCTGATGGTAGATGTTTCTCTCTTCTCCATGTATCCTATGCACCATGTTTTATTCAATATATATACTATTAATTTTAAGGTATTAGCTACACTCCATTAAACCAGATTTACTTCAGTTCTGGATTTATTTATTATCTCAGTTAAAATCCTGATTAGAATAGGAAGGGATGTGTGTATGCGTATTTTTAAGACATTCAGCATACATCTATCAAGAGTCTTCAAAAATGTGAAAGTGATTTCCTCCTTGCCATATTTTCTTTTTGACCTGGTGGCACAAATTTGTATGTTTAGCTACAACTGCTTGAATACATTCCACAGATGTTCACTGATAGAGGGTCTCCTATGACAAGCATCTGATGTAAGTCTGAAATGCTGAAACATTACCCTGAAAGATAATGGCTTTTATGTCAAGTAAATTTGGAGGTTACTTTGCAGACTTTCAGACACTAAAGTCCTGCGAATTTTTCCATATCCAACCCCTTTTAGAAGAAAGGGCCTCAAATATTTTGTCTGAATTCCTTGCTCAATGAACCTACAAGGAAACTTACGGAGCAATGGAATTAAAAGATTAAACCACAAGCCACTTGTACTAAGTCTTTAAATGACTTACGAAGCATAGAGTTTACATAGTAACTGAGTCTGCAGACTCAATTGCTTTTGGAGAATTCTGAGAACTTTCATTTTTTTTTTCTGCCTGACTTGACTGCTTTGTTGCTGTGTGGCTGTTCCCATCTGGACATTACAAAAGAACAGGACAAAAGATAAGATTACAATCAAGTAACTTTTTTTGGGGTGGGAGGGGAGGAGAAAAGCACTTCTTAATTAGAGAAAATTCCATCTATAATTAACCCACAGAATAAGAATTGGGAACAGCAATATCACATGGTCACATTATTCTCACTCCTCATGCAACTACTGTAAGTCTTTTATGTATTTCAGGCATGCAATACTACACATGACAACCTTCAGAGATACAATACTTTGATACATATATGCATTAATTTGTTTTTCCAACTATTTGTTTTTTGGAGTGGGGGGATTTAAATATTAAATATTGGCCAAACTGAAGGCAATTTTTACCAGTAACCTTTGTGGCTTTAAATTCATGAATTTCTGTGACATAGGGTAGGGAAAAAGTAAACATTGCAAACACAGCAGGGAGGTAGTGTTGTACGATAGATAACAAGGAATATAATCTAGAGGCAGATTAATGGTTGGTACATGTATGAGGACATAGGTCACATTATGCTATGTCTCCATTTGTCTTCAGTGTAGTTCTCCAGTTTTTTATTTAAGCTCTTATTTATTTTGCTGTGAGGCACATGTGATGCCCTGCAGGCTTGGTCTCCTGTATCTATTCAGTCAGCATGAGGTAGAAAAGAAGGGCAGCTAATGTCTCCAGCAAGGACTGTGGGATTCCCTTTTCCCTGCCAGGAATGGGAAGCTGTATGTTGGAGAGTTAGGATAACACATTTCACTGCTGAAGCAAATAGAAAGGAGAAACAGTGAACAGTGTTAGAAACTTGTAGTGCTGCTGGTCAGCTGTCAGCAAGGTCAGCGCCTTTAAAAAGTCTAAAGAAATGACAATGAAGAAGTCATCTAAACTGTTCCCACAGCTGGCATTTGTGAACATGATGATCAAGTGTCATTGAGGAGTAGCTAGAATTCATCCCAGGCTTGACACAGGATCCAAGCATGGACCTAGAGTTGTAAAATTTGTACCATTTTATTTTTGGTCTGCTTCCAAGAGTGCACCCTTCAGAAGACCACCAGGTGCCAGAGTGGACACTATAAATTTTATATTTTATACCTTCAGTTTTACATTTATACCCAGATGATGATATGTTTTCACACCTGGTCACCTTGCTGATAAATGAAGCTGGTCAGAACCCAGGACAGAATGAGAACAGGTTGAGAACACATTCAAGAGATGGAATTGGTCCCCAGAGAAACTCAAGAAAAAGTGCATGTGTGTTGGTGGTGGGGGAGCTCTGGTCTTTGGGGTATATATATATATATTTTTAAAGCAAACTCATTACAACATATAGTCAACTCTTCCAATATTTGGTTTCTTTTGTTTCCATATGCTACAAATAGAGCTGTGGGATTTTTTTTTTTTTCCATATGTAATGACTTCATCTGTATAGACACCCTGATTGTGATAGAGCTACCAAAATTTGTCTGCTTACTGGTCAGAGCTTAGTAAAATTTTAGGAGAAAAGAAGATTTTATAAATATGATCTTTCAATAGGACAAGACTTTAGAGTAAAACGTCACAAACACAGAGTGATGAATTCAGGGTACTGTGGGACTTGCAAGACAAAGCTTCCCTTTTTCTTCTGACTACAAAACCTCATTTCTGTCTTGTTTGGTTCTGATTGGTTCTTGCACACAGACAATTTTCACTTCAGGATTTCTGAAGTGTCAGTATGAGACATCTATCTGTACACAAATTGGTTACTTGACTAGCGGAGCAGGTAACTACCTCATTGAATAGCACTTTGTATTAACACCTGCCCTGAACAGGAAAAAAAACACATTCCACCTGAAGGCATTTAGCAACAGGAGCATAGACTGCAGTGAGCCACACTGTAGAGGGCTAAGTAATAAATAGAAATGCTATTTTTTTCCCCCCAAAAATATGCACACACACACACAAAGTAATTGGAATTTTTACAGGTATTTATTATTTTAAATTCCTGTCTGAAGTGGAATGCTTAGCATTTTTCATTCCTGCAATATTTTCTGCCCAATTGCTTTACAGCATTAATGAACTGATCTTACGGAGCAAGTACAATAGTTTTTCAGTAATAATGCAGGTATAACAAATGAGTTAGGAGCATGACAATTCATCACTCAGGACAGGAATAGAATTCAAACCTACCAGCTGAACACTGTCCGATTCAGGATGAAAAAAAAATCCACAAAAAAATGTTCTGTGCCTTATTCCTTGACGTAAGCAGATGTCTGAAAGTTCTCTGTACAGCATTGACAAAACATTTCTTCACAGAATCATAGAATCACAGAATGGTTTGGGTTGGAAGCAACCTTAAAGGTCATTTAATTGTCACTCCCCCTGGGCAGGGACACCTCCCACTAGACCAGGTTGTTCCTGTTATATAGGCTATCAACACGAAGTAGCTGCAAAATCTGTTAAAGCCGAAGTTATTCTTCAATATTGTCAATAGGGATTTCATGTGAAAAATAAGCTGTATAAAACATTGTAGATTGAAAAAGTTCTAGTAGCTGTCTGAAGGCTAAAGTGTTCTTCACAAATTTGGAGAAAAATTGCACGTGATTCAATAGGGACAAATATAAGGTAATGTGAAAGACTATTCAAAAAATACAGACTGAGAAAAGGGTGGTTAGATAGCAGTTGGTTAGAAACAGAGTTATTTTAGATCATTACCAAATATTAGTCAATATTGTCATTCTGTGGGGAAAAAGGCAAGCATCATGTGGGCGTATGAAAACAGAATCCTATCATGCCAGATGTGTAGTAGTTTTGCTCTACTCAGCAGAAGCTGAAGTTAGAAAGCTGAAGTAGAAAGCATTAGGAAAAAAAAAAAAAAGAGCTGAAATAATGTGTCCAGGTGTAGATATAGCACTTGAAGAAACATGGTGATCAGTCAGAATCTAAAGGAGAGAAGTGAGGTGCTCAGGTCCAAGAAACAAAACAAGAAAAATCTGGAGTTATCTGTCCAGGAAAAAAAAGAAGAAAAAAAAAAAAAAAGAGAGCTTGTAATAGCTTGTAATAGTCTTCACGTATACAAAGTGTTGCTGTTGGAAGTAAAGGAAAAATCTATTCCTATGCTTGTGAGTGGCAGTACAAGAAGTAATAGGCTTCCGATTAGATGTTAGGATTAGATCATTTATTAGATTATTTTAAATAAAAAAGATAACTAAAGATGGGAATAGATGGCTTGGAGATATCTTTGTTAGAAGTCAGACAAGCAGCTATCAGAAATGATGTAAGGACAGTTAGTTCCATCTTTGGGTAGCGCAGTGGCTTAGATGATCTCTCAACATTTTACTCAGCCCTAAAATTCTTTGAGAACTGTTGAGGTTCTGACTATCTGATAGGTATTTGGTGAACATTAACAAGCACGGTGATGTGACTGATGTAAACTGGCAAGTGAGCAAGAAGAGATAAAAAGAGTGTGGTGTGCAATTTAGCAAAGTTTCCTGACTTTAGTAAGATGGGGGGAATAATGGTGGGAATGCTGGGGGGAATTAATTTCCATATGCAACACTAAAAACAGTAATCAGAACAGAACCAGCACTTGGTTCAGTAGTAATAGCTCATCTCTTATTGCTCCTTTCTTTTTCAACGAAAACAAAAATTCTAGTCTTAAACATTTTATGTGCTTCAAAATGAATCAGATAAAATGGGTTAACTAGTCATATTTAGGGATGTAGCCTTCTGAATTGCAAATGTAAAACATCTTCAAACCCTTTGTAACATGGGTGCTCTATATGCACCAGTTTCTTTGCATTGCTTTCTTCTGAGAAGCCAACCTATTTGCATTAGTTCTGCCGTGAAATTAGTTGAAGAGCAAAACATGCCATAATGATATCACCTTGCATATTAATTTGTACCAATTTATATGTATAGTTATTCAAAAAAAGAACAGTACAAAATCTATCATAAAATGCAGCAGCTGTTCTTTATACAAAAGTTGATATCCTTCATCAAATAACAATGATGTACTTTGTATGCTTAGAAAAGCCTTCTGATCTGTTTGCCATTTTCGCACAAAGATTGCATCTTTGATTTTGCCAGTATTAGTATTTGGAAGAATAATCAACACAGAAATGCTCAGGTTTGACAAGTGGTATAAGATTTCAGTAAACATGTCTTCTCTCAGAGAGATATTTGAACCAGATAATATTAAGGGAAATTATACTGCTTGAAACTCTGATCTTCAAAGAGAATATAAGTATAGATTGAAATCAGAATGGACATTTAGGGTTATTAAATGCAAATAATGCTTCAACAAAGGCTCAAGGATACAATTAAATTATGGAAATATGCACAAGCTCAGTAAGTGAAAACATGAAGTACTTTGTGGTAGAAGGTTGTATAAACAAGCTTTTATTGCTAAATTAATATTTGGAGCTAGCTGGAACATTTCGTTAATGTTTCATTGAAAATTCTGATTTGTCAAAAGTAGGATGCTTTGTGAAAACTTTCAAAGTTTTTAAGGTTCTATAAAGAGAAAATTCTTTTAAGCATTTCAATGAATTCTCTCCCACCTATTTCAAACCAGAACATTCTGAAATAATTCTGCATTGGTTTGCCTACTGGATATAATTTTAAGATGGTAACATGAAAATAGAATAGCTGAATTAACACAAAGGATTTTTCTGCACTTTCTTTTGATGGGACATTTCCAGTATTTGGATTTGCTTCTATTCTATTGCAACACTAAAAGAGATTAGGAATTGTGACATTTCTCACAAAAAAACGTGTAGTTATTCAAAAAAAGAACAGTACAAAATCTATCATAAAATGCAGCAGCTGTTCTTTATACAAAAGTTGATATCCTTCATCAAATAACATGAAAAGTCCCAGTTGATTGTTTTAGAATATTTTTATTAAATGGTATTATAAATGGGTCCTCTAATAAAAGTGAAGTGCTGTTAAATAGTTATTATAAAATTAAAAAAATATATATTAAAAAAGAAATAACTTGTGAATTATGAAAAAAACTATTTTATCCTTAATCCTTTATCCTTAATCATGAAATTCCTAAAGATACAATGTAAATGTAAAAAAAAAAAAAACAAATTGAATCTGAATTCAACAAGCACATGTAAGTTTGTATCTAAAATGTGAAAGTAGTTTAAATATGTACTTTTTGCATACCTTAGAAAATCATTAAGATTCTGCCAGATGGCATTTATATACCTTATTGTAAAATATATCTGATGGCATATATCTTTCACAGGCAGTTAAAGAATAACAACATTTTTTACATTCAGTGACCACCTACAAATCTTTTTTAAAGATACAGGTTAGATCAAGTGCATTAACAGCCTAACCACATATTTAGAAAATGAAAGATTAGGCTAACCCTTATCATGTGAGCCCAGAAAGCGTGGTCATAGCTTTAGACTGAAGAATAAAGAGGCTGAGGTACTTTTACAGAGACAGAGAAATGCGGAGAGTAGGATAAAGGTGAGAGAAAAAAAAAAAAGAGAGAGAGAGAAAATTTAAACTATTCTCTCATGTATTTCAGTTAATGTAAATAAACTGGAATAAAAATGTCAGTTTGTGAACCTGGACTTTTCTCTGCTTTTGCCTCCTGTTCAGTGACTCTCCTCAGAACACTTCAAAATCCATTAATATTCTGCTTTCCACTGTTTTAGATGTACAGTTTGGATGGTGAGCACCTAAGAAATTTAAAGCGACCTCTACCACTTGCTTGCTGCTGTGGAGATTAGCTGTACATCTGTGTAGCAACAAAAACATGGAACAGGATACTAATACCACCAAGAACATTTTCCTTTTTATTAATGAAAATTAACTGACAGCCTAACAAGATTTAAGTTTGCCTAGAAGGTTCTTGCACCTTCCCAAACTACAGAGTTGAGTAAAACTCACATTTCTAACAATCCATTTTGAATATCTCAGCCTTAATTCTTACTTATTATTGGTTTTATCATGATAGTTCATAAAATATGTTCTGTCTACTCTTTCTTCTTGGAGCAAGATACCTAAGAGTCTAGGGCAAACTATCCTTATGCAAGGTACCCAATCCAAACGTACAGTTGGTTTCTGAGAAAGTACATGTACACTAGATGCACAGTGCATAAAAAATGTACATTACTTGCACAGAATTTTACAACCCTTTTGCCTTTACACATACTAGTTTATGTTTTTTACTCCATGCAGCAGTAAGGAACAGTTCATCTGTTTTGTTTTGTTTTTGCCTTAACCCAGTAACTCCTGTTTTTTAGAGCTCTGAGTTTTGCTAAATATGATATTCCTGAAGGATGACAGTGGGAAATCATGTTCTCTTAACAAGTTATTTGTCAGGGTGTTTATTGGAGCAAAAGGGGATGCTCCTCCTCCTTTGACAAGTCAAGCAAGCATGTGTGGTAAGAGGAAGCTGATTTTAATCCTTGTTTTCAGGGTGGATTGTTAGCCCTTTCTTTTTCTGGCCTGGAAAGAAAATTAAACCTTTAGTGTTAAAGAAAAATGTTAGCCTTTTGTGGCATATTTGGTTAGTGTAAGGAAATTTATTCCATACAGATACTTAAAAAGTAAAAGACATTTTAAAATAAAAATGGAATTTTACAATACAAATCCTGGAATCTTCTATATCTATGCATTCATAGATATCAAGCATTTTTTCGCATAGTCCCATTCTTCAGATATACAGAACTGTGAAAATTGTTTCACTATTTTAGCAATATGTTAATGTAACTTTATTCTTGTCCCCAGCACAAAATGTTATGAATTGCAGTTTATTTTTTAAACTTCTTGACTTTTTTAGGGTAATGAAATAATATTATTAAATAGGATTTTTGATAAGTTATTAACAACATTGCTTCATATCATGTAAAAATAAATTATATTTCTAGGCTTTATGAGATTTCCACTTGCACTTCATGGTAATCGGAACACTTACATGTAGGTACCTGAAATAGGGATGCTCTTGAAAACAGTGCCCAGTAAGATCATAGACATATAAGACATCATTCAGGTTTATAATGCCATATCTTCTGGCCATTTTCCCATCACTGAAATTTCTTTATAACATGAGGAAAATAAATAAAGTTTTAATTGGTCAATGTTGAAGTAAAAATAGAGAACCAGGATTGTGTTTCACCTTATATATAGATTTTTGTAGGATAATATGATTCCAGTCATTTTTTACTAAAGTGAATGCAGTTTTTAGTATTTTCATATTAAAGCTTAGAGTTCTCAGGTTTTGAGAAGTGTTATCATTATAAAGGAGTTTTATCTTGGTAGAATACTACCCTGGGTACTGCATCTCAGCTGCATGGAGAGAACCCAGACAATGTAATATGATGATAAATCCACTCTTAAATTCAATCATTTCATTCTAAGGCCACATTATTCTCTAGACTGAGACAGTACGTTACCATCAGGTGGGTTTATGAAAGAGTAATTTCCAGATTCAGGACAGAAACAATAACTGATGTCTTTGTTGTTGGTTTTAGCAACAGAGTTAAAGTTGAATGGACAGAGAGGGCACTGAACTCTTAACATTAACACTTAACCCTTAACATTAACATTAACAACACTTAACATTTCAGTTAAGATAAGTGTATCTCTCAATTGTCCCTCCTCTGTGGGCTTTGTGTCACAGTGCAGAGCAGTCTCAGAGTGCAAATGAATTCCTTCTGAATGAAACAAAACTGGAAGATGAACAACAGGAGCACATCTAACACTCCAGCAGCAATAGGGCATTCAATTAATGGGTCTAAACTACAGCTAGGCCAAAGGAAATATTGAAAATAAAAACAAAGAAAAATGAATGTAAACAGCAAATCTCCTCTGCACCAACTGTTTGCTGCTCTAAATAAATTCAGAGGGCAATCTACTCCATACTTAAGTGGTGGTCACCCCAGCTGAGGTTTGAGGTAGGTTTCAAACTGAGGTTATTGCCGATGAAGGCAAATAGAGGGTTAAAAGATTAACCCAAGCTCATTAAAGTTGCTGGGTGATTCCTAACAATTTTAGTGGGTTTTACTCCAGGACGTGCCACCTACTGTTGTCTGATAACATTTAATAATAGAGAATGCAGTCATAACTCTTACACAGATTGTTGCATTTAAAGGGTGTGAGTGAAGATGAATGTATATATTTCCTCATCTAGAAGAGCACAGAGCTTGGAAACTTCTGAAAGAGTAAAATTACTCTGAATAGTTCCCAGAAGACTTATTAAAACAGGACTGACATTGACTTCAGCAAATTATTTCTAACATAAAACAAATATTTTACATATAAATATCGTTGATATACCCAATATTTACTTATTAGGGTTTCTCAATGATACACATTATCAGCTTCTTACAATAAAATCATAAATAAAAATAAAAATCTGAATATTCTTTGTGAGCTGTAAGATATTTTGAATAAAATATTTTCATTTTTCAGTCAATACTGTATAAGAAATGTATTAATATTTTGTGAATATATATTCAACATTTCAGACAGTGAGACAATTAAAATAACCAACTGTTTTAAATGATAGTGGTTTTTGATACTTAAGAAGTGTCTTGATAACATGTTTTCTAGTAGGTTTCTGTTACCAGGTTTTAGACAAAGTTTTCAGAAACTGATGGGGAAAAAAAAAAAAAGAGTAAAAAAACTTACCAATAGTTGTGTATAGTTGTGTTTCATCTTATTTAGGAAGAGTAGAATACTGCTCTGGACTTTGACCAAAGTAATATAGACTGCAAGCAAACAATAAAATTCCTGTCTTCCCTGCATTAAAAAGATAAGTAACCTGCAGACTTAAATAAAGAACTCTGCCTCTCTGATGCCAGTCTCACCAGAGAGTCCCTCTTCCATCTTCAGAGAGTGGCATCCTCAAGCCAAAACATGCCAAGTCCTTGTTGCTTAACCTTAACTTATGCTTTGAATATTTTCATTATGAACTTTGGCCAGGCACTTACAATTAAACGAATAAAAGAACAAAAACCTCCTAATAGTTGGTTAATTTAGCAGGTGTGATCTAAAGGCCTCACGTGCCTCAATCTAACCATAGGTCCATCTGAGTATTCCTTCTCAGGGACAAAAATTGGTGTTACCCTTTGTCTCTGTTTTACCAACTCTGAGCTAAAAGTCCCAGGAATTTCATTGTAAGAACCAGGCAATATCAGAAACAGGCATACCATAAAGGTCTAGCTTGTTGTGTTAAATAATGTACTATTTACTTATCGAGTATAAGTATTCCTTTTATTTGAATTATTTACCAAAAGACGTTTCTCTGAACCCTCGAGTTCCCTATTTTGATCAAGATGGAAGTGTCAAGCATTTATATTTGTTTAAGTGCTCTGATCACATAATACTCAGGCTGGCTTCTGTGGTGTCACTGGCACTGGAGGGCAGGTGGCTGCTGCTGAAGTTCCTATATGAACGGCCTGAGCACAGGATGGCTCTCAGTGCTAATGAGGTCATGTTCAGTTGGTCTTTTAGTATAAGTAAAGCCTTTCTGGTGCAGTGCCAAGCTCTCAAGTATCCCAGCTATTTCTATAGTGTTCTTTCTGTATTTTCAAATTACACAAGCCCAATCTTTTACACTGAATTCTTTCTCTCTCTGCTAGCTGGCGGCCGCACCATGCAACAGAGCATTGTATACAGTGAATTGAAAACTGCTCCTGCCTCTTCTTTTCCCCTTTTCCCCCCACTTTCCTGGATTCCAAAATTCCTAGTCCCATGAATTGTGTCAATAACTGTAATATGCTATTTGGGAAAAGACCAAATATTGAAAGTTGAATATTTAACCTCAATTTTCCAGTGTATTTTTTTAGTTATTTGTATTATCATGAGGTATGAAATAATTCAGTTCATGAAGCTTTGTCATTTAGGACTGAATCTGGTTTCATTTAAATTGGTGGAATTTTAACTGCTTTCAGTGAGATAAGGTTCAGGACTTATATGGCATAAGGGCATGAAATTGTGGTTTCTTCTGAATTTTGTCTGTGTTTCTGTTCTTTCCAGTAGGGCAATATATTGCTCTTTCTTCTGTTGCTGTTGGCACACATTGAAAGTAAAAAAGTGGAAGCCAAAAACATTTTTTATTTCATCCAAATAATCCATTACACTTCTTTAGCAAGATTCTTTTACTATTTCTAAGAAAATATTCACAAAATGCTAAAACATAAAGCAGAATATGAGGATACGAAGGTGGAAAATATTTTGCTCTGGAGGAATGGCAAGGTATTCCAATGTCTTAATGGTCTATTCAAGTTATATTTAAATATCTGTGAAGGGGAGCTCTCACTCTCCCCATAAAACATTGATAAGGGGTTTATGTTAATGATATGATAAGGGGTTAATTGTTTCAAAAATATTTCCAGCAAAAACTTTACCATATGAACATGTTTCATGTACAGAAGATGTTAATGATAAGATTTCAGTGACCTCTGGATGACCTAAAAATTTAAATCTCTTTCCAAAAAAGTGGCTAAGACATATAGTGAAAGCACGAGCACTAGCAGCTTGCAAAAACCATGGCAGAACACTGAGGCTGCTGAATTAATGCTCCTGACTTCACCCAGCTTGATTAGCTGGCCAATCTCCTCAAGCTCCCTGTGTTATTAAGGGAGAGAAAAAGCTTTCTTCCAGTGCTGATCCATGGCATAAGCCTAATTGAAGTGCTTGAATTGCCCAGTAGAAGAACCTGTTTGTCTTCACTGACTATAAAGAAGCCAAGCTAGCTACACCAGCTGCGTCAAGTCCGGTTCAAAACACTCTTCTGCTTCCTAAGGGCTCATGTGTCTGGAAATGCAACTACAGTCTATAACCACTTAAAGTGTTTTTCCAAGTTTTTCCTTAGGGCTGGTCTAACAATTTAAATACAAATCCTCTATGCTAGAATCTATCATTCTTCCCAAATTACCTGCAAATGAATAACTGCTCTTTAAAAAAAAAAAAAAAAAAAAAAGATGTTTTCTGTAAATTGTTTACATGTTGACCATAACAAATTTTACTCAATTGATCAGCCATTGCTTTCTGAGGTTCACCATCTCTTCTTTAGCAAATAATATCTGTAGTTGTCAGAACACTGAAGTCAAATACATTTTCCTGTTCCTGATGAATTGGGTAGTATCTATAAGCCATTTTTGCTGAGGTCCTAAATGACTTTTTCTTGACAAAAAAATGAATATTTTTCATTATATAAACCTGTGTTAAGAACTCAAAATTTATCATTTTGATTTCATTCAAATGTTCATGAGGAATGAACACAGTGACATGAAGATGGCTAGCTCAAGTCATAAAGCATAAATCTAGATGAAATTTTTGAAAAAAAACACCATCATTGTCCCCTTACATAAAAAAATCAATTCTTATTGATCTGCCTATTTATTACATATTTATTTTTTCCTGTAAATGCAGGTTTTGAGCACCAGTGAGATAATGCAAACAGTAGTAAGGGATTTTGTTCATGAAACCGCCCAAAGCACATTCTAGTGACTGAGTACATATTTCTGAGTTCTGATACAAAAGTAAAAGTTCTTTGGGGAAATGGGATCATTAGGATTTTGACTTCATCATCCAAGTGACATACTTAGAAGAGATATCTCCTGCTACAGCTTCCAAATCAACACACTTTTCCTTTTAACCCATTTGTATTGATCTCATATAGTTCTTATCCTCCTTCAGATGATTCATTTGAGGAAAACACTGTTCATAGATCCATTTGTAAAACACCTACATAAACTGCTTTCTACATTGGCCTCTAATTAGAATTAGTTTGTCCCCTAGTCTGTCCCCTAGGAAACAGGTGCTTTTTAACCAGGACTGCAGCTTTATCAGAGGATTTTGACAAGTATTTCAGAACTATTGTGTTTATTTAACAGCACTATTAGATGTAGCTATTTTATGAGCCTTTCTCTTTAGAAACCATGTGTGATTGTCAACATCACTGGGGAGGTAACTGTTGTCATCAGCAGCTGGTAGAAATCCTAGAAAGATTTTTATGGAGTACACATCCTGAAAATGTCTTCTTCTTACTATTATCCCTATTTTTTCCATGAAGTAAATGACGTAATGATCTTGCTTCTTTTTCATATCTATATTATTTCTTGCTGTAAAATCCTACCTAGTGCTTCTTTATTTTGATAGTGTGATGACTAGAGTAAGGAAGAATTTGTTTGCCTTTTGATGCGGTGGTTAGAAGACTTCCTTTTGAAGAAGAGAGAGGAAAGGTATGATGAGGAGGGAAGGAAAGGAAACATCAAAATAGAGGATGAAAATTCTCTCAGACCCCTTTTGGTATCTCTAGTGGTGCGAGGGTGGCTGTGAAGCAGAACACAGCACACTGGCACTTCAGATGTCATGCCAAAAGTTACATTAAGTTACAACACTGCTGACTGAAAACACATCTGCTTTTTTTCAACTGTGTAGTGCACTTTCCTAAACACTTCTTTCTCCTCTCTAGCTCCATCTGATGGAAGTACTTCAGTACATGACTCTCCAGATCTGGCAGTATTGCAATTTATGTTTCCGCGTATTTCTGTTCTGAAAATCATGAGCCAGATCACATGTGGTATTCAAAACATGTGTGCACTCATGCACTAACATATAAATAATAGGGAGTAAGTACAGAGTAATTACCATCATGGACAAATGACCAAAGCTTTAGTAGATCTCTTTTTCAAGCAATAAATTACAATTATAAGTAGTAAACGCTGTTGAAAACTGCACTGCAATGAGAAATACAGCTATAAAGTGTCAGCAATTGAGTCTCACTCTCATGAAATTGTTAAACATTGCAGAATATCTGTTCTCTTGTTATCTACATTGTTTTGACAAATATTTTGTTTTATCAGAACAGAAAAAGAAAACTGTGCTCTACGTATTAGATTCTTTTTTCTCCTTTCTGCTCAAGTCTAGGAACTAAAGACTTTTTCTTTGTTACAGAATTACTTCTTTGCTACAGATTTTAAATCTTTTTTTAATTATTTTTTTTTCTGTTTTGAACTATCCCCTTCTTGCTTCAGTCAGAAAAAAAAATACCCAAATTTCATGCCAGTGTTATCCTATAAATCGTGGCAATATAGGAGGGAAAATGAACCAAAACTGTGCAAACACTGCTCTTTCTTTTGTTGCAGAGTATCCTGTCCCCTCTGGCATGGTGTCCCAAGGCACAGCCATACCACTTCTTATTTATGACAGCAAAAAGTGTTAGTTTTGTGATTTCGTAGATTCAGAAGAGGCCAGTGAAATTTCTTGAAGACAGCTTCTCTTTACACAGAGCTTAGATCGCTCATATTTAGCACATTTCCTAAATGAATATCAGCAGATATTTAACTGGTGTTTTTGAAAGGAATGACCAGCTGGCTTATTGTCAGTGGACATATCCAGGTTGGCTATAGAATGAAGGCCCAAGTGGGCCAGATGTTTTCCATCATAGCACACTCTCAAAGTGCTGCTATTACGCCTGAACGAACCCCACACGTCAAGCAGTAACCATGCCCTGATTTCTGTTCTAATGCACACTGCAGCATGAAATAAGTTGCATGCCATCTTGTTGACACAGCGTGCTTCAGCTGCTGGTGTGGCAAGTTGTTTCTTCACTGAAGCTGAACTAAGAAATGTCTGGCTTTATTAGACAGATTATTCTATTACTGTTTTCTTGGCAGTTCCTCACAATGGCACTTGTACGGCACCATGAGAAAGTGACTATCCAGAGCACTGAAAATGCATTAACCAAACAAATACAAGTGTACATACATTTCCAAAATGTTATTTAGGGACAGAGTTCAGGAACAATATAATTTGCTCAGTAGCAAACAGAGGGTTAACTTCATTTGACTACATTTAGCAGACAAAAAGAAAACTGCTGTAGGTCAGTTAAGCTCCCTGGACTGTGCCAAAACAAGAGCCTACAGACATCCTCCTCAGAGATAATCCCTTATTCACGGCTTTCCTATTTGTACTTTCCAGCCTAACTTGGGTTACCTGGACTTGCTTTCTCAGTACCCTGTAGATTAAATGTGTGGGAGCAAGCAACCCTCTTGGCTAGTTTGGCTCCCTCTCTTTTTCTGTCTTTGGCCCCCAAATGTTGTGTTCTTTTTTATATAACGTCTTAGGTTCAAAAGGAGGGACACAAAGTGCTCTGTATCAGCTTAACAAATGTAGCCTAAGAAGATCGGGACTCTTCTCAAAGATATATAAGCTATAATTTCAGCCTCTTCAGGCTAAAGAAGTATTGAGATCTCTACTTTCTGGCAAATCTCTAGCTGTTCTCTACCCTACTTTGTAAAAATGTCTCCTTTCCCCTTCTGCTTTTTGAATAAGTGGGTGGTTTTGTATAGCGAGGTATATCCTGTGTTCCATGTGTATGAAATACTGTTCGATTGGGTCATTAAGGAATTTGGATAGACAGCTTAGATGCAGACATGCTTTATGAGTCCCACATAAATCAGACAAGACAGATACCAAAACACACAGCTTAGCCAACTTATGGCCAAGAATCTCTAATATATAATAGCAGAACTTTTAAAGCTGGTGGAAAACACAGTGCTCTTTTGCTCTATCATATTTTTACAGTTAAGCTTTTTGTTTGTTTGTTTGTTTTCTTTTTATGGACTGGTCACTTGTTGGAAAGGAAAAGCATTTGGGGTAACCATTGGCCCTTTTTTGGGGCTAATTTATTCCTATTGTACTATTGCTGTGTTATCAAAGATGCTGATACGGTAGAGGTAAAGAATCTTCTCAGCTGTATGTCAGTTGTCTTGTACAAGTTCATATACTTGTATTCTGTGGAGTACATCTGAGATGAGGTTCAAAGTGTTGAACTTCTGGAAACAACATACACTACCCAGAGCAAGCAAGACAGCTGGAGATTCATTCAGGCATTAAGGGGAAATTTGTAAGTTTTGCCTTTCTTCTCTTGATGACAGTTAGAACTGATTTTTTACAATAAGAAACTATGCATAACTTTTTTTTTTTTTTCCTTCCTTTGATCATAAAGACATGGGCTAGAAAGTAGCTGATACCTTTACTGAGGTAAGTATATCATGCCACTTGAGACTGCTAGCTTTTCTAGCACCTGGAGAAATTGTCTCCATTTTCTATTTGAATGGCCATTCTTCCACTGCTCCTCATGTAAGAAAGCTTTAAAAGGAGATGGACCTCCCTTTTGCAATTATTGCTGCCATCCTGGTAAATGCAGGTCCAGAAAGTCAATCTGTGCACAGCTGTTTTTTTTTTTTCTTTCTTTTCAGAAAGGACAGCAATGGGCCCTGGTCTAGTACAGCCCCTTCCCAGCAGCACAGGAAAAAAAAATAAAAAAGAAAGAAAAAGAAATCAAGCAGAGGTTTCTTAGGCGGTGGAGAATGAGGACTGTATGGCTTAAGTAGTCTGAGGTGGGATGTCATATCCCAGAGGATGTGAACTGGGGACACTGGATGAGATACCAGTTCAGGGTAGAGTGGGAAAGGAAAAGAAGCCCTTGCAGAGGCCTTAACATTAATTGATACCTTTCAGCCCATCTGCTGTGCAGTATCCTCAAATCTTATCACTCCCCAACAGTATCTTTCTTCTCTTATTTCCCCACCCGGATTCCACCACCTGCTTCTATATCATCTCTTAAAGGGTGCAAAAGTCTGACGCAATTGAATCCAACTGGTGCAGAAGTTCCAGGCTGAGCAGCCTACACACATGGATCAGATTTCTGGATCAAGGCCTAAAGCTGAAACCATAGCCAAATATTTTCTGCTTTACGTGAGACCCCACAATGCATGGCAATGTCCTGGAACAGTGCATTAACTTTGTAATGTTGCAAATCATGTTTCTCTTTAAAAACTAATTTTTTCCTATGAAAAATCCATTGAAAATGGCACAAGTTTTTGATTGATTGTCTGTGGTAGAGAATGGCTGGTGCTAATCCTGTTTAGTTTTATGTTCTTCATTTTACTTTGGGAAAAGTGTAAGAGAAACTCTACACTTCCCATTCCTACTGATTCTCAGCTGGTATTACTGTGTTAATGAACTTGGAACAGCCACTGCAATCCGGAAATGGGCTGGTCCTCTCTATTATTTACAGGAGATGCACTGCTTACAGGGGGATTCAGACAGTTTTTATGAATTTGAATAAAGTAACAAAAGCTTGCCATTATACACAGCAGTTTCAAATTACCTTTAAATCCTGGAAAGTCTTTAGATTAATCCATGCATTTTATTTTGTTCTAGAAAATTGTTATACGTCAAAGCGACATCTCTCTTCAGCTTGATCTACTGTAACCATTAAAGGAATAACTTTGCATATTAAGTTACTCTAGACCATTTGAGCCTAGAATTTCTTTTTTCCTCTGAGGCTTTCTGACAGGGTAAAAAGAGGGTGTAGAGTGATGTAGGAGAGGTTCAGGCTCTGCAGCACTCTTTTCCTTTTATCATTATTTATGTTTGTATTATGTTCTGAGAGAGCTAGGGGTTTGGACTGTGGAGATGGTGGCCAGTGGAGCCAAGCACTCTGAAAGGTCTTTCTTATCCAGTACAGCCAAATTTATGCAGTGACCTGGTGAAGTCATTTAAGTTATCAAAGGAAACTCTGATTAGAGAAACTAAGAATATGGAAATAAAAGTAAAACATAGCAATTTGCAGTTTTGGAAACTCTTAAATACCATTATAGGAACTTTTTCATCTGAGTACGGTTGTTTTATGAGATTCCCTTTATGACACAAAGAAATCAGTAGCCAGCTGGCTCATCAAAAAATCCTGATGATGTAAAGTTCAAGCTTTTTCCAGATATCCTGAGGTGGAAATATATTTGGATTTTTTTTTTTTTTTTTTTTTTTTATGTCCATAATCATCTCACACTTCAGAAACAATTGATGTTTATTTGTCAGTCACAAAGGATCAACTTTGCTTTCCTTCTGTGTTTAAAAATCTGTGCTAATGCTAATTCCAGTCATGATGGTTTTACTGCTATTTGTTTTGTTACATTATCTGGTGTTTGAACACCACCAGACTAGGCATTTAATCAAAGAGCCTGTCTCTGTAATGATCTGAGAACTGATGAAATACTGTCTGGAAAGACCATGTTACTTAGTCTTTTGAGAATAGAGATCAGATTTTTTTTTAAAGTAAAGCACTAAAATGAAGCTGTTCACACTGAAAGTTATTGTGGCATTGGTTTTGACACAAGAGTGACATTATATTTATTTATAAACTAAAGCAAATTTTCTCATTTAATATTTTATTTCATCAAAATGAAAATGATTGGAGGAAAGCCAAGGTCTTTTTGGAATGATCAAACACAAAACTCTAAGCTACATTAACACAATAATTACCTTCTTTAAATTTTAGAAGATATATGTGAAGAACAATAGGTTTTTTACATGCTTCAAATTGGCAAAGACTAATTAATCAAAGGCAAACAAATTAATTGAGGATTAACCAAATGAAGACTCATTACAATTATAATTCTACTGGTTAAAAGATTTTTCCTGTATTATTATTATTCCAATAAGTTAACTTCAGGAAATTTTAAAAAGTCATTTTTGTGTTTTTAAAGTATTCTTTTATACAGTTAAATCATGAAAGTGAGTTATCAAGGGAGTTCACAATACTTTACAGCTCTTCTGCTAGAATTAAATCCAAGGTCCGCTCAAGCACTTTAAGTGCAAGTTCAGTGTGTTTTATGTTTATCAGCCCAAGCTTATGAGTGGAGTTGTACCACCAATAAAAAGCTAACTTTCCTGACCTTTTCCCACCTCAGAAAATGTGAAAAAGAAACACCACAGAGGCTGGAGAGGAAGGCAGTAGCTGTGGGGATTTCTTAAAAGTTCCAGTCTGGCTTCTAAACAAACCTAAAGCCAGTCTAGCTCCAGAGTAACAGCAAACAACTGCAATCTCTTTATGAATGCAAACTGCAGGATTAGTACAGTTACGCTCTCAAAGAAAGTACTTTGTTCACCCTACCATAGCAGGTAGTAATCCTTGGTTTGTTTACGGAGCCTAAAACTCTGTGGTTTTGGACCCTGGTGAAGTCAAACCTAAAAATGTGCTTGAGTTAAGATCAAATCAGGATCACTATCCTTTCACGAACGTACATCTTTAAATAGATTTCAGATTCCTGTGGCTAGATTCGCCAGACTAAATGAGCTGCCCTTGGCAAAGGACTGGAAAATGGAAGAGGAAGTGAAGGCTTTAAAGCGTTTGTGGTTCCCCCCTCTCCAAGCTGGCTGGCAGTCAATCTGGTTCCAGTTCAATGTGCTCAGATGCCCCTGGCCTCCAGGAGCTGATCTGGCAGCCAGCAACTGATGCAGGCAAGAAGGCAAGAGCTGCATGCTTGTCATTGTGAGATGGAAGCATGGGAGGCAGACCTGTGCTCACATCCTGGCCCTCTGCCTTCAAGATACCTGCTTCTGTAAGGGGTGAGGACATGAGGAATCTTTTTGGATTCGTACTACCATTAGGAGAATTATCTTAGTGTAAACTGAACACAGTTTTTACGTCATGTTTACGAAGAAATTTGGAGAGACAGAAGGTCAACAGGAGGATTTGGGAAGGAACAGGTCAGATGTGAGAAGCAGAGGGAGAGGATGCGGGACACTGATTGAGACTGATGTTGGTGGTACAGGAAGGTCATGTAGTTGACAATAACTTACATTGCCTATAACTTAATGTGCGGAGAGCTACAGCTCATGTTTGACAAATGAGTGCGGACTATAATGTACTTCATTTGGAATGCCTTGGTTCCTAAGAGCATCTGAGAGGACAGATGTTTAAATGCGCTGAGCACAAAGGCTCTGTAAATTAATGAAAGCTTTCATCTTGTGAACTGATGAACAGCAAGACCCCAGGGTCTGAAGTTTGTAATGATGGGACATTATGTCTAAAATCTCACCCTCACTGTACCTTGGTGTTAAAATAAATAAATAAATAAATAAATAAATAAATAAATAAATAAATAAATAAATAAATAAAAAGAGAGAGAGAGAGAGAAAGAAAAAAAGACTTTTATATAGTTATATACTTCTATGCAGTTTGCATATAGTTTCAATTGTGTTTAAAGATACTTCAGATATGTGTAGAAAAGAACAAAAATATGTAAATATGTGATAACAACTGCTTACAGCTGTTTTAACCTTCTCCATCTGCTAAGGTGACACAACTTTTGTTGTCTGTTGTGTACAAACTATAATCAACATATCAGTGCAGCATTTATTGTACAAATCTGAGGGCAGAATATTACGAATCCTAAAAGGACTCTTGTCCGAAGAGAGTAAAAGGAATTAAACAACACAGCCTAATAGATTACCCATTGATTTAAAGAAACTGAAACAAACCATGTAAATGATTTTCTATAGAAATAATGATTGAATTTAATTAAAAAAAAAAAAAAAAGAAGAAGAAGAAGAAGAAAGAGCTTGTCAGAGTCAAAACCATTCCTCAGTACTTAGCAGTCTGAATATAGACACAGAAAAACAATCTCAAAGCAAACAAAGTAGCTTCAGTTAGATTCATAGTTCTCCTCATCCTTTTTTTTCCTTTAAACTTGATTTATTCCTGGATTTACCTTTCCAAGGGCTTACAGAAGGTTTGAACCATGAATTGAAAACACAGAAGAGTCAATAACTAAGTAAATGTCTTCTTGTGGCTGATATCATTTTTCGTGAAGGTTAAAGCCAGAAGTACTATGATTTGTAACTCATAAGTCAAATTCCTTGCTATTTTTACTATACTTCTTATTTATTAACTGGATTTTCATCAGAAATGACCAAGGGATTCTCAGAATGGAAGTGCGAGCACATAAAACCAGAAATAAAATCCATCTTCTCTCTAAAGTAATCTTTCAAAATCCCTTTTGAAATTGAGGGTATAAAGATACTACTTTTAATTCTTCAGAGCAGAAATGTTAACCAAATGTTGCAGGTAGGCCATAACAAAATGTTTTCTTCCTTCTACAAGGACAATTGTTTGCACCATAGAGCACTTTGTGCAATAGTCCGTTGTGATACCAGCTATGGATTTCTGTGGATTTGTGGCCTCCAGTGAGCTGGAGATCAAGAAGATTCTTCTTTGCTCTCTTATGATTTTGTCAAGCACTATCTCCTTCTGACAGAACAGAAATGTCTCCTGCTCAGACTCTTTACCACAAATCAAAAAGCACATGGATTATTTTTTTTTTAAATATATTTCTGTTCTGCAATAAGTTATTTTTCCACTGATATTTGCCATTTTTTCCTCTTTGATAATTATGTGTGTAAGCTCATATCCTTCTACCCTGTGATCTCAGTTTATTTCAATTCAGATTCTATCAGCAAGATGCACAGCATTTACATGAATCTTTTTCCATCCTGGTGGCAGGAACACATGCACATAGAGAGGAAACTACAGGTTTTGGGCCACTGCCCAAAACAATTTATCCAGCAGAGGCAACACAGACTGTAGATAAAAAGTGCACAGAATGTCTATAACTTCATAACTCAGTGCTAGCTGATACACCTTGGAAATTGCACAGAGCAGTGAAAGCCTTTGTGAATAACTGCTCACAGTTGTTTCCCAAACATGCTTAGCTCCCATTAGAACTCTGTAAACTCTTATTTTTTTTAATCAAATTAAGCCAATTTTATCAGGGAAAGGAACACAAAGCCTGTCAAACCACAACTTTTTCTGTTCTCCTTTAATACAAAGTTTACTAAAGCCATTTTATCAAATGAAACTTTAAAAATAGACTTGTCAGCTGTTTATAACAACATTGACTCTAAAATTAATTTTCATAGTTGAATCACACATCTCAAAAGAAATTGGAAGTGATAGAAACACTGCTATAAAAACAGTGAAGTTTGCAAGAGTAATTTGACTATGTTATATAAAATTCATTCTCTCCAAGTTCAAACACTGCTACTCCCCAGCCAGTGGAGTTTAAGTTCCGCTAATGTAAATCAGCACTGCTCTATTGGTTTCAGCAGAATTGCTCTGGCTTACTCCCATTCAACTTAAAGTCAGACAAAGAATTTATATATTTAGCCAGCATAACTTGTTCAGGCCCTTCAGGAGTTTTTGTGTAAGCTGATGGACATGGTTCATTCTTGGTGCTTCATTCTTTGGTTATTGCTGAAATTCATAAAAATACCAATGTAGTTGGATAAAAGCTTCAAGTCACATCCCTAATTATTAGATAAATAATATGCCTAGCCTACACTACGCTCACCTTTATCTAGATACCAACTTTACTTCGTAGATCATGAAAGATCATGAATATCCTTCACTGAGAAAGGAAGAAGATTACATTTATTTCATGTCTTACAGCTTTGATGCAGACCTGGGAGACTCATTAGTAGAAATTAATTCATAAATGGTAGAAAGTTTTCTTGTCATTTCAGTCAGATTAGCAAAGAGTCTAACATCAAAGTAGGGCTATGAATATGTATTTTTCCCAGAGCTCTGTAACTCTTCAGACTGAAGGGTGTCTCCTACAAACTCTAGTGCATAATGCAAGTCAGTAGTGGTTTCCACTGTTATGCAACACTTTTAGCATAAACACAAACATTTTAATCCATTCAAGTTATTTTATTTATTACTTCTTTTTTTTTTTTTTTTTAATCTGAGAGGCTTTCTTAAATTTAATTTGTTTTAGATTAAGTAAAATTAGATACTTATCATCCTGAATGAATTTGTGAGTACTTTATTTGATCAGTTAAGTATAATCAAAGAAACATTGTATATTAGATCTAAAGGTCCTGAAAATATCTAGTAATATCACCATCACTATAGTTTACATAATCATGTGTGCAATGTACTGAGTTTATGGGATGAAAGTAGTTGAAATTTTAGTAAAAGGCAGGGAATTTTCTGTCTTGAATATGTTTAGGTAATACATCTTAGACAGTTGTCAGTGGAGGCATTATGTTACCCTGTTATGTTCCTGCAAACAGCAAGTAAAAACCTCAGATGTCAAGTGTCATAGTTCTGTAAAAAGTATTAGGATCAGTATCTTCCCTAGCTTGTATTTTTTAAAAATACAAAGCAGGCATCCATTCCTCTTTGGCTTTGTGATGAGCTGTCAAAATCACATACGTGAGGTCCTACGACAGTGAGGCCATACAGAAGTGTACATGTGCTTTGGAAACCTGGCCCAAGCTAATTTGTTTTGTCTCTTTGCCAAAGAATGCTAACTATTTTCAAAGGCTATTTACAAGTCAGAGGAAGTTCCCACCAGATTAGAAGAGAATTAAGGAAAGTTAAAACCTGGGCCAAGCTATTCCACAGCACTGAATCTGCACATAAAGTTCTTGCATCTATAAAAAGAGTTCTTTTTGATAAGGAAGTTGAATGCAATGAACCTGCATAGTAACATGTTGGTAGATCTTTGTCTTTGTCATGGGCTGTTGTTATAGTCCCTGTGGTTGGTAATGTAAACAAAGTGCTGTAGGTCTGTTTGGATGAAAGATTGGTCCGACGACTCTCCTTTTGCTGGATAGCAGGAAATGCTCTGGATAGCAGTTGTAAAGATTCTGGTATCATTTTACTGTGGCCTGAGAAATGAAATGAACTGGCTAAATAAACAGTAAATTTGACCTTCCTTCAGCCCTAGCCAAAATGTTACATGGTGCAATTTTATTAATTGGACTATAACTTTAATTCTTTATTCTCTGCTATTTCTTCCTCTATAGTATAGAAACAAAATCTCTGTGACACATAAAACAAGTTGAAAAAACAGTCTGGAGACATGTTTTTGTAACTTACTGACTGCTTGAAGCTGTACTAATTTAAAGGAAGATACAGGACTTGTCCCCATAGGACAATTTACACTACAGATGTTGAACATATCTTGAATGTATGACATACAGAAAAAAAGGTGATTTCCAAAGATCAATAGGATTTCTTAAACAAATTGTATACTCTAGCCAAAAGAGCAATTATATCTGCTTTATTACTGGTAAATAAAATTTTAACCATGGTAGGATGCACAAGAATAATAAACAACAGCACATTGAAATGTGTGTATATATATATAGTCTCACACACACATACATAGTTCAATACATTTATATATTTGTATTGGGAAAGTGCAAACCACAACTTTTGACCCAAAAAATCAATTAAATGAAATAAAAGCATAAATTCTTGGGAGATCTAAGGAGCCCAAGAGCATGGGCTACTCAGTTTGTAGCTGTCTTGTCAAGCATCTTAATTTGAACACCTTGAAACAAAATCATTCACATTTACTGTCTCTTACTGATTATTCTGTTCAATCTAGAATGTCCTTTTGTTCTTGATTGAGGGTCACAAAAATCTAGTGCACAAAAACCTATTTCAACTCGAGATATTGATTCCTCTTTTACACTGGAGCTACTTCATTTCAATGTCTAAACAGTACAGTGAAAGATCATCTCTTTTTTCATCTTTTGGTTAAATAGTAATGAATGACACAAAATGTTGAAATATTATGATAAGGATGCGAACTAGATATATGTGTTCAAATGAGCTTTCTGCAGAAGCCACCATTGAATGAATTCTGAATGTTAGAAGATTGTTATGTTACAAGACTTTCTGAAAATTAAGAACTTTAAAATGGCTGATAAGAAAATTGGGTTCTGTTATTTCTCTCACCACTCTCATTTACATACTATCTCACAGCTACAAAGACACAGTTAATATTTATCCATCACATTATTTTTTCATCTTCTTGCTTTTATCTAGTGGATCAATTGCCATCATTTGATGTAAAAGGCAAAGGGCTTCCCCCAATTTTTATTATTATTTTTTTTTAAATAATATTTTTATTCAATTGGGATTCTCTGTTCAGTCTTGATCTTGACTGAGGGAAAATTCTGAATTCTGTGCTAATGCAAATTCAAGATTCAAATTAACAATTAAGCAGTGGAAGTCTATTTGTAGTATAAAAATGATCACTGGAGAAAGTTTTGTTTCAGAGAAGTATACTTTTCTGTAAAAGATGCCTAACATACTTACTTGTGTGTTTCCACATTGTGTAATTAACATGCACAAATATTTGTATGGGTATAAAAAGGTCATCATGTTTTACTTGAAAATGAGCAAGAAGAATCATAACCTAAGGTTATTGCTTATTTAATTTCTTGAGCTGTTGTAAAATGCAAACAGTTAAAGACATTCAATATAATCCTTCAAGTCTAAAATATAAAATACCTTACCTCTAAAACTGGCACACTGATGGGGGTCTCGTGGTGCATATTTCTTTATGAGTTTTTAGGCCAAATTCTGGTTTGCAATTTTATTTATGTCAGTGTAGTTACACTGAAGTGTAAGTTGGGGTGCAAGGCCTTCAGACTGCATTCTCTCTACAGGGCTTATAAGAAACCTTAGCAGCTCAGATATAGCAATCTCTGCTGTCTACCTTATCCTCTGGAAAACAGATTAATATATTCTTTAATATCTCTCTCTTGTAACCCAAAGAGGGCCATCTCTCCTCCAGTTGCAGCTGCATTGGTCTAATAGGCTTGTTCCACTCCACAAATCAAGATGTGCAATGGAGACTTCTGAATGTGGACAAAAAAGCTGACTCATGCAGTGGGTACATGGCAATGTTCTAAAAAGATCTTGTCAGCATGTTGGCTGCATTTATCTAGGCAGATATTCCAGAAGGAAATATTTGTGTATAGGAGTACTTCTGTTGTCTACATAAACATATCAGTAAGATTATTATTCTATTACTGACATTTACATTAGCGGAATCTTTGTGGGTTTTTGTTCGTTTGTTTATTCTTTCTACATCCTATTTTATTTTATCTAATTCTGTGGTAAAGCTGAGTTGAAGGCATACGTTTTGTATTTCGACACAAAGCCTTGCTGTCTATCCCATCTTTGTGGAAGGAAGTTCCCAAGTCACAGGCTGGTGTTAGGCAAATTCCAATCCTTACCCTCACAGTTCTCACCTTGGAGCGAGAAAGTTGGCAGACTGGATTCACTCTTAACCAGTTTGGCACGTTTATTTTCCCCTATTATAACATACAATGGAGAACACCCATTCTAAAATGCACTATTTCACAAGTGACCATTCTTTCTCTACTCTAAAGAAAGCATTTGTTTAAAAGCTGCTTTCCCCACTCAAAGCATCTTCTACTGAAGGAGAGAGTAATAAGTACGGAAAATCACGTCAACCACAAGTCAACAAAATGGCAGTCTAGAAGACTAAGAATCACAACTGCAGGCTTATTACATTTCTTTTGTTTGTTACAAAAAGGTTATCTAAAAATATGACTGGGAGCCATATGTGACTGTTTGCAAATGATCGATACCTGCTTCTGACTAACTCCAGGAAATATGGAGTGGATCATATATGATAAGACTTAATGCAAATACTGAGCTACCATTTATGGGAGTGGGATTAGAGGATACTTTAAAAAAAAAAAAAAAAAAGCCTCTGCTATAGTAGGAATTTGTTTTAAACTCAGAAAGTCCATTTGAGGTGGATCAAAAAGGGGAATGACTCCAAAGATTTATGACTTCCCATAATTAAACAAAATTTGCCAAGGCAATGCCACACATAATATCTTCGACATAAATCAGATTCCAATTCTAAATGTATTTTCTATCTCCAAGTCAATAGTTTTTGCTCAGAAGCTCAGCAGGTTATGTTCTTATGTCTTCCTCAAGGGACAGACAGACATTAAGGCCAGGTCAAAGCCCAATTTTTAACTAGGTAAGACACTAGGTAACATTTATTTTTGTGTCTATTCTTTGGTGAGGAAAGAGAGGTTTAGCTGAAAAGAGTTGTCTATTCTTACATCACTAAACTTTGAACTCTTTTAAAAAGTAAATTCTTTATATAAGGATTATTTGGAACCACACTCAAGAAGCAAGGAAAACATATGTTGTAAACAATAGACACCTTGTATTAAGAGTGCCATTTTTAAAATACGAGAGTGCCAATGGATAACAGAACTACCCCAGCTAATGGGTAACCCACTATTATCTTTGAGTTAAAGAATTGCATGTTCTTCAATCGTATCAATGGACATATCAATGACAACCATAATGTTAACCTTGTTCTGCCATCTTGTTGAATTAATTCTTGGAATTTCCCCAAGCAGTGGGAGAAAACAAGCATAGTGCTGCTTCTACAAGTTTAACACTGGCATCGTTATTTTTTTTTGTACTGTTCTCTAAAAAGTACATTTCCAGATTCAAAGACATACATTATGTACTCTTGATGTCTTTATGACACTTACAATAAGTGGAAAAAAAAAAAGAAAAAAAAAAAGAGGAGTAAGTGTCTTTTATTTACCCAGAGCTGGTACTCATCATTCATTGCCAATCAATGAACAATTGTTAGTGTGGCATCAACATGTATTTTAAAAGAGTTCATTTCTGTATTCTTATACCAGGATTGTATCTTATCTGTAGTTGATCTATTTCCTCTGCTTGTTACTGAAATGAAGAACATCTTGAGCTGGAATTTTATCTGATTTTTTTTTTTCCCCTCAAAATAATAAGAACACTACAGAAAATAGTATGTTAGACTTCCCGTTATAAACCAGAGTTGCTCAAGCAAGAGGGGATTTTATTTGTAAAGTTCAATCATATATTTTTATCAAATACAAACTATAATAATGAAATGTTCCTATAAATGTCAGCACTTTATCATCCTTACCCTCAAACCCAAAATCCTTTAAAGTAAAAATAAAATGAAGCACACAAAGACAAATGTTGAGCTTAGCCAGATGCGAATTTGCAGTCAGTTTTTTATGGACCAAATACCATTTGAACAGAACAGTAGAAAAATATTTTAAGATTATTATTTTTTTAAATTTAAACTAAATAAAATATTTATGCAGGAGAATTTCTGTGGAGCATAAGGGCAAGCATTCGTCAAGTCTTGCTGCCTGTTTTCCTCAGCTCAGTATTGTGGTAAGTAAAAATGAATGACTCAGACCGAGAGCTTTATACATGTTCATATTTAGTTATGTGGGTGGATCTTCACATTGATGTTGACTTGCCACAGCCAGCTGTCTGTGTAACCTGTGTAGCAATCACTGATAAACTCAAAACACAATATCCCTTACCTGCACTCTTGGGAAGAACCTATATGTCATTTACTGCTAAGCACAGATCTCCTTCCTAATGCAATAAAAAGATTACCAGAAAGGGTCTAGTAGTAATGAAGTTGAGTAGTTGAAGGCAGAGAAAACTCATCACCAGCATGTTTTTCCTATAGGCAAAGATCACATATCTAACCTGTCTCTTCTAGTGCACTCCCCACTCAGACTTTCATAGGTCTAAGAGATTTAAAACCTCTATGACATAAAAAAAAAAATGTGTGGAATCACATATAGTATCTAAGATGGCATTGGATGTTGGTGAAGTCCAGATGCATTTATGAGAAGACTCTAGGTCCTCAAAGATCGGAAGAGAACTAGAAGAGCATGAAACCGTAAATAAGAAGCATGGAATTGCTTGACTATATTCAGTATTTTTAAAAACATGAGTGAGAAACAGATTTGGTCTTACTGTGGTGATCTGAATGCAAGCTGGAATATGACTAAGTCAAGACTCTTTTCAGATACTGTTTTCACTGTGGGAGAATATTAATTGCCTTAGCCTGGGTGAACCTTTACTAGCTGAAAAGATAGTCCATGTAAATTAAACTGTATATTTTTCAACTCAAGTCAGCCTGGGTCAGGCAATATTCCCTGTTGCTTTCAATAAGCTACATGTGCTTCCTTGTATCATTTACCTAATGTACTATTAAATGTATTCTCAGAGCCTTGCTTTCCTTCAGTTCTTCTTTCTCTGCATTACCTCCACCAATAAAAAATAAAACAAAATCCTGTATTTTCTCTTACCTGCTACTTATGCAAACCTCTTTTCCTCTTCCCCACCCTATATATCCTTCTCCATTTACCTGGTCTTGGATTTCACCTTTCTTTCTTCTCTCACTTATTCATTTAATTGTTCTTTTTTCACAGTCTATTTGTCCACCCTTCCTGTGTGTCTACCTGTAATTAACCCCTTCTGCAATTCAGAAGATATTAAAGTGATTTTGGGATTAGTACAACCAGTGAGCCTCCTTTTCTTCCTATCCTAGCCCACTTTGCCCTTTATTTAGTGTGAGCGGGTGGTAGTTACTCAGTAAATCACAGGAGAGGAGAAAGTGGAGAATGGCTGTCAGGGTGTAGACAGAAAGCTGTTGTCAGTTCTTGGCAGCCTGCTGAATATATACATACAGTTAAGAGTAACCCATATGAAAGCACATTCCCAAAACAGCAACCCCCCCCACCCCCCTGCCCAAAAAAACCAAAAAAAACAAAACAAAAAAAACACCCCCAAAACAAAACACAACCCAGTCCCAAGGTAATGAGTGGTGTTCTTGGGTTCTACTCCGAGGCTGCTGTTAACTGGCGTAACTTCACTTTCAGTAATGAATCCCAGGCTAATACCAGCTTGATCTGGCTTCAAGTTTGTTCTGTTGAGATTTCACCAGCTGTCTCCTTTCTTCCATGCATAGCTCCCCTGATAACCCTCGACAGTTGCTTTGCAGATGGGTTCTGACTGTGTAGGAGGTCCAACCATAAGACAGTGCTTCTCAGAAGGGCAACAAGCCTGCAGAGAGCTCTGTGTTTCCCTGCTTCCAGTTAGCTAACTAGCTAGTTACTGGTTAGCTAGCTTAGAAGCAGCTTAGGTATTTCTGCTCAACAACACAGAGCTCAGTACAAGCCAGGGAGCCAGGGTGCGCTTTGGCCTTCTCTGCCAATACCCACTGCGTGAGATGGAAATGCAGGTGTCCTAGCCAGAGGGCAGTCTCAAGTCCTTATGTCCATGGTCTCTGATTTCTGAGGGGTGGCTACAGTTCCAAGACTGGTCCTCAGAGTAAACAGCCTCCTTTTGATACTCACACGCTGATCTGCAAAGTACTTTACCTGCCTTTAAATGCATGGAGAGCCATCATCTGTTTTAAAGAAGCAAGATTTTTGACCCACTTAAATAAAAACTGTTAGTGATTTTTTGTTGTTACTTGCTTTGGCAGTAAGTTTCTTTTAACAACAAATCCATGCAAAGCCTGAAAAGTCATAACTGCGACTTGCATGGCACCTCTAAACCAAACTGCAAGTGCATATTGCTTCTAATACAAGCAGTCACTCAAGGCACTGTTTACTGTAGGGCACAAGTCATGTTAGTTTTAATTTTTTTTGACAACCAATCTTTGCAGGTTATTTAAACCAGAGAAAGGAAAACATATTTCCCAATGACCTTGTTTTTTTGTACAGGCAGCAAAACTATTGTTGAAAGAACAATTTTTTGCAGGTGAAAGCAGTCCTTTGAAGTGTTTTAATAATAATAATAAAAAAAAAAGAGTTGGAGAGCTCGCAAGACCCATGTGTAATACATTCCTGATCCATGCATTTGTGACTTCCAGGGCTGATTATTGTAATTTATTTCACCTAACAATGTTGCCAGGTGCTTGGGGAAAAACCCCTCCAGCTAGTAAAAATGTACCAGCTTGTTTCCTCTGCAAAACAGGTCAGAATGAGAGAGTCATCTTAATTCCACCTGTGCAAGCTTCCTGTGGCTAAATACGACTTGTATGTCTCTGCCCTCACATTGAAAGACACATCTGAGAAACCTCCTTTCCAGCTGTAACCACTGACTCTCACAGCATCTCTTTTACTTGCAGTAGTTTCATTGTGAACCAGTAATGGGAGAAGGTTTGTGGATGTGAAAGGCTGCTGCTGTACAACATGGTCTTTCCTGTTTTTTTAGCATATTATTCTGAGTCCTCAAAAATGGTTCAGCTTGTACTTATTATTTATTTATTTATTTTAAAACTACCTTGGCAATGTACACACTGGAAAAAAAAAAAGTAAAATGACAACAATGAGCAATGAGCAAGCTACTGCTGACAATAGTGGACCTCATGCTGTAATCAGAGATGTCGTAATTGTCATTTGCTGCTGACTGCAGTCAGGCAGTTTTCTTCCTGTGTGCTTGTGTCTTATGGGAAGGTTTCCAGGCACATTGGAGAAATGGAGCTGATATTCAGCATGCAACAGTTTAAGGTGAAATTTATTCTTGTAGTTTCATGAGTTTATAGCAGTCAACATTAAGCATCAGGCTCGTGTAACCTAGTGCAATTTTATCAATTTTAATATATTTATATGTTACAGGTACAATTTAGTCTAGGTGAAATTATTTCCTTTCTCATAAGCTAATAATGAGTTTTATATTAGC
Source organism: Anas platyrhynchos (assembly GCF_047663525.1). Taxonomy (NCBI): domain Eukaryota; kingdom Metazoa; phylum Chordata; class Aves; order Anseriformes; family Anatidae; genus Anas; species Anas platyrhynchos. The sequence continues at coordinate 17,568,133 of NC_092593.1, read as the reverse complement.
TACTGTATTTTATTAGAGTGTGAGACATGTCTTTTAAGGATCAAGGCCAAAACTACAATTATTATTTCTTATCAACATTCAACTTTCACAGGCAATTACAGCTTATGCATATTTTATAACAAGCATTTGGAGCACATGCTGATTATGTAGTACTTACTCAATACCTTGTAATATCCAAGAATGCTTATGGCAGTACACAGTGTTGTGAGGTCTTACAGTAAGAAGGAAGCCTTTTCACTTCAATCACTCACATAAACCAGCATTTTTTGCTTGGTGACTCTGCTATATATTGTTTGTTTCAATTATTAAAGATGAAAAGAAAGGCAGAATATTTCTGCCTGCATTTCTTATCTGTATGTTGGCACTGCATCTCTGTGTGAAAACAGAAGTGCTGCAGTAGAAGAATAGCCATGTGGAAAAAGGCTTGCAAGCCCTTCAGTGTCCAAACATGTAGTCTGCATCTGCTAATGACTAAGTCCAGATATTTGAGTGAACTATACAAGAAACCATAGAAAGGAAGTTGTCATCTAGACCTTTAACAATGAGCTGACAGGCAGCTTTTGCTTTGGAACATGAGTGCTTGTATGTCTCAAAGTGGTATGGTTCTATCTAATTTATTCCATCTAATCCCCACTTTGGTCATGTACATAAACAGCTTTTTCTTCAACAATGCTCAGAATGCCACCAGTATACTGCAACAAGAGAAATATATCTACAAGGTGTGCCATGTGATACAGAGCATCTTAGAAAAATGAGGATCCCATGGCAGCAGCCTCCTTGCCAACTTTCAGCCCTGACCCATGTCTTTCAATCAAGAAAAAGAGTTGAGCAGGACAGAATTTCTTCAACTTTGCCTCAGTCAAGGATTTTTCTGTGTCAGGGAATCCACAGCTGCCCCTTTAAGACTTCTCTCCATCTACTTCCTGCTGTCTCAGCAATGTTCAGCAGAAAGAACTGGAGCCAAGAACTTGGATGAGGATGTGTAATCGTGTTTTGAATTCTACTATGCTTTTGGCTTTGGTAGTAAGTCATGGCTGTAGGTTCCACAACTAAATCATAGAATTCATTGTCAAAGTCATCATGAAGATCAGTAATTTAATGAGATTCTAGCCAAGCCCAGGAAGCATTTAAAAAGTGTCAGTGATTTTTGGGAAGGTTTTATTTAAGAAACACTATTTTTTCAATAAAAGTTTTTCAGAGCTCTCATTTATCTTTATCCAAATTCAGTTTAACATTCTGCTTTCTTCTTGTGACACTCCATCTTAGTATTAATATACTGCTTTTGAAATAGTGAAGCTTTAATTCTGAAAACAAATGAAGATGTTTTTACCATTATCTGGGCACAAAATGGCATTTTGCCTATTCTTTCCTGATGTTTTCAGGGACAAGAGCAAAACCTTGGCAAAGCTTTCAGGAACTTTAATGGGAATTCTCCAAGATTTAATTTGCATGACAGAGCTGTACATGAGTGACAAAAAAATGTTAGAGACAGGTAAATGACACCCTTTAGCTGAACACCTATGTGTGCACATAAATGCCATAAAATTCCATTTTTTGACATATGGATTTCAAATTCAGCTACTCTACAGAAGTTTGTGGCAACGTATTTCTGCTTGTCATGTGTTCTGTGGGAGTTTTCCTACGCAGTATTTAGGAACTTCTAATGTGCACAGTCTTCTGTGAAAACGCTACTTTTAAGGCTGAAGTTTACCTCCGTATCAAGAAAAGCAAGATCTCAAGCAGACGAAATCCCCTGAATTCCTTTTTAACTCCAGAGGAATCTCCTAGTACATGGGCAGCAGCTTCAAAATGTAAGCAGAAAATGTGTCTTGTCAGTTTAGTAGCAATTTGCTATCTTTCATATTGAAGAAAATCAGTAATAGATTCCAAATTATAGTTCTGGATTGAAACAGGAACTTTTTACTTCTTTCTTACTACATGCTGTTTTTTTATCTTTATATCTGAGAGAGATGTTGCATTAGAAAACCTTTTTTTTTTTTGGCAAGATTTCCAAAGGGCAGAATTTCTGTATCCCCATTATGTTGGTATTCTCCTGAAAAGTGGTTATGTTCACAATGAGAGTATAAATTTGGGCTTTTTCCTAACCTGTATTTTGGCATGTGTTATACAATTTAATCGACTTCCCTGTGAAAACAAGCCCCTGGAATTCTGATGTGTTTGTTGTTTGCAGGGTTACGGTGAATGTAGTCCCAGCAGTTCAACTTTATCATGACAGCACACAGTTCTGGTGTGGCGCACATTACCAATCTGTTTCCGAAACAACTTTTTCCATCTTAAGTCCTCAATGTGAAAAAGAATGTATGTATGTATTAGTTCATTGTCAAAGTAGCAGACTTAGAATTTATCTAAATTAAAGCATAACTTACAGTCTCTTGTGAATAACTGAATAACTTAGTTCAATGTTAGGTCACAGTGGAACATAGACTATAACAGGAATACATAAAAGCTCTGAAGGGAGCAAAGAGACTTTATTCTGGAATGGTGAACATCGTTGCCAGAGTAACATAAACCTTGTGTGTTTTCACAAGGAAATGAGTCACTTGTTTCTGTTGGCCGGAACTCTGTTTTCTTTTAATTTCATTTTTTAGCTGCCTAATATAGTTTGAAAGAACCCTTGAATTGTAGTCTTTGAGCTAAGGTACTTTGTTAATTAAAGCAGAGCAGAAGGGTAGCATAGTAGTTACACGGAATCAAATAAAATTGACAGTAAATATGACATTATCACATGGTGTGTGAAGGAAGGTACGATACCTTCGTAGTACAGTTCTGTAAACCCTTTATAAGTTCTGAAAAGATTCATCTTCACATTTCTTATGTGCATACCTGTGTGCATACATACAACTGTGACATGTACTCTCTGTGAAACTAATTTGGAGGTTCTCTTCTTGCAACTGGGCTCCTCATGGTTAAGTTAAAGACATACGTCTTAGCTGCCACCAATGAATGGACTATATTAATGTTAAAGATGTTGGAACAGATCCATACAAACAGTGAGGTAATATTTCCTTTCTTTGGATCAGCAGCTCTGAACCACTGAGATTTTTGTCCATTTTCCTAGTGCTAAGGCAGCATCTAGCATTCCTGCAGAGTGCCACCCCTTCTTGGTCAGGCATCCTCACGAGACTTAAGATCAGCACAGCTCATTCCTAAACCACTTTCTATTTTCTCTTCTTACAGCTCCAAGCTATGGAGGTTGTGCCAAGCAAAATAAGTAACACAGACTGTTGAGCAACTCAGCTACAGTGGAGTCTCTGAAGGAACATAGCTGGCTGGTACAACATAGACTACTTTATCCTCTATGTAATTTGGGCAGAAACTCCATATATCTCCCTTCATTGCTACAGCCTTAAATAGAAGTAGCAGAGAACGAGGGCCAAATACATTCAGTTGAGAATTAAAGTATATATTACAACCTTTTTTGATGGCATAAATCTATATGTATAAACACTGCACACCTGTGTATATATATAATTATTTAAGCATCTGAGTATTTTTTTAAAATTTCATGTCTGTATACATGTATACGTGTAGCAGATAATTAAGCATCATGAGTACCAACAAAGCAAATTCCTATTCCTATAAGTAAAGATTACTCAAAAATCAATGCTTCATGTTTGGATGTAAACACTGGAAAACACTGAAGAGATGCTTAGTCTGTCCTATCCGAAAAGCAGAATTTGTGTGCATATTCAGACTCACTTGAGGATCTCAAAAACTATGCTTATCAATAAAGTATTGAGACATGCTTTTGACAATCTGACTAAACACATTAGCAAATATTTTTACATGATTTCATTGTGGAGCAAAGGAGAAATGGAGAAGAAGGCTAAATTTTAAAGGTCATCTGCCATGACTGACTCAGAAGAAAATGGTCTTGGCCTGAACCAGGACCTTGCAATAATGGTTTGGACACAGGTAGATAGTTAGGACCTTCTGGGCATGTTCAAAATGCTGTAAATCCTCAAAAGTACTGTGGATGATATTCAGGCATGTATAAGTGTAACTGAATTGAATTGATCATTGCTGTGCTAAGACTACTGCTTATTTTGACATGTGTAATAGGGAGTAATTAGGGATTAGAAATGGGCTAGAGGGAAAGAGCAGAAAAAGCATCTTAAAATATTTGGAATATATCAAACTCATTGTCTCCCTTGCACAAAAGATTAATGCTGTTTCCTCTCAAAAAAAAAATAAAAAATGCTTAGCATATAAAAATAGGTAAAGACACAAAGTAGAAGTGCCTTGAGTACAAGTGCTGGAGATTGGCTTTCTCTAACAGTCTTATCATGAAAGAATGTGTTCGTGTTTGTTCAAAAGCAACAATAACTTGCAGTCTTTGTTAAACATGTAACTATTAATTTAGTTATGTTTTCCCTTCAATGAATCTGCCCTATACTCTCTATCCATACTATATATCAGGAAAATTTGACAGCTGTATGGATTGTGGGGTGTTTGAATACCTAAAAAACAAGATGGCTCTGCTAAATATTTTTACCAGGCTTTTTGCTCTTTGGTTCTTCCATTCTGTTCAGGTGGAGAAGTGATGGAAAGTGCATAGCAAACGTTGTCCGTATGAGTGTTGTTATTCTGACAATTATATATGCCCTGCATGTTTTTTCTTCTCTGTCTTCAAGCCACAGAAGTTTCACATTTGTAATGAATCTTTTATAGTTTCAGAGAAACACTGTTTCTTTGGAAGTCCATGGAAATATGGAATCCATTCCTATAACGTTTGAATGCTTCTTTTGACCATTTCAAGGTAACAGCTCCAAATATCTTTGGAGGAGATCAAGACTGGAATCTTGAATTTGGTATGGATTCAGTGCGTGGGTATTTTGCCAGATGGTTTGTCAGATTTTGGGAACACTTAACAAAAATGAAGCAGAACAGGTACCATTACAGATACTTGTGTTTAGTATCAAATACTGTCCAACACTAACTGAAGCCTCCAAAAAAGAAATCATACAGACTCACCCTTGAAATGTCCAGTAGAGACATTTAACCTCAGGTCACAGCTGTCCCACCCACTACATTTAGTGTCACTTACACAATTATGTAAGTGATGACTCATGAGCACTGACAAGTGAAGTCTGCAAAAAAATTTTGCCTGTGTCTGTGCATGTTTTATCTTTCAACAGGTACTCATTTTGAGGATGATAGACATAAGGATTCTTTTTCAAAATTTTTCTATTTTCTACTTTTTGCTTTTATTTTTATAACTGTGGTGCTAAAATAGGGAGCTCGTTCAAAATAATAATTATTGGTTTTCAGACCATTAAAAAAACAGATTGACAAATCAACAAAACCTTAGCCCAGTGCTAGTCCCTATACAAAATTCTGTGTAAACTCAGTAAATTTTATCAGAGCAAACTACATTAAAATTCTAAGAAAGACTTTACAAGCATTTACGTGCATACACACATCTATTTACACAGTTATTTCATTACTGTTATCATAATACCTTGACTATTTAGTCACAGAATAGGTCTCCCCTTGATATTTCATTGCATTTTCTTAAAATCCCATTGTATATTCACGGTACAACACTACCTGCTATAGAAATCTCTTGATGCAAGTGAAAGACAGGATGACAAACAGATACAGAAAGACAGAGCAGGAAATAAATGTAGGCAGGATGGCAGAGGCTTCATCACTGTCCCTACAGGTTTGGGCTTAGAGCAAGCAGACCCAGAGCATACCAGATAGGCGACTTCAGAATGTTTGGGTTCATCAGCTTCAGCTTTGGGGAATACAATTGGGGCACCCTTAAATTCTGCTCTCCATTATATTTTAATGGGATGCTACTTCTTCAGAAATGTGTTATTATAGTTCCCCTAGTATCAGCCTGTAAAATTCCAAGCAAGTTGGTTCCTGAAAAATATTTCCAGCCTTTAAATATTCTGTAGAGTGAAGTCCTGAGTAGCCCTTCAGAATAAATGGATAAAACCTTGCCAGATTTCAGAGAAACATTTTGCCAGTTTCTTCTATCCCTACGAGGAACTTGAATTTACACTGTACATTACCTTATGTGTAGTCTATACTAAGAAATAACCTTTATTCTTGCTAGTAGAACAGCTACATCAGATGATGCCAACATACAGTCTGATGCCTTGCCTTCTGCTGCTCATCCTTACTAAAATCATGAGTAAGCTCGCCAAACAAAAATTATTGTTTGAATCACCTAAAATAGGAGTTTTTGCTGACAGAGTTATCCAGCTAGCAAATAACAGGAAAATTCAAAACCTGAAGCAGAGTTGTCTTCTGAAATTCAAAAAGCCCCTTTGGAGAATTTCACTTCCTAGCAGTATAAACACGTTTTCTAGTTCCCAGATAAAGTATTTCCAGAACAGGTGTAAAAGTAGGTAAATGCAGCTTCCAGAAGGGAACTGGAAGAGGTGTGTTGTCAAAAAATGCTATGAAGAATCACAGCATGTTCCAAGTAATCAGTCCTCTATGAAGAAAATATAATGCTTCCTGTGTATCCACACCACTTTTGCATATACTTAAGCAATTATTCTAAATCATCGTACAGGCTAGTACACGTTTGCAAAATACATTTTTATGTTGAATGAATTCTCTTTTGTGAGAATGAATGATAACCTGGAGGAAATCACAGATGTGTTAAATTAACAATCCTTTCTATGCTAAGCCGTAAGAATTTATTTCAGTATCTAAAACTGTGTAGTGGGCATATACAATACTTCGGTTTTATGAGAATATCTCAAGTTTTGATAGTCAAATGGCAGTGACTGTGAGCAATCTGCATATCTTTCTTTCAGTGAGAATGAGATTTCTGCCTCTGTAGTATGCAATGTAAGACCACCTATCAACTGGCACTCGAATATGAAGCCAGTATAAAGTATTCAGCTTTAATTTCCACTCAGGAAAATCTGTTGGATAAATTGTATCAGCTCTTGAGCCCTGGTTGTATTCAGCCTGTTGTTTAGGTCTGTGTTGTTAAAGGGTTTCAGTTAAAATCAGAACATAACTTTTTTTTTTTTTTTTTCCATAGTTTGTTCTGCTAAAATCTGGTAGTTTTGAAAAGAAGGGAAGAAAAGATATTTTTGGATTTTTCTTCAGTAAAATACACTTAAGTGAGAATGTTTTCTTTTTATTGCATGAGAACAGGTTTGGGGTAAACAAGGACAATACTGAGCAAAGCCTGGTATATAATTACAGAACTAGGAAGTGAAGCTTGTTTTCTCTGTTGTATATTAGGTCAAATCTTATTATACCCACATAGCAACAGGGATTGTCCTGTGATTGTAAATATGTTGCCTTTTATGTAATTACAAGTCAATCTTTCATTCAACATATAAAGCAAAAGATTGTTGTGAATAGGTTTCCTAATTTATGAATTCAGATGCTGCACCCCATAAAGTAATGAGCTGTTTAACTTTTTTAAAAGAATGACATTTCAGCAGAATACAATTCATCACTTGTACACAGTACCCTTTGTTTCCAAGAAGTTATATAAGTATCAGTTAATCATTATAAACCTTTGAGAGAAAGGAAAAATTATCATTCAAAAGTAATAAATAAAGCAGGCACAGATACTTAAGTACTAGAGTGTCAGAACTTTGATCAACACATTTTAAATTATTTTCTGACAATGACAAAAATGAGGAAATCTCTATATGTATGTATGAAGTAGTCTTAGATGTGTGTGACGGTACCCTACCTGACTCACCCCCATTACAAGACCAGTGCCTACCCCAAGTTGGGAAATGTTACTTTAATGCTGATAATGCTAAATTTATCACTCTGTGTAAGCAATTATGACATGGACATTTTTTTTTTTATCTTTTTTTTTTTTTTTCTTTTTCTTTGTTAATCAGCTGTGGGGAGCTGTATTTTCCACAGCATTTACCGTTTGGGTATCTCTGGAAAACCTTTGCAACTTCTAGCTTTGACAGCATTCAGTTCACCAAAAACTAAGTTGGTCTGAAATTCCTGCTGCAAGGTGTGTACAGCTCCTCTCTGCCTTTGTTACGCTGGCTGCAGCAACGGCTCTGTCGTGCCTTGAGAGTCACAATCTGTGTCTAGTAAAATAGAAGGAAGAAAGAAAAGTTTGCTCTGGTACACAGATAATTATGAGGATATCAGGCCCAGTTACTTCCTCCATTTGGGAAAAATTCCTCACGTAGAGTGAAATTTCTAAGAAGAACTCACAGCTCCTCTGAAATCTTCCCTTAAGCTCAAGCACCTGCAGCAAGACTTGCCAGCCACCGTAAGTCTGGATTCTCCTATGATGCTTTAGAAGAAGATGCCCCCTTCTGCAAAGTCACATGTCAGGATAAATTGTGGTACCTTAATTCATAGACCACCTGAAAATAATCTGCATAGTGTGGTTTGGATTCCCCCTTCCGTATGCCAGGGGCTTAATGTACAATCTACTGAATATCACAGAAGTCTTTCCACTGATGCTGAAGTGGCTTTGGATGGGGACTATCTGCTGAATCTTTGTCTAGAGAATGCAAATGTCAGAGAACTAAAGAAACTTGAAGGGGTAGATAAATACACTGTTCCTTTTCAATCTGCAATGAAGAAATCTAGGAACATGAGATGGAAAAGGCACTCCTAGGTTATTGAGCTCAGCCATGTTATTGTCATCAGTCGCATCACATACTGCTCTTCAAAACTCCATCTACTTCTGCCTGCAGAATCACAGACAGAACTCCTCATGGAAGGCTGCTCCAGAATGTCATTCAACTGAAGGATGAAGACATTATTCTAGTGTCAAGAGTAATATTATTTATGAACCATTCACTCCTGTTTTGCTCATGTCCTTTCTCTTAAATAGTTTGTTTATCCACACACCCAGCCCTCTTACAGAGTAAGTTACCTCAAAAAGTACAGAATATTTAAGTCCTTGCCCAAACTCTAGCATGGTAAAAATCAATTCTTAGTGAAGCTATAACCATTTACAATGAATGGTAATTTTGTACAGTAACATTTATGTTGGATTTTAAGGGATTTCTAAAGAGGATGTTACAACAAAAGGCAAAAAATATGTTTGTACAGCCAATTATAAGTGTAATATGTTGTAAGACTTTAATATTACTCTATTTTCTCTTATTAGTCATCATAAAGCCAGAACTAGTTCTTCACATTATATTACACAACAGTTTCAAGTGCCCTTAGGATTTATGTCTCATCCTGGCCTTGCATTTTAAACTTGATATGGATATTCTGTGACTGAGATAAGGTAAACTTTTTTTCCACCTCTTCCACTGTAAATGTCTTCCTTACACAAGACCTGAGCCAACTCAGATCCAGGAAGCAGGAGACAGGTGGTGCTGTGGCCCCACTGGTCAACTCCCCTTCTTTATAACTGTACCAATTATGGGATCCTAGCTAATAGCACTTTGTGGTTATTTCATTGTCCTATGCAGATAAACCAGCTTACACTCAGAATGAGCACCAGTCTCATTGCTTGTCACTTCATTGCGTGATAGAGATGAATCTTAGACGTGCCTCCATGCAGTATAAACACCAAGCTTTTTTCTAATCTCTTCATCCTTTATAACTTCAATGTCTGTACAGATTTATGAGACATTTCAAGCCCTGAACTTCTTAACTTTCTCCTGGTCTGTTAGAAGGAGCAATTCTACTGACTAAGGGAGAGTTACTATGACTTTTTGCTCATGGTCAAAACCACAGTTGTTCATTTCAAGGGCTCTTCCTCATTCCTCAGGATGATGAAGTGCTAACCACTATCGAAAAAAGGACAGCTGGAACACTGAACCACCAAGCTTATATAGTATGACAATCTTCATGTTTCACATCTGTATATTTTCATTGTTTGGTACTATGTTCCTTCCATAAAATTATGCATCTAGTTATTGGGTAAAAAGCTGATTACCACTAACTAGTGGGTACAATACAAAAGGTGTTTTGGCTGTTTAGTTCAGCTCAAGAAACTGCCATATCATATTTGGGATATTAGCTCCAGTTCATGGATTGCACTGGCATGAATATTTCTAGTTCTGTTGAGCAGAGCAGAGTTATCATGCTTCCAGACAGACTCAGAATTGCTTGCTGTCCTCAGGGACTTATCAGTGACCTCACTTGTAGGATGTCAGGGAAAAAGAGAACAAGGACATCGGGTGAAAGTACCCCAAGAAAGGTAAAGCTTATCGGTTTGGTAAGTTTGCTCAAGAGAGACTGGGACCAGAAAAAGACTGGGTTTAAATGAGACTGAGAATTGACTTGACAGCAGATGTAGAAACAGCAAAAGAACAGGTACTAAAAGCTCCCGTTCCTGCTAAGAATTTCTGGTGCAGACAGTAGCAGATGGACAGCTTGCATAAAGGGAGAAGGTACTACCTCCTCAAACAGCCTGTGACATGTAACCTGGGTTCATGTCAGAAATTCAGTTGATTTTTTTTTATAAAGTATTATTTTTTAGGAATAAGTATGAGGCAGCTTCCAATTAAATCTCTCTGAATGTGCTGCACAGTTGTGTATTATTGGAATACTTTCTTTTATTTTTCAAGAAGGAAGCACTAATGCAAATAAGCAGCTATGGTAATATTTCTATACCTCTTAATTTCAGGAAGTATCAGAACAATACTAAACTAATTAATGTTGAAGAACCGTGAGCCTTAGGATGTCTGCAGATGAGCCTGGCAGGGGGTTCCTACAGGGAGGGATGTTTGGAGAGTTTTCCTGTCCCTTGTGCCTCTGCTGAAGGGAATACTGTCCATCGTAACAAGAGTAAAACAAATACATGGTGAATGTTCACCACACAAGTCTTCTCTGTATTTGTTACCTGACATGTTACTTTGACCCCAAACCAATGACAAATGATGCACATATTTATGGCTGAGAATCTTGTGAGAAGATTCAGCATAGATTTGTTACTGACGAGAGTCCGGACGCTGACCCAGGCAGTGGAGAAGGGGAGGCAGGAAGGCAGACGGCAGGGAACACCCCATGCTGGTGGCTTTACATCATCCCAAAGGAGCAGCAGAGTTCTCTGAAAGGACTCTTTTGTATTTCTCTTAGCAGTGACACCCCCACTTTTGGAAGTAATATATAAGGCAATGGAGCAAATTCTAATTAAGATTTACATAAGTGTAACTATTAATTCCAGGGCACCTTATGTGACTGCATCAGCTTAACAGAATTAATTTACCACGCTTGTTCTTCATGGAACATATTTCCAATCTTGTTTGTAGAATTCACTGCCTTTTAATTGTTTGTAGCTTTTAAAATGCATCTTATATTTATATAATGCCTCATTGCCAGCATTATGGGCTTTATTGGGATAAAGCAAATCACAAAAATCAAGGGAGACGTTTAATAATTTTTTTTTGATGTGAGACCTGATGAGAAATGTTATTTGTTTCCCAAATGCAGCAAGGTTTCTTTATTGGCCTGTCAGCATTCCAAAAGCTGCATTTATGTGAGCGATTATGTCATAAAAAATGTATGCAACAGCTCTGTTCCAGAAATGTGAATACTAAATAGCAAAGTGTAATAGCTGCAGTACCAGAAAGCATTTTCTTATGAAACTGTTTTGTTTATTTCATGCAAGAATCTTTCACAGCTGCTCAGAAAAGAGGGTGCCTACCAGGTATTTTTCTTTACCCTTTTCAAGCAACCGTCCAAGAGTAAGCGCAAGTGTTAAACGTGGCTGGGTTCGTGCACTTGAAGAGCCCCCTAGGGTTAGATTCTAAAGCCCTTTCATGGCCTTTATTCTCATAAATAAGGGATTTGCTGTATTTTAAAGCATATCAGATCACAGTGAAAGTTTAAATTAGCATTCACTCCAAGGAGAACACATTCCCCAAACCCCAGTAATGTTCACCTCTTGGGTACATGCAAAGGTTGAAACGAGAGGCTTTCCAGACACTCTGGGTATTTCCCCCCTGTTCTCTGTCTTGTTTTGCTCCTTCAAAAACTGCAAAGCAGCAAGATGGATGTGGGAGTCTGCTGTATCTCTAAAAAATGAGTTTCATGTTACTGCAGCTATACCACATGGGTGTATTTTATCAATTTGTCTAATAACTAGATGGCAGCCTATCACAAAGCTCTTCAAGCATTCAAACCCAGCTGCCAATTAGCAGCTGTAACAATAATCCATCCTAATAGCTATTAGCAGATACAGTGAAGGGATGTGCCTTTACAGTCTGAGATGTGGAGAAGTGTACTGGCTGCCTCCGAATCCTCTGCTTTTGAAAAACGCAGTGGGCTGTTCTCATTCTTGCAGTTTTCCATGTGGGGATTTTATTGGTATGCAGATAGGATAAAGTATGCGGGAGGGTGTATCCGATAAGAGCATTGGGGGCTGGAATTTTCAATGGCTGCATTGTGAGGCACACAGTTTAAGACTTAGACATGTAAATGTTTCCATCCAAAAACAATTTCCAGACATGCAGTTGAATTGATTAATGCAGCTGAGAAGATTTGCCAGCCTCGGCATTTATGACTGCATATCTTGTGCGCATAATTCAGATATTGGTTTGGAAAGATTTACATTAGTGGATAAAATGCAATGAGAGCAAGTAGATAGAGAAGCTTTTGCAGTGCCTTGCTATCTGCACTCCTCTGACTAGAAGCCCACCCAGCTTGCAGGCTGGGGGACACAGTGCAGGCAACCAAGGCAAGAGTGTGCTGCAGAGCATTTACCTCGCTGCTGCTTTCTCTTCTTTTTGCTGGACTGTTCAGAGGTTTGGTGGTGGGGTGTCTCTGAAAAGGGGAGGGTAAATCTCTCCTCTCATAGTTACTCCTGACTGCTCTTCTGGGTTAATGTCCAGAATTCTTGATCTTGGTTAACCTCAGGCTTTGAGCACTCCTACTTGTAGGCAACAAAATGAATAAAAAAGGAATCTACCACAATTCTCTCTTCTGAAGGCAAAAGGAGGCGGGACAGAAGAAAAAGTGGTGGTGTCTTACTGTTAAATATTTGAAGGGCACTCATTTATTATGATAAGGAGACACACAAGAACCATAATAGATTGGGTCCTGCAGATACTGATTTTATGTTTTGTCACATGGTATTTTTGTATCTAGAGATTAACATAACCTAATCCACTTCTACTGCACTTTTGCTATGGCTTCTGTACCTAGAAATTAGCTTTTATTTACTTTTTTAATTGGATCTCAGGAAAAAAAAAAAAAAAAAAAAAAGTTCAGGCTTCTTTTTAAAACATACTAAAGTCAACACCTTTGGGCTTGACATTCTTTCTGTGGAAATGGAAACTGATTCTTTTCCCCTGAAGTGTTAAAGTTGAAGAAATTTGCAGGGGAATTAGGAAATGATTATTCAAAATGCTGTCCCAGACAGTAATCTCCTTCTGCTGTTCTCAGTTTTGCTGCTGCTTTGCTTTCTTCAGTGATAAGTTTCATATAATCCAACCCAAGAGTTCTCTGCTGCCATGAAGCAAACATTACAAGCACTCCTGATTCATGGCTGCGATAACAGAAAAATCCTATCCCTCCTTAAGCTGCTGCAGTGCGACTCTGATGCAGTGTTAGAAAGAATCTCCAAACTGATTCTTGCCCAGAAAGGAGAGAAATTCTCACACCTCTGTGTTAAGAAAAAGATGAAAAATGCATGTATAAGGCGTCTCCTCCTTTAAGGTGTAACTAAGAAAAATAATTGTTGTTGTTTAGGAAATAGAGCAATTTAGAAAGTGCTGTTGAGAACAGCAATCTGAATGACAGACTGCGTCAAAAGAGATATTGTAAAAGCAATAAACGGTGAATTAAATGGAAAGTGCTTGAGGGCTGAGAGTTGGATTTTAGTCTTGGAATATTAATTAAAATGATAAAAGTATGTGGCATTCCTGTGAAACAGCTAAGTCTATTGGAACAAACTAATTCCCTTTATAACTGTTGAAGACACATGAGTCACTCAGAATAAATTTGGCTTACTGAGTTAAGTGCTGCATCACTACTATGGGAGACAGAACTCTACCTGTTGCACCAGGTGCAATTAAAGAACTCACAGGATGCCTACTCTTACTATGATAATGACTCTTCTTTCAACAGTTAAAAAAGATTGAGGCAGGACTGTATATAGAAGGAAAAAAAAAAAGCTTGTTTTTATATGTCTATTTTTTTCCATTGCAGTGAGAAAAAAAGAGAATGGTATGAAATGACTATTATCTTTTGAGGGAAGTTGTACAGAATATTGATCCATGATGCACATTATTTATCCAGTATGTTGAGGATAATTTTAAATATATATATATATACTCTTTTCATTTTGATTTTGTCATTACTTCTACAAAAAAAAAATATCACAAAAACCTCCACAGAAAGAGCTTTCTGATCTTGATCAGCTTTGTGTTGGTGCTAACACATTTCTGTAGTAATCAGTCCATTGTGAGTAGCTATCTGTTCTTTTTTTTTCTTTTTTCCTTTGTGGTACGAATGACAATGGAACAAAAGTGTGGAAAGAAGCAAGAAGCAAAACCAGAAAACATTTATTAGCAGAAAACAGTTTCGAGTATGAATTTACAAATTTGCATACATTTTTACCAGTCCCAAACTGTTTGGCACTATGCAGTGAATGTGGAAGGATGAACAGAGTTATTCTCTGACTAATGTAAAGGAAGGGGGCAAGACTTCAAACTCTTTCTTGTAAAATTGGTCCTAGTATCTTTCATTCCCATTATGGGATATTTGCCACTTCATATGTAAAAGTGTGTGTTCAATAGTCCCTCCTCTGGCACGCTCCCAAAAACTCTGTCCAGAGCCCTATTCATGGTTAGCGTAGTGTAAAATGGGTCAATTTAACAGACTTTAATTGGATCAGTTTTCAAACACGAGTTACAAATATGGGTCTCTTCTTTTTTCACTTAACTCTAATTGCTACTTGCTGTATACTACATGCTTGCATCAACTTGAATGCTGAAGCACAAAGATGTGGCTGTAAACTGAGCACCTCGCTTTGAAAAGGGAGGCCTACACTGGTTTCTCAGTAGAAAGCATAGAAAAGCATTCAACAGCGGGCTGCTTTAGTCCAAAGAAAGATTAATTTCTACTTACACTGATCCTTATAAAACAGAAGCCTCCTCTATTTCCCAGCTACTTTTCAAGGCCTCTTGTTAATTCAAACCTACAAAGTTCTTGGTGGTGGGAAGGGAAAATAGCTGGAAGATTGCTGATTATCTGCCTTAAGATGACTCATGCAACATGAGCAATTGTGAATCATGAACAAACTATCTGCAGGCACCACACATAAGACTTTTAATAACTTCCATGTTACTAGATGTTTCTAATACTTAGTTTTAGTGTTGCTTTCTTCTTTAAAGTAGAAAGGCTCACAATAGGGTAGCGGGGAACTACCTTTTTAAAAGTTGCACAGAAATATTTGCGGCACAAATTCTCTACCACTTTCTATTGTATGGGGGTTAACCAGTCTTTTCAGAGTCTCATGCATGTGACTTTAAAAATCTTTAAAGTGGAAAAGAAAAATGTGGAAGGCCATCCCTGGGCAACATGTTTTTATTTCTGGACCACAGGAGTCATTCCAAGATCAAACTTTGTGATGCCCTGGTCAGCTCCTTCTGCTGGAGTAGCCACTAGCAGAGTTAGGTAGCAAAGGAACAGGGGCAGAGGTGGGAGGTCGCTCACTGCAATTTACAGATGTTGTTGGTAACTGCATAATGGTGAGACGTAAATACCTGAAGGCTCATGCTAACTCTGACATGAAGCATCCAGCAGCAGGCAACAAGCAGAACAGTATATATACATACACTTGATCTTTATTGTTATTTCAGTCTCTCTTTGTCCCAGCCTGAAGTAGCTTGACACCAAAGCTTCCCTTCATTTCTCATCCTAGCCTTCATCTTTTTGTACATCCAGGCCTATTTTTCCACACTGTTGTTGCTTTCTTGTATTCATCCTATAGTTTATTGGCCCTTGTGGTACTGCCTGTCTCATTCCAGGCTCTTTTTGAACAATCCTGGAACACATAGGACATAACAGGTATATGTGCTTGTACAACATACATGTATGCAGCAAAGCTGGTGTTTGTACCCTGAATATACTGCCTGCATTAAGTGTGCCCAACACACTCAATTGTCCATGCAGGGGTGGCCGTGCTGTGCAGCTCCCAGGTAGTGAAAGCAGCTCATAGCAAAAAGGTTGCCATAGTGCTTCTGAAATTCTCTGTATTGTTTTGGCAGAGTAACTTCATAATCTTAGGGAACCTTCAATTTCATCAGGAAATAAAAGCTGAGGTTTCCTTTTATGTACCTAACTGTTTATTTAAACTAGTGAAATGACTCATTTTTAACGTCCTCAACTGTGGTTACATAGTAAACACTTTTATTAGTAGAGGTGTCTACAGGACATGAGAAGCAAGAGCAAACACAGGGAAGACCATTAGGAAAAATAACTTCCTATGTCATGTCAGAGAAGATACATTCTACATCGGAAGAAAATTATTTTCCCTTCACAAATTGTCAAGGCTTCCTATATTGTGTGTTCTGAGAGTATACTCTCCTTAGCATCTTAAGTTGCCACTGGTCTTTTATGCAAGCATCCCTAGATTAATCCTAAATGCTGCTTGTGTGAAGCCAAGCACTACATGATAACTAAACATTTTGTTTCTGATAGTGCCCCTTTAATGAGTTGCAGGTGCCACAAACTTCATGTTCCCTATAGTGCTTTATTGCTTACTAGATGCAGTAAAACAGTTGGCACACTGTAAATTATCAAGTGATAATTATATTCATGGCCTCAATACAAGAAGAAAATCCTCTGTTAACAACATATTTCTTCCAAAATGTGGTAATGAGATGTGTTGCACCTCCTAAGAAGAGCTTGCAGGGTGACTCTCTATTTAGAATACTGCAATCACAGTTCTATTTTCGGCCAGCATCTCTATGGTCAGAATGGAAAGTGACTCTGTACTCCCAAATGTGCATTTCTCATTCACTGTACTCTTTAATTTTTACTCACCCGCTAAAAGAAAGTAGTTCTGTGGTTAAAATTGGAAAGACGTGATATTTATTTACCAGGAAGGTATTGATGTGAATTTTCCTATGATTTGATTTTAAAAGGTTGAGCTGTGAGCCACAATAACCTGATGGCTTAGCCAAGCTGTTCTAGTATTTTTCCACTGCTCCAAATGTCTCCTGTATGTGAACACTCCATGACAGCCACATCTCAAATGGTAATAGTGTCTCTGAATAGCATAGGATGCTTCCTATCTCTAATAAGCTCCTTTAATATACCAGTCATATAATGATGCTCATCAGTACAAATTACCACTGCAAGGTCAATGAATGTTAATATGTTTCCTGCAACAGAACCTTGAAGAATAATACAACCCCCTCCTCCTCTCTAAGATAATTCCAGGCTGAGTACTGTCCTACAGCAAAATAAATTAAGGGATACTGGTGTGTGTGGTTATGCCGACCATGTTTTCGTAACAAACCAACCTCATCTTAGAGATCTCCTCTAGTGCTATAATAATTATTATTGTTTAATGGTTTGTATTAATCTGTCAAAATTCTGTGATCACTGTAAACAACTGCAATATTTAGAGAGTAATAATCATACAAGATTTAATTTATAGCATTTCAATTTTAATGCTTAGAATCTTCCTCCAGGCTGCAAAACTCTACACAAGCAAACAGGCGCCAGAGTACATGTACTAGTTACACACCGAGAGAGAGGGAAGTAATTCTGGGCCGATCATTAAAGAATTTGCATTTTTTTGATAAGTTATGTTCATGTTTTTGGTGAGACAGCTCCTTCTCTCTCTCTCTTTCTCTCTCTGTCTCTCAAATAATTGGATTTCTTATGTCTTAGATGTTGCTTTTTGGAAAAATATAGGTGTATAAAGTGAGGTTGGTTATTCCATATGCAGGCATTAATTCAAGAAAAAAAATAAATCTGTATTTTGGTGTATCGCTGTTCAGGACAGTATGTGAAAAACTAAAAAAAAGTTCTGAACAAGAGCCTTGAGCAGATAATTTTAGTAAATGAAGCCTTAATTCAGTATTGTCACAAAAAGTTGTTTAGGAAAGAAAAAAGGTTTTCTGAATATTCTGTTCTGTTTTCTTTCACAGCTAACTTAACCTAACCACCTGTCATATTTGTAGCAGATAATTAATTTCAGAGCATACAATTAGTCTAGCTAAGAATAGTCCTTGCAGCATACTACCTTCTTATTATTTCTTTATCATGCTTCCCAGCCCATTGACTCATTACTTCTCAGCTACTACATTTACATTTTATTCTTGGTTGAATCCACAAAATAATAAAATGATAAGATAACAGACTGACACTGCTCATAATGTATTGTAATAACCATAATAAGAGGAATAATCATATCATGCTTATATTTTATGCATACTTCATCACCTTAAACTCTGGTCTATACTCATTGATGGTTTCATTTTTTTCCTTTTTTTTTTTGTTACAAGCATTGAATATTAAAACAAAAATAATATATTAAACAGTAACAGAAAAAAAATATTGGAAAATTCAAGGGTAAAGACAAAATAAGCAGTGATTTGGAAAACACTTTTAAAGAGAATGTCTTTAATTAAAAAAAAAAAGATATGTAATCTTTAAGATGATAAGCAGATTAATAAAAATCTATTTTACTTTATAGTGTATATAACAGTTAAAATGGCATTCTCATGAGAACAAAAATGCATAAACCATAGTGTACTGCTTTTCGCCCAATACATAATTCATACATGCAAATGTTCTGCAGATATTTCACTATAAATATAATTAATTGCTGCGGATTCACAGATGAGGCTGTGTGACTGTGCATGCACACATTGCCAGGCACACTCATTTATGTTGATTTCAGGCTAGAGACTCTTGTGACAAGCATAATAGGTAGAGGGAAAAGAAAATCAGTGTTTAGAGACACACAAAGTCATGCAATATCCGTATAGACAATGCCTTACAGAAATGACAACATCCAGCAATAAATGGGTGGAAGTGGTCTGAGGAAAATAAAGAAAGGTCTCTCCTATGAATAAAAACATGTGCTATCTAGTAGTGCATAACATTAGCATACTGTGATTTAGGTGAATTTATTCCATTGTCACTCAACAGTTATCTCTTTATTCTATTGCTTGTTATAATATTGGGAAAATACTGAAAATCAGGGAGGAAAAGGTTTTAGTGACTGCATTTGTTAATACCTTCCCAAGGTTCTGCTGCTTTTGTTATATAAATTATAAAAGGCTACAGAAAAGTTTACAGATAGTCTCACAAAATGGAAAATTCATGTTAATAAACATAAACATAGGAGTCACTTGGAAAATTCCAAGCAGGGAGGAGCTATGTAGCTTTAGAGAAGGGAAGCACACACACACTAGATGATCTCTCTTTTCTGTTCTATATGATTTCATCACTGACAACACAAAGCAGCTGTTGGCACAATGTAAAATCAATTATGTAGTAAATAGATTTTGCTGTTATTTCATAACCTCAGTATCAACACTGTAAATATTTAATAACAATTTTGATTATTTGTCTCTATTTTGCTCTTCAAATTTATATCTAACATTGTGGATAGAAAGAAGGAGAGAAAGAAAGAAATAGAGAATGAAAGAAAAAGAAAAGTAAGAAATTGGAAATTTCATTTTGTGACATTTCCTATAGCAATATCATTTGTAAAGTACATGCTCTGAAGTTTCACTATGTTTTTATCATGAATTTACATAGCTGATCAAACTCTGAACAAAATATTGCTTTGAGTTCTTACTCATTAAAATCAAAATAAACATCTTGATTTTTAAGCCTGTCATCAAAGTCTTACACTGTCTTCCATAGGAAACCAACAGTCCCTTTTGCATACTAATGTATTCTGTAAATAATCAGAGATAATTGTTTCCAGCCATTTCTAACAAATCTCTGAATTTATGTCAGTGTCCAAAAATCGATGCCCTAATAGATTCCTAGGATATAATTTTTTTATTTTATTTTATTTTTTTCATGATTGGTCTTCTATGTCCTGTCCATATCTGTGATATGAGGTTTAAAAGGATTCTGAAATTTATACCTTTCCTAGACTTCTACAGTGTTTGGACGGTTCTATCAGCTTTCCTTTTTAGACCCTTTTTAATGCATTTGATGGTTCTATTTAATTTCTTAGAATTATTTAGTTTATTATGCTTGGAGATTGATCTGACAGCATAAACTTCAGTTCCTCTACTTTGGTATTATCCAGAAAATATCTATTTACAACATATTTTATTTTTCATGTTTTATATGTACATATATAACACAGGTTGAAATTTCCTTTCAAATTTGAATACTTACTATTGGCAGATAAAATGATGAAACAGGACAAACAACAGCAACAACAAGTGTTAGTCAAAGTTTCTTTCTTTCTTTCTTTCTTTCTTTCTTTCTTTCTTTCTTTCTTTCTTTCTTTCTTTCTCTCTCTCTCTCTCTCTCTCTCTCTTTCTCTCTCTCTTTCTCTCTTTCTCTCTTTCTCTCTTTCTCCCTTTCTCCCTTTCTCTTTCTCTCTTTCTTTTCCTTCCTTCCTTCCTTCTTCCTTCCTTTTTTTTTTTTTTTTTTTTTTCTTTCCCATTAAAGAATCTATTTTCTCCCTTCCTATTGAGTTTGAATAAGCACTATTTTCTTGACTGGCTTCTGTAAATACTAAAATTAAGAACTGGAAATGCCTGGATTTTTGTTGTTGTTGTTGTTTTCTATACAGTATTTGCACTGTCTGTGCTGTGCAGTGCTGTTTTGCTTGATAGTTTCTCTAGTTTATAAGGTTATTGATGTCGTCTTCATCTTTAGAAGCCTAAGCACAACTTCCAAAAAGTGTATGGGAACACATATTCAGTGAATCTGCCCTGCTTGCACTGACACTTCTGACACAGTATCTTTTAGAAGAAAATCCCCATTTTCCTGAATTGTTACTTCAAGACAAAAAGGTTTTCAGTCATTTCCCTGTAGCCTATATAACATAAATTGTACAAAATGCATCCAAAACAAATATCAATGTTTGCTGAGAAATCAAAGTAAATTTTTTGTCAAGCTCTCTTTCTCAGTCTGCTTCTCTGAAAAAAAGGGAAGAAAATCTTCAGTTTCCAGTGAAATAAAATCCTACCTATTATTCTTCAATACTCAAAAGCTTACTTCAAGTATGGGAACATTTTTTGTCCAGCAACATCTCTGTTCTTGCTATAAAAAGTTGCTTACTATCTTTTCTTACAAATTGACACCCTGCAGGCTTTTCTTGTATATTCTCAGAAAAGCTGTAATACTTGCTCTTCTGCCTGTTCCAAGCTTGCAGAATTCGTAGGCTAGTATCCTACTCATTATCTCAAAAGGTTTCTTAAGAACTGCTTAATTATTCCCATCTTGTCATCTATTTTTTCAGTTCTTTAATCGTCTCTAAAAAATCCACCCTACATGCAAGTTAGAATGACCTTTCTCTTTTGAAAATGTTTTAGAAAGCAATCACAACTCCTTCCTTTGATGGAGTCTTTGATTATAGTTTATTCTTCTTTGGTCACTGCAGATCTCAATAGGATTCTAAGAGGTTACTTGTCCTTAATAAACACCAAAACCAAGGTGCTGTAGCTAGCAATCTTAGCAAAAAATTGAGGAGTGAATGGGCAGAAAGACACATCGGCATCTCTTCTAAAAAGATCTTTTTCCAATTTGGGTTCATCAGGTTGCTCTGTCAGAGTTACTGTAGAACAACCAGTGGGGACATGGAGAGGCTTTCCTCAAGAGGTGTGAGTGCTTGGAGAACCCACAGCAATCGTGAGAATAAGATTTAGCAAAGATTCACAGATCATATCCAGGGAGATACTAAAACTAACATGCTCAGAAAGTGTACATTTTCTTTGGTTTGACTTCATCAATTTAGCTCATTACTGTGCTATGCTGAAGCTGAGCTATTGCACTTAATTAAAGTATGGATAGTAACTAGGAACACAGGTTCATTGTTGCGAGACTGCTCTGTAGACGAATTGTCTGCATATATTAAAAAAATAAAAACAAAAATTCATACTACCACCATTCAGGTATGAGGCTTCATCATGGTCTATATAATAGGTAGATTCAGTAAAGTTATATTACTATTGTTTTATCACATGTCTGAATGAACCCATTACAAACTCAAAGACAGATTAAGTTTATCAGCACTGATCCCATCATTCTTGGTGCTTGTGCTGGTGAGCAGCATTATCTCTGAAGAACCTTTACACAACTTTCTACCTTTTTAGTAGTTTGGATGTTGTCAGGAAATAGTTTCTGCAGTTGCACCACATGTGCATCCCCTAATAATTCTTGAAGTTGGTGCCGAAGATGGCTTGAAGTTAGGGAGAAAGGCAGAAATCCCATTGGTCAAATTCCCAAACAGGTTTTGTGAGACTCAGATGAATGGAAAGGGAAGCAGGAAAGAGACAGGGATCTGTGCCCCCAGGGAAGGAGAGGCGGCAGGATGAGCTCAGCAGTGAGCAGTCCTGTTCAGCCTGCTACTAGACAGTTGGCAGGCAGACATGGGCTGGTCAGCAAGCACTTTCTTGATGAAAAAACAGTGAATACCACTTGCTGAGACAGTAGTCAGAGTCAGAGGAGCACTGTGGAGGTAATGTCAGGAAAGAAGAATGGCTGGGAACACAGTGGGGATGGACTTCATTATGCTGCTTGTGCAGTCACGAGAGATATGGAGCTGGGTACCTGGGGAGGAGGCTCCCAGGGCACAAATGCAGAGGAAGTCAGGCTTCATTACATTAGTTGGGTTGTTTGCGAGACACTTTCAATTTGGTTTGGATTTTGTTCCAATACATGTATATGCCATAACTTTGCTCTGAAGATTTCCTCTATTTTTTTTTTTTTTCTCACCACTTTCAGATGCCTCCTATTTGCAGGAAGACAGATTTGCCATTTTTTTATATCTAGAGGTGACTATGTAAAAATTCCTTTGGACCTCATCACTTGAATTCTTCCTACAAATTAATTAATTAATGTTTGGATCTCTCCCATGTATGGAAGCATTATGTGTATTTACTTCCATGGTGTGGTGTATGATTACTCTGCTCCAGGGCCTTCAGGAAGTGCTCTGCAAACACAATTGTCCCTGAACATTTTCTGAGGGATGCTCTGGAAGCTGTTAGTAGAAGGAAGTGAGCTGAGGACA
This sequence comes from Anas platyrhynchos, assembly GCF_047663525.1. Lineage (NCBI taxonomy): Eukaryota > Metazoa > Chordata > Aves > Anseriformes > Anatidae > Anas > Anas platyrhynchos. The sequence goes on along the minus strand of NC_092593.1, from coordinate 17,545,011 downwards.
GCTAAAACAGACAGAACAAGTATTTTACAGCTTGAACAAAGAGGCAGAGGAGCTGTAATAGATTTACACCCTCTGTGTCATTTATTGTCATTTATCTTACATGTTCTGACACAGACACACTAGCTTTGAGTTACTCGGGATTTTGCTTTCAATCAAAGTCAAAGCCAGGTACTTTTCAGCACTGCATGCTCACATGCTGCTAAAAGGGCCCTCTATAGTTCTGAAGAGAGGTCTGCACCAGGCAGCTGTAAGGTTCTTCATCATTGAAGTGCTGTTACAAGCTAAAAAGAAAGTAATGTATCTTAGGTTTTAACAGAAATTCTCTTTATCCTTGAGAGTGTAGAGGCATTGCCCTTGTTCAGAAAGATTCCTATTGTGGTAGATGAATCATTATAATTACTTCTTATAGGTTATCATTAAATTATGCTAGAAATTCCTAGTAGGATGGCCAAGATAATGATATGGAGAATGAAAGCCCTTTCATTCTATCCCCGCTTTACTTGCTCCTTGGAAGATCCCTGGGAATCTTTCTTTGCTGACAGAAAGCACACCACAGAGTCAGCATTTTACCCCTCCGTCCATGGACTTCCCTCATGATCAGATGGAGGTATTCATTTTGCTCAAAAAAATCCCCACCATAATCAAGGCATTCACGTTCATTTTAAAAGGATATTACATGGAATATATGTAGCTTGATTTTCTCTATTGTTCCTTTATTTTAGTTTCCCTCTTTATCCCATCTGATCTATGCCTGTGATAGTCTGAAGTTTAAGCCTTCAGGAGATAGAAATTAAACATCTTATACAAAGCATCAACTGCGTATAATAAATAATGATGACTTAGCTGGGAGATCAATTGGTTCCTCACTATTATCATACCCTACCTATTTTTCTTAATGTATGTCTTAAAATATATATATATATGTTATTATTATTTTTTTTTCACTAAGGTTGTACATCTGTTGCATGATTTCTGCTAAAATATTTCCATGGAAAGTAAATCTCTCCACTTTAACAGTTTAATACACAGTACTGTTGAAATTAAGGGGAAATGCCACTAGTTGAGCATAGACTTGTTTTGTTTAAAATTTTTAAAAAACACCAGAAATTAACATCTGCTTTGTATTCAGATACTACCAACATTTTCTCTCCTGTGTTTGTTTGCATTTATGATTTCCTGGGACTTCTTGGTTTTTGCTGGCACTGGAACTGGAAGCACCAAGATGCCACGATAAAGGTTGTTTATGCAATACTTCCTGCCTTACCAAATCCAGGAAATGCTCAAAAGAATACATAAATTTCACAAGCTTCATAGTCCAAAACTGTTCAACAGCACTCTTGAACTTTCTGGATGCTAATGTGAACTGGCCATTTTTTTGATGTTTGCCTGCCATTAGCACAGTGCCTAAGACAACGCCACTTTGTCCTTTTGAATTGTTGGCTGTCCTTGAAGATTTAAGTTCTGTGCTTACTTATTCTTTCAAAAAGACAACCAAACGATTCTTTGCACTGTTTGTTCAATGTATCCCAATTCATGTCATGGAAAAACCATCTCAGGAAGTCACACAGTTTTCAGCTTAGCTCACTAATTCTTTATGGTGTGATTGATGGCAAGCCAGATAGGACCAGGCACTGTTGTGAATCTGTCGCAAGTGTAGAAGAAGAGAATTGTCTAACATGATGGGTTGGAAGGAAAAGCAACTGTGTGCTTCCCTCATTTCCATAGTTTATATATAAGCAATGTGCAACACAATGTCTTCAGTTGCTGTGAGTGTGAGTGTGTGGTGCAAGAAAGCAACAGACATCCCAGGTTATTTCTTTCTGGGAAGAAATGGGTTGGGAGAATTTGGAAGTCCACAGCAAATGATTACTGTGAACGCAAATGCTGAATACCAGCATCTGTCAGCAAGACTTACAAGACTCTCATTCTGATATAGGTCTGATGGAGTTATATGATATAAAAAAAGTGGGAATATCCAGTATTTTAGAGCTGAGGTATTTTTTACCTGTGCATGTTAATCAGAGGCAAGATAGGATAGTGAGCTCATTACACAACCTAAGAGCAGATATTGCAACTTCTTTTTATAAAAAAGAAGTTCTATTTTTTGGGTCTTATTTAGGTGCATTTGTGAGCATGTTCAAGGGAAAAAAAAAGAAAAAAAAAAAAAAAGAAAAGAGAGAGCAAGGATTAATAGCTGGCAAACCTACAAGTGAAAAAAAAAAAATTCATCTGTAACTATCAGAAACCAAACTCCAGAGCCAAGAGCACAAGAGTCTGAAGGTTTTCGTGTTGGAAGAGGGAGTCATTACAACAACACATGAAAATATAATAGCAAAGTGACAGGGAGGAAAGAAAGTAACTTCTTCCATCCTGTGTGGGCTAGGTGCATAAATTAGAAGACTGCAGTTTGCTCAGATTCTGTGCTCTTTCTTCTTGGTAGCCAGTCTGTTCCCAGAGGGATGGAATCTCAAGTCTACTACATCATTGTCTTCTTTACTGGTAAAGAGGAAACTCTTCATAAGTCTGATTAAGAATTTTTTCTATATGAGATGAAAGTGGTGCCTTAGTTGCTTCTCTATGTTTAAGACAACAACTAGTATAGGTGAACCCATCTCTGTGATTCCTCAAGGATTAAAACTAGCCTAATAGGATTGGAGTTGAGAAAAAGGGTCAGGAGTGCAGAGACAAAAAGCAGCAGGGACAGACGCACATACACAGTTGCAAAAGTAAAAATAATTGGGTGACTATCACACCATGAAAAGGGCTATTCATAAAAACTGGATCATTACAACACAGCCAAACCCAGACAACCTACCAGTGTCAAAAGATGTGTAATGTTTACTTCTTAGCAATAAAATAAATGTTTTTCATGAGAAGATGTGATCCTTCCCAAGCAATGTTCTCAGTTTCCTGAGTGTACAAAATGGAGGAAAAAATGAGCCATAAAAATTGACTTCTGGATTTGAATCGTGCCACAGTTGCATGGTAGACGGAAGAATGGGCATCATCAAGATCTTGTCTTTGAACAGCTGGGCAGGGAACTGTGAGTGAAACCATGTCTTATCTTTCCCTTTGATAAACTGAGGAAACTGAGCTCCAACATGAAATCAAATAACAATATTCTTCATGTGAATTCATAATCCCTTGTAATTTTAACTCCACTCCCTCTTAGAGAAAGGCTCCTCCTTGTCTGGAGGCCTTTCAGACCTGTGGTCTTGGAGCAGACCCCAGTCTGAGCTGAAGAAATCCATGTCTACTCCTCCAAGAATACCTATGTGCACATAGATGCAATCACATGCTCCCAGCCAAATTGGTACATAAGTGCATCTTGCAAAAAGACTCTGTATTGAGATGTGCTCTTTTAGGAGTATCTTTGCCCTCTGGTATATCATTCAGAAATTAATTTTCAAATCTACATGTATATTTACAAAAGCTTTTTTTTTTTTTGACCAGTAAGAAGTATTTGTACACAATACTAAAGAGTTACATCCCTATTCAAAAGCCTGCATGTATGTAGTGTAATAAATCTGGTGAATTTACATTAGTTCTGTTCAATATTTATGCAAATATATTATTAAAGATGATTCATTTATTTTTATTACTCCTTTTTTGTTTGTTTGTTTGTTGTCACAGTTTAATTTTCTTTTTTTTTTTTTGGACATTCTGAATGCCTGCCTGATGGTGAATACATCCAGAGCTTGTCAGAAAATCGGGAATCAAAAACCATCTAACGTTTGTGCCATTCGGTGACAGTGATTAAAACAGAAAAATATGAAAGAAAAATACGGAAAGGTGAAAGGGCTGAATAGGATCAAATATGTCAGTTACTTTTCAACATGGCATGCCTTATTTTTCTTTTTAAATACAGCCAAGGGAAAAAAAAAGGAACACATTGAACTTTAATCAGCATGCAGAGTTGCGGTTGTAATGGGTTCTAACTCATTATTAATCCAACCACAGTCATGGTGATCAGTGGAAAGGCCAAAATCTGGACGGGCTTTCAGACAGCACTAAACAACGCGGTTGCAAATGAGCCAGGAGAAGCACACAGGTCCAGGAGCTCTGCTGAGAGGGGTGGGATGGGTCCCCGGGTGGGATGGGTCCCCTGGGAGCCCGCAGCACCCCGCAGCAGCCTGGTGTGCCCTGTGCCTTTTGCCCTCAGCCAGAGCTTCCCGAGTTGCTTACAGCAGGTCGACACGCTTCTGGCCCGAGATGTGCAGCTCACCCCTGGTTGCCACAGGCTCTTTGGGTTATGCAGAGGAGTCCTGGGCTGTAAATAGACTCCAAATTGTAATAAACTAAAACCTAGAAAACTTTGTGCATTCCTAGCGTGAATTCCCAGCATTTTAAACCAGACGTTATAAAAATATGAAAATCCCAAGCCATAAATCCTAAAGATGATTGCTAGGGTTTGAAAACACTTGCTAGTGTCTAAGTCCTCTGAGGAAAAACTGATGAACATTCTTCATTGCTAGAGATGTGTTGATTACAGCTCAGGCTTTGGCTTGTTTATTTACAGTGTTTTTAGGTCCCCTAGGAGTATATTTTTGGTGGTTTGATGCCTTTGTGCCTCCCCTAGTGAAAATGGAAGCAAAAGTGCATCAATTTATACAAAAATGAATCAAAACTCATAAAATGATGCAATAAATATTGCTAGCATCTGACAGGAATATTATCCCACGATCAGTGAGTACATTCTTAGGTTTCTCAGTGGATTAAAGCCCCAGAGACCAGAAATGGAAATGCAATATCTTTATTTGGGTAACTTTCCAGCAAAATAAATACACAGTGTTTTATAAAGCCTTGTTGTGAAACACAAGATCTGGAAAGAATTTTTAATGCTAAGATCTTTTAGCATATCCATTATACTCTAGCATATATCTGAAATAATTGTTTGATAGCAGAATGTTTCTGACATGTGAAATCCTAAGGAAGAGAAGAACCAAGGTAAAACAAGAATCTGATCTCTAGCACAAAAGCGTGAGCTTTATTGTCTGCGCTGAACACAGAAAAATAAATGAAGTTGCACAACTCAGCTTTGTCAGTGCTGCATCACTTGAGAACTATTTTAGCAGGGAATTCTGGGGCTTCCACAGCAGGGTCATCAGCAAGAATGAATCACCCACCGTGACTCTGCTGAGCATCTGGCATTTCATCTAGAAGACTGTGAGAAGACAGAAGGGGATTCAAAGCCAAGGAGGAAGCTTCCATTTTACAGCAGATCAAGGGTGATGACACTTCAATGTCTTTTTTATTAATTATGTGGTAGAGACACAACACCTATTAGCTCTGAAGAAATATTTCACTGTAAGCATTAATTTGCATGTACCTTGGTCTGAGCGTTCAGCGTCTACAAATAGCTTGTGATAAAGCTAAACATAATAAAATATGAATGAAGCTCAGATACATGAGCTAATTCAAAATGGCAATGTGCTGTGGTCCTTTTGTGAGAAAGACATTTTCTTAGTGTGAAAAAAAAAAAACGAGTAAAAATAGCATGGACGGATCTGTTGAGGTACATAGAGTTTAGGGGGATGGGTTGTATGGCAAAGGATTATTAAAATGTATTAAAATGCCTTATTCTCTGGTGTTATTAAATTACAAATTTAAGACATGAAAAGTGTTGAATTCGATATCTGAACAGGTTACAGAACCTCCTCTCTTTGACTTAACCTGCTTTCTTAAGGAAAGAAGGCTCATGCGATTGTTTTGTCTGCTCATCATCTCCTTCTTCATCCCTTACCCTGTTGGAACTTTTGAAGCCTTTAGGCAATTTCAATCAAAGGTGATAGTGGAGCAGAGACAGTCATAGATAGGATGGTCTGAAAAGCTGCATGAAAATCAGTAGGTGAGAAAAGGTGAGGAAGCTGCTGTTCTGCCTGGGAGCCCACCAAGTGGAGGTCAGCCTGGGCCAGCTGGCCAGCCAGTGCTTGAACAAAATCATCTGGTCTGTATGTACAGCCCTCTCTTTGACTGAGCAGAGGGTGAGGGACAGCTGAAGGTGTTGGAAGGGTAATGGAAGGAATAGGTGGTGTCTGAGACATCAGAAAGAGTTGTTGGATATCTCATAGCTGCAGAATTTGTCTAAAATACAATTGTGTTTGGATTGGAAGGCTTGCGTTTCATACTTGGGAATAGTTTTATTCCAGAAATAAGAAAGTGTAACAAGATTTTAGAATAGAAGCCTGAAGGACGTATCCTCGACCTTTTATTCACAACTTGCTAAGATATACCTCAAGACAGTGCAAAATGTTCCTAAAGTCTCAAGAAATAAGATGTCAGTTATCTATGCTTATTGAACTTCCATTTCTGTTTGTGAGAGAGAAAAAAAAAGTTCTGAATTATCCAAGAATATTTAAAATCAATAGTTTGAATTCAGTCAGGACCAACTGCCACTGGTTGGTCAAGCTGGTAGAGAGATACCCACAGGAATTCCTATTCTGTTGCACCCAAAGCAGGCTGGCCTTGGTGTCTTCCCCATCTGCTCTTAGAGAATGAAAAAGAATTGCAAACACTGCCATGAAACTGAGGAAAGTGAAAGGGAATGTCATTATGAAGGAATCATTGCTGGTCAGCTTTTTATAGAGGCACGATTATTCTCTTCCTTGTTCATCTGCTTGCACAGTGAAGACAGTATTGCTAGAGAGACTCCAGGCTGGTTAGGAACGGCAGGGAATGGAATTTTCTCATAAATAATGGATGAAATAAGTTGGATTTTTAACTACCTCCACCTATGATGTACATACTCCTACGGTACAGCTAATTTTTGCTGTCAGTGAGAAGGTGATTTAAATAAAAAGTACATGTAGTGAATAGCTGTGTAGAGGTGGACCAACAAGAAGTACTTTACAGGTTTTACGAAGAATACTGGAAAAAAAAAAGAAACACACAACAACAAACAATTGCTGGTATTATGCAATCATCTTTATTAGCTAGGCATCTTAGGTTGAAGTAAACCAGAATACAGGAAAAAAAATCAGAATATGTATTGCTTATATGAGAAAGGATTCTCTCAGACCTATGTAAACATGAAGAAAAGGTTACTGCTGGCAATCAGTGTAACTGAACTTATGGTGAAACGTTTAGCTGCGAACACAGCCACGATTTCATGAGCAGTCCAGCTGCAGTCCTTTGTTGTCATCCATTGCTGATAATGGGAGCACTGCCTGATGTACATGAAACTTCATGAAAAACCTGAAAGTATGTTAAATACCGGTATGTTAGTGCCTGCTAAATACTTCATTTTAGCAACCTTAGAATAGTGCCTGGCCTTGTATGTTTTATAAAACCAAACTGCACCGGCTGCAGCTGTCAGGAGCAGCTGACCTTGTGCAGTACAGGGCTCAGCTGTAAGGATAAACAAGGGCACGCCACATTCAGCGGTGTTTCAGTGAAACATCGTTAAACCATGGGAGCTACTGTAAAAATACAGAATTGTAGCCACTCTACTGAAATAAATATTTAAGAATTTGCTGAAAGAGTTAATAGGCACTAAGTCTAGAGAGTTGATTTAATTGATGGAAACAATCAAGTGCTTTTCATCTTGGTGGCCCATTAACAATGGTCGTTTATTTAGCCTTTGTGCTTAAGAGTGTGGCCTACTGCGACCTGAATTGAAGAGGCTTTCATTTGTGTTGCAAAGCAGTCAAGGCCATATGATGGGGCTAAGGGTGGCATTACAACAAGGAGATTTTGCAAGTAATTGGAACAGCGTGTGTTGGGGGTGAGGGGAAAAGCAAAGAGGTTATTGGTTGAGAGCTCAAATTTAGCTGCATTTCTGGAGCCCTCATTCACCACTCGTTGGCATTAAACAGATCTTTGGTTTGTTATATGTGTGTGTGTGTGTGTTTGTGAATTAGGACTTGGCACCTGCCTTCTCTGAATCCACTGATGCTGTGCTGCCATTGCTTCTATTTTCTGTGCTACATTTATGGGAGGGCACTAGGCAGATTCCAAGCAAATTATTCCTGAGCCTCGCATTGCCTGCAGCCGGACTGTACAAGGCAGACATAGAATAGAAGAGGGTGAATGTTTGACACAGTTTGCAAACTGGGGAAGTAAGGCACAGGGTAATTGAGTGACTTGCTCACCCTCTCACACACATTCTGTAGTAGATCTGGTAACAGACAAAGATCTCCCAAGACTCGAGCTGGTATCTTGACCAGAAAATAAATCCTTGTTCAAATATTCCTGACTGTGTCAAAGTAATAACAACTTCAGCATAAACATGCCTGTCTCTTTCAGCCTAAACTAGTGTGAAGACCTAAATTGGTGCAGAGTACATCAGTTCACGTAGTTCCTGGAGTGAGGTGGATTAAATATATTTCACTTCTATTCTGCATTGCATTTGACTTTTTCTGCCTTAGGGTAGAATTCCTAATGTCTAAAGTAATCTGCAAAGCTTAAATGGGATTTCTCATCCAACACCCTTAGAGTCAGTGGATAACAATTGATTGGCTTTAACCAAGCTGCTCTAAAACTCCTCTGACACAGCAGCACATAGAGCGCTTCTCAGGCTTTAGTAGCAACAGCCCAACTGTGTTTTCATCATATTTTAATCCATCCAGACCAGACGAATTAGGCCATTGCTATGATAAGGAAAAAATATGAAAAAAAACAACCAACCAACCAACCACCAATATTGTCCCATCGATAGTGAAATCTGGCATGGTTAAAATCACGGATTACTGTTTTCCCTAACATTGACAAAGCCACAGTACATTTGTGTTGGTGTGGTCTGTAGGAAGGCAGTTTTTAACGCAAAAGAACTCTTTTTGTTGTCCTACTGGTTATCTGCTAGCCTTCTTCAGTGTTTACTTTCCTTCTTAATTCTACACTTTGTGTAGTGTGTAAATGAGGGAAGCATTTTTTACCCTGTGAGCATTTGATTACGAAGGCAAGAGTTAGTCCTGCCAGACAGTGTAAGCAGTTTTAATTTAAAAGTGTTTGTTTGCCCCTGCTATGAACACAGAATAAGCAATTAAAGGCAAACATTACCACCAGTATAAAAAGTTAAGAAATTAGCCACTTGGTTTTAAGTTTCTACTGCAATTGCATCCTGTCTGTGTCACACAGCTTGCATTCCTATCACTGGGTTGACTGAATAATCAATGTATTAATAAGGTACAAGCAGAGACTGCTCTGAGCAATACCAAATTAAGATTGTTTTGCCTGAGAATTCTTCATTGTTCCCTTCTTAATACAGTAAACATTTTCAATACCATTTAAAAAATGGCATAAAAGAACTGTAAATGAGGCTCCTGTAAATGATTCCAATAATTATATTTTCTATCCTCATTTTAATAAAAACTGAGCATCATTTGCATAGTCCCATTAACTGTCAGTGGGATCACTGTGCCATAAAAGTTTGTAATAATTAAGTTGTGGGCTTAATTTTTAAATTTACAGTGATAAATATTAAACTATCAATTTTGACCAGTTTTAATATCAGCTTAGCAAAATGAATCAAAGCAGATACTTCAATGGAAGTGGAACTTGGAAAAGAAAATACTCTGGTTGAAAAAAGATGTAACCAAACTGGCTTCACCCTTACATTAACAGATCATGTTTGGGAATGAGATTAAACTTTAGAGCAAAAGACTCAGTTTGGGAATGTACTAAGTCCCTACACGGAGTGACTGGGAAGGAACTTGGAGCTCAGCTTTAGCTGTTGCAGTTGTAATCAAATACTCTCTTAGCCAGATTTCTTCTTTCATCACTTTCGGGAGCCGTTGTGGCAGAGTGCATTGCTGCTCTTCTCACTGGCAGCCATCAGCCCTTCTCAGTAACTTGACACAATTAAGCTGGAGACTGTTGCAGTTGTAAATGCTGGAACGATATAGGCTGCATTTCCCCCTCTCCTCATTTCCTAGAGGTTTTTTTTTTTTTTTTTTTTTTTTTTTTTTCTGGATGCTTCTCTCCCCATTCATGATTGCACAACATCCTTATGACAACTGCAGTTGTTTATATGAAGTTGGATTCTAGGAAAACACTCTTCTAGTCCTAGCCATTTTTAGTACAATGCGTGTTTTCTTTCAAATCTTTCATACTCTTTCCTTCTCCTCAAGGAAAATACCCACAAAGTCAATCCATCAACTACTGGTCTTTATTTCTTCTTCTTGCTTGTTCTGTTTTTCTCAGAAAGAAACTAAGTGTACTAGCACCCGTAACCTGTCAGCTCAAGAGAGGCCAGCATCACATTCTTTGTAGTTCAACCAAGAACTCCAGACCACAACTTGGCAGTTCCTAAAGCAATCTATAACAATCTCATCACGTATCTGGGCTGTGGCAACATATTTCCCCATGAAGCTGTGAAACTTCATTTCTACTGTCCTCTGACCATGCACTGCCCCGGAGCCACATTACCTTGCATTCTTCAGATATAATTGCAGCTTGTACGCTTTTTCCACTGTGTAAATGCCAGTACAGCCAACTGAAGGCAGCTGATTTTGGCCATGGCCATTTCAGCTTTTGCAGATGCACATTCTCAACCCTCCCACCTATGTGATATTTCTCTTTTGCTCAACTTTTCCCCAGCTTTAATCTCTGTCCCTCCCACAGGAAGTTACTGCAGTGGACACAAAAAGATTACCATCTCTTAGCCTTTTTTGTGCTCGCCCTTCTTTTCATAGTTATTCCAGTCATGTGTTGACCTAAAATGACCAGGCAAACAAGAAACAAGCCCCAAACCTCCCATGCAGCTTTCTTGGAGAAAAAGCCCTCCCCTAAAGATGCAGGTAGTCTTTTAATCTGTGTGGCCTATAAAGGATATACACATTTCCTCCCTGGAAAAAAACTGTAATGAGATCTTAATGGCTAGCCAGGTGAGCTGCAATGTCACCTGGATGAGGATCTGCAGCTCCCTGTCATTGCTCAGCCTGCACCAGGGATTCATGGCTGCAGAAACGCTGCCTTTGCTATTGCACTGGGATGCACAAATCCCTAAGTTTCTAAATCTTTCTTTCTGCTATTGCCGCATTTAGCTTGGTTAATGCTAATACACTCTGCAGTTTTGGTGAACTAGCATGGATGTTTTATTAATAAAACAGTGCAGCGAGACAAAAATGACTGTGATTAATGTGACAAAGAAATGGCATCTGCTTGATATTCTGAGGCTCGGTTTATCTGCGGGTAGCAAAGAGCCACGCTTGTCAGAGGTAAGCGCGCTGGGCCAAGTGTCTGTATTACAAGTAACGGCAGATTGCGGTGTGCTGCTGGTCCCTGCCTCTGATGTTTGGGAAATTATCTTGCAGAGAGAAAATCCAAGTGAAAGAATTGTAACTCTTATTGACTACGGGAGGATTTTTTTCCCGTTGGAGAAGGAGGCGTACTCAGCACAGCTGGCAAAAGTACAAACGCGGGGACGCGCCGTGGACCAGACGGAGCACTCGGTCTGCTCTTGCGGCTGCTGTTCCCTAAACTGATTTTAGCACTGCAGTCCCTCCTGCTGCCGGCAGATAAACGGACCCTCCGCTGCCAGGCAGACCCGAGGCCAGCCGTACTTTTCCCAAATCGCCTCCCACTCTCCGCCGAGCCGCACAAAGAGCCGCGGCGCTAACAAAGCCCCTGGCTAATTAGGTCAGAGCCGCGCCGGCTGCGACCACCGCCCCCCCCCCCCCCCCAGCAGCCGGAGCCCCCCTCAGCTCCCTGCCACGGCCCGGCCCGGCTCCCGGGCGGCCCCCCCTGCCCCGGCCGGGCCCGGGGCTCTCCCGGCGGGCGCCGAGCGGGGCCAAGCGCCGCCCCTCGCCCCCTCCTTCCCCTCCTTTCCCCGTCCCCTCCCTCCCCGCCGCCGCCAGCCCTGCCCCGCCGCCTGGCACCGCCGCCGCTCCGCCAGCCGGCCCGCCGCTGCTCGGCCCCGGCCGGGCGGGGACTTGGCAGCGACTCCCGGGGCCGGAGGGAGAGCAGGGAGAGCGCCTGCCCCCCGCTGCCCGCTCCGCTGCGGCTTTTGGGCGGAGGAGGAGGAGGAGGAAGGTCTGGGCTCGGCCGAGGAGCAGCAGCAGCAGCCGCCGCCGCCGCCAGGGAGGAGAGAGACGGAGAGGCGGCTGGAGCCCCCCAAAGTGCCCCCCCGTCCCTGCGCTGCAGGCTACATTTCCAGCTTCATGGGCAAAGTGTGGAAACAGCAGATGTACCCCCAGTACACCACCTACTACTACCCCCAGTATCTGCAGGCGAAGGTAGGGCACGGCGCGGCGGCTGGCCCCGCTCCCGGGCGGCCGGCCGGGGGCTGGGGGGTGGCGGTCACCTTACGGCGGGGGACGGGGACAGGAAAGAGCCCGCAGCCCCTTCCTGCCCGCAGCTCCCCCCTTCAACCGGCCCCGCTCCTGTCTGCGCGTCCCCGAGCTGCCCCCTCGCCTTCCTCCCGCCTTCCTCTTCCTCGCCGCTCCCGGCGGCTTCTCCCCCCTCCCCGGCCGGCCCGCTGCCGAGCCGGGCCCCAAACTTCACCCGGCGGGCCCTAAAGCGCTGCCCCAAAGCTCTGGGAGCCGAGGCCGGGCCGCCCCGACGGGCCGCGGGTGGCAGCGAGCCCCGCGGCGGTCACCGGCTGGGTGCTCGTCGTCGGGGGGCTCGGAGCCTTGTGGCAGGCACAGTTTAGGAAAGTGGCTTCAAAAGGGGTCAAGGAGCCGGCTGGCGATGGCTGGTGCTGTAGGCGCTTGGCTGCTGGTTGCAGGAAAATTGATTTGGGGAGTTCTTGTGGTGGTGCTTCTCCAGCTCTGTCTTTTTTTTTCTTTCTCCTTTGAGTCTGTAAGGGCAGCCAGCCCCACTGCTCTAGAAGCATCATACTGCAAACTGGCAGATGCAGAGGTGGTTGCATCAGCTGTCTGGAACATTTAACATAAGCCTCTCCAACCACCAGTGTCACTCCTCACAAATCAAAACAGACCCATATGAGGCTTCAACGTGTGAACTTTTTTTTAGAGGTTATAACTCTGGTGTGGTTTTCCTCTTTTCTTTTTTTCTTCATTTTACTTCTTCTTTTTGCTGGTGAAGTGTCCAGCCTGTGTGGCAATAAGAGGACAAGAATTCTCTTCCCCTCTTTATCTGCACCTATGATAGGCTCCTGTTTATTTTGCCTTGTGTTACTGTATCGTGAAATGTAATTTATACTGCTTGGCTGAAAAATAAATTCAGTTTGACAGTCATGAGACATCTTACAAGTCAGCAATGAAGAGGCTTTGAAATGCGCTTTCATATATAAAGAAATTGACAGGAATAAGATGCAGGTCTTTAGGTGATCTGATGCGACTAATTAGCTCTTAAATGTGTAACTGACATCAGGCTAGATAGCAGAGTATGTAGCCATTTAAAGATGCTGCTGCAGAGTAGTCAGTTTGGATACGTATATTTCAATGCATTATTTTTAGGAAAGGTACAATGCCTGACAGAGAGCCTTTTGCATCACTCAACTGTATGACTATACAAATATTCTCAAATGAAAAAACATCTTTGTTCAGAAGCATTTACTTTTGTGATTTTCTGTGGCATTAGTAAGTTATGAACCAAGTACATAACATTGAATATACATAAAGCAATGTCACTTGGCTTTTTTGAACTGTAAATAATTGAAGAGGGAGACAAGCTGTAATAGCTTACTGTAGTTATTAGAATATGATCCTAGAAATCCATGATCCTACGAGAAAGCTTGATGGACCATCTTTTGAAAATGTTTCCTGTGCAGATAATTTAATATTGATCCGTATTACAGTCAATGACATCTTCAAAACGTCTTGCAGTCTTTGCTATAAAATTATACAGCCTGAAATCACATTACTTTGTTTCAGCAGGGAAAGCACACAGACATTTAACCTACACACATGAAATCAAATATTTGGGATATAAAGCTTCCTATTTTAAGAGATCTTGATTTTAAAGAAGAAATAAAAGAAAAAAGATGGCCCCTTATTGTGGATAGGTCTTGTAACTGAGAGTTTTGATACTGCAGTATGCAGAATTCAGTAATACAAGAAATCTCCTCATTATGGATCCTGTCTGAACATATAAAAAAAAAAATCATTTAATTCATCATTTTCACTTGTTTTATTCTTTGGGTCCTAAAATGGCCCATTGTCCATTACATGAAATATTTCTCTAATTCTGGAGGTTGGTTTTTATCAAACACAATTTATGATAGAACTGAATAGCCTTTGCTGAATGTATGATGGGTGATGGTACATGATCATACTGGGGGAAGGAAGAGATTTTGAGACTAGAAGTTTTGCTTCCCATCTTGTCCTTATTTAAGTGATGATGGAAAATCTGCTGACTAATAAGCCACGAATCGATAATTAGGAGATGACAGGAGTTGCTTGAAGATGGATTTTTTTCTGTAGAGAGCTTAGAAAATACCCATTAGAAATTGCATGCATTGCTAATGGTTCTTTGGGGTGAAATGTTGATATGGTCTACTTTTAATTACTACAAAATACGTTAGAGATTTTAAAAACAGATTTTGTGTTTATCTGTTATGATCTTCACAATCTTATTCATGAAGTATTTGAGCTGTTTCAGTCATATTTTCTGGGAGGACATACAAACTTTTGTCATGATTCAGCACCTCCCTCCCACTAATTGTTGGGAGTTCAGCATCAAAAGACATCAGGAAAACCATGGACTTAAATAAAATGAACAAAATAATCTCTGGTAGTAGGTGTAAGGTCTTTAATATGAAAAAAATAAAATTAAATTAAAGCAATGGAAGGAGAAAGTTTGAAACGGTTACAAGTTAGAGCTTTTAAGACCCGTGTTTTCTGGGCTGCCACAATTTTTGCTCTGTTTTACTCAATGTTGGACATAACCTATTTTGTGTGTATGTATTCTAGTAAATGTATGTTTCAGGACAGCTCCTGTATTGCAACATTGTTTCATGTATCAGAGAGCATCAAAAATATTTTCCAAGTTTGATGGATGTTTCTTTGTTTCTGACTAAGAGATCCTGTATGTCAACATTTAGAAAACGATGCTAATTAAAATGTATACATCTTCCTAGTGCTTAAAGGCCTCTCTGACTAGGAGTAAAAAAGACCCAGGTGTGCTCTACAAAGTGATGTAACATTTATCAAGGCACTTAAAGTGAAGATAAGCAAATAAAAGTGTACATTGCTAGGCCACAATCTGCTTGTTTTAGTCAAGTAAGAAATATTAATGAATTTCTGCCTTGTTCTCCTTTACTTGGATATCAAAAGAAATTCAGAGACAGCGCACACAATGATTTACTAATAAATCGTGCTAAATGCCTGTATCACTGTTTTTTCCTTGAACAGTAATGTGACAATATAACTGTCTAACTCTAGTGATAGACTTCAGTATCATAAAGCAAATTTCTTTGGATAAGAAAGTGGTAGTAGAAAAAGGCAAGGTTTCCTACAGATAGCATGATTTTTTTAAAGTTCAGGCATTTTATAGTGGTAAATAATATATGATAGTTGAATTATTATTTTTCTATTATTATTATTATTTTGTATGGCATTGAATTAGAACAATGCAGAAGAAATGAAATCTTGTAAATTTTGCTAAGCTACCTTACAGTATGCTTCTAACTCTGTAATTTGGTGGCTGCATAGTCAGTACCCTGGCAGCTCGGAAAAGAACTAATGTTTCCAGACCTTTGTCTAGGTTTGTAGTCAGTTCTGCAGACTGATGTAAACCTGTAGTGAGCAGGCAGGTTCTGCCATGTCAAAAATTTATTTTCAGGCTGCCAACATCACATTTTAAGAGGAAAACACTGAGTTTTTATGCAAACCTGTTGATGGCGGAGTAAATGGGACATCAGGTAAAAGGGAACTTGCTGTTGTAACACTACAAAGCAGATATGAAACTTTCATATTAGGAAGCACTGGGTAATCCACAGTTTAGTGTCTCAGGTATGAAGCTAAGAGACTGATGTAGGAGCTGCTGGTTCTAAAGCAGAAGTTGTAGGACCCTCTGATGGTTTGCTGCTCATGAACACCTATACTCACAGCTTTCTGTGCCCAGTACAGGTCTGTTGTCCTTTGAAGAATTTTACTAGCTTTTGAGCTGATTTTAATCAGTGTAAATGATTACTAATTCTAATCAGTTTGATTTAGATTTATTCCATATGCACTATGACTGCAAAATTTGTACACAGTGAAAGACGAGTCAGGTTTATAGTAGCACAGAGAATGGGTGAATGTGTTTATAAAGTCTCATAGAAATATTTTGCACACTTCATAGTGTGGGAAGTTATTTTAATTGTTCATAATTCTGAATCTCTGGTTCTGGACTGGGCTTGGAAATCCATTGAGGCAGGTGGAGGGAACAAAAAAAACACAGGTTAGCTGCAGGCAAACTTTTTTTTTTTTTTTTTTTTTTTTTTGTCTCCAGACAGATATCTGATCCTGTTAGCCTCATTAGTCTCTTGAATGTGTTCTCTCCTATTCCTGCTAGGCTAGGGTTTTACTGTGTCCTGTAGGTGTAACTACCCAAAGAATTCCTTCAAAAAGTGTACCACATCATGGAAGAGAAAGAAATGTAAATTATAGCAATTTTAAGAAATACTTGAGAACGATAGGTGATCCCTTCAGCTCCGTAAAATACTCTCAGGGATGTAGAAAATCGAAAAATGAAGAGTGCTTCCCAAGGGCAGGTTTTCTCTTCTCCCAAACATCCCAGTCCAGAAGTGGCAGTGCTTGTTTGTATCTATCTGAAAGGCCGCTGACTTTTTGTCACTGATCACAATGGCTCTTTTATGTATTTGTTCAAGCTAGCTTAGTTTGAGTGGAAATCTCTGTTCTTGTCCCAGTTAAAGCTCCTTTTAACTTTTGAAGTTTAGTTTCTGTAGCTTGCTGTGAACTAGAAATGTGTTCTTCAGCAAGTGTTTCTAGAAACTATTGCTAAGATAATTCTTGTATTTTCAGAAATGGAGCTTCTTTTCCTTTCTAGAAATGGAGCATGCAAAGTTTGCTTATTGCTCTGAATGTGTTTATCCTCCTTGCTTTGAAATACTCCAGTTTTCCCTTGAATTATTCTGTCACAGGGCCTCTCTTGAGACGTAATGGCAGATTAGCCTGATGGGCAAATACACATTAGAATCAGGATGTAACCAGATATATTGTTAATAGCAATAGCTTAAAGGGTGAACCCAGATGTTCCACATGGCGTTGTTTGGTGGGTTCAGGAGGGACGTATGCGAACGTATTGTGTGTTATTGTACCTCATTGCTGTGACTTTATAAATCACGCTGATGATGATAAAGATGCACTCAGTGTAGAAACGCTTCACAGTCTTTGTCTTGAAGATTGACTTCATTGAAGTTAGCACGAGTTTTGCCTTTGATTTTAGATGAGTGATGTTTTATTCTCTAGAAAATTGATTCATGCATGGGATATGCTGACCATGCTTGATTTGGAGGTGATTTGCAATAACATGATATTCATAATCTTCATTTTGAAGGAGTGAAAGCTAGGCAGTCTGGCATGTGGATGGCGTGATGGGGTTGTAATCAAGAAGTAGTTGCAATGGCAGCTGCTTAAGTTATGCTGATTTTTGTATTTTTTTCTAAGAAATCTTTTAAAGAGAGTTTTTTAAAAGCCATGACTTTCCTCTTTTATTGCTGCCTCCTTAGGGGGAGGAATTGTATAAATATACATGCACTTAGAGGCTGAATTTGCAAATTACAAAAGAAAAAATATTTTCCTCACATCATTAATGGTAGAAATGATAGATTCTTATTAGCTTTGTAATTTCAAGAAGTTTGAGACTAAACTCATCCCTGGAGTACGTTGTGCTTGGGGCTTAATTTGATACTGCATGATTGGCCTCATTTAACAAATGTCAACAAAATCTTGGTCCCTCTTCTTGATTCAGTAGTAAATTTACTGCTGATGTATGACTCAGATCTTGAGTCTGGAAATATTATGGGATTGACTTTTACACATACGTGATAAACCAATATATGAGTTGAAAAAGGCTTGAAAAACTTATTCGGTGTAGTTTTCGTTTTGTGTTTGGTTGTTAATCCCCCAGGCACCAGGTATATTCCAAAACTGTTCAAGTAATTTTTTTCAGTGATCAGGGTCTATGAAATAAGTAGGCAACAACTGTAGGAGATTTGTAATTGTACAATATGTCTGATGTGTAGTAGTGCCTTTTCTAGCTTTGTCTTCAATGCAGTATCCCAAGGCAGTCATGAAAAGCGTGCAATAAGTTCATGGGGAGAGATGTTAAATTTCTTTCAATAAAAGAGTTCTTTAAAGTATGTTTTCTTTCACAACTTTACTGTTACTCATGGTAATGACTGTAGTTTTTTCTGATTACTTGTAGACCAGAGTTGAGCATGCTGTTTAGATTCTTGAACTGATTTGTAAAGGGGAACCCCACACTTCAAAATACTTTGCTTCTACTTCAAGGATAAAATTGCAGGTCTCAGAATCAATGATGAAATTTTGTGAGAGTAAATTTCTAAGTTTCTGCTTTGTATTGAAGGAACAAAGAAAAGATTTGCAAAATTATTGAAAATTTCCAGTGAAGAATAATACATGTAGTAACACACCACTAATTTGTAATAGTTTATTAAAACTATTTTTTCTATTAAAAAAATCATTTCAGAAATAAATGCCTATATATATATTCACCCTCCAAACAACAACAAACCTGTCAGAATTTTTAAGCTGCTTAGAAGTCTAAGCAACAATGTGTGCTATCAATGTTGATACTAGATCCGTTACTCTTACTCAGAAACATAATTGATGCTACTGATTCAGTGCTCCTAATGAAGGATGCTTGATTGTGATATCAATAAGGAGGTCTGAACAAAGGCATAGTAATAAACTGGAAAATAAAGCTTGGTATAGTTGCATATTTCAGTTGCAGTCTTCCAAATAGTTATAATCAAGAACTGATAATAATTTAAAAATTGCTTTTCATGAAATGATACTTTTTTTGGAGAAAGCTTCAAAATAAATGCTCAGACTTAGCCAAAAACATGCTACAAATGATATATTATTTTTTTCTTACTGTATTGTGTGTGTTTCCAATGGTCAGTGCAATGCAGCGATCACAACTATATCTACTGGAAAAGCATCTGCTCAGTCAAATAAATGAACAATGTCAGACAAACGTGTTGATAATCAAACTTTAAATGATAAAACTGATCTTTCTTTTCAGCCAAAATGCAGGCATATAACAGATTCAGCTCATATATACTGTGCCTAATAGGTGATAATTATTATCTGCCTTCATGTACTTGGTTAGCCCCCCTTGCTGAAAACACTGAGACTTGCCTTTAAATTTAATTTGGTTAAGATCTAAGCTGAATTATGTTATCTCATAATTGAGGGAGGCTAAGAGCTTGGACACGGATATAATCAGGTAGCATGGCTCACGTTTTTTTGTGGTAGCTTTTGGAAGCTATTGTGCTCTGTTCATGGTCTGAGACCATGTTTAGTCTCAATTGCTCAGACTTGATGAAAACATTTCAAAATATATTTTAGCTGTATTTCTGAAATGTCGGTGTATGGATAAGGCCTGTGAGAAGTGTTTTGAAACCATTCAGAGTAGATGCACAGAGCACACTGATGCAAAATGCAACCCAAAGTGTGCAGGATAACTCCTGCATTGAGAGCAAGGTATTGATCTGCCATCCCGAGGTGGAGTGAATGGGCTTTACTTTGTGGATTTTACTACAGGTTAAGATCTGAATTCCCTTGCTTGTCTCCTGGCAACACACGCTGACACAATTTCTATGGCAGTATATAGGCTGTGGTAGTATCTGTGACCTCTTCCATCCCTCAGGCCATAGCTACATAATCACTTTAATTTCACATAGCTATGCACAGCAGCCAAAAAGGGCAGTCTTGTCTTTCCCCATTGCCCTGAGCAACTCATTCCTGTCCTTTCCCATGTGCTGGCACCAGTACTCATGTGGTCGGTTGGTGAGCTGAATCAAGAAACAAGTCTGGCAGAAAACTAACCCCAAATGCCCCAAATATAAGGCATTTTTGCAGTGGAGCCACCAATAAGATACACAAGGAGTTTGAGATTTGTGATTTACTGTGGGTGAAGTTGTCCCCCCTGATAGTATCCCCTTTTGGGTCTCACTTTTGTACAACAGAATGGTGGTGCTTGCTTCTCATAACTAAAAGGTTTTCCATGCCCTTAACAGAAAGGGTGAAAGATCCAAGCCAAAGGAAGATGCAGCATAGCTCCGTGGATTGCCTATATATGCAGATAGCTGCTAGCATCGTTTTAATATGATTTTACTTTTTATTTTACTGTTTTAAATTGTGTTAGGTATTGGTGCACTAAAGGTTAAAAATCATTTGAGTATGTGTTTCATTCTTACAACCAATGAACGTGGAAGAAAGCGTGAACTAAGTTGCTGAGTGGGCTTAAGTTAGGTACAGGCCTGTGCAAAAAGAAGGAGTCAAATGTAAATGGGACTTCCAGAGGCCTTGTAGCATAATGTTACATCTAACTTTCCATTTTCAGTACAGTGCAACATTGATATTTTATTTCATTCTGGGGAAAGAGGGGAGAAGGCTGGCACTCCAAATTAGCAGCAGCTGCAGAATTAAGACAAGGGTGTTAGTGACTCATTTGGAAAAGTACTAGCTAAAACATTCTGTCTCCTAGAAAAAACATTTAGAAAGGGTTTATGATATAAACTTTGAATTTCATGAATAGTGCCTGTGACCTTCTTGTTTCCTCCAGGTAGCTTTTCTGATCAGTAACCATTTGCTTTTGACAATTGCTTTTTATAATGAGGGGAGTACGCAGGGATGTTTTGGAGCAGGGAACATCTCTGTTAATGGGGTCAAAGACTCCGGAATGCCTCTTATCTCTTTTCAGCTAGTCAGCCATCCAAAGGTTCAGATTCTTTGATTGTTGCAGGTAGAAGGAGAAATTGATGATAGTTGTTTCTTTGACCTAGCTGAGTTATTTTGATCTATCAAATACTGAGGTGGGGGGGATGATGGCTTCCCTCACCCTACAGGCTGTGCTGCCAGATCACACTGCTGGCTCATGCTCAACCCTGAGGTCTGTTCCAGCAGAGCTGTTCCCGGCTTGTCTCATCGCAAGGGACTCATCTTTCCCAGGTGCAGGACTTTCCATTTCTCTGATATAAATGCATTAAGCAGGCCAGTTGCAGGATAGACTCCTGAGGTGCTCCACTTGTTACTGGCCTCCAGGTAGAGTATGACCCATTAACTGCCATACTCAGAGCCTGACCGTCCCATTAGTTTCATTCCCACCTAGTTGGCTGTCCATCCAGACTATAACGTCCAGCCTTGGGCACAAGGGCGTAGTTTGAGACAATGTCAAACCCGTACTGAAATCGATGTGAATGACATTTGCTGCTCTCCCCTTGTCTACAGGTTCAGGAATTATCTCAAAGAAGGGAATAGTTGGTAGGTTGCAAGACTCTGCATGCAAGTTGTAGCATAAGAAAATGAATTAAATATGAAGAATTTTTATTTCACCACAAGGGTGGTAAAGCAACCGAACAAGTGCTGAGAAAAGTTGTGGTGTTTTTGTCTTTGCTCAGCCTGATCTAGTTGAGGCTGCTCTCTATGGGAAGTTGGGCTAGATGACCTCCAGACATCCCTTCCAAACTAAATTAGTGTGTGATTCTGTAAGGTAGGCCCTGATAACTGAATCATCAGTGTAAGAGGTTCTAAAGTAACTGTTATCGTTCTGTTTCCTCATTGTAAGCTTTGGTGTGTGGCATTTGGAAAGGAAAGGTAAAGAAGGAATTCCCTATTTCTGTTAATAGAACATGCATTCTACAAGTATGCAAATGCTATTTCCATAATCTCTTCAGCATGCAAATACCTTTATCCCATTTCAGCAAATATCTTGTTTAAGCTGCTTAAAATTTAAGATTTCAGGTTTGTCTTTTTCTTTTTCTCCTGGCAGAGCATTATAATGCTACAAAAACTATGCTGCAGCTTGTGACAGACATGTACACATTCTCATACCCAATTATTTCTTTAGGCTGATGTTTCCATGAAATATGAATTTGCTGATAAGTTTTTTGTCTTGGGCATGGATTAAAAAATAAATAAAACAACAACAGCAATAAGGGACACTGTTCTGACTTTTTAGTAGAGAAAATGAAAAGAATTAGCATGTTGCCCTTTACTGACAGTTCAGCTATATCTCAGATGATTTTTCTTGGAAACTGCATTAAGTTCATCAGCTGTTGAAGCTACGGAGGTGTGAAAGGCTTCCAAACTCACCTATCCAGCTCCTTTATCCTAGTCTACTTTTATTAGCACTTCATATAGTCACTCCCCCATATTTTCTAAGGATTTTCACTTGCAATTATAATAATAGGTAGCTTTCACGATCCCAAACCCTGAAGTTAATCTTAAAGATCTTAAAGATGCCTCTAGTAAAAACCAAACAAACAACCCCACCAAGACAAAGAAACGAAGAGCTTTAGTTAGTAGCCAGGTTGATGATTAGAAAAAAATGTATACCGCACCAGGTTGTGTTTTTTTTTTTTTTTTTTTTTTTTTTTTTTACACTGCTAACTAAATAGTTGTTCATAATTCTGAAAATTACGTTTCCTGTTAGGTGTCAGAACACATATTTAGGGACCTAAGATAGGATAATGTTGGCCTTAAGATGATGTCTTCATGGCCAGAAAGTTGCTGGGACAGTGGTGTTATCACTCCAACTTGTTATCATGGAAATGAAATTACATAATTGAACATTTCTTTATTTATTTCCTTCTTTATCTTAGAGCATTTGCCTTGATGGTGACTGGGCTATCTGAACATAAATAAAAGTGAAGATTTTTACAAAAATACAGGATTGAAGAGAAATTCAGAGAGATTCATGCACGTGGCACATCTGTGCTCTTAGAAGTTGTAAATGCTAGTCTTGGACTTCTTTTTAGTTGGGTACCTGGAACCAGGGAGGTGTTGTCTGATATCTAACACTTTACATGCTAGGTAGCTATGCATCCCTCTGGGAGACATAGGGAAAAGAAAAACAAACTTAAAGGTAAAAATGGAAGAAGAATGGCAAAAGCTTACTTTGTCATGTTGCCCCCAAAAGAGGCAGAAAAGCAGCTATGCATATTTTATATCTCTACCAATATCCTTCTCTGAAAACTGAAAGTGGAATTCCATGTTAAATGAATAATTGAGTAATGAAGAGATGAATAATAAATATTTATTTTTTACTCATGAAATAAAATAGCCCGTTTTCCATGTTTACTTTACTCATCTCCGTCAAGGCTAGTATAAATGGCTCTTCTTTTATTGACATTTATGTTTAAAAGTCTAGAAATGCATATATGTTGAACAATGCAGCTCCTTGCATTTCTACAGTGGACCTTTTTAAAAGAAGGGTTTTATATGAGTGTCTTCTTTAAACACTTATTCCGTCTTTGTCATTGATGGAAAGCATGCTGCATCTCACCCAACTGTTGTCATCCAGAGAGGATGCTGCAGATCCCTGTGCTGTGGTAGTGGTTGCTAATACTTGCATACACACATTTTTAATGTGTTGAATATATAATTAACTTCACATTTACATGCCAATTGTTAGAAAATACTCACTGTTGATTCATTTTCCTTGATGGACTAGATATTATTACTCTTGGATTCTTGACAGTGCATTGTCTATTCTGCAGGATGATCTATGTTTCAAGATATTGGGCAACCTAGTGAAGTGCGTATGTGCATGTATTATTTATAAAATCCTGGGCTGCTGTCTGTGTTTAATGAAGGCATTCATGTGTAAAATGGGCACTTTGTTGTGATTTTCTCATAAATTAAGACCTTAGTCCTTCCGTTGACACTGATACTGAGCTCCATGTGTTCTCTAATTTCATGGCCATGGGATCTTGTCTTTGCAGAAAAATCATGCAGCAGAATTTTCATTTTATTTTTTGGCAAACTAATCTCAATAAATTGAAAAACATTTTAATATTAATTTTCATATTTATTTTATTACAGCCACCCATTTCTCAATTTAAATGAGGTAGCTGAAAAATCTCCAGACCATACCAGACTATTGTTTGTGCCAGCCAAAGCTGAATTCAGGAGCAATTTACTGTGGATTCCTTGGAGACAAGGGAAGGAAGGCTGGCTGGTATCAAGGGTTGCTGTATACAACTATGAGCACCTCTGGCTTGCCTAATTACTGGAGGATGTCAGGAGACTGAGCTGGGCTTTCTGGGAGTGGAAAGCTGAGAGCCATTTCGGGAAATGACAAGTGTTTCACAGTTTTAGTGAGGATCTTTTGATAATCGATATTTTAGGAATAGCATTTGGAAAAGAGGAAGGAATGGATCAAGATGCCAACAAGATAACAATAGCAAGTAGTCTGGTTACTGCAATTGTATATAATTGTGGCTTCACTGAAGCAACAGAGATCTTTGGGAGAACTGCCCGCTGTTAGTCCTCGCTTCTGCATTGAGAGCCCATGCAGCTGGCAGTGGGAGCAGAGGGTTTGCACAAAACTGGGGTTGTTCCACAGAGACCATCAGCTTGGCTTTCTTTGCACCTGTAGCTCTGAGCTCAGCTCTGAACGTGGGTTAAATAGCCTCCCAAATCTGGCTATAGACCTGTCTCTTGAGCCTTATGTTGTCATTTGAGATAGGAAAAGAGGAAAATGTGAGAAAAACAAAGCTGTATGAAGAGAAAATAGGAGAACTAATTTTTGAAAGAGGTAAATTGCTGTAGAAAAAAGATAAGGGGAAAGAGTAAGACAGAAAAGGGCAGGAAAGAGAAAAGGCACAGAGCTGACTGGAGAGGCTGTAGCTTGTGTGCCAGAGCATGGCACGAGAAGGCGTCTGGCTGCCAGGCCTTCCCGCGGGAGCTGCATTTCCCACAAAAGCAGATTTAAGGCAGTGTTCTGCAAGAACTCGTTTTGGGACAGCTAAAGTTCAGCAAGAATTAAAGGTTATTTTGCAAAAACAATGGAGAGATTTGGGGAATAGACAGGCAAGAGCTCTGGGAAAGGTCTTGTTTCATATAGATTGTGAGAGGACAAAAGATACTCGTGGGGTAAATTTGGCAATTTTCTTTGCCTCGAGACTGGTGCGGCCATACTATGATGCTGTGGAAATACATTACAGAGGTAAGCTTGTCAGAACTGAAGACTTTGCCATTTCGTCTTATTTCTTCTAGTTTATAAATCCATTTTCTTATTACACTGAAACTAGAGTAAGTGTAAGGACTTCCTGAACACTGGTAAGTGACACGGAGATGTTGCTATTCTTTTTGATATTTTATGTGATCAGAAACTGTCTTATCCTGATAGGTCTGGTATGAATCTGATTCCAAGAAAGTATGCAATATAGTATAGACTAAATGCAAATGCAGTTGACATCTACTTACCAGCCAGAATATCATTAAACTGTATCACACTACGCTAAACAAAAGAAAAATCAGATAACATCCATCTTTACATATACATATATGTAAAAATCAATAAAAAATAAAACCTAGAAGAGTATGCATGTAAAATAGCGTTCAGTTGAATTATACAGGATAGCAGCCTGAGTGAAAGTTTGGATTTATAACAACATATTTTCATGTCTTTAAACTTTGCACACAGAGCCATGCTTTCTCATATTAAAGTTTTCATCATTCATTTGTACTGTTGGTGCTATGCCAGAACCCTTATGTGTCCAAGCATGCTGTTCTGGTCATGTGTCAGTCAGATGGAAAATCTGAGGCTAATGTCCTTGCTGGCAGCCTAAGCGAATCCACTCTTTGGGCTAGAAATAACATTGCAGCCTGCTTCGGTGAGCAGAGATGGGCTTTCTGTTCAGATTTAGATCACTTGGAGGGAAAAGCAGGACCAAGAGCAGGTTTGAAGTACTAAAGTCTCCACCAGAGAATAGCATTTTCAGTTCCTAATACTGAGATGAGATGCGTATTTTAATTCATATTTCTCTTGAAGTGGCCAGAATGACTCTCAACTTTGCTGTAGCCTCTGGAAGTGGTGGAAATCATGGTATTACAAAGAGGTAACACACAGCTTGTGTTTTCTGTCAGTCTACCACTATAGAGAAACACAGCCCAAGAAAGGGCTTTAGTTTTATGGAGAAGGAGTCACAAACAATAAATAACGATCTCACAGTTTGAGTATGCTATCCTGAAGCTACATTGGACCAAAAGAAGATCGTTTTTCTTTTGTTCAGGTTTAATATTTCTTGCTTGTGGCTTTTTCTTTTTTTTAATCGTTAGTTGTATTGGTGGTGTTAGCCGTCAAAAAAATCTAAAAATCCAGAGTTTTGTAGCATATGTTTTCATCCTGCATCTCTCTCATGTGCAGTGATCCTCTGAGAATGGTATTTGGCATCTAGTTGCTTTATTCTGACAGTAGGGATCTTTGAGAGGCAACCGCTTTGCGAGCACTGCACAATACTAGCACAGCAAGTGCTGGTGGAAGGCCAGGTATAAGGATTTATTAGGTATTCTGGAATAATTACCCCCAAATAATTTGAAGTGAGTGGGGCTTTCTTCTTGAATAAGAGCACCATTGTCCAAAACAGCTTAATCTACTTTCAAAGCCAGCTAAATAAGAAAAGGCATTCTTATTCGGAAATGTGATTGCCTTCTCATGGAGTTACTTACAAATGTTATGTTTTTAACTGTTCCCCCTTTAATCTGATACAATTTTATGGATATACAATGGTTCAGTTCCTATTTCTTTTTCAGGACAGAGCCTCACAGGTTTAACAGTGAACACACCAGAGTGTTAGAGAATAGAAGTTATCAAAGGTGCAGCATATTGATGCTAACAAGATTTAGAGCTTTCCTGCGCTCAAAAATGTAATGAAAGTTATAAGGAAATAGTCTGCTGCAATTACTGAGTGTTATGAACTCCCGTATGGATGTACACCTATCAGCACGTCCATATCAGGGGTTATTTTGGAGTAGTTCTGGTGAATTTGCAAGTGTAGACAAGACTTAATTAAACAGACATAGTGTGCTAAGCTCATGTCAACTAAAACTCTATTAACTGTATTGTCCTCTAATTAATAATTTTAATAGTTTTAATTATATGGCTAAATCCAGTAATACCAGAAGTAAATAGATGCATAATGAATATTCATTTACTTCACCAAGTGAGAATTTTATTTTTTTAGTATCCTTTACAGAACACGGGTGAGATTTCTCTGCATGCTTTTTGATGCCTTCTTTCTTGAAAATTATAAGTTCTGAAGTTACATGGGTGTTTTGAATTTGATTTTATTTTGAAAGGTTCCTAGAACATGCAGTAGTACAATGCACAGGTACTTTCCTGATTTTGTGTATTGTAATTATATTAACGTGTTTATCTTAAATTACAATTTATAAATAAAAACTTACATTACACAGAAGGACAGATATGAAATCGCTTAACTTTATTAAAAACATTTACAATGATGTATAAATGTACATGTATTTAGTGTAATTGCACTAAGCGTTGACATGAGAGACCAACTCTGCTCAGTTATAGCTGTATAATTGCAGGGGAATGAAGCTAAATAAGTAATGCAGAGTACAATTTGAGTCTAAATGCAGAAAAAAAAATCACTTACAGTCTACTTGTGTGACTCCTATCGACTTCAAAGAGAATTGTACGTTTGCATCCCAGGGCAGAAATTGGCCATGTGCTGGGAACCATGAAATCTCTCAAGGTAATACTTCATAAGTGTGGAATGCATCCCATGACTGATATGTAGCTAAGAACTGAGAATCAAATTACATATTAGAAATAGTTGAAATTAAATATATTTCTAGTAAAATAGAGTAATTATACTGGGTAACCAATATATGTTTTCTTTTTTATTGGGATGCATTGGGACATAAATATGTGAAGCATTTAAATTTGTATGCTTGTATTTACTACTTTTCTGAATTTTAGTAATATTTGTTTGAAAAATTAGTAGGTTTTTTTTGTTTGTTTGTTTTTGTTTTTCTTGAGTTCATTTGTTAGGGCTTTATGTTTAACTTCTTCAAGTATCTTTTTTTTTTTATTATTTTTTTTTCTTGCATTCTTATTTTCTTCATTCTGATAATGTTCGGAATTCCTGATCTTTAGCAGCTTATTTCCAGACATACACATACACATTTTTTGGCAGGGAGGGAGCAAACACTCCTAAATTTTCACTGACGTCTGCACAGAAGCATCCACTAAGGCACTCTCAGTGATCTTTTCTTTAAAACAATAAAAAAAAAAAAAAGGAAAAAAAAAGCTGATAACAAAATACAAATTGGTGAACTTTATTATCCATATCTATTATCCAGTGCATCCAAGATCAACAAGAATTACCTGACTATTCAGTGTTTCAGTGTACCTTGCAGGTACAGAGCAGCTATTTATCCTCGGGGTGATAGACCTTCTGTAGTGTCAGCTCCACTCATTTTTGCTGAATCTGTTCCCAATACAACCTGCAGCCTTGTTCTGGCTGGGCTTAACAGAGGGTATTGGGCTCCATCCATCTTATCTTCTTGCCATGATACTCCCACCTGCCTAGAACATTGTTCTGCCAGGTTGGGAAGGTGATGGTCACGAATTTGGGTAAGCAGCTTTCTTTGTTGGGGACATTCTTCTCTCTTGCCTTTGATCAATGTAAGGAATTATTGAGGATCTAGCCAAACCTATAGAGAGCAAATTCTTTTGGGAAATTAAAAAAAGAAAAAAGAAAAAGAAAAAAAAAGATACGTGTTTGAAATAAAAGAAATAGTAATGGAAATGTGGATTTTTTTTATAGTGAATTTATTTTATTACTATTATTTTTTAACCTGAGGTTCTGCTCACATGAGCCCAGGTGGTCAGGAGAATTTTCTCTGGAAGCTGGGTTAGCCTTCACGTGAGATGGGACGGCAAGGTACTTGATAATTGATTTAGCTTATCACTTACTGCCATTTGATTAAAGCTCTCCGCACAGGTCAGAAATCCTTTGCATGAGGTGTGTGACTGCCATAGAGGGCTTAAACATCTGCAGGAAATGCAGGAAGTGAGCTGGGCATGGAAGGGTATAAACAAATGGCATAGTGATAGTGTCTTGTGTGATACTGCTCGGCTTTAAGGTAGGCTACTACCTTTTCAAAAACTTCGTCACATAATGTGCGTTCAGTGTCCTGTGACTATTGGATTAGTAGCTATGTTGTCACTTGGGTACTATTAAGGAAAATTCAATAGGTAATGTCAGACTACTGATGGAGAACAAAGCAACATCATCTCAGTGTCAAAATGATTGTATATATATGCACACCTTATTTTCGACAAAATGAGATGTTATTATTTGCTAATGCTTCATTTATATCAGCTTTAACAGCCTTCAGCTCAGTATTGTTAAAATGCTTGATCATGGGAATAGTATCATGTAGTTAAGAATATTCACGAGATTACAAATTTGAAGTTTTATTTGTCCTCTGCAGGTCAAATCCAAACTATTTTTACTATCTTTCCCATAGCCCTGCATTGTCTAGATTCTGACAAACATAGCAATAATAAAGGTATGTTAAATTTTGCATAACCTTTTAGAGATATGTAGTTGGGGTGGTGAAATACTATAGTGGTTATTCTGTTATGTTGCAATGTGAAAGCTAATTACAGAAATCACATCTGGCAGTACTCCCTGAAAAGGGATTTCACGTGAAGACTGTATGCTTGTATCAAATCTAGTGATCATTTCATCAGTGAAATTTCACTGCCTTGCTGAGCATAAAATACAGAAGCACTTATATAATAGAAACTTGGAACATTATAAATGATGCCCTTTGAACAGTAAATGAACTCTCCTCTTAGATTGAACTGAAGTTTAGGAATGTAGTGTTCTTTGTCTCATAATTGTCTGCCTACACACACCCAGTCTTCAGTTCTAATAACAACTCTCCCTTGAAGGAGCGCATATGTCCTATATTTTTGGCCTCGACTGTATATTTTTGTAGTTGGAAGATGTCTTTACATTAACAAAAATAACTTCATAATGATTATACATCAGAGTTAATTGTGCCAGTTTTATTTTATAATGCGCATACATACTTGTTGGAACATGAATGTTATTTTCAGAATAACTATATAGCTTGTGAAACTATTAAGTGTTTTTGGCTCCATTAAAATATTCAGCAACATGTTTGTTGAATGTGCACTTTCATTTTTATTAATCTGTTGTTGCCATTTATTAGGCTGTGATGAGTATGTTCTCCAGACAAGGCAGCAAAAGGTGACAGATTCGTTTTCTGTCCAGGAAAATGACACCCAATAAAAATAATATTAGGCCAGGATTTTAGAGGGGAAACTCATCATTCTGTAAAACAAAAAAGTCAGCCTGGCATGCTGTCTCTAACTGTGTTTCAGTACAGGTAAATAAATAAAATAAAAAAAAAAAAAAAAAAAGCAATTGTCATTTAAAGTTTAGCATAAAAAGCATAAGCTTCATTATCGTGCTGATCTGGATGAACCTTAAAGAATGTTTACAGTAAGGTTTGGAGAGTTGCCTAGCACTGGAGTGTACACAATTAAACAACATAGCTGAACTTTTCTTTCATGTCAGCATACTGCTAAAAGGACCTCCATTGTACTCATATGATCGTCATTCCTGGAACTTACAACATAAACAGGAATAGGGAACATTCACTTGTAATTCTATCCCATGAGAGCTGAGTGCTTCAAGGGGCATAACTGCACATTTTCACCTGCAGAGCTTAAGACATAAATTAGATATAAAAAATGATGCTAAGGGCATAGCAAAACACGAACTGACGTCTAGCATGTGAATGACACATCTGACAACCTGAATATGTGAGTTTCAAGCATAGAATGATAGGTATTTGACATATTTTGATAGTGTTTGTTTGTGGCTCAGCAGCCAGATACTCATCTGTTCTTTGGTAGAGTAACCCAAGGAAAGCAAATGCAAGTTACTTAAGGGAGAAAGATAGACTAGAACAACAAGCCAGTTGGTAGACTTTAGAAGTGGATAATCTGAATTGGGACTCCATTTTGGCATGTCATTAGTTGCATAGATACTTGCATATTATAACAGTAGGAATTTCTAGGATCACCTGGATGATTTCCCGGTCATACTCTATTTTTCTATTTTTATTTGTTATTTTGGATATGAGTTTTGCACATGTGTATGTCGTAATTCTTATGTGATCATAACTAATGTTATTTCATTAACTTGCCCCACTCAATTTCTATTGAGCTGTTTATTTTTATGTAGAGACCACACAGTGAATGTTTTTAATGAAGAACTGT
Source organism: Anas platyrhynchos (assembly GCF_047663525.1). Taxonomy (NCBI): domain Eukaryota; kingdom Metazoa; phylum Chordata; class Aves; order Anseriformes; family Anatidae; genus Anas; species Anas platyrhynchos. The sequence continues at coordinate 17,513,838 of NC_092593.1, read as the reverse complement.
TCATATTAATGGATGTAGGTAAAAATGGAAGTTGATGTAGGATGTGAATTTAAACTTGCAGTACATGACTTGTTTAAATCTAGGACAATTAACTAGGTTGCATGCAGTTGGTGATACTGAAGAAAGATGAATGCTAATTGTATTATGTATGAAAAATGCTCTGAACTTTCATCAGCATTCAGAAGAGACCAGTTCAAAGTTTAGGAACAAATTATAAACATGAATGCTTCTAATATACAATGTTTTCTTTCAATTTTTTTTTTTTTTTTTGAGACCTCTTGACCCTTGCTTTTTGTAATAGTAACATTATTTCGTGCAATTTCACATAATCACAACACTTGTACATTGGATATTAAAACATTTTTTGTAATATTTGTATACTTGTAATTAAAATGTTTAAACTATACGTTCTCTTCACTTTCACTGAGCTGTTTTTTACTGCTCATTGACCAAAAATTATTCACACTATTGTCTGAAATTGCAGTTTATTACAGTTATGATAGAATAATTATATTCTTGTCTAAACTAATGCTGATGGAAAGCGGAATAATCATCACTTTATGTTCACAGACCCTCAGTGGTGTCTGCTCTGGAATAATTTTTTTCATTTTGGGAAAAATGACATCTCGTTAGTCTGGATGGATATGCAGCTGGGGAATGGTGGCAGGCGAGCATTACGGCTTCACACAGAGAAACTAGAGATAGCACACGAGTCCTTGTGTAAGTAGTGATAAACGCATTTGTTAGCAGTCCTGCCACATGTTTGCTAACACTGTTAATGATGCTCTTCAAACACCATCATGATTTTTTTTTTAATTTCTGAATATCCAGCAACTTTGCTACCTTTAAAATGTATTTTCTCAGATTACATTCCTTTGAATCAGGCCTTTCCTCCAGATGGGCCTGATACTACGTTGCCAACTATTGCCAGTACTTTTCTCTCATAGTTTTAATACAAAATAGTTCTTTTGGTATCTAATGAGTTCTTGCTTTTTAAATTAGATGGATCTTTGGTCTAGGAATCCACAGAAAGTCCCTGGCTTGCAAAGTGGAATTAATATGTACTCAGAGCACAAACTTAAATTAATGGACAGTAAGTGTGCAGACTGAGAGGAATTCACCGTATGCACTAATGTGCTTGGTGCTTGTAGGGTGAAAACAAACAAGGGGCACTCTTGGGATTTAGGCAGTGACTGGTATTTAGATGTGCCAGAACTGTAGGCTGCTGTGACTGAAAGGAAATGCTAAACCTAAAAGGCATATGGCTGCTGCAAATCACAGCTGTGTCCACTGCGAGCTACAGAGACTTGCCTGCTAGCTTAGATAGGGGTTTGTGTGTGTGTGTGTTCATGGTATTTGTGCATCCATCATGACTCCTAAGTGGTAAGCATCCTGTGTAGTAGCAAGCATCACAACAAATCTTATTCCTTTTGCTTACTCAGAAACTTCCTTGTAGCTCCTGTCCTTGGCAGTTCCAAAGCATCACCAAGCAGCATAGAAAACAGGGTGGGAGGGTGTGCCATGGCTGGTGGAAAAATTACTGCAGCAAACTCTGGGAGTTAGAGGTAGAGAATCTCCCTGTCTGTACTCTTCTGTATCTTCCTGGTACCTAATATTTGGGTTTCAACCCAAGGTAAAGCTACGGTTCGCCATTGAGCTTTTCATCTTCTGGGAGAGGAGATGCCAAGCAGCAAGTCCGAGTCATGTTGGTCACTGTGAAATAAGAATATATTTGAAAATGGATCCAAACAACTGGTGCAAGAGTCATGGCAATTCCCATAGTGTCAAAATTCTATATTTTTAAAGCTGGCATACAATGATTTGGTTTTAATTGACCAATATAAGCCTCTATTTAACCATATTTATATCAAAGTATATTCTGTGCAAGTGTTTGAATAAACAACAAGAAATCAGTTTAAAAACTTAATTTAAACCAAAGGCTTTCCTCATCTTGGTGCAGAGGTTGGACATTTCAACATCTCACTTCAAAGCATTTTGAAACACAGAAAAGGCAGAAAGACCAGGCAGGGATTTATGTGCATCTCCAAATACTGGCCCTGTGGGTAAGCTGGTGGTGTCTATGGCTAACTTTACCAGCTTCAACCCAGAGTATTTCCACCGATTTGAATGGGCTTGTGCCTAGTGAATAAACAGGTAAACTCTGAAAGCCATTACAATCAGTTCACTTTGAAAAGTCGTTGTCATGTTTCCTTTAAGGCAGTAAAATATTGTACTATGCTGAATGTCTTGTGGCTGTAAATAATTGTCTTAATAAACTTTTGGGGCCTGCTAATATAAATCTACCTTCTCACAGGCAGCACATTTTTCTTTTAATAATACCTAATGGCATGCATTTGTAGCTAGTTCCTCCATGTGCTGGTGCCAGCCAGCCCAGCGCAGATAAGGGCTTGTCACTGCTTCCATGATAAATCTGTATTAGCTGGGTTCAGAGCCTGGCTGTATTTTATTTGTTATGGTAACTCATGAACTGCAACTTAGCTCAAAATGCATTTATAGAAAATATTACATACAAGATATGTTTCTCTATTTTTTTTTCAATTGTAAAAGGAAGGTAGCATTTTATTTTAGTGATATTTTTCTTTCACCTTTGGCTTAAATTAGCTTTTTACAGTAAGGGGAAGGATGTTACCTGATATTTCAAAATGTGAGCCAAATGTCTTTATGTTAGAATGATAACATATGATGGTTTGAATTTTTTAAAGGCATTCACTCAAGTATTAATAAAATCAGTATTACACCAATTATCAAAAGGTAACGTAAATAAACTGTGTGGTGAGGCTGTACACTGAATACTGTGTTCAGTTTTGGGCCCCTCACTACAAGAAGGACACCGAGGTGCTAGAACATGTGTAGAGATGGGCAACAAAGCTGGTGAAGGGTCTAGAGAACGTGTCTTATGAGGAGCAGCTGAGGGAGCTGGACGTATTTAGCCTAGAGAAAAGAAAGCTGAGGGGAGACCTGCCTCAAAGGAGGTTGTAGTGGGGTGGAGGTCAGTCTCTTCTCCCAGGCAACCAGCAATAGGACGATGAAATGGCCTCAAGTTGCACCAGAGAGGTTTAGGTTGTATATTAGGAAAAATTTCTTCACTGAAAGAGTTGTGTGGCATTGGAACAGGCTGCTCAGGGAATTATTTGAGTGATCATCCCTGGAGGTATTCAAAAGATGTGGAGACGTGGTGCCTAGGGATGAGGTCTGGTGGTAGACTTGGCAGTGCTAGGTTAACAGTTGGACATCTTAGAGGTCTTTTCTAACCTAAAGGTTCTCTGTTTCTATATTTTCTGGTATGTGCTTGGATCCACAGAGAGGTACTGTACAAAGAGTAGGTCTTATTTTATGTTCCAAAATATTGCCCTAAGATGATACCTAAGTAATGCCCACATATTGCATTGGCTCCCAGTCTAGATCCATGAACCAGTTTGTGTTTCTGTGATTATCTCAGTAGACTTAATATATTCAGTTAGTACACATCCATGTAGTGCTCCCTTCAGCTACTCAGATCAACGCTTCAGTGGCATTAATAATATTCCCATGTTGTACCTTAGAAAGTCAATGATGTGTTTGCTTGGTCTCTTCACTGTTTCCAGGGAAAACTAGAATACATTTTTAGCCCTTTCTGTCTAATACGCTGAGATGCACAGGTCTAACTTTGTGCAAGCATTCTTTATTTGCCAAGTCCCTAACCACTGATGTGATTGGAATTAGATAAACGAGGAATCCAGATACAGGTCATACAATAGGTTACCCTCCCACTAGTAGTCACCATAAAATCTTGATCTTTAACTTTTAAATTGTTGGAATAGTTGTTGGTTTTTTGTTGTTGTTTTGAGAAATTCGAAGTATGAATTGTCAGAAAGCTGCTGTCATAAAATCTCACTGTTTAATGAATTAAATTTTTTCATGAATTCTCGCTGAAATTCATTGCTGTTTATTTTTTCCTAATACAAAAAACATGAGCTTTTTGTTCAGTGGGTAGATCTTAAAAAACAAAACAACAACAAAAACACCACCATAACCCATTAAGATAATTATGGTAATAAAAATCAACCTCTCCAGACTGCATGCTTCCATTTTTTCTTTTTAACTTCTGCACATGGACAAAAATGGATGTAGCATCCATGTGAAGCAACATGATTTTGCAGTCAGAAGGAAAGACTATTAACAATAAACCCCCAAGGATACAGTCCTGAAAGACTTCCTTTCCAAATGTGCCCTGTTGTAAAGCCCTGGGATTACTCATAGTAGTAAGGATTTGTTCTGTAACATTGCAGGGTTGCCACCCAACCATTTTGTGGCTCCCAAGATATGCAGACCTTGTATAAAACATAGAGGAGCTGAAGAACAAATGGAAAATACTTCTTTATACATAGCTGCGCCACTTTTGAGAGACCAGGACCTCTGGGCCTTACGGTACCATCACAGTTTAGGCAGAAATTCTCCTGCGCTCCCAATAGCAAGTTCTGCTTGCGATTTGATGGCAAGGATATGACCCTTGTGTCGTGTGCTCGCAGGCTGCGGGGTGGTGGGAGGCCAGCTGTGGAATGTGGGAAAGTGGCTGAGCTGCTCGAGTCATGCAGGGAATGTTAAATGTGTCTCCAGCTGGCAGGGAGCTGCGGCTTAAACACAAGGGCTGGATCCTGGGCATGGCTGAACCTTCCCGGCATCCCCAGCTCCTGCTGCACGGAGCACGGCGCCGATACTTGTCACAGATGGATTTAGAGCAAAATGAAATGCCTGTTGCCTTTTAGTGGAGTTTTAATGGCAAATGAAAGGAGGCAGTGGAGGCTTAAACTTCTTTATTATAAACTATACTGTAACAGTAGCGCTACCCAGACAGCGAGAAAAGTTAATTCTACAGCTCTCAGTGGAAAGAGAAAGGGTTCTTGTATTTTTCTTTTTTTTTTTTTTTTTTTTTTTTTTAATTTCCTTAGGGTATTTTCCTCTCAGAGAAAATGCAATTTTCCCTTCTATAGCAATCCTCTAATTTAGTGGGGGTGTTCTCCCATTTCCCTTTCCAGCAACTTAATTGATGAGTTCCTCGTTTACAGTAACAGCAACACGGACAGGGATCGCTGTGGTATCACAGAGCAAAACTTATTAATATCCTGAGATCCTCCATTAGCAGTGCAGCTGCTATAAACCCCCCTGAGGAGAACCTGCAGGTATTTTTGTGTGTGTTTTTTTCATGCTGCCATAAGCTCACTTTGTCTTAGGTCTGAGCTGAAGGGAAACCATGTTGGGGCATTCCTTAGTCTGAGCTAGAAAATCCTGCTGAAACATCAGCTCAGTGACTGCAGGTCCAGGGGTACAGATGGTGCAACCTGAGGGCTGTCGAAGAAGGCAGAATAGATACATACCCTGTGTTGTCTGAAGGTATAATGAGGATAGAGAGAATGTGACAATAAATCTCAGAGGCAGAAACTGTTTGCTGGCAGTGCCATGGTGGTTACCTCTGGAGGAATGGAGGGGAATTATCTTAAAATCTATGAAACCAAATGCAGAATTAAGGCTTTTTGGGGGAGGGGTTTAGTGCAAGATGAGTATTTCAGTCCTTCACTGAAGAGGTCAATTGAAATAGGACAGGCTACTGAAGGCTTTATGTGTAGGCACCATTTTGCATTATGCAGTTTCTGGATAGTAGAAAAAACAAGGTAACAAGCAGGAGCTTGATCTTTCTACTCACTGAGTATCTACTGCACAGGGGCATCAGAAGACAGCATGTTTGTAAGGTCTCTGCTTGGCAATAGCAGTACAAAAGACTTATTCACTTATTTTTGCTTAACCATTGTTGTTGTTGGTGGTGGATTTTTTGTTTGTTTTGTTTTTTGATTTCTAAATCTGTAAGATGTATTTAAACCTATGGTAGAAACACATCTAAGATCAGTATGGGCTGAAGAGCTCTCCATAAAAGATGTTTTATTTATTTGCAGCTATTCTTGGTAATTTTATATATATTTTTTCAAAAGTGTTATTAATAACATAGGAGTTTAGCTATGTATTAAATATGACATAATCATCAATAGCAAATGAGTTATTACAAAATGCTGCACAAAACTGCCAAACCCTGTAAGGCCTTAGCAACAGTCCTCTGGTGATTACTTGATGCCTTCCTAAGGTTCATTTTCATAATAAGATTACAAGTTCAAATCATCAGGAGAAAGCATTGATTGGCTGTTGTTCAGATTTTGTTTAGCTAAAGGCTCCACCCAAGTAACTCTGGTCATGAGACATTTTCTTCTGTTAGAGTCATAACTCAGAATGTGTCACAAATGGCATTAACATTGAAACAGCAATGGGCTGCGCCTCCTTATTTCTAATCCTGACCACAGAACTCTTGACTATGGTTCAGTAACAGAACGGAGAAACATGAGAAAAATGCATTTTAAAACTTTTCCTATGCAAGCAATAATTTACGTGGTTTTTTTTTTTTTTTGGGGGGGGGGGGGGGGGGGGAGGGGGATTAACTCTGGTGAATCTTGCTACACAGATTTCAGACATCACTTTCCCCAACTAACCACATACCCTCCACTGTCTAGCCTCTCCCAGCTCGCATACTTTCTTAGGGGAGACAGCACCAAGAGGACATCTGCCCATGCCTCAGCTTTTTCCTTGCAGAGCTTGGCACTACTGCTCAGGTTCACTTTCCTGGGTCATAAGACACTGCTCCACCAGCAACTAGCTGGCAGCAGAGAAGAAAGTTTGCTGTAGGCAGTAGGTGAAAAAGGAGTGTGCCCGAGACTGAAATAGAGCTTCACTGAAAAAAAAAAAAATAGTTGGTAAGGGGACTGGGGACAGTGCAGCCAAGGGAATAGAGAACAGCAGGGATACTTTGTAAGCACCTGAAAGCTCACCTTCTGGCTGCTTCCTCAGGCTGTCCTGTGGGAATAAAAGGACACTCACAGTAAGGAGGTGGAGTGGCTGCAAAGTAACTGCAGTCGTATGTGAGGGAGATGTGGGAGAAAGCTTAGAGGTTGCTGATCTAAGACACTGCACTTTGCACTTGGAGCAGCTGGGGCTCAAGCATTCCCTTCTGCTCTTTGCTGCTCCTTTTTGGCAGAAGAGCAAAAAGGACACCTGGAGGCAGCAATACCTCAAACTACTAGGGGAAGATTTGCAAATGCTCATCTGTCAAAGACTAACTTGCAGTAAGAACATTCATTCACTGCTCTCTAGTAGTCAACAGAGTTTGGGCTGGATGTTATCAATAGAAGCAGCTGGCGCAAGTAGCGGGTCTAAGGAGACGAACGTTAAGTGCTCATAATTTGTGCTCTGAGGTCTACAGCTCAATTCAGATTACTATCCCATTATAGAGAAGATGCATTGTAGCACTAAAGCTGTGTTTTCAGATGGTATCCTTTTGTAGCAGTACCGACTTTAAGCATCCCTCTTTGTCTCCAGCCATTCTTTCTCCCAACATTACTCCATCAGCAATGCCAGCATAGCTGTTAGTGGGGCCATACAATGAAATAGGTCTGGGAATTGGTCCAGGTTAAAAATAAACAGCAAAAAAGAATACCAGGAACAAGCAGGATAAGGGGGGAAATGTTTATGCTAGCACTGTTGTGGAAAGAAATGTGTAAGAAACTTTGCGCTAGTGAATTCTCATTTACTGGTAGCGAAATGACACCCAGGGATCAGCAAAGCAGACCGTTAGATCTATGTCTTGACAGTCTGAATGCAATCGTGATTATTGTGTATCTAGAGCTTATCTAGAGCTTTTTCTTCTGAAAGGGGTTATGTTAATGTGGGCTAGTATTTATTTATTACATATGAGCTATTACCATGGAGAATATGGCCTAATCAGGCCCCACTGTAATCTCTAAGTAGAAAGGGGATAGAGAAATTAAATATTAAAAATTGCTTTTGTGCTGCAGTGAAAGGAAAAGTAATTAGGAAACCAGGACTGGAATTAGGGAGTTTCTGGAGAAAAGCCTGTGCTATAGTATTAGAGTATTCCAATACCAGATTTTTTTTTAGTCTTTGGTATAAAGTAGCCCAACAATCATGATAAAAGGCTTAATGAAATATATAGAGAATAGATACTTATTTTCATTATTACAAATGGAATGAGGAAATGAATTTAATCTGAAAGTATGGAAATAGGAGAAAAATGAGCTAATTTTTCTGAGTAAAGATTAATGATTGCTGTTGTAGGGCTTTAAAAATAATCCAGTCAGTCTGTTCTTACTGGTGAAATCATCTTCATGCCATGGGACATGAAATAAGCTCATAAAAGGAAAATGAAATGAGGAAAGCATGCTATGTTTGGGGAAGACTCAAAACTACAAGGGCTGGGATATCCTATCTGCTGTATTTGTCTTCTGATTCATGTAAATAGGGCATGACACTGCATTTCATAGCTGTGGTTAGTTAATAACAAACAAAAAGTAGTGGCAAATGGCTGGGTGTGTGGATGCTGCCCTGAGTACTCAGAGAAGCAACGTACCACAGACAGAGGTCATCCTGCAGCCAAGAAACTTTACCAGCCACCTCTACCATCCTGACACCTTGAAGAAGTATATTTTGCCTCAAAGCAGAGATTCTATTGAACAGTTTCAAACAGAGTCATATCTAATCTCTGTGGTTTTTATGCCTTATAAAGTGGATCAAAGGGGGATAGTTTAGGGGATTAACAGAGGCTTCAAACATTTCTTTTATAAAAGAGCTATCTGAATAGATATATTTTTTGAGTTGTTGACATTTGAAAACTGGGAGTGGAAGGCAATACACTGAATTGACCAGAACTGGAAGGTTAGTGTTAGGTCGGAGGTTGGACTAGGTGATCTTCGAAGTCTCTTCCAACCTAGATGATTCTGTGATTCTATGATTTTTAAAAATTTCAATGAAATAAGAAGTTTAGAACATGTTGCTTCAAGATTGTTAAGTGTTTCTTTGACCCAAATCATTTTCAAGATGTTAAAAACTAAAATTAAAGATCATTTTGAAATGTTATATTTAATCATTTAATAAGAAAAATGTTAGAATGCTATAACTGGGTGTATTGTCAGTAACCTTTGTGCGGGTTATTGCGCAGTTGTCATCCCGGATACCAAGTTAATGGTAGGACTTAACTCAGATTTGTGGGTGTGGGGTGTACAGGCAATCCCTGGGCTTCCATCTAGATGAAATGCCTCTGTATATGTTTAAAGCTTTGTCCTTATTTCTATGCCCTGATTTCTGGAAGATGGATGTATGTTCTTCATCTTGTTCCTGGCTGATAAAAGGTTTGATTGAACTATATTGCTGAAGGACAAATAATTTTTAATCAACTTCTGCCTCTGTGGCTTGCTCCTCTATGTCTTTGGTTTTTGTACATTTTGCAAAAAAACAAACAAACAAACAAAAAACAAAAAACTTCAGCAAAAGTGACATGGTCCTGAAAGTTCAGTTTTTACTTATTTTACATCTAATATATCATCTCATTTATAATGTTTAAGATTTTAGGATGAGGGTGTGGTTTATAAAGGTGTAAATGATGCTGCCATATCTTGGTTCATTTTGCAACTGATTTTTTTTCTTTAATCTTTATTTCTCCAAAATATATGTGATTTCCAACCTGATGTTATTGTCTAAAGTCATAGCTTGTTTGAAGTGAACAAAGTTGTCAGCATTCAATGGCTTTTTGTTGGCAATGTGAAATAAGAAGCTGGTTTCCTTTGCATTTGTTGTTACACAGGCTACTGTCTCAGCTGTCACCCTTTGTACTTTCAGCAGGGAGTTAAAAATAAAAATAATAAAAAAAAATTGGGTACTCATCCCTTTTTGAGGAGGGAAAGGCAAGTCTACAAAACAGTTCTGAAGTAAATCAGCAGGGCCCACTGTCATACCTCTTCCTGTGGAAAATAAGATACTGTCATTTCCAGAGCTGCTAAACTAGCTTTTGGGGATCACAGAATCACGGAGTGGTTGAGGTTGGAAGGGTCCTCTGCAGATCATCTAGCCCAAGTCCCCTGCCAAGTGGAGTCCCCTAGAGCACATTGCACAAGAAGGCATCTGGCCTGTCTGGGCAGCCTGTGCCAGTGCTCTGTCAGCCTCACAGGAATGAAGTGTTTCCTCATGTTCACATGGAACGTCCTGTGTTTCAGTTTGTGCCCATTGCCTCTTGTCCTGTCACTGGGCACCACTGAAAAGTCTGGCCACGTCCTCTTGACACCCTCCCTTCAGTTCTTTATATACATTGATAAGATGGCCTCTCAGTCTTCTCCAAGCTAAACAGGCCCAGCTCTCAGCCTCCTCTCGTCTAACAGATGCTCCAGTCTGCTAATCATCTTAGTAGCCCTCCACTGGCCTCACTCCAGTAGCTCCATGTTCCTCTTGTACCTGGTGGCAAGACAAACCCTCAAATCACCAGGTAGGCCTTAAGGCCATAAAGAGGCAGAGAATGACACATTCATTCTTCGAGGTGGTGGAGTCACTGTCCCTGGGGGTGTTCAAGGAAAGGTTGGACGCGGTACTTTTGGTCATGGTTTCGTGGGTGATACTGGAGGCTGGGGGACTGTTGGACCAGATGAGCTTGGTGGTCTTTTCCAACGTTAATGATTCTATGATTCAATAACACAAGTGCCCTAGAATGAACTGCTAGAGCTAACTTTGGGAGCTGTTACTTATTCTTTGTTCACTCTGGAAAGTTTAAGACTAGATGATGTATATCTGCTGGCTGCTCTCAGGTTGAATGGCAGCATAAATGAGTAAAAGATTTAATTGTGAAGGTGTTAAGGCAGCAAGTATTCAATGTATTGCTTAGTTAATGAACAGACTTCTAAAAACTAGTGCACGAATGGGGAAAAGTTTTAAAAGGTTGCTGTCCTCTGTTTACTCTAGAGGATATCCACTTAAAATGGTTACAGATGTTCTACCATCTGTAAATGAAGAGTTTAGTAATAGTAGTGAACAGTAATAATAAATATTAATAGTATTAATAGAGTTGATGAGATTCATTATTTGTGCAGTGCTGCAAGAATGAAAAGTGTTAAATAAATCCTATTAGTAATTTAACTTTGTATGTATAAGAGAAAATATGCTCAATGATTTAGATTGGAAAATAATTTGCCAAAAGTATCATTCCCTTTTTGGCCCATCTTTTGTGGAAAGAACCCTAGGACTGTTATTTTAAACACTATGAAAACCGAGTAAGAATTAATGGGTGTTTTATAGTAAAGTGACAACATATCTTGTTCATTAGCATGTGTTTTGGAACTACGATATTCCCATATGTGAGTATAAGGTATTTTGATTTTTCAAAAACATTTATGCACTTATGTACTTGAGTACTACATATAATCACAACTTCTGTGAAGCACAACTTTTAGTTGCATGGTGAGATCTGACATTTCAAATATAGAGGAAACAAATTGCTGTCTGAAATAGCAGACAACAGGCTTTCAGAACTTTGTACTTGAAAATAATGAATTCAGGAAATACCTAGTGCCTGACTCCAGCAACAATCTTTTCCTTCCTAAGTGATCCCTGCTCTGTGTTCCCCAGTGATGGCAAACACACAGGCTAAAGGGACAAAATGGAAAAAGCGTCAATAGCTCGTCCAAATGTTGTCTTTCCGTATGGGTCTGTGTCACAGTTTTTGCTTACATGGGGCTAAGTTCTTTACTTCTCTCAGGAGAGCTCTGCATTCTGCAGCTGACGACACCATTTTATTCTCAAAGAGCAGGCAAATGCATCTTAAAGCTGTCTAGGATAGCAGCCACTCTAGGATAACATTTTAAATCTAATCTGTTCCTGCTCTTCAGCCACCATTTCCAAGTCAGTATTGAATTATTTCCATAATTCTCCTCCTCTCTGACCTGACTTCTGCTCTTTATGACTAAGTGAGCAGGTAATCTTTACATAGATCAAGAGAGTCAGCATTATTTTATGCTGTGAACTTCTCTCTGAATTTTCAAGAAAATGATACTGTAGAGTTGTTCATTTTATCTCTAGAATTGGTTTTATCTATTGATACACCTCTGAAAGGAACAACAACAACAAACGGTAGTAACATGGGTTAAAAAGACAGTGTTTTGTGTTGGTGAACAGCCACTTTCCCTGAGAGTCTTGATTAAAAATACTAGTTTGCTTGGCTATACCACCTTTCAAGCCAGACTTCCTTGTACCCTGGAGAAGATAATACGGCTATGTTTAGTTGGGGAAGGCAGTGGGGAGAAGGCAATGAAGTTTCTTTTTGGAAGCTCCATTTGAAAGAAGCATTGCGCTCAGATACATTGATAGGAACTTCAAGAGCAGAAATACAGATGACGTGTGACATACATGCCTTCTTCTACAGAGAAACTATTAAAGGATTTTTAAACCTCAATAATGTCACAATGCTTAGGACTGCTTTTACGCCATATGAAAGCAAACCTCATCAATGCCTAAATTTGCTCAGCGCTGCATAAATACTCCCTGAGAGTTGGCAGCTTATTATTGGTCTCTTTCCTATTATTTTTAAATAAATGGAAATACTAAGTTTAAATTGGTAAATAACAGTTTGTTCCTTTCCTTTTCACTCTGCTGGATTTGGAAATGGCATGTGAAACCAAATGTATTTATTTTAGTCCAGTTTTTTAAATCCTATGACATTTCCAACTTAATTCAGTATTTATAAAAAAAATCTGTAACTAATTTAATCCAGATTAAGGCACATAGTAATTTTTAATATAAGCAGATTTTTATTAAGCATTGTTTAATAAGTTTTTGAATGAGTAGTTTTGAATATAGAATATTGGTTGAAATTCATATTTAGCATCCTTTTTGTAAGTCTCTTGAAGTGAAACATCTGCTCTGGAGGAGCATGGCCATATCCTCATGGGCAAAAGAAGCTGACACCCAAAGACAGCAAACATCAGACTCAGCCTACCTATATATGGGATTGAGCCAAGTATACAAGAAACAAGGAATATCTTTATATTGTATGCTGATAATCATGGTTTTCCTGTGTGTTCCTAAATAAGACAGCAGGGGCTGTGATTCTTTACTGCCCTGACCCACATGAAATTATTTATAGCAAAACAAAGTGGGCATGAGTTATCCGTTATCCAGAGTCTTCATATAAATCTAAGTCTACTCATCAATAGTCTTCCAACGTTAGAATAAATGACTGCCTGGGGCATGGGGAGTGATGAGTCAGGTCCCAGATCTACTTCATCCCACATTACCTGTTAGCCTTCAGTTTTCCAGTAATGGATATGGTAGGTAACCTGCAAATTAAACAAAAGATTGGTCCAAGAGTGCCCAAGACATTAGAAATTCTAGCAGCAGGGGCAGCTCTTAGAACATTGCAATTCTTAAACCTTCCTTTTAGTTGAAACCCTTTAGTACTTTCAGAGAAATAAATCCCGATTTCTGCATTTGGAAGAGCTACACTGCAACTCTGTAATTCCCTGTTTGCCCTAATTTACTTTCAGACTGAGGTCAGCTTTCCTGTTGCAAGATTGGCCTGTCAATACATTGTCTGGCTCTCTTGTCTAAACTAAAAACCTGGATTTGTCCAGTAATATATATATATATATTTGACAATCAGATGCTAAAATCAGATCTATTCCCCATTATGAACATTTGCAGGCTGCAAATGCAAAGCTTCCTGTCTGGTGACTGCCTCCATATTTCCATTTTCTATATTTCATGTAAGCATTATCTATTTTATGATATTTCCAGTAGCCTGCCAGTTCACTTCAGAAAGGTAGAGGGAAAAACATCACTTTCCCTATGTGACTTCCATTGTTTCTGTCATGTCCCTTTATCTTTCCCAGTTAAAACCAGCAGCAATTAAATATGAGTAAGTTAACAGATAATCACCATTTGCGTTTGTTCATGTATCATCTCTATATTCTATCACACTCTTCTGTTTTCTTTTGTATTGTAGGCTAAATTACCCCCAATTCATTGGTATGTGTAAGTTCGAATGGCAATTTGTGAATGGAATGGTACTGTCTCCAGTTCTCAGCTCATCTCTGCAGTGCAAGGAACTTCTCATTGTCCCACCTGAATGTATCTAATGTCCATTTGACCTTTTCGAAAAGCCATCTGGACATGGCCTTGGGCAACCTGCTGTAGGGGGCCCTGATTGAGTATGGGGGTTGGATAGGATGACCTCCAGAGGTCTCTTCCAACTTTAACCATTCTATAATTCTGCAACTGTGGAGGTCTTGGGTCTCCATCGTAATGATTAGGTGATGGTTGGTGATCAGCAGGGCTGATGTTCATTCTGCCATGATTGCTGAAAGAAAAGTATTCACTTACTTATTGCTTCTTACTCTGTTTTGACGTTCATAAATGATAAAGGTATCAAGACCTGAGTTCAAATCAAGAATCAAAACATCATTCCACCTAGTGGCTTTCTTGACCTTACCTGAATCAGTGCTTGTCAACTGATTCTTCATGGCACTTTTCATTTTATTTTGTGTAGATTTCATTTTGTTCAATAGTAATATATTTTTTGAAATACTTGAAGTATTATACTCTCTTTTCTATGTTATGAAGGGTTCAGAAGCAGTACTAGGTTGAGAAAGATTGAATTAGTCAACTACTTAAAAGATATTGGCATGAACATCAAGATTCCAAACAAACAGGTAACATGATACGTGGACAAAACTACTAGCTGTTGTACTGCTTGGGTAATGCTAGAAGTGTATGAGCAGAACTGCTTTAAAGTCAACATTAGTAATTAATATTGGATCAAATAAAAAGTCAAAGTATATCAAATCTTATTTAAATTCCAAGGGTAGAAAAACGTTGCTGGAGTTGTATGCCAGAGTGTTTTTTCCAATGTTGAAGTATGAATGGAAAAGTAACAGTAGATAAAGAACAAGCATAGCTCAAATATTGTAGTAAAAATACCTACTTTTTTATTGATAGATCCAGAATCACTTTAAGTAAGATCCCAGGATTATCAAGAGAATGAATGCACTGTGGAGGAATCACACAGTGGCAGGAGTAAAGTAGAAGTTGTATATAGCTCTCTTGCATCCTAATGTGGTCTATTAATCACCAGACTACCTTACCATGAACATCCTTATTTACTACAGGCATACTTATGTATGTTTTCATCTCCCTTTTATATTAGCTTTGGATATCTAGATATTGGTACTGTAGTCCTTTTGTTGAAAGAAAATAAGTTTGAAATTACTGTATGGTTTAGAATCTGAGCAGTAGTAAACTGTAACTGTTCGCTCTCTACAGGTACATTAAAGGAGGCTGTAGCAAGTGGGGATTGGTCTATTCTCCCACATGCCCGGTGATAGGATGACGGGGAATAGGCTGAAGTTGTACCGGGGAGGTTTAGGTTGGATATTAGGAAGAACTTCTTTACTGAAAGGGTTGTTGGGTACTGGAATGGGCTGCCCAGGGAAGTGGTGGAGTCACCATCCCTGGAGGTCTTTAAAAGATGTTTAGATAAAGAGCTTAGTCATATGGTTTAGTGGAGGACTTGTTAGTGTTAGATCAGAGGTTGGACTAGGTGATCATGGAGGTCTCTTCCAACCTAGAAGATTCTGTGATTTGGTAATGGTGGGTAACAGATACTTGATTAAAATGATAAATGATGTTTCAAGTATATCAGCAACCTGTTACTAAAGTTTTAAGCAAATGGGCAATACATGGATTTCAGTGGATGCTGAAATAAAAATATGTATCAAAGGATCAAACTGCATATGAATAGACCCCAATCTATTGCCACAAATAGCACCATTTGACTGCTCAAATGTGTATCCCAAGCTTTTGTGTGAAGTGGCTTTCTGTTCCTTTCCCTCCTTATAGCACCTGTTTTCTAAGGAGAAATGTTTAATGGGGAAAGCAGAAACCTGTAACTGTAGTTATGCTGTTAGTTCATTTGATAAAAGTGAAACACAGCTCTTCGGCACAAAACCCATGCTGTGAAGGTGCTTAAGAGCATTTTGGATAGATGGAAATTAATTGACAAATACATCCCAGGACTGTATCCACCTGTATTTGCTTCTTTAGCTGATGTGCCAACTGCGAAGCCCTGGAGCCCATGATTTGGAGAAGTGCCTAGGGACCCTACCAATTCAGTGCAACTGGAGATCAGTTCTGTTGCCACTGGCTTCAGAGGTAAAATACCTGACTGACTTTAGCAAAACCAGAATTTAATCCCCATTCCAGGACATCTGCCAGGGGAGCCCTATGAGGGTTGGAAAGATGAGTGTTTATGGCCTGCATCTGTGCGTGTGTGTGTACATGCACATGGATCTGTCTCTCAGACTAAGAATATGCATATAGAAAATATTTCAGGGAGAGTTTTGACTTCCATGCTATATTTAAGTGCGTTAGGAACTGGTGAGTTTATATAAATACTGCGTAACGGTGATAGCCTCAAAACTTCAGGGTTGCTTTATATATTGCGATGAGTCAGTGAGACTGCTGGCAGTACCCAGAGGCAGCTCTGCCGAGCGGGAGGCTGTGGGCGGGTGGTGAGGTGCTCTAAATACATCAAAGGCGAACTTTCGGGATAAGTAAAAATTCAATTTCCTTAATTGAATATACTTTTATTCTCTCTATCATAGGGAATTGTGAGCTCCCTCTAGCGGGTGACAGTAACAGCGGAGCTTTTTGCTGAGGTGCTTTTCCTCTAGGAGCGTGCACAGCTGAGGAACAAGATGGCTGACGGGCTGCTCAGGGCTCGGAGCTCCCCCGGCGGTGCTGTGAGCCCGCTGCTCTCCCTGTTCGCAGAAAAGTTCAGGGAAAAGTTACAGCGCGGCCGCTATAACCCAGTCTGCATGAAAGCAGAGGCTGTGGAGCGAGTCCTGCACCGCGAGCTGCTCTCGCCTGGCCCCCAGCGTGCATTTTTTAAGGGTGCCAGGGCACAAACCCCAGCGGCGCACGGCTCCCTTCGGGCCTTGCTGCGGCGGGGCCCTGCTCCCCGCCTCCCTCCCCGGGGCACCGGGCTGGGCTCTGCCCGCCCGGCCCGCAGCGCTGCCGGCCTGCCCCCTAAGCCTCGCCCCGCAGCGGGGCCGCGCGAGGGAGCGGCCGGGCCGGGCCGGGGTTGGGGCCGTGCCACGCTGCTCGGGCCCTGCAGGGTTAAAAGCAAATTTCAGACGCTCTAGGTGGATTGTGGCGAATACCGTCCGCTGTTGAAACTGGAAGCGTTTTAGAAACCTCATTTACTCTTGATGACGTTAAGGAAAACTTGCTGCAGAAAAGAAACTTAATTGGTTTAGCTTCTCTGCAGGTCTCAAGTCTGTTTGACTTCCTGGTTCTCTTCACACAAAGCTGTAGTTTGGGATACAAACACCGATAGGGAGTTTGATTATTAGCGTTTATTTTTACTTGTCTTAAATTTTAATTTACTTATTACCTTTTTAAAGACATTTTTTTTTCTTCCCCCCCCGAGTGGATTTTAATAGGGTATTAAATTATGCATTTGGGCCTAATTTGGGCAGATAATGTCCTGCTGAAGATGACATTTCATGAGGAGTATGAGTTTGTCATTCAAGATGTGTGTAAAACAAACAGTGAGCTACTTTGAGGAGAAGTGAACTGCCTGGCCTTGTGAATGAATGCTGCATACTAAAGTTATCTTAGCTGCAAATGTAATTAAGTTTGATTATTTTTCTTCTCATTATACTGGCACAAAATAAGAGTGGGAGAATGTCACTGAAACAATTAAAACTGGCAGTGAAAAATAAGACTTTTTTTTCTTTCCCATACCTCCAGCATAGTTACATTTATAACTGAGTATGTGTCTCTTGTGGTCTCGATTACATCCTGTGTTTTTAGCTGGCAGCGTTTCCTCTGCAGAGGCCCTGCTCTGTATGCCAGCATACATTTCTGTGCATATTAAAACAACGGAATCAAGATGAAATAGGACATGAAACAACCCCCTGTAAGTGGCTTTTTAATACTAATGCTTGGAACTAAACAAGAAGCAGTGTATTTACCATCATGTTTCTTTTCATAAAAGCAGCAAGTATGCTAGCTCTGTGCTGTCAGAAAAGATTGAGCAACTCCTGTAAGTCATCAAACATACTACCCAGACTTTTCTCCCATTCTTCAAGTATTTGAAGAATGTATTTCTTCAGGAGTATTTTTCTGAGCATGGAGCCTGGCTTCTACAAAGTAATCTCTACTTTGAGAGTTAGAATGCGAATCTGCACCTCAAGAAATGTTTCTTTTTTCCGTTTGCATAGAAGCATTTTTGGAACAGTGAACTCTGCTAACAGCTGTATTCAATCTTGAGTAAAATCACTTCCTGAAAAAAGTGAAATTAAACTTAATATACAAGCTTGCTTGGAATATAATACCGTGGAGTTAGGGAACTTTGTGATTATGAAACCGAATCCATTCACCCTGCTGAGGTAATTTCTTGTAAATTGTTCACTATGGAAATCTTTAATCAATGTCAATGTTTTTAAAGCTAAAATTCATACGTTTCAAATGTGCTTTTTATTTCCCCTCAACCAAAGAGTGCATTAGTTTGCCCTTTTTTTTTTCTTTTAAAAAAAAAAAAAGAAAAAAGAAAAAAGAATTTTTTCATCTGTTGCTGCATGAGGTGCATGAGGAAAGGAGCTAAGGCGTGAAGAATGGCAGTTACCTGCCCTCAGTGTTTGGCATCTTGAGTCTGGTCACGAAAATCATAAGACTAATATATTAAAACAAAACACAACAAACAATCAAACATAAAACCAAACAGGTATTTAAAACTCACATCTGATTTACTTAAAAAAAAAATAAATAAAAATCAGTCTGTTCTTCAGGGCAACACTACAGTCTTACATGGAAGGCGTCAGACGTATTCTGCATTTTTATATATTTAAAATGAAATGTGAGATTCTGAGTATATTTATATTGCAATCCAAAGGTAGAAACTGAGCTAACCTGAGCACTGCTAAGTGTCACTCTTGTGGTGCAGACTATAAACCACTGAATAATTCTCAGCTCACAGCCAGACTTACACCAGTGAATCCGAAACCCACCTTGAGGTGGCTCGGCTGCTCAGGGTCTGCAAGCTCGCTTTAAAACACACAACAAAACAAAAAACTTCCTCAGAGTGAAGCTGCATATCAGAACTGTTGCTATAACTTTGTCATTGCTTTAACTTCCTGATCTAGGAATTAAGTGCAAAATCAAGAAGAACAACCCACTAAACCCACGTTGTGTAGTTGCATTTAAATTTCAAATAGAGGAGCAGAATGTTGAAATCCTTCCAGGTGCTGAGCAGCTGAGTCACTCATCGGCGCACTCCAGTGGTTCTTACAGTCCCATCTCAGCCGGTACTTAGGTCTGTATGTACCTAAGCATCTAAATAGATTTTGCCACAACTCTTAGGTCGGTTCTGTATTCAGTAGCATGGAATCAGAATATAAGAGTAGAGATTCAAATGTGATTTACTTATATTTGGGTTGAATGCCATAGCCAAGGGGTTGTAGACTCTATTCCCCTTCTTTCTTACTAGTATTTCATTATTTTTTATAGGACTGTGACTGACAGCAGAAATCAAAACATAGCAATTTCCAAGGCAGCAGTGGCAGCAGGCACTAGGATGGGGTACAGGAGAATTTGGGATTCTCATTTCCCCTGGGATGTTCTGAAACTTCTAGCATGTATGGTTTCCTTCTAAAGCATGTGTGGTTTCCCTTCCTTTCCCTTCACGCATGGCATGAGTAACCTAAGGGCCTACCTTGGAGCAGGAAATTCCAGGGGGGGGAAGGCCACCTACCATGTGCTACAATGGCTAGCCAAGTGACTGACAAACTGCCATTTAACTTCTCATGCCATCAGCTTTAAGGATAAACCCTGCTTCCCACAATGATTTGCTTTTAAAATCAACTTCCTGATTTACCAGGGATGAACAGAAAAAAAATGAAATATTGCAAAATACTGTAAATTCTAAGATAAGTTAAATTTTGTGCAAGCACTGAACTTTTGACTATATTTAGTGAACAAAGCATAGGTAAAATGTCTCCTGTGTGTCATGTGGAATTTAGGAAAAGTAAAAAAGGTAAGTATTTTAACTCATAACCCACATATTCATATGCACAAAATTCCCTGTTTGATAAGGACAGTTTAACTTTAGCAATGTTTGCTATTTTTCTGATTTGTCAGTCTACTGAGCTTTCAGGACAGGTTAATTATCTAGTGTGAAGTGGGGGGGTTCTCTTGTCATTGTTTTATATGCTATTTTACTTCATTTTCAGATCCTCTGTAGTTTTCTCTGGAAAATCTAGGTGTAACTTACAGTAATGCAATGGTCTACTCATTTCAGCAGGAACACTTTCTTGTAAAAAAAAAAAAAAAAAAGTACATGGAAGTTTTAATAAAAATATTTGATTTCACCAGACAGTTGCTTCAGCACAGTTATGGCTCTTAGAGAAACAGACCTTAGGGCTTCAGCTGCTTTATGGTTGGAACACCATATTTTAGTTGACTGTCTTGTAAAATGTAGATTATATACTCATCTGTTGGATGCTAAAGCCCTCTTGGAAACAAAATGTGTTTCCTTCTTAGCATGATTTCTCTTTATTTCCTCCAAATTCATACAACTAAAATCAAAATTCTGCCCACCCTGACCATTTTTTTCCTTCTTACTGACAGCAAAAGAACTGAGCATTTTTTCCATTCCTTGTCCAAATTGTTAAGATGCCCCTGAGGACTTTTGTTTACAGTGTCTTCTCATTCTTTTTTTCCTTGACATTCTCCCCTCCCTCCAGCAGTGAGATACTAATTAAAGAGAGGACACAGTGACCCTGGGTTGTTTAGGAGTCACTGGGGAGGGGTGGTGGCACAATGACAAAACCATCCCTGCAGGAAGTAATCAGGCCTGAGACCTAGCACAATGCTCACTTCCATCACCTGAAAAACCCTTTCAGTTTGAAGATCCAGCCCAGAAGCAGATTTATTTTCTCTTTAATAAAGCATCTTCATTATAAACAAAGCCTCAGTATCTCTGTGTGTCTGTCTGTCTAACTGGGTTGTTATATAAGTAGTTGTTGTTGTTTTCTTTTCTTAATAAATATTTACTGAAAAGTATTTATCTAAGTAGTTTGTAAAGTAAAAGCAGTATTACTACTATCATGGTACTGAATATCATGGGCTTTTCTCTTTAGTTTTAAGGGAAAAGTAGTTAGTTGGCATGGTATTATCCAGCAAGATTAGGTCCTTATCTTGTACATACGGATTTCACAATATTATTATGGCTATTATTGCTTAATTATTATCCCATTGATACTTGTGGTGCCTTACCTAGCAACGCAGAAATCCAGAATTCTTTCCAAACCAGATTTGTAAACTGGACCAAAAAGTCATCAGTTTGGATTTACACCTGTGAAAATAAAGTTTCTTTTTATCTGAAGATCACTGCTGCAGGGCATTCCCAATGCAAAGGCACGGTCCCATGCAGCAATCGGCTGGCAAAGTCCAGGAGGCTGCACTGATGTGTTACTGCAGCCAATTAGAAAAATCAGCAGGCTCTAGCCCTAACACCCAATCTTCACTGTTATCTGTACGGTTTTATCTCACACCCATAAAAGGATCCAGCTGATTTCAGGAGCTATCCACTTGGGCTGGCCTGTGTAAATCAGATTGCAGCGTTGAAGTTAGCAATGTGATACCATTCCTATTGAATATATGGAAAAAAAAAATCCCACTGTCTGGGAGCTGGATCAAACTGCAAACAATATGCACTTTAAAATTCTGCTATTAAGGACTTTTTAATATTTATCTTTCTGGATATATATATATATATATATATATATATATATATATATATATAAATAATTAAGAGTAAAAGGAGAAACATTTGGAAGAGCCCTGATGGAAGTAGAGGAGAGAACATCATTGTGTCTTATTCCACTGCTTGAATAAATCTTTGTTTTCTTGGTAGTAATCTCTTAATTTGGAGTTTTTTGTTTTGTTTCAATTGGAGGTATGGGGATACCTGGAAGAGCTGCAGGTTGTAGTATGCCCGTTTCAGTGAGCATCAGCCTGTGCAGCAAGATTTAAGCTTAGCAATTAGCCATTGTCTCTTCAGCTCGATTTAAAATCTAAGTGCAACCCAAGCAGGGGAAAAGTGGTGCTTATTTAAGGACCCACTTGATCAGTTAGTTCCAAGTCGCTAATGTGCCTGATGAGGTAAGGATTGGTGTGAGTGTACTGGCAGCCCTTCTTTGAGCTCCTGGCACCCTGCATGTGCTGGTCCTTTCCTTCTCTGGTAAAGGCTGGCAGTTATCTATCACCAGCTCCTGAGCTTGGCTGGGTTTCTGGCACTGCTAAGGGCACAGGCTCTTGTGAGCAGTGCTGACCAGTGTCCCCCATGGTGGTAGTAGCTTTTTGGGTGTTTACATCATTTTTGGGAAAAGACAGGTGTGAATGCAGGGGTTGTCCAAGGGAAAGAGCATGCTTAAAATGAGAGCAGTGACTTTTTGGGCACCACTGGGGACTGTGATATTAGAGTAGAAGGGAGACCAAAATTGACCAAGAAATGCCTCACCCTGGGTGATAATCAGTTATGGAGCAGTGCAGATGTTGGAGATTATGGTGTAGCACATGTATCACTGGACTAAAAGTGTTGCCTTCAAAAAAATTTGGGGAAAAAAAATGACGTTTTTTTCAACAACTTTACCAAGGAGAGCACCTTTGTGCTGATTTTTCACTGCATCACATCGAGTGGCTACTGCGTGTTTAATCTAATACTGAGTTTCCTAAAACTTGATTTAGTATCTCAGGGAATTGATTTAGTATCTCAATGTAATTGATTCATACCAAAAAGTATCAGGCAGTATTCTTTACATCAGTTTTGGTTATTGCACTGCCCATTTGACTGGATTGTTATTGTTCAGATTCCTTTCTGGCTTTGTAATGGCTGTATTTCACATTAAAGTTCAATGGTTTAATTAAGGAAATGACTGAATAGGAAGTTACTGTAACCATGATTTCAGCTTTTAAAGAAAGATTTGCCGTACACGTGAGGAAATATGTGGACTTAAGCTTTTTGGTAAATGTGCAACATCTCCACCGTGCTTTTTAAACCACTGATATTCAGATAAACTCAGATGGATAAATCACATTTTTCTGCTCTTTGGGGAGCTTTTTAAATTTGTTTTCAACCGTATAATATATCGCAGTGTCTTTCACTAAAGTATGGCTTTAAACAAAGATGATTTCATTTGCAAGTTTGACTGAGATCTCAGGACAGAACTAAGGACATTCAGTGTTTGGAAATGTCTGCTGAAATTAAAATATTTTATGTTCTGCTGCTTGAGCTCTGAGTAGCTGCTTGCTTTCAGTTTTGACTCTGGTCAGGGCTTTGCAGTCAGGCTGCATCTCGGCAGCTGGGCGGGATCTCAAAGTTCCTGTCTCTGCGCTCAAGTCCAGCCAGGATGGACTTGTGCTCCACATCACAACCAGGAAACCAACCAGTTAGGAAAAAAATAAATATGTATATTTAAATTTAAGCTGCATTGGTTTAATTTTCCAGTTCGTAGCACACCCAGACGAGCAGTTGATTCAATGCAGTGAGGCAGCGTGGCAACGTCTGCTGCAAAGGGTGGAATAAGTGGCTGGCATGGCTGGGGAGAGGGAAGGCCGCGGCGCGGAGAGGCATCTCGGCAGGCAGATCTGGTACAAGAGCAGCAGCAGAGTGGAACTGCTGTCTCTGAAAAAACAGCAGCTCACATCTACTCACTGTAACATGTACCCACTGCCAAATTGTATGTTTATTGGTTTGATCAGCTACCGAATAATTATAGTAGTACAGTAAATAGCATTAAGTGCTATGCGTCATCCGTAGCCTGGAGTTTCTCAGCATGAAAAGGCATGACTTTTTTTTTTCTTTCTCCTTTTCAGTGTGTTTATTTTATAGTTTAAAGTTCTTGAAAGGAGCGAGAAATAGTCTAGTAGGCCAGCACAAGGTAAGATCTGTAGGTAGGTATCGTAAAATCATTTCCATTGTGAGCTGCCTACCAGGCAGGCGGCACCAGCAGTCAGCAAGCAGCTGGTGGTTGCTGCGTGGCGCATTGCCTGGCAGCCTTCACATTTCCACAAAGGACTTCTAGCACGGTTTTGACATCAATTCTTGAATTTTATCAGCCAGACATAATAGGAAATCAGTGATTAGACAATTTAAAGCAATTAAACCAACTGTAACCAAGGAATCTGAAATACATGTTATAGAATGCAGATTATAATATCATGTATTATTTTAAATGGAAATGTTATGGTAATGCATTCTAAAATTAACCTTTCAAGTTAATTTAAGACTGCCTTTTGTTTTGTTAAAAAAAATTAAAGGTTGTCTAAACTGGTGACATTTCAGAGACTTAACCTGAATTTCTTAGGAAAATAAACAGATTTTTGCCATATTCTACAATGACATGGTAAAAATTACAGTAAGGGAGCTTAATATGAATTACTTGCTTTGTGTGATTGTGCTCAAATGTATGTATGATCAAATCGTACATGTTTTGATACAAAATATGTCCTTTTTTCTTCAAAATTCTTTATGAAGAATCATATTGGACTTTGTTCTGCAATTTAAGTCATTTATATCTCAAAGTTTTAGCTTCTCCTACTTCTGTGTTCCATTGTGAGTGAGAGAAGGTTGGTCCAATCTTCTGGTTTAGCCAACGTGCAGCCCATTGAATATAGTCACCGAGGGATTAATTCAGCTCTCTGGCTTTTTTCCCGCTCTGGCCTAGTTCCTGCAAAATCATGTGCCTACATGATTAACTGACATGAACCATTATATTGTATGTCTTCACTAGGAAAAAGGGTCTATTCTTTCTCAGGTTTACTGAATATTGAACTAGATAAAAGAAGCTAAAATTGTAGCCATGTCTAAAAGTTAGTTTTCACAGGTTTTATAAAATGGTGCCAGGAGTTTGCCATTTGCTTGAAATTAGGAATATAACATAAGGACTTTTCTTTACTCATAGCCCTTGTCAGTACCTTTGTAGCTGATTTAAGAGTGCTTCTTTTTTCTAGGTAATGTCACTAAATTGCATAGATGTAAGTGTATCAGTTATGCATATGCTAAAATGGTCTGAGGCAGTGTTAGGAACAACCCTTCTGTGGAATGAAGTAACAACTTTAGTGGAAATATAATGAACCAGGGGCTTAAAATACAAGCTTTTAGGCATATTTAGATTTTCAACTTTCTTTTCATATCCTTTTAAATGGTGTGTCTGTAATTCTGATGAAAATTCTTCTTGAGTTGTGAAACAGTGGGCTGTACTCATAAAACAATCTGAAATTTCTTGGATGCAAAATGTATTTTTTCAGTTTGTGCAGAATGTGATTTATATAACATCTCGGCTGACATGATCTGACATGTTTTTATGAATTCCTTTGCAAGGCAAAAATGCCTCTAGTTGCAATTTATAGTAATGAGACTGTCTGCTGTAAAGTAACTGATTACAATGAAGGTATAAGAAGTAAGCATGTTTGCCCTTCAAAGTCATTAACCTCTCCTCTCCTCTAGAGTACATACGCCTGTGTTCTGCAGTAATGTTATCTGCACGTATCCAAAATCCATCTGTTTGTCCAAACATCGCTTTGTCTGTGCTTTACCAAATACATTTGGATGGTATTTTGGACTAGGCTTTGGCCAATCAAGTTAAAAAATGTATCTGGCAGATAACTGTGAAAAATGCAGCAAAGCTCAATGTGTAATTATGCAAACAAATACGCGCGTGGAAACTTTTCAATATTGTTTAGAATAGTGAGGAGTAAATTGTGTCTCTTAGGGCTGGAAGCAATGTTGTGATATTACCCAGTTGTCTTTATTCATGTACTACTGATTACATCAGGGAGCACCTGGATCAGGTCCTAAAGTAGGAAGCTGTTTATTTGGTGGTTTTGACGGGTAGGTAGCAAAACCCTCCAATGTACATGCAAGGGCACATGTTCACGTTGATTCATGGTAAAATACCATGGAGAAACTTACCCAGATCTGCTTCTCGCCAGACCATCCATTTCCTCCTAGTAACTAGTCCTAGAAGGTTGCTGTAGCCATTTGCTGAAATCCTTTTTATCTTAGAGCCCTGCTCAGCAAATTCAGCTGGGAGTTTTCCACCCCTGAATTCCACAGACACATGAAGTTGTACTGCAAGCGCTGAAACCTCGTGAAGATCCTGTCCCCGGGGAGCTTAGTGCAAAATTCTTTTTTGAAGATCCCAGAACTGAGAAAATCCTGGCTATGCAGAGCCTCCGACAGAAGCTGTAATGGGGAAGATAGAGGAAGGAGCTGCCAAGGCAGTGAAGAACTTCAAAGACTGATCAAACGGGGGGCGAAAGTTCAGCCTAATTCCTGTGCTATCCAGACTCACTCCCCCACCTCTGTTGCAGCCCATCCATGCAACCTGGCCTGGGGCTGGTTGCTGCAGTAACCTCATTTTTCAGGAATCTGACTGGAAATGTGTGGTTAAAAATCTGGTTGCTCATGAAAAATGTTCCAAGTAAAACTCCATGAGGTAGCCATGGCTGGAGAGAAGCCACCCATCCAGCAGCGTCTCTTCCCAGAGGGACACACACCTTCCCCACCGTGCCTTCTCCTGGCTGTGCCCTCCTGCCACTTCACTTGTGATGGTCCTGCCAGACACCTCGGTGCCCCAGCTCAGCTCCCTGTCATGGCAGAACAAAAAGAGGAAAGATTTCTGTTGGGTTGCTGAGTCAAACCAGCAAGTAAAGGAACCAAAGTGTCAGACAAAGAGTTTGAAACCATAATGCTCGGAGCAGGAAGGGGAAAAGGAGCAGAAGATTTCCTCCTTTTCATCATCCTTGAGGGATTATGTGCTGTGAGTAGTTCACAAAAGCATGGTGTAAATGCTTTCATTCTGGGTGAAACCTGGGACCTGCTGGTGAAGCTTCTGCTGACCAGGCCAGGCCTTCATTCTGTTTTATCTTTGATTTATGTCCACGGGTACTGGCAAACAGGCATGTGAAATATGGTTGTGAGGCATCTGATGGATAGTTTGAATCCAACTTGCAAGAATGTGTTGGAAACAGCTTTAAGAATCTATTTACCTAAATAAATATACAATTTAATTATGATGCAATGAAATATTTTCCCACCATGATTTGTGCTGCTGCCAGCTCCTGACACTTAGTATAGAACAATTAGTTCAGTAACTCTGTGAATTACTCCCTGCAATAAATTGTCCCAGCCATCTTGATTAATTTACTGATTACTGTGCATAAATATTCAGATCGTCTCTGAATTTAAAATTACAGGAACTGAAATGATGGTGCTAATGGTGAATGCTACAAGTACTGAACACAAATGGGAAACAGGAATCTTACCTGGGGGACTGCTGTGTGAAATGCATCTCGGAATAAAGTCAAATCCTTGAGGGCAGTGACTCGTGCTTTAAAAATCCATGCAAATAAGCATTTATTTCATGGCCTGGAAGGTAAAGAGAGACTTGGGACAGCTCTGAAGTCTGTTGCTAGTTTAGTTCAGAGTGGTGGTGGCAAAAAACAAAACCTGATCACAGCTGAAGGCTGTACAGGGTGTTAGATAATGGCTTTAGTGTCCTACTGCTGCTTTTCAGGTGTTTGTGATGCACCAGCCACATCTCGCACCTTCACAGCAGCAGCAGAGGAGGAAGGGCTGCATTAGCAGAGAGCAAGCTTTTGCTCTTTCATCCTGGAGAGTGGTCTCTGAAAATTGCAATGAAGCACAGGGTGTGAGGAACTTTCCACAGCAGATGCCAAACATCTTGCTAGTGGAGATTTTTACTGTCATGACCACCAGGTGGATGACATTTATGAGCGCTGAATATACATGGGAGGGAGAATTTTCTTACTCTGAACATACCTGCTGATCTTTTTGTTTGGTGTTACATGGTGTTGTGTAGCTGATGCAAACATGAGTATGCAATTTCAAACCTTGGAGAGGGAGAGGGAGTGTTTTCAGGGGAGGAAAAAAAAAAAGTTTCAGACCCCCAGAATCACAGGAAGGTTGAGGTTGGAAGGGACCTCTGGAGGGCATCTGGTCCAGCCCCCCCAGTCAGTTTACAGCTTCTTTGGACAACTAAAAACTGTAATGCCTGTCAGAGATGTAAGCTACAGCAGGTACTTCAGGAACAGTTCTATCAAGGTTTATGTAGATACTTTTATTTTAAAGATACTGAAAAAGAGATAAGATTCAGACTCAGCTGAATATTTGCTCAACTCCTGCCACATGATCTTGTTTCTTTCCTTCTTACTCTAAATTAGGTCATCGTAATCAGATTGTGTATTATAAACTAATGTCTTTCTGTTTATATGTGATTATAAAACAAACTCTCAGGGTAAAGGCTATAATTTTGAAACAGATAAAATTGATACACTGCCTTGAAACCTATATGGAAATGAGTTTCTCACCCTCCCAGTGAGACGAAATAAACCAACCCCACAGAACCAGTGCCGTGCTGTCAGTGTGCTCAGGGGAGCCTGAGCGCTGTAAAGACATTTGCAGGTCAGAAATGAGGTTAATTGACAAGGAAGTGTGTGAGGACAGAAAAAATTTGCACAGTGCTTGTCAGTAGGTGCGGCTGCCAGTTCTTCACTTGACCACCAGTATTTGTCAAACAAATACAGCAGCGCTTCGTTCTAGGGAAAGGAAAAAAAAAAAAAAAAGCAAGAAGAGTCATCTTAGGACAGCATCATTGTTTGGAAAGAGAGGTGTTTTACGTTTCTGTTCCAAGATATCAACATGTATACACCTACTATACAAAATCTCCAGTCTGGCTCGTCTCTCTTGCCGTTGCGGAGAAGACGACTGCTGTCTGCAGCAGAGGTTTGCAGAACAGGGTTTGGTTAGGTTTTTCCTCACGTTTTCTTCAAGTGTGTGGCTTAAATGCACAAGCCTGGCTTTGCACTAGTGACATTAACTCCATCCTTTTTGGCATAACACATTGTAAGTGACTTTTTCTGCCTTTTTCCATGACGACCCATTTCAGCTATAAAGTGTACCGTGATTACAGACTGCTTCTCATTTTTTATTACCAAATCTGTTCATAATGCCTAGAGTGCATGTTTCATTCAAGGGTTTAAAGTATATGTCCCATTTTATAGACATGGAAAGAACACGTAAGGGTCCTACTTATTTATTTTTTTTCCTCCCCCATAAGTGCAGAGCACTGACAAATCTGAAGCTGTTTCATGCACTTAGATACCAAGACAATGACACACAAAGGAATAAAATTGATGTCTGGCTGATTTTCGGTCAGACCTTCCACTCTAGCTACTGTCTAGTGATTTATCTTTTCACTGTCATTAACTGTTCTCAGTCTTAAACATATTTTAATTGCAGGAGACTTTAAATTTCTTTCATTACTTCTAAGATTCTAATAAAAAGTGTAAAAGATAACCATGTAAATGTGGCCCACATCAATTTTTATCCAGAAAAACCTCATACACTAGAGCCAAATTAATTGTGGATAGAAAGAGCCTCTTTTCTATTGGAAAACCAGCAAATATAAAATATAACTCTGCTTCAGAGCAAAACTAATTCTGAAGTTTTAGAAAAAAATATTTGTGCATTTCTAGATTTTTTGTCATCCTTTATTAATATTTGTATTAAAAATGTAAATATGTAAAAATAATATATAATAAACAGCCACATAAATTCATTTATTGTTTGTAGAAAATATCTAGTAGATATTTTCACTTTCTTTTCCTGCTGGTCTGTAAATTTACTCCACTCAAAATGGAAAAAAAAAAAAGTCGAAAAAGTATGTCAAAACAGTGAGCTCTTATTAGTTTCACATAAAGCATAAATGTTGTAATGTAATGATGAACAACTTCCTACAGTGTTAATAACAAAGTAGAAAAAAGAAAAACCACAATATACTTTGTCATTTCAGACATTTTTTTTTCTATAATAAATCTGGCAACTGTTTACAGACTTAGTTTGCTTTATAGTTTAAAACAAGTGTTTGGCAATGCTGTCAAGCTAAAGACAGAATTCAGATCTTTTGGACCATCTTAGTTAATTCCACAAATCAAGATTGGATTTTGTCCTGTGTTTCAATTACCAATTATGAGCAGCTTCCTTAAATTCCCATTGTATAATAATTCTTTACAGTAATTCTCTTGTGCTTCCCAGAATATACAGGATATATTTAGGAAGGGGGTGTTTGTTTGACAGTGGAAATACTTCTGTAAAGTAGCATCTTGTCATAGCTTTCAAAGAATAAATAATGCATGCCATAATGTAAAATGCTGGCATGGCATTAAACAATAGATTGTGTTGCTCTCTATGTTCATGTTCTTAACACTAGTAATCATTGAAGAAATGACAACAATTACTTGTAATTGTGCAATTTATGAAGTGTCCGTCCAGGAACATTTAAGGAAGCATGGAAGGAATGAAGTGCAAGCTGAAATGAATAGGAGGAGTCTGAGCATGCCAAGGGAGGCGCAACCCAGTGGCCAAAGCAGAGGCATTCGGTGTGCACTAAATGGAGTAGAGAACTGGTCTTTGTTTCACAGGCAGGTGTTGGATTTAAGGAGAAAAACCTATACAAAAACCACAGAGGTGATGGGAAAATTAAAGACTTAGGTGGGAGGATTCCCAGAGAGAATGAGCTGATCGGTGCTAATCACGAGTTTTCAACAGAAATCTGTGGTAGTGACTCTGAGCTGGTATATTGTACAGTGCTAAAATAGCATTTACTTTTATATATGTTCTAATCCAGAATATAAATAATTTGGTATCTTGTTACCAATATTTGAAACAGATTTCAGTTCTGATTGTCATGGAGATTCTTTTCTTATTGTTGAATATACTCCTGTGATTGTTTTCAAGAAGGTGTTCTTAAACAATAGCTTCTCATTGCGTGTGCAATACCTGCTTCTTAGTAGATCATACGCATCTGCAGAAGCCATTGTTTCTTAATAATTTTCTTTTTCTACAGAAAAGAAAAAAAAACACCTTTGCATGCTCATGGCTCTAGTGTGTCCCATTTCTACTGACCCTTTCTTCTCTTCTTCACTTAGGAAGATACCGATTTTGTTGTTCCTGCATACTTGGGATATATAAATAACAAAAAAAACAATGAGGAGATTATCTCTAAAGGAGCTTCCCATGTGATGAAGTTTACCTTGTTCCGTCAGCTGTTATAAATGCTTTTCTTCATCTCAGTTCTGAATAGATTAATTTGATACTAAAATTAAAAATCTGCTTCTATATGATACTCAGCTTCCCATACCCCACTATTAACACATTTCAGGAAATGCTTAATATCTCTCAAAGTTCAGCCCCGCATACTGTTTCCTTAGCTTGCATAGGGTATTCGAATGTATTTTTACATTTCTGTGGCTCAGCCTACAGCCTACTCTGTTTTGTATCTTTTTACATATGACAGGGTGCGATGAGAGGGTGGATCCTCAACCAAATGAGCATTGTGGTAGAAAGCTCATAGGCCTTTCAGGTTCTATCCACGTGGAGAAGTAAGGTACCCACAACCGCCCCACCACCGATGGGGCTTGAGCAGGTCCTCGCATGGCCAGCTTCACTTGTCCTGGCATGAGAGTGGGGTTATGAGGAAGCTCAGGACTTCCAATCTGGACTCTGAGGGTTTCGCAACAGAAGAAAGTTTCCTTTTTTAAAGCAGATCCAAGGCTGAGGAACCATCTGTCCTGCAGAGGCACTGAATGCCCTATGGGAAGCTAACTGCTTCAGCTGAAGGTTGAGATAAATAAGGGAAGCCATGGATTTGATTTAGAACAGAAACGAAAAAGTAGCAGTTTAAATGTGTAGAACTGTTTTTAAAGCAATGGGTTAGTTTTACCAGCCTCCTGTTAAGATTGACGAATGTTATTTGATAGATCCTTGAGAACTTCCAGTTGTCTTCAGGTTTTCAGAGAAATCTTCCTGTATTTACCCAGTCTCTTTGCAAACCTACATTTCTGACTGTACATAAAAACATGTAATCACAACGTTTTAGATCAAAAACACGCCAGATCTGCCTGGCAAATTTTCCTTATTTCTAAATAAGTAACTCTGGGTTAATTAAAGAAGCTCTGGACATAATTTTTACAGACAATTAACATGGGTATTCTTAGCCCCCATGGTCACCTTTTCCTACAGGAACAAAAAGAGTTGCTCCTTTATAACTGAAACCAGCAAGATGCCTGCCAATCTGCAAGTCTGTTTCAATTTTGGAACTGCTAAGCCTGTAAAACTAAAAGTCTTCTTTGCCTACAAGGCATGCTTGCATCCCAGAAAACGTGTAGGGGAACTAGTTATCAGTATCTTGAATTGATGTATCATATCTACTGAAAAGTCCAGGGAATTGTCTAGAACCTTGTCAGCTTAATCTGAAATGCAGGGATTTACACAGAAATCATTTTGCCTGTGTTCTGGGAAAGACCAAAGCAGCTTTTTCATGTGAGCCGAGGTCCAGGTTGGAAGGGACCTTGGGAGTACTCTTGTCAAAGCGGCATCAGCGAAGAGATCAGATCAGGTAGCTTAGGGCTGGACGCAGTCTGGTCTTGAAAATGTTCAAGGTTGCAGACTGCACAAGCTCTCTGGGCAGTGCCTGACCCTCCTTGTGTCTAGTCATTTCAATTTACGTCTTTCCTTCCAGCCATGCTCTGCTGTAAAGGGCCTGGCTCTGTCTTCTTGATAACCTCCAAGGAAGTAGTGGGAGGCAGCTGGTTCTCCATTTAAGACAAGAGTGGGGACAGATTGCTCAGGCCCTACGTCAGAACAGCAGAAAACTTGATAGGTAGATTAGCACATAGGATAGGACACCAAGGTTTTCTTCCCAGAAAATTCTATAATGTGTTTTCCTGTAACAGAACTGAACAAGCAGGTATCGGTTGATAGTGATCTAGTAGATGTTTAGAGAATTATTTGCTGTTGTATGTTTTTATGGTGTGCTAGAAAAGAGTAAGGGTAAGCGAGGGAGACATGTCACATACTGAACCCAGTCGAGGGAAATCCCTGTTGGACTCACAAATGTCGTGGGTTGGTGCGTCAGCGGAGCAGGGCAGGAATTTCAGCCACTGAGTTGGGTTGTTCTTCAGCTCGTTCCCAATGTCCCCAAATAGGCCTCATATAGCACACATCGTGTGTGTCCCTTCTGCTGGCCTGGGGGTGGGACAGGAAGAGGAGAGGGGAGGAAGCAGGGGATGACTGGTGGTTTTTGAAAAGGTTTTTCCCTGAGATGGGAAGGTGTGGCCGTTCTGAGCATCCCCAGCTAACAAAGAGCTGGTGGAGGTGTAGCAGAGTGAAGCTTTGTCACCCTTTTGTTAACCAGAATACCATGCAGAATAATACCACTTTTATTCTTCGTTTGGGAGCACATTTTGGAGCAGAAATAGCCTTTCACTGTTCAGTTTGTACAGCTTTTGAGACGGTGTTTCGCCACCAAAGCTGATTACAGACCCATGGTGCCATCTGTGACCATGGGTCTGTAACAAGTAAGACTGGAGTGCAGCTTGCCTACTGCACTACACCCAGGGCAGGCATGAGCACACAGCTACATTTCTATCAAATTAAGCCACAGGTACATGAACAGATTAAGCCAATATAATCTGATGCTGCTGCCAAAACAAGCAGTCATATCCACCCTCTTGTGCCTGCCTATCTTTGCTCCCGTGCTACCTCCTCCATTACGCACAAGCTGTAGCACAGCCACATACTGAACCAGACAAAGGAAACGATCCGAGGAAAAC
This sequence comes from Anas platyrhynchos, assembly GCF_047663525.1. Lineage (NCBI taxonomy): Eukaryota > Metazoa > Chordata > Aves > Anseriformes > Anatidae > Anas > Anas platyrhynchos. Next base: position 17,480,211 of record NC_092593.1, on the reverse strand, counting down.
TAATCTCATCAGAGGAGGAAAAAAAAAGGTTCCACCCAGAATCAATTGCCCAACCAGTACCTTTCCAGCAGCATAGCCACCACTATTGATGTACAGTGTGCATGAAGCTACACCTCAGCCAAACCGGGGGATATGACTTTATCCTAGCTTCAGCTTCTGTGCTAGCTCCGTGGCAGCAGGGGCAATGCAAGTGGTGTGTGATCCTGCAGGAAGAGTGGCACAGGCAGACAGTACCTGACCTGGCACAGGCTGCTGGTATATACCCACTCCATCAAACATTTTTCAAGAGCAGGGATCGCCACTTGTGTCAGTGACTGCGGTGGTTTTGGTACTGGCAGCCCTCAGGCATGTTATGGAATCGGGGCTGGGCCCAAGGAGACCCACTGCAGGGCTTGGAGAGGAGGAAAAGGGAAGTCATGCAGAATGTAGCTCTGCCAAGTGGCACTGCTTGTGCTGCGGTGCTGAAATGAACTCAAATGGGTGGTGGCAGTGTATCAGGATGCCAAAATATTTGGTGATTATTTCTTGTGAAGAATAAAAGAAGATGATGGTGTTTGTAAATACGAGCACTGTCAGAACGGTCGCACGATGCTGCTTGACCTGTGAGGAATGAGCTACCTGGCAAGTTGTTGTTTCTGCCCAGCTGTTTTCATCGTACTTGCGTGTGGGATTAGGGCCACCTTACTGCCAGGAAGAGGAAGAAGAACCAGAAGGTGCTTGGTGATGCATGTCTGCACCAGAAGGTCTTTGGCCGTGTTGCCAATCAGCTCAGTGCCATGACAGCACTGTACGCGTGGGCTTCTTCAAAGCTAGTGCACCGGCACGGCCAAGGAGCGCGATGTGAACAGGGCGAGTGGACCTGGAAATCTTTTCTCTCAGCCTCTTTCTGTCTCCCAGCCCTGTTGCCCAACAGCTGTTATTATGCAACGTGTCCTAGGCCCCAGTTCTGTGCAGACCACACCGCTCCTGCGCTCCCAGAGCAGCCTCCACGACGGCTTGGAGCAGCGTTCCCCAGACAGCCTCCCCTATCCTGCTGCAGCCAAACTTCTCGCTTCCAAACTCCCGTTTTTAACGCACAGACACCCGGGCACCGTTCGGGGGGTGAAAGTCAGCGGCGGGCCCGCGGCGGAGTGCCCGCAAGTTGCGCCCGTCCCCGCGTGCCGCGCATTCCGCCGCGGGCCCGCCGCGCCCCCCCGGCCCCCCCCAGGCGCGACCATTCCGCGCCGCGGGGGCGCGCCCCTCGGCCCGCTCCGCTCCGCGCCGCCCCGCGGCCGCGCCCCGGCCCCGCGAGCGCGCCGCCGCCGCCCGCGCAAGGCCCCGGGGGCGGTCGCCGGGCGCCGTGCCCGCTCCGCGCTTCCCCGCTCCGCCGCTCGGCCCTCGCTCGCTCGCTCGCTCCCTCCTCCTGGGCGGTGGTTGGGGCCGGCGGGAGGTGCGATCGGCCGGGCCGGGGAAGCCGCCGGCGGTCAATGGGCGCCCGTTGATGGCAGGCTGGGCGGCCGCGGAGGGCTAGGGTCGGCGCGGAGCGGAGCGGAGCCGCGCGGGGGGCCGGGGGGGTCGCGCCGCAGCCGCAGCCGGCGGGGAGGCACGGAGGCGGGGGGCGCCCTGCAGCCCCGCCGCGCCGCAGCCCGGCGGCCGCCAAAGTTGCTCCCCATCCCGGGGGGGAGCTGGGGATCAGGCGGGGCGATGATCTTCCCCAGCGGCAACAGCAGCGCGGCGGGCGGCAGCCGGACGCCGTATAGGAAGCAGGTAAGGGCGGCGGGGTTCCGCGGGCCCCCCACCCCCGCTTTTTCTCTTTTCTCTCTCTCTCTTTTTTTTTTTTTTGTTTTCTTCCTCCGTCCGGGGGAGCGGGGAGGGGGTGGCGACTCCCCTTCGGCTGCAACTTGCAGCCCCGCCGCTCGCTTCTGCAGAGCTGGGATTCGCAAAAAAGACACCACCTCCCCCCCCCTCCCCTCCACCCCCCTTCCCCTCCCCAGGTCTCCTCTTAAAAACGGCGCCGTGACCTTGCCGAGCGCCCGGGCGGCCTCCGCCGGGTGACCTTAGCGGCGGGGCGCCCAGGGCCGGGCGGCTGCCGGCCCCGCCGAGCTCGGCAACAAGTTAAAAAAGCCCTGCCCGGTGTCGCAACCCGGGCTGCAAAGCGAAACTTGGGGCCGGGTGTGTGTGTGTGTTTTTTTTTTTTTTTTTTTTTTTTTTTCGCCTCGCGTGAAATGGCCAAAAGGCTCGGGGCTCGCTCGTTTCGCTGGGACGTGCCTCCGGGAACCCGCTGGCGCAGCCCAGCCTCAGACTTTCCCCTTCTCTCCCCCTTGAAGTACACAAGGGAAATCCTGTGACATTTTCTGGGCAGACAGATCATTGCGATAAGCTCGGAGCGCTCGCATCTATGGAGCTGTACTGAGAGAGAGGTATTTGCTTGCTCGCTTGCTTGTTCAGCCGCCGAAAATAAAATAGAGGGACTGCAACCTTGCTGGGCCGTTGGCTCTTCGGCTGTGCTTTTAAAACGCACCCCCCACCAGAAATGCTGGCGTTAACGTGACTGTACTTAGTAAGAAACGCTTACTTCTCGCTGAACCTGCGATATTTTTCAAAAAGTACGTCTCTAAGCTGCTCAGAAAACGCGCTCTGTAGCTGTGCCCCAAAGGGCAAGCAGAGGAGAGGTCCCCGGCGAGATCCGAGGGTGACAGCCCGCGCCGATGCCGCCGTGGCAGCCTTCGTCCAGGTGGACAAACCCCTCCGCAGGTGGGCGCAGGCGGCCGCGTGTGGGGCCGCTGGAACAGGCGGCAGGACCGCGGGCCTCTCTGCGCAGGGAACCCCCGTGACAGCGCAAGTTCGGTTCCTGCGTTTTCGTAGAGTTTAAGTCGTAGCTCACAAAAATCGCTGTTTCCTTTCTTCTCCGCCCTCGTTTTAGAGAAATATCTTTTTGATAAGAATCGCTGGTGTGCTATCTCAGTGGCGCTCTGCAGATGCTGCCTAACAGTGGACGGAGTTATCTTTGTATCTTGTACTTGAAGCGTTCAAGTCCATACGCAATAAAACATGCTTATTGTGTGCGCTGGTTTTGGTTTGGTTTTAATAAATGCCCTGGATACACCCACGCTGACGATCTTGTCTGGCGCTTCTGCATACTTTGTAAATGAAGCCAATTTATTCGATCCTCTCCCTGAAAGGGCCATTAATGCCGGCTCGGTGGGGCCTTGGCGGGCCCGGGCGCGGGGCGAGGCTCCCACTGCCCGCGGATGGGAGCGAGCGGCCGGCCTGCGGCGCGCCGATAAGCCAGGGGCTCCCCGCACCGCCGTGCGCTCCTTGGGCTCAGAGGGCTGAAAGGGCACGCTGAGTCGGAAAAACAAACAGACCCTTTTTTCCCGTCAATAGGCAGGGAAAGAGGTGAACGCGGGGGTATTATGTGGTCTTAAGACCCTGGGTACCAGAGGTTTCTTTTGTTAGCGGGTAGCCATTCTCCGCTCAAACGCTTCCTACACAAGGAGCTGGGGCCTGCGCCTTTCTCCCTTGAAGTCCCTGGAAAACTCCCATTAACTTCATTCATGTGGGCTGAGGCTGTTTAAAGACTGACTTTCCGATCTCCCTTTCACTCGGGCTTCACCTGCAGGGGTGAGCTGATGTCAGACAATACAGAGGAGTGTTATGAGCCTAATTCTTCGTTTTTTTTCATGATAACTAGAAACAGTCCAGATTAATTCCTTTTGTGCTCTATGCAATCCATATTCAGACAATAGAGTTACAATTGTATTTTAGTCCAAGAGACCAAATATTGTAGGAAAAGTAGCCTGCCATCGTCTGTAAAAGGAGCAGCTAGATGTCCTCTGCTAACAGCTCCCAGTCTATGAGCCTGGGGAAAAAATAAGTAACTTCAAAATGAAACTAAAATGTTTTCAGCAGGGTGTGTGTGTGTCTCGATTTGCATTGTGGCATACATGATATCAGGATGATGGTATAACAGCACTTCATTTTCAGTATTTTTCTGTTACATTTTTAAGACTCTGTAGCAGATTCAGGTAGTTTAATACTAGATACTGTGTTTGCTGGTAAAAGTCATTGTGATACTCTTGATTTATTTTAAGGCATTGTAATGTAATGTGAAATTCTGTCTTCATTTAAACTGCTGGCAAGCCTCTAGTTAGCTACAGTAGGTCCGGAGTTTTGCCCATACTCTCTCTTTGTTTTCCCAAAGAACTCTAGTTTGTTTTATAAACGAATCTGTGCTTACACTATTATGCTTGTTATCTGTTGTATCTATTTCAGTGTGTAACTCAGGCATGTAGAAGCCAGTCGGCACCCTCAGTTTCAGGTCAGATGCGATTAGGTGGTGTCTAATCCTTTCTGTGTTTTAGGGTGCTTGTAAGAATACTAAAACAGGGTCTCTGAAGTTGTATTTCCAATAGCATTTCCTGCATTATGGGTCAATGGACATATTTAAAAAATAAATAAAACAAAACAAACAAAAAAAAACCACCTCTTGCCAGGTTGTGTTAAAAGTTGGGCATGGTCAAAATGAGTAGCAACTGATGATTTTCTGGAAATGCAGATTCAAGTCTAGTTGAAGGCTAAAACCCATGCAGTATCTGCAATAATAACCTATCACAGTGCTCGTGACCACGCATCCTCTTTGAAGAAGGTAGGCGTAATCTAATATTTTTGCTAACAAGGTTACACGAGTTATGCAAAGAGCGCACATGTGTGCATCCGTGAGGCTGAGGAAGCGACGCGACACACAATATCCTGCTCAGCCCCGGCGTGCTGTGCTGAGAGCTGATGGCTCCGTCCCTGCTCCCGCCTTCGGTATTCTCATGTAAATCGGGAGGCGCTCCTCCGAAGTAAATATTTCTACAGACTGTAAAATTATCGTAAATGGGAAAATTAGGCTTTCTCCTGCCATCTGCTCCTTGAATCCAGAGAGCTAGCGCAGATATCTGACGGAAGCGCTCCGTGCAGCGAGGCTGCTCCCCTCGGGCTTCTGGCAGAGGCAGAGCCAGCAGCTGCCCAGGGCTGGGACGGAGGTGACGGAGGTGACCGCGGTGGCCCACCCGCCACAGCCCACTGTGGTCAGGCCTCCCGGCAGCTTGGCCCGGCAACAGTGCTTCTTGTTACGTTTTGATGAGTGTCGTATTTATCTCGCCCATGTAAGTAGATTTACATAGTTTGCTGCTTTCAAGCAGATTAGCTGGGCGTAGCTGCACGTGAGGAATTTAACACTGATTTGGTGTTTGGCCTGTTTAAGGGCAGACATGCAAAGCTGTTGATTAATCTTTCCGCGCAGCTCTGTTAACATCAGGCGCTGTGCCACAGGTTGGGTTTTGTTCGAGGCTCAAGAAGGGGGTTAAGCGAAGAAAGCTTTGGCCAGTCTGAGACTAAAAATACAGCTGAGCTTTTCACTCTATCTGTAGGTTTAAGGTATCGAGAAGCTCCACCTGTAACCCGGTTTCATCGTTTCTCAGTTTCCTGTGTCTATGTGAGAGAGAGCCAGGCAGAGCTTGGCGTGACCCCTCACGGCACACAGCCCCCAGCAGCAGCGAGGCCAGGTGGCTGTGGCACCCTTACTGAGCGCTTACCTGAACACATGGGCTTAGCTTATTTTTGTTTCTTTCTGAGTTTTAAGACTTGGTGACTTTCTTTTGTCAGCTTGCCCTGACCAGGTCAATTTCCCTTTACATCGTACACAATCTGTACAGTCTACCTCCCTTTAAGGAGACTTGGCTCTTAATATTAAGCAGCATCTATTTTAAATTTTTAAGTGCATCTCCAAGGTTGTAAAGTACTGCTTTGTTCTCAGGAGAGCAAAACTGCTCAGTCAGTGGGTTTCCATACTTGTAAGACAAACGTGAATGAAAGAAATAAAAGGAAGCATCTTATCTTGTCAGTCATGATGGTACAGATTATGCAAAGCGATACGATTCTTATCTGTATTTGGCAATTTAAAGTTTTTGTTTAGTATTTCTAAAAGGGTAAATAGTATATTTTTATCTCTTTGGAAGTTTTATTGTTTAAAGTTTGTATCTTTGTCAGTAAGCTTCATGTGGAAGGGAAAATGGAAGCCTGGGTCTTGAACATCTGCTGTTTTCTTTTGGGTTCATTTTTTTTTCCTGAAACTTCCAACTGTTTAAAGAAGAAAAAAAAAAGTGCTTGAGTTAACACATTTCAGAAGGGTTAGATCCTTTAAACTAGGATTACTGGCGGGGTGGAGAGGGGAAGGAAGGGAGGGGAAAATCCTTTCCCAAGAGCTTGTGATGGCTCCTAAAACAGCAGCACAGTACTGCAATCAAGTTAATAAAAGTAATGGGAGTTTGCTATGCATTTTTTTCTGGTAACTAACAAGAAAAGATAGCTGTTTTAGCCAGCATTTTTTTCCATCTCCAAAGTTTTCATTAAAATTGATGTCTGCTTGTTTTGTGAGATGGGATATAACAAAAGAAGTCAATGGAGAATAGGAACTCGTTTGCTTCTCCCCTCACAGCTCCATTTCCGGGTTCTTAGGGATGTTTTTTTTCTGTTTCTGCCTCAGATTGTTTTTAAAAGAGCTTGTTTAGGGAACAGCGTGAAGGCGTATAAAGCCGTAGTCCTAATGAAAAGGTGTTTGGAAGTGTTTTGATGTTGGCTGGAGCATGTTGGTCAGAAGATTTCTAGAAAGCCAACAGAACCACATTTAAATGCCTTCAAAAACCTCGTTGAAGTAATTGTTACTTATTTTGCATACGTTTCAGAATTACAGTGTGCTGTGGTAATTATAACAGCACTGCAGAAGCCACTGTATTTGCAGCTTCCTGATGCAACAGGAAAGGGAAGGGATGAGTTACTAATAGAGGAGAAACATGGGGGAGAAGCATGTGTTAGATAAGCACAAGCCTTCAACCCAGCAACTTAGCAAAACACACACACAACAAGAAATCATGTGCTACAGGGGCTGGTTACTGTGATTAGCACAGGTTTGGCTCTGCTTTCCTCAAGGGACTGTAGTTCCAGCAGAGTAGCTGCAGCTGTGTGCTGACACACAGTGCTCTCAAACTGCAGCTGAAGTAACCGAGTGCTGGTCAGGGTGTGCTTTAAGCAGATTCAGGTTGTGCTAGGTTTCTGTCAGTTTGAATTAGTTTGTGTATCACGGTTTAAATTAGCAATGTTTATTTTGGTTTAAGTAGATTGATTTTAACAATAAAACTTTACACCAATTCTAAGGCCTAACTCATGCACTGAGATTCACTGCCTTAAAATATCTAGCAAATGGATTGAAATGCGATAAGCTCTTTAAAACACAAGTATAGTTACTGTGTTTCAAAAGTGTCCATTTTTCTGAATTTATGGTGTAGTATGATGATACATCAGCTTTCCGGTCTGTTGCAAAACCAGAGCTAATAACTACGAATGCAGACAAATAAATATATAATGTTAACAAAAATAGCCTTTTGTTCATGCATCCTCGTGAAAGCCCTGTTGTTCACTTAATTGTACCAGTTTAGGAAATCATTGCTCTGTGTCTTATTTGTTTAAAGTAATCTGCTTTCCGAAAATGATGTGTAAAATTGAGTGGGTGTTTTGATTTTCACTTGCTTGGTTGGACCTGCAGAACTTCACTGAAGTTGTGGTGGGAACAAATCAGCCTTTGTTCTGCGCAGCCTGATTTGGGCCTAATTTTCCTTGGTTTCTTGGTTGAAGAACAGCAGAAGCAGCAGCGCAAGGTGAGCATCAAGCTTAGTCTTGCCTGACGTTTCTCTGTTTGTGAAATGGAGCATTTCGTTTCGGCAACTGAATGTACGGTGACTTTGGTTTATCACCGATGCCGTTCCTTGACAGTCTCTTAGCGGCACTCTCACATGCTATTTTGGGCAGATTTTCTGTTTCTCCACTTAGGTGAGAAGGAGATTTGCTTCTTTTCTTACCTTCTATTGTTGTCTGTTCTTTTATATCTAACTCTCCTCTACCAGATGGTGCATTGCTTCAAGAAAGTGTGGCTGTGACTGCACAGGTTAACTATATCTCATTCATTCTGTCATCTGGGTACTGCAGCGTAGCAGTGTTAGGCTTCAGTCCTTTCAGACATCTGAGACACATGTGTGGCACTTCGATTTTTAGTGTGCCTGAGGAGTGAAACCCAGAACTGGGGTATGGGTTTGGGTGGCAGTTGCAGGGCGCGTTCCCGAGGCTGGTTAGTTGCTGCGGGGCGCTGGCTTTCAGCTCGAGGAGCTGCCAGCTCCCAGGAAGGCTGTTGCAGCTGGCTGGAGAAGTATCCAGCTATCTCCAGAAATCTGAAGCAATGTTCCTGTATGCATGACTCCTCCTAGGTGAATCAGAACCCTGTCGTAACATCTGTCTAACCCACAAGGAACCGTATCAGTTCATGCTTGTCAGTGCAGTAATCTGAAATCACTCAAAACACAAAGGCAGATGATGAAGGTAAAATCAAATATGAATCCATGTTTACAAACCTTCAAACAAAAAATACAAGATTCTTAAAACTGGCAAACAAAAACAAGGCAGCACACAGCAGTAGAGCACTGGAAAGTTTCCTTTGCCTTGTATGTAGTGCCGTGGCAGATGACTTCCAATCTTCCCAGGGAGAATCTGGTCATTGCACAACCCTGGTCCCTCAGGTTGCATTCAGAGAGAAGTCTCTGATTTAAGGCTCTGTATGTTGTTTCTTCTGAGGAGGAGGTACTACCACCTCCTGGGCACGGCCAGGTGCAATGCTGCCAACTCAGGCTTTGCAGTGCTCTTCAGCCCAGCATTAAGAAGATGGTTGGTGTGTTGCAAAGGAGATTATGCTTTCGTGCTATGATGGATAAATTTCAAGTCTTGGAGTGGTGTTTTTCTTTCTCCTACCTATACGCATAATTTGCTAATAATGCCTTATACAGTTGTGCAACAGGAATTTTCTCTTGGCTACTGTTGGTGGCTTGGAATATGCCTTGTGTGAGCCCAGGAGAGCAGCACCCACACCAAATAAACCTGGGCTCTGGCAGAGCTGGGCAAACAGTTGCACAGATTTCTGACCGGTGCAGAAGCTACTGCCAGCACGATGAGGTCCTTTGAAGTATTTAGTGGTCTGTGTTCCAGATGAGTTCAAGAAGAGGTCTGAAAATGTGGGTCTGAGCTTTAAGACTCTTGCTTATGCCATTGCATATTTGCATACCCAGTGGTGCCACTGAGTGCGGTGAGACTACTGATGTGAATAAGTGCTTATTGAGACAGAGAATCAGAAGACCTTTGAATTTGCCTCATGAGAAACCTGAGATGAATGGTTGGTGTATCCTAGGGTTGGTATTAGACTGACATTCAGCAGAATCAAATGGTATTTAAATTGCTTCAATATTATTCCATCCAATCTACTTGGCTTACATGATCCCCATTACAGTAGTACTTGTGCTTATTTAAAAATCCTTCTGCATAATTTGGGAGAAAACATTGGAGTTAGGTATTTAATACAGCTACTTAGCTACTAACCTTTGAAACAGTGATGGTTTTTGGCCTTTCTTCAGCATTCCAAGAGAAGTAGTTCTGGGTGCTGCTTGTGAGAAATGCTTAGCAAAACCAGATTTTCTCAAAAGTATTTCTACGGTGTTTAGCTTAAATAAAAAAATAAGTGATAACTGATCCTTTAGTGTCTTGGGGAAACAGGGCTTCCAGTGTGTGTGTGTATACATATTCCAGAACCGGGGACAGTTTTTGAAAGGAGAGAAACAGTGTTACCGTGGGGTATGGAGGAGCTGTGGACGATGTTGAAAATCTTGATTAATTTTAATGCTGAAGAGTACTGGGACGTAATTCATTGTGTAGAACTTTTGTTGGCTAAAAGTGCTGGTGAGCTTTAGGGCACACCGTGGCACTGAGACAGAAGAGTGGGATTTTTGGTGCCCTGGGAGCTGCGTCCATTCCCAGTTATGATATTCCACAATCCTACGAAGGCTAATGTGTGATGGGAATGGTTAAGGAAGTCATTAATTGTTTCATCTTTATGGTGATATTTTAATTGCTATAGTGACAAAATCAAGTTAACTCTTGGACCAGATTTTGTCATGTTGCCAACAAACATACTGTTCTTAGATCTGTCACGTGTGTGGTGTCGTGGTCTCAGGGAAGTCACCAAGAGCTGAGGACTGGTTTAGTCATTATGGGAAGCATTTTGGCTTTTCATGTAACCCTTCTTCTTTACATCTTCTGATCAGTTGATAGGAATTCCCTGCTCTGAAGCTCTTGACCTTTTTGTGCTTTCAGTTTTAACGTTTCACTTGCAACTTTATTGTTTTTTCAGAATTAACATATGGTTTATATTCCTGTATACAAAATGATGGAATTAACCTATCTGTGATTTTCATTCTTCAATCAGAAGATGTATTTTTCTTGGTGTTACACTTCTCAGGTGAACCCCTTCCAAAATTACTGAATCCTCAGAGCTGGTTTCCTTTCTCTCTACCTTCTTCCTCCCGTAAAGTAAGTTCTGTGTTGAGCCATTGTCTAGGGTGATGCTAAAAGTGCTAGGTCAGCCACACCTATAATGTTTATCCAAGGACAGTACAGGGATTAAGGTAGTGACATAAAGTTCAAATTTCATTGTCTTGTCAAAGACTTTTTGGATAATCTTAGGTAAGTTGTTTAGGTTTGGCTCTTCAAAAGGTATCTGGTAACAGTGGTTTTCCTCACAGATTTTGCTCAGAAATCTACTAAGATACTGAAGTGGGTCAGATATTACAATAACTAAGGCTAAAATGCTTAATATATATATATATATATATATATATATATACACACCACATATATACATGTCTACGTTTAAGCCTGTTCTTCGAAGCTCAGGATGGAGCAGATTATTCAGAGTGGTAAAACTTCATGTTCAAATTTTGTTCGTCATTGACTCTGTGTGTGGTTCCTTTACAGTCTGGGGGAACATTCAAATGAATACTCTTCTGGATGTTTCTAGATTATAACAATGACGGAGTTCATTTTGGCAAGAAACTGGACTGGTAGAACTGTCCACAATTTTAGTTTTAGGAAGATGTTGGGTTTTTATCAGCTATAGTCTTCCTTTCCAAGCAGAATTTTAGTATGCAGACAGTTACGTAGAACAGGAATAACTCCATGAAGTTTCATGGCCTAGATTTTGTAGATTTTTTTTTTGTCTAGGTAGTTGTAGTGCTTTATGGCTTTATCTCTCCTGCTAAATTAACCCCATATTTTTTCTCCTTTGGGAAGTTTCCCTTTCCAATATTCTGTTGTCCCATTTTAATTTTGAAATCCAGTTAAATCATGTATACTCAGAGGTTTGGTTTATTCTTTTAGCAAATACAGTGTGCAGTCTGACTTCAATTTACCATGGCTGTTGTAGCAAACTAATAATGACTTACAAGACTATTAGTGTTAAACATCCAACGGTTGCACAGATTGGCAAGCTGCAAAGGTGTAGGACCTGAATATTCTGGTTAAAAATACAATTCATTGAAATTGCCCACACTAGGACAAATCTGAAAGCAGTTGTTCAGGATGATATTTGTGCAGTAAGTAGAGGCAAGTGATTAATTTGTCTTAAAATGTTCACTGTTAGCGGGACAGATACCTGTTCATTACAGTGTTTTAAAGTTAACAATTCAGAGTGTACTTACCAAAAGTATTGTCTTTTATCTGTCATTTTTGATGCACTCAGAGGTAAGATTCCTCATCTGAATCCTTGTGCCAAGGACAAGAACACAATTAATAAAAGCGTGGATGGGTCAGGCTCTGTGCCCAAATGGAGTAGTTTATTTCTGACTCGTGTTTGGCATGAAAGTATTTATCATCCCTTGCCATAGCACCAGACGTGGTTCAAGTGAAACATCCCCTCCCCTCCCAGAAACAGAGGCTCTTGCACAGGTGCTGCAGTTGTATTTGCCAGCTGTGCTCATACACGGCTGCACGTGCATCTGACTATGCTGGTGACTGCTGTAGGCACTGCTTCACTTCTGCAATTCTAGCTCTAGCCGTTTGTATGCCTGAGCTAGATAGACTATTGTGTGTGCTGCCAGGACTGCTCCATCTTGGCTGTGGAATTCCTCATATATTTGGAGTGGTGTATTAGCAGTACATCTGGAAGCCTTCCTAGGTGTTATCTAATTCTTGTAATTTTCATTTCAGAATTAACAATGCCCTGTAGTGTCTATGGGTGATTCATTATGCAGGCAGACATTCGCTCCAGCAGCTGTCTGGAGTGTTGCTTCCTTTAAGATGCACCAAAGAACACTTCAGCTTACTGCTGCTAAACATTCGTAATTATCTTAAAAATTAAGTTTTGTGATATTAATTGTCATGCACTGTGAAGTCACCAACATTTTAATTCTGAAGTCATACTATACTGCTTGAGTTTCAGATATCTGAATGATATTCTTAACCACTGAAACCCGCTTTTCTCTTGGAATTAAAAACTAGCTGCATGAGTTATCATTAAAGTTTACAAGCATGTGTATATGTGTGTGTGTATAATATGTATGTTTATTTCTTGGTTTGAACCAAGAAAGAAGCTTCAAATTAGAAGGCAAAATGAGAGGGAAGTTCGAGTACCATGGAAAAGAGTTAGAAGAGATCGTCTGTTTGCATTATTCAAATATAAATTCCAGATTTTGAGAAGAACAGGAAATGATAAATAAAACAGGCTTAAGTACAGAACTTTTTTTGGAAGTGTATGCTCAAGGATTTGGGAAAAGATTGTCATTAAAAAGAAGGGGGGGCGGAGGAAATGTTTTCAGCAGTCATAAAGTATTGGATCTAAGAAGTGATAAGCATCTACCAAAACATCTTTCCTTAAAGAACAAAAAAAGACTAACTCAGATTTGTTTCAGATACAGTGATAAGTAAAATCTGTCCCTGAAGCCACAGCAGCATTGCTGCCTATGGTACGTACACAGGATTTCACCAAAGTTTTTGCAGCTGGACTTGTACATGCTGCTTTTTGTCATACTTTAAAGGCTTAGTTTCAGAGGTAGGTACCAAATGTATTTTCTGCAGTTATGTAGTTTGTGTATATAAAGCTGAAGCTGGTTTAATTTCTGATTGTTTTACTGCCTAACACTGTACTGTTACCACTTCCACGAGTCAGCACTGATGGTAAAAGAGACAGTCTGAACTTCCCTTTTTTTTTTCTTTCTTTTTTTTTTTTTTTTAACTTTCTAATCTCCTCGGTGTGGTCAAGACTGCTGCTTTGGGCCAGCTTAAGCTATTCCTTGAACTCGTCTCAGTTTGTGGTCCCACAGGGACTGGGACCCAGCTGGCCAGCGATTGCTGCTGGTGCACTTATTTGGGGCCCCCGAGCCAAACCGAGGGAAAGGTGGGCTCTAAAGCTGAGCTGCTGACAGGGCCAGCAAAGTCATCCATGCGTGTTATTCGGTTCTGCACCAAAACCAGCTTATCAGAGCAGCAGATCTAGCCAGCGGTGATGAAGCTGTCTGACTTCTTTATACCACCTTTTTCCTTTTCTCTAACTGCAAATCTGAGGTCTTCCAGAAAGTTCAGCTGCTACTTCACAACTCTATTAAAGAGTTGACTTTTAATGTTTAAGACACCTCATCAGTGATGTCTGAAAGATTTTAGCTTTTTGTGCTGCTCTTAATCCGCCTGATGGCATGGTCAGAGGTTGGTATGGACAAATCATCCTGAAGGTGCAGCTGGAAATCTCCTGGGGAGCTCCACCACAGCTTATTGACCTCTGGAAATCTTGCCCTCATTTTTATGGATGAGCCTTTGGTTTTAATCTTGCTTACCTTTACAAGTTTGAGGACGTCATCCTACTGAAGAAATCCTGATTTCCCTATTTACAAAGAGAAGGAAACTACTATTTATAAAATTTGGTTCGTGTGCTGAATTCTGTTTACGCTGAGTTTTGCAAATTTCTTGCTGTGTTTCATCAAGTCCCCATATCTGTTTTGTTCTCAGTATTGTGAATTGCCTTAACGTATGGAAGGACTCCTCGTCTGTGCAACCTTAATCGCTTGCATTCAGGGAAACATTTTTTTATAATAACTTTTCATAAAGAGGATTAGATTCACTAATTGGTTAGATTCCCTAATACTTTTTAACTAGATGTCACACTTCTCTTTTTTTATGGCTTAAAATTCAAAAGAGTTCACCCACAGACTGGTTTAAATCAGTGTTTGGTAACTTTGTGTTTTAAGGGGACTTCTAAACTCAACTTCTGTGGGCCATGGAGCTATACATGCTTCCCGAAGTAGCTTTCATCAAACTATCTTTAATCTGAAAGCTGTTGGTTTTGGTACAAACTGGGACAAGTTAACTTTTTCTATAGTATAAGGAGACCCCAAGAATGAGATTATGCCCTGTAAAGTCTAGTAGGCATTTGTCCTCTACAAGAATGTAAAGGCAGTGGCCATAAACGAGGGTGCAGCTGGGTGATGCTAAGTAGTTCTCTCAGTAAGAGCCACAGGCAGAGGTATTTGTACCTCCAAGCTCGCTCTGTCTCTGCATTCCTTTGACCCCAGAGTGGGCTGGCTCCCAGCCATGTTACTGCAGTTGTTGCAGAGGCAGAGAAAGCGTGCTGTTAGGGAAGGGACATGTCTGAGCAGCATATTCATTATTTTGGGTTACCTTCACTGTGGGTCCAGACCCTTAATGTCAGGTTGTGGGAGTACATGAGAAGTACAAGCAGTACGTGGGAAGAATGGAGATGCCATTGATCCTTGGAGCAATACTGCTAATACAAAAATGTGCACTTTTTATTTTTTTTTTTTGAAGGAACATATTAAAAAATCAGTTCTCAGTTATCAGTGAGTGGTTTGTTCTGACTGTGGATTTGGTGTGCCGTGGGTTCAGACCTTCCAAACCTGTTTTTAAGTAGGACCTGCTAGAATGCCGCAGGGATGGCTCTGCCATGGGGCAGTGTGCTGATAACAAGGCATAGAAACATGTCCATAGTTTCTTGTTGCTTGTCAAGTTACATCTTCTGCAACTAGTGTTTGCTGATCAGCTGAGGCAGTCTTAAGTTGTCTGTTAACATCTACAACGTTGTACGCCAACAGCATTTTCTGTAGTAACAGCAGCCTCGGGAAGAGTGTTGGTTGGTATCTGTCTGGACCACTCATCGACCAGATGAGCTGTTCCTTGTTTCTGAATTTCCCAGGAGTTAAACATAGTTGATCATGCTCAATTGATTTTAGATTTGTTCCGTGGTGCCTGTGCATAGGTAAATCACTGTGTGCTATGTGTAGGGGAGAGCTGTGGGAGTCTTCCTGGCCACAACAGACCAGCCTTCTATTGCTGAGGCCAGAGGAGTGTTCTGTGCATGAATGAGCATATTTTGTCATATGCCTGTAGAAATGGACCATTTATGCCACTAGGATATGTTGCAGTGAACCCTAGGCCAAACATGATGGATGTGGTGGGCTTTCCTAAAGCTTCGTTAACAATGCAAGATCATCTCTGAGAAATATCAAAAGGTGACAGATAGCCACTGCCCCCCCCCCCCCCAAATTTAGAAATAGTTGGCGTTGATGCTAAAGTCAAGTCTTCCCACATACAGCTCTTCCTCAGTTCTTGGTTTAAGTTGGTTTTGCTTTGGCTGAGTTGAAGTACAATAAAACAAAGCATTGCTTTGTCACCTTCCATGAGGCTACAACTAGCAGCTTGTCCATCCTGCCGTTAGCACATGCATCACAGCAGATATAGTTGCATTGAGGAGAATTGTGGGTGGGTAGCACATCCCACCACACTGCGGGCAGCACAGCCAGGCACATGCACGGCTGCTTGCATGGGGTCTGCAACACCAGCCTTGCAATGGGAAACAATGCAAGAGGGGCAAACATTTTAAGAGCAATGAAGTCTGACTCCAGTTCTTTTCTAATGAGATCTGAACTTCCAAGGTTTATTTTAAGAAGCCATGTAGAGTCTCAGGAATCATTTAGAAGACTTCAGGAATTTCATTTGCAGCCATGTACGTGCTACACACAACCTCATTAAAATCCAAAGAAAACTGGCACACGTATTGCAGCGTGCAAACCAAGTAGAGTTTGCTCTCTACTATTCTGTAGAGAAGTCTTACGTTGAAAGGTTTGCCAACATCATACGTTCGTGCTTTTTGGTCTGTCAGCTTTATACGACATTGACATTTATAAAGCTTTTGGGCAAATTTTTGCAAATGAAGGTAGAACCACTGGGTGAAAGCAGAACAAGGCTGATGTATGTAAATGCAGAATACTGACAACTCCTTACATAAGAGTCTGATTATTTTTAAAGTTGCTACTTATCTTGGTCTTGTTCTAAAATCAGCTACGTTGCTAATTTAGCAATACTTGGCTGCTTCCATTCAGCTAGGGTGTTCTTCCTGTGAGGGAGAATCACATTTTGGAGATGTGTTCACCCTGACAAAGAATTGCACACTGAGTGTCTGACGTTGTATGTAGACCAGTTGCCGTAGCATGGTCTCAACTGTGGTCTTCTTGAATGTCAAAATACCGTGGCAAAGTTAGCATGAATTCTTAGCATTCCTTCCTGTTTCTACTCAAAGTGGCTATCAGCTATCTGCTGATAGTCACCTCAACCTGTGCTGAAGTAATTGTAAAAATACATCACGCTTCGCTTATACATGGCTTCAGAGCAGAGAAGGCAGTGGAGTACGAAATCCTGTGTTGCATTTACTGTGCACTGTTGGTGCTTCTTGAATTAGTTGGAATGTCATTAAAATATGGTTACTTTGGTTTTCAAATCAAAGTCAGTTTGCTTTAGAACTCAAATGTTAAACAAAGTCAGTTTTGGGGGGGAAAAACCACAACAAGGAAATTTCAAGTACGCACAGTCCTGTGCATGCCTGGTTAGATTTCTTTTTAGATTTTTACTCCAGTGGTATTTTATAGCTGCCATCACAGCTACAAGACATTCATTAGAAACTTTACATTCAGAATTTGAGTTAGAATTCAGGTTTTTAAAACTGTAGGTTACTTATGGAAGGATCCCAGTATATGAACTTTGTCATGATTTGAAAAGGAGATGAGTAGAAGGATAAAATGCAGAAGGTTACCATACGTGCCTCTGGTCGTCCCTGATGGTATTGCAGATGTAGGCTAGCTTATAGCTTTATCTGTCTGGGAGCTGGCTGGAAGAAAGATACTATTGATCTCTGTACCTGTTTTGTTGGATGGATGGGAAGCTTTCAAACGTTCGGGGAATAGATAACATGCTATGGCTAGGGGTAATACAAAGAGGTCTGAAGTCAGTGTTAAAGTGGAACACTTGATCTTCTCCAATGTTTGTGTCAGTGGCTGCTTGCATCCTCAGAGTGCACCACAGCAGCCAAAAGCTACATTCAGTTTTTCAGGAAAAAGAAAGGAAATCAAAAGTTTCCCCTGAAATAAAAGTCCAGTCAAAAGTGTTTTTTTTTTTTTTGGGTGGGGGTGGGGGGTGGGGTGGAGGTGGTCATGATAGTAAAAGAGGGAACAGTTGTTTTATTGAGTACTTCTAAATCTGTATAAAAGTACTGGGGAAAACTAGCAGTCAACTTTGAAATGTAGAGAATCTTTCATAGTCCTTTTTTCTCTGCTGTATTCTCTCTCTTTTTTTTTTTTTTAATGTTGACTAGGTATACATTAATATCACCAGGACTTCTCTTCTTAATTACATATAGTATTAACATAAATTAATTATACCATTTCTGCCTGTGTTTTCCTAGGACTTATCCCTGAGACTTGCTCTACTACATTACCAGTAATATTGCGTATGTCCTCTTCCAGTCTCTTGGTTATAATGAGTTGTATCTGCTGAGTTTTTATCATATTGCAGAATATAAGAACCACAAGGGCACTTTCTGAAATTTCAAAAGTGAGTAACATAAAGATGAAGAGAACTTCCAGCATGGCACAGATGAGTTCTATGGCAAACATTATAAAGGACAGTCTTGCAGTGCAAATACTTGCAGTGAAGTAGCTAGGGAGTGCAGTCAGTCGTGTTCTTCTGATGAGGAGTCATTCGTTGCCATGGATGGGGTGTATGATGCATTATGACTTACGCAGGCTTAACTGTAACATAGCACAGAGATGTAAGCTGCTGAGCAACAGAATTGGATCTTCTTGGCATTGGTGTTATGCTAACCTTCGTGATGCACTTGTGTGGTGCTTCTATACTAGCACATTCTTTGCTGATAATCTCTAAAGTAGTTAGGTCTGAAGACACAATGCATTAGGCAATTAAAAAAGGAAAAACATTGACAAACTGAATACGAAGGATAAAATATACAAACTGATCTATACTTTCAAGCATAAGCTGTGTATCTCAAGAGAACGTGTTGCTGGGGTTGTCTGGATTCCATCTTGATGACGAAGTGTTACAAAACTGGCTTCTTTTCTAGAGGGCTTTTTCTGACGTGCCACCTTTCCTTCTGCTGGAGCTGCTGGCTGCAGTGAGATGGGCGTCGTCTGCCAGAGAAAGATTAAGATTTAGGAATGTAGAAAAAAGGGCCAGAGCCAGCTGCCTCTATGGCACCATCTACGTCTTCAGAGAACACAGCAGGAGAAGCAGGAATGGGCTGGGGGCTGTGCTGCATAGTGCTACTTATTGAATACTGGCATAACAGTACGGTGGCCTTGCCAAAAAGATCTGTTTTGTTCTTTAAAATAGCATGGAGGGGTGCACAGTAACAATGATGCCACAGTGCTGGTATGGTATACTGCCCATATGGAACCAGGAATCGGAGACAAAGGGATTTGAATAAGAACTGACTCCCTCATACATGGTCAGGCACAAGTTCTTCAATTTATTTTTTAACTTCAATAAACAGAAAATGACATAGCGGATCCCATGTCAGCCAAAAGAGCCATCTGTGGTCTAACCCTGTGACAAACAGTATAGCAATAATTCCAATGCCACCAACAGTGTGGAGTTTGCCAAAAAAGCAGATGCTTCTTTTGACATGCATCTTCAATGCTGTGCCGTTTCTGTCCCGTAATTGCTGTTGATGGAGGGAGGGTGGCTAGGCTAGCCAGATGAGCAGAATGCTGAGATTGCAGTTTGGGGGGGAAAAATGAGAATTTGGAAAACAGAAACAAATAATAAGAAGACACTATAAACAATAAAAAAGTCTGAAATAAAAAACCGCAGAGTTTATCTACATATCTCATGAAGCCTGTGATGCTTTATAAATAAGAAACAATATTTAAAAGCTTATTAGTAACCTTGTATTAATTTAATACAAGGTTATACAATAATGGATAATATACAAATACAATAATGGAAGAGCAGTAAAAACAGTATTTCAGGAATGCACAGACTTTTTTCTGCAGAGTTTTTAATTTTCAAAAGAAAGCTTTTTTTCCTATAGTCTTTTAAAGAAGTAGAGGATGGTCAGACATACTTTCTGCTGTACTGCCAGTAGTACCAGTATTCAAGCAGTTCTCTGGGTGAGCATCTCCATGTCTGCATTGTACTCCTTTTTTAACATGATCCTAGGAATCCCATCAGCAACTTCTTGAGTTATATGAACGTAGCTGGACTAATCACCAAAGTGAGATGATGGATGGCATCCTTAATTGTTGAAAATAAGGATGGCTTCAAGAATGTTGCATGTTTTGTACTACCGTTTATGAAACAAATAATTACTTACGCCCATAAAAACATACATCTTAACATATCATAAACATAAATACTTGAAAACTCTAAGTTTTGGATTACATTGAATATTCTCCATGACCCCATTTGTTAGCAGTGGAGGCAAAAGTTCAGAATAGCTAATGACACAGAGGGTGACCGATATCACAGCTGTGCAGGTGATCTGCTGCCTTCTAATGCAGGGGTCTGTCCTCTGAGCAGGAGCAACTGCCTTGTGTGTTGCCACCTTACGTCTGTGGCTTAGTTTTGCAGGATTCACTTAGAGAAACGGTTACCTGCTATACATTGCTGCCTTGTTTTCCTGCAAGGGAGCAAGAAAATTCCCAGGATATATCCACATCCTGTAGTTTCCATACATTTAAGTCCTACCTGTTGGTGCTGCTTCTGGTATCCTACTTCTCCCCATTACATACACTCTAAGTACAGTCAAAGGATAATGCAAGTTTTTTATTTTCAGATTTCAGTGCACTTATTTCCAGATTTGATGAATAACTAATTGCCATCTTTCCTTTGGAGTTTTGATCATAGTAGATGTCAGGTTGTTTTTAGTTTTTCTTTATTGAAAAAATGACAGGGGCATCGTATTATCATAGTCAGAGGTATTTTCTATTTTGAGGGATTACTGTGCCTTCTGATGTTCAGTCCTATATAGAGTAATTTTACTTATTAAGAAGAGATTAAAAACAGCAAGGTTAGGATGTGCCATGAATTTAAGGGTTGGGAGGAAGAGGAAGTGATGGTATCAGTGATGCAGCTCAGTGTGCTTTTTTGCTCTGCTTCTTCCCTTCCCATGACAGTGCAAGCTAAGATCATGAGTGTATTTGCTTGTGGTCTCCACTCCAGTCCGTATCTCACTTTCTGCTACAGGGTCCATTAGAAAGGAAACTGCTGATCAAGACATGTTTTTTTTTTTGTTTGTTTGTTTTTTTCCTGATGAAAAATATCACCTGACAGTGTCACAGGTCTCAGTCGTCAAGATCTGTAGATATTTACTACTACCACCTTATCCACTAAGCTGGTTATCCTGACAGTGAAGAAAATTAGATTGTTTTGATGATGTGATCTGTTTTTGACAGATCTTTTCTGTCTGCTTTTTTGCCATTCTATTATCATCCAGATTCTTGTAAACCGATTGTTTAATAATTTGTTCCAGAATATTTCCGGGAATTGAAGTTTGGCTGACTGCTGTGAAATTCCCTGGGTCCTCCTCTTCCCCTTTAAAAAAAACAAAATAAAAAAAATTGCAAGACATTTGATGGCTGACAGAGAAACAAAACTATTTATGGGAGTACTATATGTGCCAGCTGCAGTTTGACTTTTTTTTTTTTTTTTTAATGTCCTGGGAATTTGACTGCTTTCATGAAGTAGAACAATTGCCTGAAAACTTGTTCTTTTTATTTGATACTAATCTGTTTTGGGCTGACACCTGAAGAGTTTTTAAATGGTGGTAGTGAGTAGGAGTTTCCTGTTACGTGAATGTTTAAGCAAAATCATATATCCAGTGAGAAGGGACTGCTGTGACCATGTAGTTTAGGGATTTCTAAACCTCTTATCACTGTGAGAGCTGAAATAGTCATTTGTCAGAGGCAGATGCTACACTTCTGCATTTTTTCTCTTAAACCTCTTAGATGCTCCCTTCAATCTGGTGAGAACCCCTCTACATGCTTGCCTTGGTGGCATTTTATGGGTTCCACTGGAAATCCAGCCCTTTCTGCTACGTAGGATTTTCATGCTAGTGCGTGACCCAGTGCGGCGCCTGTCCTATGGCATAACCTGAGCCATAGCAAACTTACTGAGTCTCCTGAGCTGCCCTTGAGGTGCTTGTGAGCTGGATGTGACTTGCCAGCTCTCGACCATCCCTGGTCCAGCCGTACCTCCTGCACGACACGGGAGTCCCAAAGTGCAGTGCAGTTTCAACCAAGGAGTTTCTCCTACCTCAGAAATATCTTGACTGGCTGGTTTTTGGTGTGGCGTTGTAGGGTTTTATACCATGCTTGCAATGTCTAGCAATAGATATGCAATGCAAGACTTCTGTTAGTTGTATTCAGTGCTGTGTGCTGGACTTGCTGCAGTTCAGAGCCTTGCGTAAACCCGTTGGTGTGTGAGTTAAGTCTCCCTACAAAGGGATGTGTTTTTTTCTAATTGCAGCTTGAATCCTTACCCTGGAACAAAAACTTAAACGTGGGCTCAGGATTCAGTACTCTTTTCTGTCTGGATCCTGAGCAAAAGCCTTGGCTGGTTGCACTGGAGGAAGCAGGTCTGTGTTTTTACTAGAGTCAAGAAGGAAGCTGGCAGTGAGTTCTTTTGTGTCTATTGCTCAATGAAGGGCTAACCACAAAAACATGCACGTTTTTCTGTCCAGATCTCAGTACCAAGCTCTCTTTCTCTAGGTACTTCAGCATCTTGACTTTCTTTTTCTGCTGTTTTAACCTAGGCTGACTGTTGGCTTGCTGCGGCCTGTTCAAGTTTCAGAAGCTAAAACTCAAATATTTTGCTTTAGTTGTATCTATAACGTTGTCATGGCAAGGGCATGGTACCAATACTGTCCAGGGAATCCAGTATAAAACTGAGGGACAAGGATGCTGTGATTCATGATGAGCAAGCAGAAGGGAGAAGTACTAATAGCTTTTGCAAAAGAGCAGGGGCTTAGCCAGTTCAACACTCCCTTCTTTCTCCTTTGTGGTAGGTTTTGTGCTGTGGTGCAGCTAGTTTCTTGTATCCATCATCTTCTGTTTGTCTCTGGATGAGAGGAGTCAGTCAGTGGAACGCTTGAAAATCCCGTTTGATGAACTTGATAGATGAGATGAGCTCCTTGGAGCTTTGAAGCTTTTCCATTATCAATGAGAAGAGCTACCTGAACCAGGAGGAGCTTCTGCATCCCTTGCTTGCTCTGTTGTCATTCTCTCCTGCCATCCCCAATAAGAGCTCCTTTTTTATTAATAAATAATAATGAAAGAAATCATTCTTGGAGGGAGAAAGAAAAATTGGGTATCATCAGTATGGGTTTTGTCATACACTTCTGTGTTGCTGTGATTATGCTCCCCTTTTTCAAGTGTCTTCATAAAATGAACATGCTTAGATTTGGAGCTGTGTTTGTTTCCTTACTGGCAGGAGATTGCTGTTCTACTAAACCTTAGTATGGGTAGTTTAAATACGGTTAGTTTCAGCTCCTCTAAAAGTTCAGGAAAACATTTTGTAACAGGATGGAATGATACCTTCTGCTGTTAGTTAGTAATCATTGCTTTCTGCTGAGAACAAATGTAGTCCTGCTAAGTTACTGTGAAAGATGCTTTGTCCTTTTAACCATCCTAAGCAAAAGAGCTGTCAGAGGAGAGAGGACTTGAGTTATAAGCAGGACGTTCTAGGATTGAAATTGTTAGGAGCCTCTGAGCTGTGACTGAGGGCTTATGTTAAACTGTCTCATTTCAGTGCTAATAGAACCATGCTCTATAAACATCTTTTTACAGGGAGGCTAAGAAAAGCATGTATTCACTCTTGCATTTCTGTATTTTAAGGAAAGGCCTCTTAAATTTCTCAGAAAAAAAGTGTATTGGCTGCTTTCCTGAATTTTACCAGAAGCTTTTCTGGTTCTTAATGGCAAGATAATTTAAATGACTTAGAACATAATGGACTAGAGAAGAATGACAATATTAATTAAAAAAGTCAAAGTGAAAATAACTGATTTTATTTTCATGGACATGTTATCCACATATGGTTTTTTTGTTTGTTTGTTTCCTTATGTTTTCTTTCAGTGTGGAAAGTTTTTTGTCTGTATTTTAGAAAAATAATTTTCAGAGGACTTGGCTTTAACATAAAGGCAGGTGAGGAACAGGGCATAACGCTCTCTTTATCTGGTAAAGCTCTTCTTAAAACTTATGTGCTAAGGAGTTACATGTGAGGGAGGGGGTTTCCAGTTCTGTGTGACTTTTGAGTACTTGAATCTCAGCCTTTTTGTTGCAATTCATCTTTATCGTAGTGCCAGCTGTAGTACTTTTGTCATAATTCTTCCATGCCAAAATAGGGAAGTTTTTTAAGAAACCTAGGGCTGGGTCTCCAGGTGTTCCTGGGTTGTCTATGATGTGTCATAACAGGGAGAGTCTCTGCTTGCTGCCAGCCTCCGCCCACGGGGTTCTGCCTCTTCCAACACCTACTTGTTTCTTCACTGTGTAGCTGGAGCACCAGCAGCCATCTCCACTGTATAAAGGAAGATGGAGTAGGCTTGGATCCTGGCTGTGCTAACAGCTCTGTGATCATGACACACGATATCCATGGTCTCAGCTTTGTGCAGTAAACCAGCCCTTGCTGGAATCACCCTGTTGATTCCCACAGCGTCACCGAGACCGTGTTCTTCCCCCATTCATAGCGAACTTAAGGTCAGTGGTTTAAAGGAGAAGGGGGGAGGTCCCAGGGCTTTTTCTCCGGAGAAAGTTCTCAATGAGAGTCTGGAGGACAAGGCTTCAGTGAGTCTCTCTACGTTTTATATTAGTACAATCTTGAAAATGCTTAGAAAGCAGCTGACTTGCTGCATCTTTGTGACAAGTGCTGACAGAGCAAAGAACAACAGTCAGAGAACCTACCCTAAGGGAGGAGATGGGAGTGCAGCAGCAGATCTTCCTATTCCTGCTGGTTGAATCACGTCCATTGAGAATTGGACTTGGAGAGGCCTCCAGAAAATCAGTTTTGCTTGCCGTAACATTTTAGACATGATGATGGAAAACATGAAACAAAACAATGCAGGACACTCAAAATGGCATCCCCATAGAGCTGTCAGTTTGCAGTGTACACTAAACGGCCTAAAGGAAGTTAATAAAGCAACCATCTTCATCACGGAACAGTCATTTTTGTTGAACTTTTGGATGTCTTCCTTCAGTTCAGGACATGATTTTATTCCAGACAACATGTTTCCTAAGCTACTGAAGTGTGACACTGTTTTGCTTCACCAGATGTGGCATCTTCTATTTTCCTGAGCCCTAGCTTACATCGTAGGTTTTGAAACTATGGGATGATCCAAGCAGCAGTTCAGGCTAAATTGGATGGTTAATGTGTGCTGTAATTTATGGTTTGAGTTAGAGTAGATGTGTGAGAACTTACTCTACTGGTAGAAGTCATGGTATTTTTCCCATCAGGAATTTTAGCTGCGCAGAGGAGCTCATAATTAAATGCTAGCATGTTGTATAACTTCACGGAGATGCTTTTATAACACTAAGTTAGAGACGTGAATGAATTGCTACCATAATAATCGTGCTCTGGTTTGGGACAATGGTTATCTGGGTCTGTGTCTTCAGCTTGCTGGAGTTTCCTTGGGCTTTTGTAGTCTGAAAGTCACAAGGATTCAGTATCACTCAGCTCCTAGGTCAAAGGAATTTCTCCGGGTTGTTCCTTTTTGTTTGGGTTGGGTGGTTTTCTGTGAGAGATTTTCCTGTTGACAATGAAAAGATTCTTCTCCTTGGCAGACAAAATCCTGCTCTGACTCGTTTCCAATCCTCAAGCACAGCCCAGTTTATAAGACAGACGAGAATGGTTCATATAAAGAAGAGTATATTCTCCAGCTGTTTTTCCATACTTACTTGTGATCGTTCCCATTTTGCCTCTATATGCAGGCGAAGACATAGGCAGGCGGCTTTCCTTAGCGTGAGGCACTCCTCAGGGGCTCTTCTGCCACTGAGTGTTTCCCGTTCCTAACCTGTACCTGTGTTTTTCTGCCCCTGAGGTGGGCCGGGGGGGAGGGGGACGGTGTCCTGGAGCCGAGGGTCGGCTGGTGGCTGCTCCGTGCAGCTGGCTCTGGTATCAGGTGGGGAGCTCACACGGCATGTGGTACAATTCTCTGGCCTTTTTTGCTCAAATGTTTGTTGAAGGTGGTAGAAGGAAGCTGCTGTGGAGAAAGAATGATCAACAATTGTCTTTGGGAATGAACTCTGAGGAAGAAATGGTAAACCAGCATGGCAGCTGATCCTTGTAAGCAGGAATGTTGTCACAAGAAAATGGTCTGCTCCATTAAGCTTGTTCCTCCTGTTCATGTTTAGTGTCTTGATTTACGATGTAGTGATTAAAAAGAAAAATTAATGAATGTGGTTTTGCTTCTATTACGTTATTGCAAACCGTTGTGAAGTCCATATGATAAAATCTTAAGAACAGCTTTTGATACAAATTTGCAACAGAGACTACAGTTTGTACAACAAACTTTTTACAAAGCCTGAAATCAGTTTGGAAAAGCTTTCAGTTAATGTTCATGAAAGCTGTTTCCAAACAAACAACCCCAAACTTTGGCCAGGTCTCCGCAGCAAAACATCTTGCCAGCAAGCGCTGTATTAGCCAGGGGTGTGGAAAATAGTCATGCATCCTCGCTGACATCGATACGTTGGCAAAAACCCAGGCGTGGATGCAGCTGTGCCGGCGGAGGAGAACTTTTATCAGCTTAGCTTATGTCGTTTGGGGAGGTGATGCAACCAGGCCAGCAGAAAAACTCCTCTCTTGGCGCACGCTACGGGCGTGGGAGGCTCTGCCAGCGCGGCTCCAGCAGCCGGCCTCCACCAGGGCCGAGCCTTGTGCAGCAGCTGCGGCTGGACAAGGAAAGAAAAGCTGCCCTGAACCAAAGGGGCACCTCCATCTTTCAGGTTTATCAGTAGCTGATCAGGAGCCGAGCAGAAAGAGCGGTTCAAATGAGGCTTTAATGTAAAAAAATAAAATATGTATGTATGAGGTGCGTGGCTTTAAGATGTCACTGGCCCTTTAGCAGCTGTCTGTGTGTCACTGGGCTGCAGGGTTTTGCAAGCTGCAGCATGCCAGACATCTGTGTTTTGCAAAGCCTTTTCAGGCTGGTAAAGGTATGGGTTTCTGTGGAAGCAGTCAAAAACCTTCTGTCTGTAAACTTAGGAAGACAACCATAATCACATTTGCATTCCCATCATATTTGGATGTAACCGCTAGCACTAGAACATCTTCATGTTTAACTAAAAGTTTAAATTTCTCAGAATGTAGTGTTTATGTTTTACGGGAAGAAAGATTTGGTATTCCTGCTCTCTGTGCTCATTCACCCATTCACTTTCCTCTCTTGCTTCTGCAAATCAAGACAGGACTTTACAAAACTGCTTCTTCATACCATAGAAAACCAAAGACTTTAAGGGCAAACCATTGCAATGTCTAACAGCAATAACAAACTAAAGATGCTGCAAAACAGAGTAGAGGCTTCTTGTTTCTAGTAGTAATTTCTGGTTAAGGTTATGACTGATACATACACGTTCACTTTTATCAAAGCTGTATACGTGTACATACGAGGGAATTGTTCTTTTTGAAACCTTGCACATTGGGTCACTTCATGTCTTGTGAGAACTCTGCTGAAGACTTCTTGAAGGGAAGAGTAGCACTGTGTCAGGCTGCATTTGCTCAGTTTGTTATGAAAATGTTTTGAAACTAGTCGCTCTCTCATTCCACATTGCTCGTAACCCTAAAAATAATTGCCTGGCATTACTGGAAGCAGAGCAGTCTGACAGCCCAACTTGTGCTTCTATAGTTAAAATCCGTCAATGTTTCCATTACAAATTTGGAGGGAGGGTTTAATCTTTTTACCATTTTAAATCATGCCTGGAAGAAACTCTGGATCAGCTTTTCAACTTGGAGTATATTTTTTTTTTATTTTTTATTTTTTAATGTTCCCAAAAATCTTTACTTAAAAAAAAATAAACAACCAAACAAACAACCCCAAAGCCCTATGGCAATGAAATACTGATATTCAGTTCTGAGATTTAAAATTATCATGAAGATATTTCATTCTTTTTGGTAATTTTCAGTTCTATTCAATTAGGCAACAACTTTGTTTCTTCATATCAGTGTTGATTCTCCAGTGAGCCTGTTTCAGGCTGGTATTGCTGCATAATAAACTTTGCAATATACTGAATTGGAAGATTTCAAAACCTTCCCAGGGAAACACGGAAAAGGAACACGTAATTATCATGAAGTATCTGATAGAATGAGTGCCTCTGTACTTTTTTTCCACTCCCAATTTCATTCTAATTTCCCAAGGTTTTCTCCAAAATGGTTTCACTTTTCTTGTGCATGAAGGTTGTAGTTTCATGAACGTTTCGAGCAGACGCAAACTGTAATCCCCTCCTCTCTGCCTACACGTTCCTGTTCCCTGCCTTGTGACAGCCAAAGCTTTTGCGTAGCATAAAACCACATGTGGTGAACCAGATCAGGGAAGATAATTTTTTGGTTCCAGCTGTGGCTACACAAGTGTTTGTACTAGTCCAAAGAAGAGGGTGGCACAGGGGCGGGAACAAGTGAGTCTACACTCATGTTTCAATTTATATTCCAATCTTTTTTTCTTTCCTTTTTTTTTTTTTTTTTCCTTCCTCCTTCAGTGCATTTCCTCTGCAGCTTGTAAGGTGGTTCTTTGCTATGAGCTTCTTGAGGTGTAGGGGGGGTCAGACTTTAGCAGGAAAGTGAATGAATGCAATGATTTTTTTTTTGTCAGTGAAAAACCTTATTGTCCACGAGACCTTTCCTGGCAAACTTTAGCTATTATAATCAAGTATTTTTCTCGTACCATACCACAGACCTGGTTTTTATACTTCCTGTACCATGCCATGCTATATTGTTGTTAAAGTAAGTGGTTGAGTTGCTCTTCTGCAGGTTTTCTCTGTGTCATTTTAAAGTTTCGTTATGGCCTGATTTTAAGAACAACTGCATCAGATATCCTGAGGACTATATAAAGTGTTTGAGTGCTTACCTCCTTTTGGAACTTTGATTGTTTGGAATGATATAGAATCTTTTTCTTGAGATTCTTGAAATAATTCACAAATACTGAGATAAGTGGCAGTAATTGAAAGTCTAGTCCTTAAGCAGTCTGTGCTCCCTCTCTCTCTCTCTCCCCCTATATCTACATATATGCATTGTGTGAAGTAGTAAAAGCCAGCAGAGAGAAAAAAGAAGTTACTAATTATTTTTATATTTCTTGATAGATTAAACAAATGTTATCTTCATGTCTGCTACAATGTTCCTTTATGATATGGAATAGTCATAATGAAATATACTTAGTTTGTACCTGTTAGAACAATATCGTTTACTTCATCTTCGTATCAGATGCCACAATGAAGAGTGATAAAATATGAGTAGTACTCAGCAGAGGTTATATGTTACTTGAATCTGTGGCAGGCACTGAGCGTGCTTCAGGTGGTAGTTGGGCATTCAGATGCACCTGTGAGTCCTGTCCCAAACACAATGTGGAAGTGGGAGTGTTTAAAATACATAACTATGTACAGATTTAAAACAGTGCTCCAAATGCTCAATAGGCTGCTGTAGACTGAGATAATGTGCATACTGTGATTGCTGTCTGAAGTTCACTCTAACACACTTTTTCCTTTGCAGCAGTCCATTGTACCAGCCCACCCAATGGCTCCTCCTAGTCCCAGCACCACCAGCAGTAATAACAACAGTAGTAGCAGCAGCAACTCAGGATGGGATCAATTAAGTAAAACAAACCTTTACATCAGAGCACTGCCTCCAAACACCACTGATCAGGACCTGGTAAAATTATGCCAACCGTAAGTACTATACTTAAATACAAATTAAAAAATCATACCTTAAAAGCTAGTAGTAGATATGCAAAATGAATGTTTGGGCTATGAGGGAAGAAAAACAGATTTGTAAATAAAATCGTCATTCTGTAGTATGATGGCAAGTTTCAGCTTGCATGGAAATCAGTAGGAACAGAATATGTTTGGCACTTTGGAGAAGCACAGAAAATTTAAATATAGTGGTGGACAGACCCATGTATTGCTCACGCAAAAGCAATGGTCACCTGTTCTGCTGCCTGATGCTGTTGATATGACAGGTAAATGAAAATTAACACCTGAATGTGAAACTTGCTATTAAGAACCTGCAATAGAGGTTCTCCTCTGTTTAGTGCTAACATAATCTGCTGATATGAACTCCTCGAGCAATTGTTTTGTATTGCTGTAAATTATAATGTGCATTTGAAATCTTATCCTAGTTTCAGACTAATTTATGTTGGCTGTACATTACTGTACAATTATGATTTAAAGAAGTGGATCTGCATGAGGATACTCAGTGCTGCCGGGAGTTCCAGGTAGACTTGGCTTAGCAGAAGGTTTTCAGGCAATGTTGTTAACACGAGATTTCTGCTTGTGTGAGTTCTTGGGTTTGTTTTTTCATTTTTACAGCAGCATGTGCCTTCTAGTTACTTTCAAATATGTGTCAGATGTCTAGAGACCGTGCAATTAGGTTGTGTATATACAGTTTAAATCATCTTTCTTAAATGTTTTACTGACTCTCTGAAGTACTTAGTAATTCTGAAATGTATAGTGCACATGGTGGATTGTTTTGAAGACATTGTTTGTGCAATACTACCTTTAAGAAAACATCCTGATCTCTTCTGAACAAATAGAGAATCATTAGGTTTTACATATAACACCACTGTCCAAGATTCTTAAAATAGCGTTATCTTCTGTTTAGCAGATATGGGAATAGGGATATGTAAAAACGTGTCCAAGATCGCAATGCAAGTTAGCAAAACAGCCAGGGAAACTGTCAAAAAAAAAAAAAAAAAGTCTTGTATCCCAGCTTACATTTGTTTTTGAATGCTGAAAAAAAGAATCAGATGCATAATTTATAGAGAAAAATTAAATCTTGTTTCTTTTCCAAACAAAACTTGGACTTTCAGGATAATAGTCGTATCAGTCATCTTACTATTATAATAAAAGCAACTTGCTACATTATCTTGAAATTAAAAAAAAAATATTTATATTTGGTCATTTTTCCAACAGTAAATGAAGTCAATATATTTTATGGAAAAGGGAACATATTATCAGTCTTTTTTAAGGATTCATTGATAAATTGAATGTTTTTACAGCTTCCCACATGACGATGACCTCTTAATACTTGAATTTTAGTTCATGTTACAAATCCTTATTTTACAGAATTAGATTTTACTTCGCCATTTTTATCTCTTGAGATGATGAAGCAACCTTGGCCCACACACTGACATTAGGGTGGAGTTGTGAGGTTATTTTGCACTGGAGCCACCCGGTATTTGGGTAGTGGTTACTATAGCTCCTGATCCTCTTTCTGAAGACACTGTGTGCAGTCTTAGATGTCATCAATATGCATCAGCATCCTAGAAGAGACACATTTGGTACTTTTCTGTAATTAGTCCTTTTCCTCTTGGATAGCCGAAGATGCTCATTTATTTTTAATTTAATTTTATTTTTTTTCTGTTCAATATGTAATTCTAGTTGGATTGGCATTAATTTTGCAAGTTAGCAGCTGGCAAAAACTACAGCCATGCAGTTATTAAATGAATTCTGAAGTGAATTTAAGCACCTGGAAGGTCGTTGCTTTTCCTCCTGTGAAGTATTTTTCTCTTTAACGTCTTGCTTGGGTGGAAAGGAAGTCCTGTCTCAAAATTCTCCATTTCTGCTGAGGAACCAAGTGAGATATCCAGAGTTTTTAGGCTTGGAACGTCTTTCAAAAATCTGGGTAATCTATTAAGAGCCTTAGACTTCACTGCCAACATAGCCCCTTAGCAACTCTGTTGATGTTTCAGTAAGACAGAGATGACTGCACTCTCTCATTGTTCACAGAAGCTCAGTAATTCACTTTTTTAGACTATGGAAAGTTTCATATGCGTTTTTTTCCCTATTCCTAAAGATCTGCCTAAACTTCTAGGACATAGAGGACAAGATATTGTTGAAAGCAAACCTGGTAACAGTCTGATACCTCACTGAACAACATTTCTGCTTGAGATGCTTAAAACGTTTTAAAACCTTCTTGAAGTAAATGATCTTTTACATGCATATCATTGAAAAGAGATGCACATATATTCTGTGGTGTTTGGAATAGATTATATTATTGACAAATTATGTACATGCCTTTTCAAATTATTATTATTATTGAATTAATACCACCAATTTATTCATAGGGAAAAAAATAAAAGGTTGAGGGTTTAAAAATTAACAAATGTATTTGTGGAGTTCGTTAATTTAATTTTTTGTTTGTTTTAGCTTAAAAGAACATTTTTGGTTTAGATTTGAACATTTCTTTGCAATATTTTCAGAAAAAGTGTAGAATATTGAACTATCAGATAACAGTAAGAAAGCAAAACTAGTTGTTCACAGTTGATTTTTAAGCTAATGTAATACAAAATAAAAGAAGAATATAATCTTGGACACAGAGGTCAATGAAGAAGCTGCTGTTTACTCCAGATTTCTAAAGTGTTTTCTTGAGCTTTTTCAAAATGCCTTAGATTTTACTGGGAGTAGTTTTAGCTCCTTTTCCCCATAGGCTGGATCTTGTCCTATGAGAGCGCCCACCTTGGTGCTGACCTAGTTCCAGAAGGGCTAGGAAGGCTGCTGTGTGCGCAGCAGAGGTGGGCTGGCTGCCTGGCAGTCAGCCGTTGTCAGGGGATGTGCGGAAAAGGATCACTGGCTTTGCTTTCTGTCTTTGGTTGTTGTCAAACAAGATGGAAAAACACCTGTGGGCTGAGGAAATAATGGTTGAAAAACGTCATTGTCACCACAGATGCCAGAAAGATCCCATCTGCACAGATTTTCCCTCTGATCGTCATGGATTTGTATCATACGCTGTACTGAGAAGTTATTTTCAGTGATGGGTATTGCAGAGAAATCCTATTTTCAATATAATCAACTCAGAACGCGAGGTAGAAAATTCTGCAGAGTTCTTGTGTACGTGGGTCTGGCCACACAGTCCTTTGCTTTCCTTTAGTCAGTACATTCACTTCAGTTACTGCTCACTACAGCTAGCAGTGCTAATTTTGGCCATGTTTATATTTTGAGTAATTGTTTTTGGTGAATCAGTAGAGAAACTTCTTATCAAATCATAGAAGTGTGGGGCTCGCTTTCCTGTTGTATCACAGCTGTGCAGTATTTGCCAGCACACCTAACAACTCTTCACCATTTCGGTGGAAAAGGGCTCTTGTGGCGAGAGCGCGATTTTGCCAGTATATGGCTCTGCAAATCTACTCTCCACCTTCATCTGTGCGGTTCTTTTTTAACGCTTTGTCAGGTGAAGCTTTCTCCTTTTTTCCAAGATTAAAAGACCACTTTATAATGTTGTTGTGAAGGCTTACCTGGGAGCAGAGCCGTTTCCAGGCAGCATTACCGGCTTTTGTG